>NC_091852.1:17614083-18239083 GCF_037783145.1 Equus przewalskii
AAAGACTGTGCTGTCCTGGTCAGTCACATGGAAGGGAGGAAAGCTTGTGTGCTTCTAATTCTGCATAACTTTTTAAAGTAGATAATGATGGGAAAGTTATTTTGAAAATACATTTTGGTATCAGACAATTATTTCTATCTTTTGTCCTATCCTGCAAGCAAATTGAACTTGCTTTTTTTTTTTTTTAAAAGCATAATAGAACTGCTTTGAAGCCACTAGATGGGTTCACAACTTTTTATAGTCAATTCTGACCTTGAAACAATGACTAATTAATGTTAAAAAGATTAAACTTTCTTGTGAAGTGCTTAGTTTATGAAGGTGTTTCATAGAGTGGCTTTATAAAAGGAGGCTTTTAATAATCTTGTCCTTTTAATTATAGGATGCTGGAATATGGTATTTATTCCACAAGGAACCTACTGGAGAGTCCAGTGGATTGCAGCTCTTGGCGAAACCAGAACTCACTCCATTGGGTATATTTTATAACAACAGGGTCCATTCAAGTTTTAAGGTAGGTTCCTAGGTTTTAACATTCAGTTCATACGATTTACAGGGTAAAGGTTGGACTACAGTGATTACAACTGAGAAACGTCAGTTTTAGGTAGAACTTGTCATCAGAGAAAGTAATTTGTGATTAAAAATGCAGCCTCCTAACATCTCCACCTTCAGGATGTATATGCAGCTTTCTATTTACACATAGGAATATTTGCTAACATACACATGTGCATTTAATGTCAATAAATATAATAATGGACTTGACCCATGAGTCCTCATCCTCTCCCTTCTTCCCTCTTACCTTCTTTCCAATCTTTAATATCATTACATGTTTCTGGGGATGTACACATTAGATAATATGCTTCTGGGGATTAAAAAGCATATTTTCTCTCTTCTCAGTGCTGATAGATGTCCTATTGGGCATTTAATACTGATTATGTAAATAGTGAAATATTGTTGAATAATATTTGACCTAATTAAAAATGATCCAGGTCAAGTAAACTAAAGGCCATTTAGGAGCTCCAATTTCCATGATACTTGGTACTCATCCCTCACCCCTGATGATAAATTCATCTGGTTCATTGGGTGCTCACAAGGCACTTTGATGTTTTCAGTGTATGATGCAATGCCCAGATTCTTTACCCGGATGTGATCCACAAAAAAGTTCAATTAATACTTTCTGTTTATGATTCTCAGAAGGTCCTTTAAAAACCTAAGAGTATTATAATTTGAAGAGCTTAGAATCACTTGATTGAAGACTTGAGAGAGGAAAACACTTACACAGAATTATGATTTTTGTGAGCTGAATAGTTGATTAAGGCTAATAATTATTGAAAGTAGCATTTCAAAGTGGAAATCCTCTAAATTTTGTAATTATAAGTGGTGTAAAAAATACTTCATTCTAATTGTTTTTAATGTCATATACCATGAAGATATGTAGTAATGTACTCTATTAATTATAAGCATATTAGATCTGAATAATGAGTGGATGATTAGGTTTTAATTTATTAAGTTTGGGAGTGACTATCCAGAATGGTACTTTATAGCCAAAGTCCTTGGGGTCCTCAGAGAGGAACCTGTCATCTTTGGATCAGTCATAAGTGCACAAAGCCTGGCCTCTATGGCTTCATGCCTCCCAAATCTGTATCTAGTCTGGCTCAGTCATGTCTATCTGACTGCCTACTGAGTACCATTTTGATGTCTCCGGGACACATAAATAAAATGTGTTCAAACTAAAATCCTTTCTTTTCTGACTTCGGTTTGGTTTATCTTTTCTCAGGAGATTGTTACACCCTTCCTCCCAGTTGTGATAGTTTTATTAAAGAAAGAGCTTACCTTTGTAGCAAATCTGCACTCTGTGGATTGGCACAAATGAACTTAAATCAGTTACCCGGTAGCAGCATCCTGGTTTATGCTGGTCGGTGAAAAACCCCAAATTAGTTAGGATTCTGGAAGTAGAAAGCACACATAGCAGAATCCAGAAGCTTCGCTGTTAAAAAAAAAGAAAGCAAGCAAGAAAGGAAAACAAAAGCTCTGGATAGAAAAAGAGTGCCCAGTTAGAGCAGAGAAAGCAGAAAGAAGAAAACATTATATAATAATAACGATGAAAAGAATAAAGACTAAAATGCGCTCCCAAAGCAGCGAGAACGGAAGCGCTGTCGGTGGCATTTGTGCAGCGTCTGAGGCTAGGCTGCTGGGTGAATGAGGTTGGAAGTGGTTTTGCTGAACTGGCGGAGCGCGCGGTCCAGCATGGGCTGCATGGTTGTGTGCAAGGTCTCTCATTAGCTCTCCTGCGCATGCGCCTCAGGCGAATGGGCCTCGCACGCGGTCTGCTCGCCTGGGCAGAGTTTAGAGGGCGTAGGGTAGAAAAGGCAAGGTCTTAAAATAAAAACACAACTAGTGGGTTCTCTGGAATCCTTCGGGGAAAGCCCTTTCACTCCTCGGCTTTTCTGCAGTCCCTCTTGCGGCGCTGGGCTCCCTCTGCTTCTGGCTAACTCTTTCTAGGCCCTCTGTTTGTCCCCTAAAATCCCTATTTTTGTCCCCAGCCCCATTCCTGTATCTCTGTCAGTGAATGAAACCACTAGCCACCTAATTGCCCAAACTAGAAATACATGAGCCTTTATGGCTTCCTCTCCCTCACCCTTAGGCATATTATTAATTACTAAATGGTAATTCACCTAGTAAAGGATTCTCACTCTATCCATTTTTCCCTGTTACTGCTGCCACAATCTAGGTCATCTTTACTTCTCTTCTGGATTACTGTAGTTGTCTCCTGCCTTATCTCCTTTTTTTTTTTTTTTTTGTCCCTTTCCAATCCATTATCCATCTTGTAGCTAGCATATTCTTTCTTGTTACCTTTATTAAAAGTCGCATTGTCTGACTCTTCTGCGTATCAACTCTGCGTCCTCTGGCATCGCTTCTCTTTAGTCATCTTCTTACCTTTCTTTCCTCCGTACGTTTCCTGTTTGTCCACCTAAGATTTGTTTGTTCTCACATGTGCTATGCTCTTTCTCATCTCCAGACTTTTTGTACCAAAAAACAGTACTCCCTTGAGTACTTTCCTGTGGGTTCTTCAGCTGCTTCCCGCCCACTCCCTGCCCTTTGTCCCTAACCCGCTCTTTTGTGTGGTTAATTCCTCCCCATCATCCTTCAAGTTTCAGCTGTAGCAGGGCACTTTTAGGAGACAGTCCCTGAATCCTCTCACTCCCACCTTTGCAGAAGTTCTCATCTTGATGCTTCCTTGTGTGCGACCAAAGCCTCATCTCCTTCCTTTATCACATGCTTATCGTGTTGGATTGTAATTGTTTAGTTGATTGTCTTCCTGCCAGTTTGTGTGTCAATAACAACAAAGACCATGGTTTTCTTGTTCATGTATATGTTTGGTGCCCACTGCTAGGTAGGCACTCGACAAATATTTGCTGAAAGACCAAATGAGTAAAATTAAAAAAATATCCAGGAAAGTAATTGTTTTCATAATTGCTTTGCTTTGCTGTTTATTCCTTCCCTCTCTTTTTTTTTGGTAGACATGATAAGCTAAAACTTATTTTCGTGAATCATTATGTATGTAGATGTAACTTGGGATTCATATTCATTTCAGTCCATTATTATATTTTCCAGGCTGGCTTATTTATTGACAAAGGTGTCAAAACAACCACCGCTAGTGCTGCTGACCCAAGGGAATACCTGTGTTTGGATAACAGTGCAAGGTAGAGCTGGTCCTTTTAAATCATGCTCAAGCCATATCTTGCGAAAGCAAAATTTCCTGGATTAAGCCATTGTGCTCTTTTCTCCAGTAACACGTTTAAACCAAAGTTTTCAAAATTTGTAGGAGGGTTTTGGAAAAACATTTATTCCGCAGTTCTAGGTTCTGAGGCTGGGCTTTTTATCTTCTTGAGATGCCAAAGAAGTTGATGTTTTTCCCAGTTGTAAGTTGGTGTTAGAGAGAGTTGCAGAAAGAGAAAGAAAGAGAGAGATGCTGAAGAACGTCCTAATTTGGCCTAAAGTAGAATATGATTCATTGCAAAACAATGTGAGCTAAGCTGTTTTAGTGTAATCCCTGAAAACCAAGGCATGTAGGATTCATTGTTAGTGGTCAAAATCTATTTCAAAGGGAAAATGTCTCCAACTTGATGATCAAGCTAGTTCTGGTTTGATCCTTTGTAGTCTCAGATTTACGTCATAGCTGGACTCTGTGTTACTCTCCTTTATAACCACAGAATGTGGTTGGGGTATGGATCAGCATTTCACCAAAGTTCTTTCACATGCTATGTATGAGCCAAAATAAATAAAATGTACCCACTGGAAATACAATTTCCTGGAAAAGATGGCAACTTAAGGTCATGTTCAGTAGAAACTGTACGTGTTGTTGTTGTTTTGTACTTCAAGTTGCTTGACCAACTTATGGATTTGAAAGGGTGCTAGATTTAATTGGCTCTGTTAATAGACTCTTAAGAAGAGGACACAAGACCCTGTTGTTCACAAGGACATAAGGTAGGAGCTACACTGTAGGTCAGTGAGTTGACTTAAGTGTGAGGCAGGATCCTTGCGACACAGTAAAAAGGCATGAGGTCAGGAGAAAACTGGGAAACTATAGTTAGTAAAATTACTCATCAGGATTCCTTAAAGGTCAAGCTGAGTCTGAAATGTTGTAAAGCGATGATCAGATAGCATTTGAGAAGCTGGGGAATTGTGGGCATTCTAAAAATGAAATGCAGGGTACTGGACACCTGATAGCTGAGCAAGATATGAAATGGAAAAATAGAGGAGATAAGAAAAAGCATATAGATGACAACCAATTATGAACCAAGAAGAGAATGTTAAGTGACAAAACAAAAAAATCTTTGCTAGAAGGTCACTGCTGCTGTTTAAGAGTTTCTTGTGACTGGTAGAACTAGAAATGTGTACCAGTAATGTGTGCTTTCTGTTCATATTAACAGAAAAATCCTTAAACACAACACAATTGACTCTCTTCCCTGCCTTAAAAAATTATGTGTGTGTGTTTGAATAGATGGATGAGAAACTATATTTCAAAATCTGTTGATATTTTAGTTAGACTTGACAATAAACCAATTTATCCATAATGGCCTCTGAAGTTCTTTACCAAGTGTGTTTATATGATATTATGATAATGGTAATTTTTCCATGATTTTCCAGTTTATAAATGCATACATATTGGTAAGGAATTAGACTCTATTTGGAAGTTGTTATTGAAAAGGACCGATTATAGAAGAGGAGCGATATGACATGTGACAGCTGGTATATACATTTAATTTTATATAAACTATAGAGTATGCCCACGTGCATTCATGCAGTCCAGACGTGAGTAAAAATGATAGAATTCTAACACAAATGAGTAATAAGCCAGCCCGTGAATTAAATGTCAGGCTCATGGGATCCAGAAGATACTAAGTCTGTTCATCAAAGGGGAAGTTGACTCAATAGCTAATCAGATGAGCCTCTCCTTGTATCCTCAACATGTGCAATTACGGGAATCCAGAAATCAGAACTTTTAACTAAAGAAAGCTCTCGGTTTGAGATTGGGAAATTTCATCCAAAAGAGTAAAAGGGCGCATGAACCAACCAGTACATTTAAAGCAGCGGACAATTAAGGAAGGGTTGGGAAGTGAGCTTAAAGCTCCTAAATGAGCATGAGGAAAAACTGGGAAAGTTAACTGAATTTTCTACAGTTAGAGGGAAGTGGGAAAGAGGGAGGGAAAGAAAGGGTATCCAGGCAAATGGTCAATGACTGATTTGTATGGATAGGAATTTGAGAAAAAATGAGGTGGCTACGGGAGAGAATCAGATGCTTCTTTATGGTACTTTTTTTTGGCCTTTTTTTTTTTTTTTTCCCAGAATATTGTGTAGTTTCCTTTCCAGAACTCTTCCATCTGCTTGATATTATGTAATGACTGCAAAGCTGTCTGGCAGCCACTACAATGCCAGAAGAGTGGGTGATGGCTGAGTCAGACTTTTTACCCCTTAGGTCTGAGCTGTTTAGTGTAAGGGACGTATACACAATCTAGGGGTGCACATGACGCTTTCCACACTGATCTCCTTGTAGTCCATTCTCTGCAATTCTTTCACCAAGTATCAGCTAGAGAGCAGTTAATAAAAAAAATGAAATCCGGTCACATCACTTCCCTGATTCCATGTTTCCGATGACTTTCCATCACACTTATTTATTTATCTTTTTATTTATCTATCCACCCACTTTATTCAGGTATGAGCAGCATGTAAAGAGCTGTGCATATTTATTGTATGTAACTCGATGAATTTGAGGATAAGTATACACCGGTGAAACCATCACCACCATCAAGGCCATAGACATATCTACCATCTCCCAAAGTTTCCTCCCACCTCTTCTACTGTTAATATTTTTTAAATTTTTAAAAATTTTTAATGTTTTGTGGTCAGAACACTTATAAGATCTACTCTTTTAGCAAATTTTAAGTCCACAATGCAGATGTGTTAGCTGTCAGCACTATGCTGTATAGTAAATCTCTAGAATTTATTTATCTTGTGTTACTAAAACTTTGTACCCTTGACCATCACCTCTCCATTTCTCCCTTGCCCACAGCCCCTGGCAACCACCATTCTATTCTCTGCCTTTCCCGTTGCATTTAGAATAGAGAACCACATCCCTGCCTGGCACAGGCCCACCTCGCCGTCCGCTCCCCCTTGCTTCTTACTCTCCAGCCAACTTGCTTTTTCCTTGAATGTGCCAAGCTCACTCATGCCAGAGGACCTTTGCCCCTGCTGTTCTCTGTGCGTAGCTTCTTCTCCCATCATGCACATTTAGTGAGCACCTACTGTGTACCAGCAACTGTGGTAGTAGCCTTTGTACAAATGATATTTCCTGACCATATGATTGAAAGTCAACCTGCTGAAGTAGTTTTTGAAAAGCTATCTAGTTTTTCTTCCCTCCTCTCCCCCCCAGCCATGTAAGATTAAGATAGCAATGATCTTTTTTTAAATAGGTGGCCTTATGGAATTATTTATTTGAGTTGTTATAGTGGACAGTTTTTGACACCAATTTTTTGACCTTTTCACTAGGTCCTTGTAAGTATTTTAGAAGGAAGAGAAAGAAAAGGTAAAATTTAGTCTTCATAATTAACAAGTCAATGAAATACAATCTATTTTAAATTTAGACATTTTTAAGCTATTGTATCCAGTTTTATCTCTATATCTGAAACATTTCACCAGCACACAACTCAAACAATACTCCAGGTCACATACATGTATGTTGAAATATGTGATTGATATATTCAGTAAGTTTGTATTAGTATCATACAGCTGAAGAATTTATGAAAATGTGCCAGATTTCCTGGTCTGAGGGCTTTTGTTTGTCTTCTGGTTTTTCTTTTTGAAATGGTCTTAGTGCCTAGAATGTTCTGCAGTGCCCATTCTATAAGTTGATTTAAAAAAAATAACTAAGATATGAAAGCAATTCTCTGGAAACCTGTGTAAATAAATGTAATTTGTTTTTCAATATTTGAAATACAAATAATTAAATGTGTCTTAAGATTTTTGTTTTGTTTTGGTTTTGGTCAAATTGAAATCCTGCTTTTTGACACTTAAGCTTACAATTGTAAGTAGCTGATTTTTATTACTTTATTACTTTCTTTAGAAGTCCTGTGTTTTTTGTTTTTTTTCAACCTCAAGGTTTCGGCCCCATCAGGATGCAGACCCTGAAAAGCCACGTGCTGCTGCTGTAATTGACAGGCTCATTGCTTTTAAAAATAATGACAACGGAGCGTGGGTCAGAGGGGGAGACATTGTTGTTCAGAATTCAGCGTAGGTATTCTCTACAAGTTATTATCTGATGACGCTGTTGGATTTATTTTTTAAGGCTACTTTTAAAAACCCAGTAGACTGAAAGTACAGTGGTGGTTTCTGGAATCCTGTTATTATTACTAATAGGCAGGACAAGCTCTGAGGAAGTCTGCTAGTGTTAACAGACTGCAAATGTTTGGAATCGTCTCATTCTGCTGCTTTTATTGGAACTGAACTTGTCTGGTGACATGAGAGGTTTTTGATGAGATTGAACAGAAACTGGGAATGTAACTTTCTATAACAAACATGGTCTATGTCAGAGAGCTAAATAAAGATTTTGGAACTACCTGGAGTTTTTCTCCTTCCTCTTGGAAGCTCAGAATTTTTTTGATGCTCTTCCACTGCCATTCAAAACAAAAGTTGTGAATTCTGCCTTAATAAGTCTGTTGACTTATGTCTTAACATGACTCGAGGCAGTAAGCATCTCACCTCTTTTCCATTTATATAATTTTGGGAAAAGTCTGATGTATGTTCAGCTAAGATTAGGTGTTCTCAAGTCTAGAAAAGCGTTTTTTTCTGGCTGACACTGACATCAGCTTCTTGGCATTTTACCATCATCTCCGACTTTTACTGTGCAAAAAAACTGATATTGTATTACATTTATAAAAGTAGCTTGGGTATTAATGTTGAAGAGTTTTTATGAGAATACCATGATCTAATGGTTTTTTAAATAATTAGGAAAATAATAATTATAGCTAACATTTCAGTGCTGCTTAGTAGATGCCTGGCACTAAATGGTTAAAATTAATTAGTATGTTTAATGCTCTCAAGTATCCTGTGAGGAACATTATATTATTATTTCAACTAATAGGTGAGAAAACTGAGGGAGAGACAGGTTGAGTGACTTGCCCAAGGTCACACAGCTGGTAATTGGCCAAGCCGAGATACAAACCAGGGGCCTTCGCTGTGGAGTCTGTGCTTTTAGTTACTGAGAAGTGAAACTTATTTTGTGCTCTCGGAGAGTAAACATTGTTAGAACCTCCTGGATTTCGTGAGAGTTAAATACTGAGAGAATTCTCTTCTTACCTGATGTGATAAATTAGAATGTTCCCTCATTCTCTTTTCTCTTACAGATTTGCAGATAATGGAATAGGACTGACCTTTGCGAGGTTTGTAGTTACTTTAAAAATACTTATCTGATTATTTAAAGCTGTAAGATAAAATAACCCTTGATATTTTTTTTGTCTGCATAACACAGGAAAGTTATATCATTTATCAGCATTAAAAAATATTCATACCACTTCCTGATACCACTAGAGGGCCAAAAATACATTTTTATTGATTAATTGAGTTCATACCAAAGTAGTGGGTTAGTATAACTAGAATTCCACGGAAGGGTAGGCCCATCATATTTTTTCCTTGGAAGAAAACACTTGAGCTTTAAACTAAGGTCTTAAAAAGTAGAGGAGTACAGAAGAAGGGAGTAAAAATTGAGAGCAGATCAAATATTTTCTTTTCTTTTGGCACCTGGGCTAACAACCGTTGCCAATCTTCTTTTTTTTTTTTTTCCTGCTTTATCTCCCCAAACCCCACCTGTATGCAGTTGTATATCTTAGTTGCATGTCCTTCTAGTTGTGGGATGTGGGACGCTGCCTCAACGTGGCCTGAGAAGCGGTGCCATGTCCGCGCCCAGGATCCGAACCCTGGGTCGCCGCAGTGGAGCACGCGAACTTAACCACTCAGCCACAGAGGCGGCCCCTAAATATTTTCTTTTTTAGAAGCTGGTCTAATTTTGCAATGGTCTTTAAGAACTGAATTTTATTTATTTATTTTTTTTGCTGAGGAAGATTTGCCCTGAGCTAATATCTGTGCCAGTCTGCCTCTATTTTATATGTGGGTCACTGCCACAGCATGGCTGACAAGTGGTATAGGTCTGTGCCCTGGATCCGAACCTGTGAACCCTAGGCTGCCAAAGCAGAGCACCCCCAACTTAACCAGTCAGCCACGTGGCTGGCCACAAGCACTGAACTTTTTATGTTATATATTTTTCTCCAGATGACAGTTATTCTTGTTACTATAT
Organism: Equus przewalskii; assembly: GCF_037783145.1. Lineage (NCBI taxonomy): Eukaryota > Metazoa > Chordata > Mammalia > Perissodactyla > Equidae > Equus > Equus przewalskii. The sequence continues at coordinate 17,623,928 of NC_091852.1, forward strand.
TGAACACACTTGTCCTCTAATTGTTGTTTTTAGGGGAAGTTCATTCTCCCCATTTGCAGTATTGTTGCCTGAGACTAAAACAGTTGTTGGTGCTAAATTAAATTTCATTTTTTTCTTTCTAATTTGCAAACCACATGTTAATCTATAAGAGGCATATTCACAGTTTCGAAGCACCTTTTAATGACTTGGTACTACCTGTTATGCAAAGCTCCTGGCTGCTTTGAATTTTCAGTTTTTTAAGTTGTAGCTTGCCTTCATTGGAGGAGCAGTTTAAATTTTCTAGAGATGTGTGGTTAAGGATTATTCTCATTTTAACAGTGATGGAAGCTTCCCAAGTGATGAAGGTTCCAGCCAGGAGGTATCTGAATCTCTCTTTGTTGGGGAGAGCAGGAATTACGGCTTTCAGGGTGGTCAGAACAAGTACGTAGGCACTGGAGGAATAGACCAGAAGCCTCGGACGCTACCCAGGAACCGGTGAGCACTACCTTAGCAGTAGAGTATTAAATTTAAATGATACATGGAAACCTAACCCTTGTGGAAGTTTCTATAATAATCCTGGATGGATTGGTTTCCATTGTGACACTTTTCCCACATTGTCTTATTACTATTATTATTATTATTACTATTGTATGTGTCATCCTCTAGAATTCTGGAACGTTAATTCTTAAACACTTCATGGATTTCATTATCAGTTTTATAACAAAAGAACATAGCTTGTTTCTCATTCCTTCTACAAGGCCTTATATAAGCTGGTGATGATTTTTTTACTTTCTTGAGCCACAGAAAGTTGCCAAACCATAAACTATGACATTAGGTCAGTTCTCCCTCAAGTTTTGATGTTGGTTTTCAGAAATAGCCACTGGAAAAAGGATATTACCTATTGAAAACAGTCCTAGAAAATAAGAGTTGATAAATGCCAAAACCGACTCAAAACCTAACCACAGCTGTAGAACAAACAGTGTTTTAGATGTTGAAGGGGTTTGGGGGTAGACGTTGGCATGTTTTCTGCCAAAAGAATCGCAGTCATTAAAACAGAAATGCACTAGAAAGATTCTTCAGAGTATTTAGGGAACTATTAACTAATGAATCCATACCTCAGCTCTGAGACTCAGTTTGGGCTTGTCCTCATTTTACTTGTGAGGAAACCAGGTAGAGAAATATTAGTGTTCTAGGGGCCTTATATCAGAGCTGCTGTCAGAGTTCGTCAAGCATCAATTCCCTTGAAGTTGTATGCTATATCTGGACATGGGGCTAGGACAGGTCAGGGGAATGGGGCAAACAGGCCATTAGCCTTGCGGGACAGGGGTGACGGTTGAGGGAAGGGCTTTACTAGCTTCTGGCAAAGAGTTACCCCTGCTTAGCTCCTCTCCCCCCTGCTTGTCGTTAGGAAATGTTGAGCGTCATTGTGTGCTACGCACTCTGTCGATCTCTTCTGAGACCATGGAAGCCACTAGGGGGGAACTTCCTGGTTATGATGTATCAGGCCCTGTTCTAAAACCCTTTATTATTCATTCAGTCCTCACGAAGTCCGATGATGTAGGTACTGTCATCCTCTAGCTTTATAAATGAGTAGCAGAAGTAGGATTCAAACCCTGTTAGTTTGGCTTCAATGCTGTGCTCTTAACCATTGGGCTATTGCTGCCTCTTCTAATACATAGGTTAGGGGGAAAAAAAACTATATTGGTTGGGTTATGGGCTATAGTATGATGGCGGCCAATTCAAGTCCTTTCTTTTTATTTTATATTGGCTCCCAGTTTTATTGCAAGATGCTTGCTGCTTCTTTGCTAAGGAGGATTTTCCAAAACAAAGATTCCTCATTGGCCAATGGATCCAGTTTTTATTTTACTGTATCTTTACAACCTTTTCTATGAGAGAGAACCATTTTGGGATATATCCTTAGACATACATCAAGATGCATACGTTTTTAACCAGGCTGTTTGATTTTCTCGCTAGCATATATGCTTTGATTATAAAACACTGCCAAGTTGTGAACTAGTTAGTTGCTATAGAAATTCTCTGCAATGCCATTAAAGAGTTTAATAGGGGAGAAGTCTGAGGGGTCCAGATTGTTATGGGTTTTGTCCATTAATTATGGTTAATGATATATGATTAGTAGATGAAGGAGTTTGTCTTTGAACAGAAAGGAGGAAAATGAATAAGGTGCATTTCTCAATCTAGCCAGCCCTTTGACATAGTAAGCCTTGAGGACTTATCCTTTTATACTTTTGAGTATATCATTTCACCTCATTACTATCATTTAGTGGCTTGAAAGGAAGTTCTCTGTTTAAGCACAGATTTGTCTTTTGTTCTCATGCTAGAGACTTTGGAACCAAAATTAAAGTATATAGGTTACCAAATAAAAGGTCTTAACTGAGTTGATTCAAGGAAGCAAAAGTCACCTCTTCAGAGAGGCCTCCATTGTATCCAAAATAGCATCTCTCTCCTCTGCAATCGGTTGTATTACTGCGTCTTATGGTCTCCATAGAACTTATTATCTGAAATTATCCTTTGCTTTTCTTGTTGCCTTTCCTGCTACAGCATGTGTTTCGTTTGATCAGGGATCTTGTCTTGGTTACCACTATTTCCTAGAATTGTGCTTAGTGCGTATGGGTTATGCAACAGTATTTATAAAACAAATATGTGAGTGAAGCGCTGTTAAGGGGATGGGCCCATGTGCATTAAACAAAATCTTGTATTTCAACAGGACTTTCCCAATTAGAGGCTTTCAGATTTATGATGGGCCCATTCATCTCACCAAGTGCACTTTCAAGAAATATGTGCCAACTCCAGATCGGTATACCAGTGCCGTTGGCTTCCTCATGAAGAATTCCTGGCAGATAACCCCCAGGAACAACATCTCCCTTGTGAAGTTTGGTCCACATGTAAGTCTGTTCTTATGGTTCCTCCAGAGTGACTATGGCGGGAGAAGGAGGGCTAGCACATTCTCAAAGACAAAACAAAAACACAAGGGAGTCATACTGAGTATGAGTGGGAGGAGCAGTACATGCAAAGGCAGCTCGTGATTCCGTGTACTCTGTCCCGGTGAGCTCAAGGTGAAAACAGGAGTCCCATGTGACCTGGGGTATTTTTGATATTCAAATGATAGCTTGAAGGGAAAATGACTTAAAGGGACAGCACGGGGATGGAGATTGTAGAGTTTCATAAGAACAAGAAGACATGATTTTGGGAAATTCAGTGTCATAATCCATGAAGAGATTTGCGTTCTGCCTCTTAGTTCACTTATCTGGGGCATATTCTTCTGGGTCACTAGAGGATAAAAGGTTTGGAAAGAAGAGCAATACTGTGGTGGTATAAAAAAAATGGGGTTATTTCTGATATAAATTATTGGAAGGTTTTTAGGAAGATTGCAAAGAATACTTAGAAATAATTGTTTACAGTGCAGTAGCCTACAGAAATAGTTTTCATAGTGGTTTCACCAGTCCCCCTTTACCCTGAATACACGGGACAATCTGATCACATCTGCCCAGCCTCCTCCCATCTTGCCGGTTCCAAGGTGACAGTGGCATAGAGAGACTGAGGCTCCGACCGTCTCGCTCCCTCCTCTCGCAGGCAGCCACAACTGGAAAGTGGCTCATAGTTCTCTCATTCATGTCCACAGGCAAACTCTGTGGTTGCCCAATTTAAAATAGGACTTGGGATAGTTTACCAAAGACTCTATCTGGTTTTCTAGACTAGCTGAGGCATGGAGCAGAGGTGCAAAGGGGGATGGCAGCTTGGTTGGCTGCTTCTCTTTCAGGTCACATGACTCCAGGGAAGCGGAAGAGCCGTACTATACATAGCTTCCCATGTGAATGAATAGGGCAGGTCTCAGATCAGTGGTTCAGCAGGAGGCTGGCTGTTTGCATACCACTCACAAGGACCTCCTCAAGCAGAGAGTTTAGTGACCACAGATGTGGGCATACTGAGGCAGTTTGTTAGATGTTGCATGTGTTGTAGAATTCTAGAATTCTTTTTTTTATGCTTTTTGGTGAGGAAGATTGGCCCGGAGCTAAAATCCATTGCCAATCTTTCTCTTGTCCCCCCCGCCCCCGCCCAAAGCCCCAGTGCATAGTTGGATATCCTAGTTGTAGGTCATTCTAGTTTTTCTATGTGGGATGCCGCCATAGCGTGGCTTGATAAGTGGTGCATAGGTCTGTGCCCAGGATCCAAACCGGCAAACCCTGGGCCGCCGAAACAGTGTGCACAAACTTAACCACTCAGCTATGGGGCCAGCCCAAGAATTCTAACAGCCTAAGGGAATCGTCAGCCTGGACTTGTGTATGGTTGCGATGCTCTGGGAACAGTTCATAAAGGGACAGTTTGCCAAATGTGTTCCACCCAAAAAGGTGGAAAATAGGCCCTAAACTTCTCTTAGATTTAAACACAGGAGGTACAGGGGAGAAGAGAAGAAAGCCTAGAACTAAGAATCTAGAGCCACTTGTCCCGGTCATCACCGATTTCACGTTGAGTTGCTTATCATTTACATGTCCAGTTGATTTTCGAACATCCCAAGGTGGTGAGTGCATACGAGCGTTTTAGAGGTGGATCTGCGTGGCTTGAATGACATTAGTAAATTTACCGTTAATAAGAAGCAGCAAAAGACAGTAAAACACGTTACCTGCAGCCGGCTTTGTGGCTGTGTACTTTGTGTTCAATAAAGCCTGTATATTAACTCTACTTGACGTGAAAATCACTGAGTTGCGCTTGGTCTGTGTTGAGGAGAGAGAAGGTAACTTTCACTTTTCAGCAGATTCTAATGAGTCCGGTGGTCACTCAGCCACACTGAGGCGACACTTAGACTGTGTTTCAGTTTTGAACTCTGCTTATTTTTTAGTGAGGGAAGTCATGATGAAATAACTATAACATTTGGAATGAAATAAAATGTGTAGCTCTTAAGATAGAACTAATAATGGATCTTTATTTACTTGAGATAATTTGCATAGAGGGAAACGTGTAGATCTTAAGTGTACAGTTTATAATTTTTAACCAATATGTGTGACTGCATCGTTCCCCTTTCCACGACTGTTCTGATTTCTCTTACCACAGACTAGTTTTTTTCTGGAGAGCAGGTAGTAATTTTTAAGTGGAAACAAAGGGAAATACTAAAGATGAATTTTAACATTTGCTGCTTGAACTGCACAAGGCTTTGGGAATTTTTTCTCCTGGAGCATATCATAATTAATTGAAAACTTTGATTGATTGGGTGCTGTGGTGACAACTGTGAACCGTAACTCAGAACTGCCTGAAGATGAAAGCGCTAATGGATTTGTAATGTAATGGATATGCAGTTGGATCCGTGCAGAGGATGCTGGGTAAGATGGCAGGAGCCCTCATTTTGCGATGTCCTTGTTTTTCACTGCTGTCAGGTCTCTCTGAATGTCTTCTTTGGAAAGCCCGGCCCCTGGTTTGAAGATTGTGAGCTGGATGGTGATAAGAACTCCATATTCCATGATGTTGATGGCTCTGTGACAGGCTACAAGGATGCTTACGTGGGAAGAATGGACAACTACCTGATCCGCCATCCAAGCTGTGTCAACATGACCAAATGGAACGCAGTGATCTGCAGTGGGAACTATGCCCAGGTAGGCCAGAAGGCAGTGTGATGCCCGACTCCTTGCACCTCCTGACGGCGCTGTTTCTCTGAGGAGAAGTCTTCAGCTCTTCAGTATGATTGAGACTTTCCAAAGCATGGTTTTTCTTTAGGAAAAAAAAAATTCATTAGGAATCATGGACTCATAGAATTTTATGCAAAACTCCCCCACTCCAGACCAGTTTAACAAGTGGAAGAGTGGGTCAAAAGAGGTGAGATGATGTACCCTTGTTTAAATATGGTTTGCATATAGTTGGGGTGAGAACCCCTATTTCCTGAGTCTTAGGCCTGGTTTTCTTGCCACAGTACAGCTTTGTCCCCTGAGAGTTTTCTTCTTTGCTTTCAGGGTCATTATCTCTATTGAATCAGGGGATCTGCCTTTTGAGGCAAAATATCAATAGGTCACGTGGAAAGTGAGATGTTCCCAGAGACAGAGCTAGGAACTGGAAATGACTGGACAAGGAAAGAATCTAAGGAAGTTCTTCAAATTATGATATAATATCTATGAAAATATGAAGGGGATGATATAGATCGGGAAACACCTCTTTGAAAACATTAAGCCAGTGCGTGTTTATTAGCTCGATGCCCAGTCTAAGTGGATGGACTAATTTGGGAGGTAGATGTTAAGAGCACAGATGCTGGAGCCAGACCACCTGGGTTTGAATCCTGGCTTCATTATTTCCTTCCATATGAGTTGGGTGAGTTAACTACTCTGTGCCTGTGCACAATGAGGATAACACTAGTTCCTCTGTACGAGGCTGTTGTGAAGATAGAATGCGTGAATATACGTAAAGCATTCAGCTTGTGGCCTGGCCCATAGTGAAGTGCTTGCTGCAATTAGTATCATTTGAGGAGCAGGATTCTAAGTTGCAAAGATGATTTTAATAGTGATATTTGGATGGATGGAGGAGATTACAGAACAGAAGTACCAGTTGTGCAGAGTTTTGAAGGGGGCAAAATTTTGTTTCCTTATTTGAGACAATTAAATGGTAGGATTTAATAGTAGACCTCAAGGGAGATGAAGGAACAAAGGAAAAGGATAATTAGAGCACGGAGAGGAGAACTGGGGGAAGAGCGGGGGTCTTCCAAGGGGCTTGGGCTCTGACAGTCCCAAAGGCAGGAAAGGCTTGGTGCTCAATGCTCTTATTTGCAGGGTGGGTTCTTCTGGGCGAGGACAGTTCTGTGATGCAGCCCCTCCGCTGAGCCCTGGCTGCTTTGCCTGTCACGGGTGTGTGCCTGGGCTCCTGCTCTTCAGCTTGTTCAGCCTCTGAGTTGTGTGTGGTTTCTACCCGCTAAGCCTTCTATAGTGGGAGTTCCTTGGAGCGGAATTCCTCACTGCTCCTCTGACTTTGAATCATAACTGCTAAAGAATGTTGATGCTGAGATTAAAAGAAAACAAAAAACAACTTCAAAAAGATTCTTGTCTATAGACAAAACAAAGGGCTTAAGAAGGATACAGATTGCAGAGATTTTCTGGTTTATTTTAATGGAGTATTAACTTCTCTGTTGTGGGATTTCTCATTCCTGTGAGCAAAAAAAAAAAGGTCATACTTAAGTTCTGAGAGGGACAAGGAATGGATGGAGAATTAACTGTAGTAAAATGAAGAAGAAAAAAGGTGGTTTAAAATGCGATTTCTTTTTTCCATTCCTTTTATTCTTAATCAGACTTTGTTCCCTAAAATTAAGTTGACCCAATACCTAGGAAGCTATAGAAATTCTGCAATTAAAACAAAAACAAAGAGCTTGTAGTCCTTTTGTAGCTACAGTTTTAGTTAAATCTCTTGCTAGCCATGTGTATTCAGTGGTGTATGTGTCTTAAAGCTGTGTGTGCTCACTAATGCAAACGTTATCTTTGAAAATTTTATATAAAATTTGTATATAGTTAAAATTACTATGTATGTCTGTAAACTCTTTGGATTTCTAATATATGTGAGAATGTGAATCTGATCCTTCTATCTTACAAACTAGAGTAGTAATTCTATTTTTTATATAGCGATGAAGAAAGAAAGAAGTTATCTAATACTTCCCAGGAGCCTCTGGGAATGGCAGGACCATAGGTCAGAAATTTTCTCCTGAGAATTTGGAGTTTGGGCTGGGAGCCCAGATCTGCAGCCATTTGTTATTACTTTGATAATGTACAATACTACAGATAATGTATAACATGTTATCTTAGATAACATATAGTACGCTATAATGTATAATAATACTTAGATAATATATAGTAATATGTAATGTAACTTAGATAATGTCTAATACATTTTTAGGCAAAAGACAAGCGACTGGATCTGAAGATAGAATAATCATCATTTAGCTATTTGTAAATATATTTTAATCGAATGCTCTCTCCTGACCCAGGGATAAAGGTGCTCAGGAAAAAAGGGGGTAACGTAAAGAGAACTCAGGTTACATGTGCCACCTCAGATCCTTCTTGGATTTGGAAGAAGGCAGGAGATAGATGTATATATGTATATACACACACATATATGTATATGTAGCCTATTATATATAACCTATATTTATATGTAACTATATATTATAATAATATATATTTTATTAATTTATATAATTATAGGTTAAATATAAACATTTAAATAAATAATATGTAATATATATTAAACATATATATTTAAATGAAGTAGTCTCAAAATATATATTTCCTGTCTCTTTATTTTAAATCTTTAATTGTCAGTAGAGAAGAGTAGTATATTGAAGTAGTCAAACATGAATGAGAGTTAAGAGATTTTCTGGCTCACAGGATGTGTGATTGTGGAATCAATATGGACAAAACTGTAGAAATGACAGAAACAGAAAAGTAGAGAAGTACTGTGGATTAAATGCAATATTTTGCAAATGTATTAATACTCCTGGGGAATTCTGTTACAGCATACTGATTCGTTTTAGGAAATCATTCTGAGGTTTGTTCTTTGGGGAAGGTTTTGTTTTGGCACAGAAAAGGGCTCAAATGCCACTGGAATAAGTTCAGGACTTCTCAAATTTGTCTTAGGTTAATATGTTTTTCCAGTTTTGCAGAGCACTTTATAACCTTTTTTTTTTTTTGAGTGGGTGAAAAATGACTTCTTGGGCTGATGTAGGTCATGGAAAATTGAGAGCTGAAGCTCTAAGATATTTAAATTTTCCATCTCTTGTTTTAGAGGAAAGTGTCTCAGATTTGACTAGAGAGTATCAGTTTTCACATTAATTTACCAATATTTTGTACGCGTGTTCTTCAGATTGAGGAATTTCTTTGACAAGCAATATAAGCCACACAAGTTTCATATTCTGATGAATAAGCTGGCCAGTTGTGGTGGAAGAGATGATGAGGATCTTGGCTCGCAGAACGCATGGTCTGTTTTTCCCATTTCAGTTAAAGCAGGCTTCATTGTAAGTGTAGCCTAGGATGAAGTTGGCCCCTGCTCATTTACTCTGGCATAGATCACAGAATCTCTCCTTTGAAAGTACAGACATTTGCGTTTGTGTTGGAAATGTTTATTTAGCTATTTAAATTTTCATTCTCTTCCCTTTAATTCTTAATTATTCTTTTGAAGGTCTACGTGCAGACATGGAGCACTCAGAACCTGACTATGACCATCGCACGAGATGAGTATCCATCCTCCCCTATGGTGCTCCGGGGCATCAACCAGAAGGCCGCCTTTCCACAGTACCAGCCTGTGATCATGCTGGAGAAGGGCTACACCATCCACTGGAATGGGCCGGCACCCAAGATTGCTTTTCTATACCTCATAAACTTCAACAAGTATGTTTCTATTGCTGTTATTTCAAATAGTTGAGCGAGTGGTAATTTAGTGGAGAAAAATAATAACATATCTACTTTGTAGCAAGGAAAGAATGCCAGTTTCATATACTTCCCTCCTCTTGTATGGAGGCTGTATATTTTATGTTGATGGAATTAAGAGATTATGCAAATTGAATGCTGTCATTTTAAAAGCACTTATTTTTCTCTATGGTCAAGGTATTGTGTGCAGAAAGCCATTTAACAGTACGTTTTAATACAGTCTGTTGAATAGTTTAATTCCCCATTGCTGGGTTGGGAAGAAGTTTTATCTGGTGTTCTGAGTTCTTGGCTACTTGGCAAATGATAAGATTTTTGAGGCCAAGTTTAGACTTGACAGGAGAGAGTGGTGTGATTGATTAGGAATGTCTGCTGTGGGCAAGAGATGGAAGAGTTGTGGCATGAATGCTAGGTATTTACAGCCCCTGCCTGAAACCATCTTTCTGTTCCTTCTTGATTTCTCTGTTGTCTGTCCTTGTAGCACTTTCAATCAAAGACTCTGTTTTTACATTAATTTATTCAAACATTTACTGTGTGGCAGTTCATATAATGATGAATGAGAAAAATACTTTCCCTCTAGGAGTTCACAGTATACAGAGAGAAAAAACTCAAGTAATCAGTAAACTCAAGTAAATTGAAAAGGCTTGTTCACCTGACTGATCATAAAGCTCTGACTTGTCAGAATGATCTTAAAGCACCCAATTGAAACTAACGGATGTGGACATAAGACATGTAGGAATTCAGCTTTAAGTAGGTCACTTCCAAGGATGGGTGAAGATCATGGTGGCTGATGCCCTTATTCTGTGAGAGTTAGGCCTTCAGCACATGCTCTAAACTGAACCATTGCTGTTTTCCTATTACACTTGCTGCTGCTTCTCTGTGCCCTTGCTGGAGAGTCATACCCCCATTTACTAAGTCAACCAAGACAAAAATCCTAAAAGTCCAAAAATCAAGGACTCATCCTTGACTCTTCCTTTTCGCTCATCTCTCCATCCGCTCAGTGATCAAACCCTGCTGGTTCTATCTCCTTAATGTTGTTCACATCTCTCCGCTTCTTTCCACCCCCACCTCTTGTGACTGAGTTCAGGCCATCACCCTCTCTTGGCTGGATCCCTGCAGCAGCCTCCTACTCGGTCTCCCCGCTTCCAATTCTTAGTCCACGTTGTGTCCAGGGTGAGGTTTTTAAAAGCCCCATCCTGTATTATCACTCTCATCAGTGAGCTGCAGAGAAGTCAGTGAAAGAAGCAAATGATTGTCAGAGAGGCCCAAGGAGAACTGTCCAAGAATGAGCAGTAATCCCAAAAGGTACATCTGGCAGGTTACGAATCTGGGACGAGATAGTACAATCAGATGGTATGCAGGGTTCCATAGGTCCCACATGTGACCTTTGAGCAAATACTGAGCAAGTAAAAACGTTTTAAAGTGAAAAGAAGCTGAGCCCAGAAGTTTCAAAGATTCACATGGGCTTGAAGTTCAGTCAAACTTTCCTTGTTTAATTAGTTTAGAAGTTTGTAAAAATTACATCATGGGCAGAGGCAAGAGGAAGAGATGAACAATTTTTTTTTCCAAATTTAATAATTATTATAGAGAGGTCATAGATTGTGTCATAGTGCCGCTTCTGAAAATAACACTTTAGAAGTTATAAAAGCTGTACTTATTCATTAAACAAAATAAGGAAAATACAGAAAAACATAAAGAAAATTGAAATAACCTGTAAGTATCCTAATCAAAGTGAGGCACTATAAATATTTATATAGTATTCTCTCTCCCCACTCTCAAATGTTTTCTGAGCATATAGATACACAAAATCTATTTAACTACTCCCTCCCCTGTGAACATTTAGGTTGTTTTTCTTCTGCCCCTCCACCCCTTTTTTGCAATTATAAATGATACTGTGTAGAACATCTTTTCTTACCCATTTTTGGTCTGCGTTTCTAACTATTCTTTAGTGGAATTACTGGATGAAACCTCTGAACAATTTTAGGGCCTTGTTACATAGTGCTTAAAAATTCTTTAGAATGATTAAAAAGTTCTGGAACTGGATGGTGGTGTTGCACAACCTTATGAATGCACTTAATGCCACTGACCAGTAGTGTTACAAATGGCTAAAGTGGCAAATTTTTTGTTATGTATATTTTTACCACAATTAGAAAAATGCCCAAAAAAGCAAATGATAAGAAAGGGAAAATACTTTTAATGTTTTCCAATAAGTATTTTATACGTAAGGACATTAGGTAAGAAAAAACACTATGGGAATTTGGTAATGTTCATCAAAAGCTTGAAAAATACATATGCCTTTATAACTAGCAGTTTTACCACTAGGTATTTATCCTAATGTAGTAATGAAAGATAAAAATAAATTTATGAAACAAGAAATTCTTTGGAAAGATTTTACCAGTGTCCACTTCCATGATCAGGCTATTGTGTTTCTTCCATCTTAGTAGAGACCCATACCCAACCACCTCGCTTAATTTTATTATCTGCTTGTAGTGTCTAAGTACATTTTACCCAACTTCTATTCTCATTCCCTGAAGTCCTGTGAAACCAAGAAATTTTTGTAAGCCATATTATTGTTGTAAGTATATTGACGAAGAGAAGTTTGCGTAACCTAAAAAGGTAGATGATTTGTTAATATGTCAGAGTTCAAGACTTCCGTTATTAGTGGCTCAATATATAGCAGAAATTGAAAGAGGAGAAAATCCTGGCTAAAATTTACATATGCTGTAATACTCAAAATTTATTGGCTCAAATGTGACTTCACTTTTTTATTGTCTCTCCTTTGTAGGAATGACTGGATTCGGGTTGGCCTCTGCTATCCATCCAACACAAGTTTTCAGGTTACCTTTGGATTTTTTCAGCGGCACAATGGCTCATTATCCAAAATGGAAGAATATGAGCCTGTGCATTCACTGGCAGAGTTGCAGAAGAAGCAGTCTGAGAGGAAATTCTATTTTGACTCTGGCACGGGGTAATTCGGCACAACTAGTGAATGAGAATTATTGCTATTTTTCTTTAATGGTGAAATTACTAGTTCTTCAGCATAGCTAAGAATAGGCTGTGATGTGACGGCTGTTTAGAAAAGCAGCTGATGTGGGGAATTCTCTGCTCATCACTATTAGAGGTTTGGAGGAGAACTAGAATGACTCGTAATTATAGTTGGCAGTAGGAATTGAGTGAAGATGTTTGCCATGTACCTATTAAGGCAATTTAGATGGAGAAATTATCCTTGTCAGTGAAGAACCAGTAGGCCCAATCAAAAATTTAAAAATATTTTCCATAACAACTCTTAAGATGATTATTTATATAATGTAGTTCATATTTCAGTGGAAGCTCATTTCTCTCTTCCTTTAAGGCTATCTCTCAAGTTGACCTTGAATTTTTAAAACTCACTGTATAACCATGGCATATTTGCTCTCAACTTTCTCTAGGCTGCATCTTTCCACTTTTTAATTCTAATCCTGTTCAGCTGGGGTCCTGTTGGCCTTGTCTGCTTTTATCCAGTTACAGTCTCTCAGCCTTTGGGTTATGGTAGGCTCGATCTCCTGTACTCTTCCAGCAAGTAGCATGCTCCTTCAATATCCATTCCTTAAGCTGACATTCCTACTAGATTTCGTAGTCGAGGTACTGTAGAGATACTGATGTAGGTAAGACGCATTTCTTCTGTGAATTCGCAGTCTGTTGAAGGATGTGGGCATGTAAAGCAAGTAATTAGAAAGCAAAAGGTTTAAATGCTATAGGTCCCATAGTGGGATATTCCGTGTGCCTTTGGAGGTAACCCAGAAGTTCAGCCTAGGGTGACCAGAGACATCCCCAGAGGGTGACATTGGGGCTAACTCTTGAGGAATGAGTAGAAGGAAACGGAAAAAGAGATGGGTGAGGTATCCCAAGAACAGTCTAAATAGAAATGCATGGAGGCATGGCAGAACGTGGCATGGCATGTCTGGGAAAGACGGAAGGTCAGCCTCAGGAGAAGGGTGGCAAGTGTAATTGGGAGAATGAGGTTTGAGGTTCAGTCAAGTGCCTTGTTAGCCTTTGAATACGGTGCAACTCATTTGCCCTCCAGGGCACCTCCAGTAGCAGGTGTGATCAGCTTAAATCTTTTCTTATCATATTTCTAATTAGACTTAACCTACTTGGACTTTTATTCTATAAATGACAGAACTTCCACGTTACCAGTTGATTTTCCACAAAAATAAATGGAACACCCAAATTTGTAAGGACAATCTGGTGATCACAAATTAATGATTAAATGTATAACAAGATGGGAAATATTTCTTCGTTTGGATGGTTCTAGAATCCCTCAGCCTTTGAGGTTCTAGTTCTTTTTAATTCTATTCATTTTGATGATTTTAATTATATATCAAAAGGCCCATGCCTAATCAGGTTCCAGTTATTCCTTATGTATAAATGGTAAAATTATTGGATATTGGAACAATACTGATTTTTTCCTCATAATTGCAACTGTGCATGGTTCATTGACCTCATATGAAAATGTGAATTCTTGATCTCCAGTAATCAATCACATTTGATCAAGTCCTTTAGAATCTTGACTTCCTTGGTTTAGGAGGACTAGGTTTGCTGACAGATGTTGGACTGCTGCCTGGAAGTGACTTTTCCATTCATCTTGGCAGTAGGAGGATAGCAGAGTGGGTGGGACTGTTCATTTCACTTGATTTTTGGCCAAAGTACAGACAGAAAGACCCCCGGCCCATCTGCTCTTAGTAAACATCACAGGAATTGATTTGAGACCATGTCTTGGCCTTAGCCAAACAAATCACAGTTGCTGTTTTTATTGGTCCATTTCTGTGCCTTAAACCAAAATGATTTATAAACCAAAAAAAATAAATAAATAATTAAAAAAACACACTAATTCTAAACTCAATACAAGTGTAAAGTTTTCCAAGGAATTTTTCAGCCAAGCCAAATTCCATCCTCCCAAATTACCTATTGAACTAATTCACACCAGAAATCAACTTTGCTATCTTGTGGAACGACTGAATCAGGTTACCAAAATATTTTCTGAAGCAGTATTGCGTTTCACTTAGGGCCCTAGTTGGGTAGAAAGGAAAGAGAAACAACTTTATTAGTTTTGTAATTTATTTTTCTTTTAAGAAGTTACTTTATTGGAGAAATGTCTCTTTGGGCCATGTGTCAATTTGAGGAATTTTTCTAAGTTTTTGAGAGTCAGTCTAACTCCCAGTGGATTGGCTTCTGTTTTATGCAGGTTGCTGTTTTTGTATCTCAAAGCCAAAAGCCACAGGATTGGCCACAGTTACTGTTCATCTCAGGGATGCGAACGAGTCAAGATCCAGGCAACAACAGACTCAAAAGCCATCAGTAACTGCATGGCCAAAGCGTATCCCCAGTATTACAAGAAGCCATCAGCGCTCAAGCGGATGCCATCCATGCTCACGGGACTCTGTCAAGGCTGTGGAACCCAGCAGGTAAACAAGGAAGAAAAGTGGGCTATAGCCAGGGAGGAAAAATCAAAAGATATCTTTGCAATAAGTACATTTTTCTTTGAAACTTCTGTTTTGCCAATTTATAAGTATTGTATGCTCTTCTCCTGAATTTCGGCCCATTCTAGAATGTGATGCTCATAAGAAGCACACCAGTCCAAATTTGTAATAAAAATACCTTCCCCCTGTGATTCGTCAGTTTACCCTGGTTGATTGTGGAGTTGTTGGTTGTGGTCTTTTCTGTCTCAGCTGTGATTCTGTTACAATGTTGCTATTGGGTTTACATGTCAGTGATGTCGTGACATGCTGTGTTTTATTGGCAGTGTGAAACTTCTCTACAGAAAATGCAGCTCAGATGGAAGTGGTTTCCTTTTTTTAAGGTGGAAAGCCACTCTTAATTTTGAATATGCGCTATGTTGTTTGCCTGTAATTAAAAGTACAAACAGACCTTGGCTACAAGTGAAATGCTTCTCTTGATAGATTCTTAATTAGATGGTCATCTTCTGGATCATGAGAAAACATGGCAATGAAAGTAAATCCAAAAAATTGAGTGTGGGGTTTCCAAAGGAAGTCAGACTGATTCCAAGTGAAAAAGAAGTGTAGAGTTAATACTGCCCTAATTAACATTTAACCTTTATGCTAACAAATATGGGTCAAGGGAAATGGTTCTCAAAGTATGGTCCCTGGACCAGCAGCATCAGCATCACCTGGGAACTTGTGAGAAATTCGAATTCTTGGGCCCACTCCAGACCTGTTGAATCAGAAACCCCAGGAGTGGGGCCCAGCCATCTGTGGTTTAACAAGCCCCACAAGTGATTCTGACATATGTTCACATTTGAGATACACTGGGCTAGAGGAGGTCTTGTTTTTTTGGTTTTTTTTGCTGAGGAAGATTTGCCCTAAACTAACATCTGCGGCCAGTCTTCCTCTATTTTTCTGTATGTGGGTTGCTGCCACAGCCTGGCCGCTGATGAGTGGTGTAGGTCCAAACCTGGGCCGCTGAAGCGGAACATGCTGAACTTAACCACTAGGCCACCAGCCAGCCCCTAGAGGACGTTTTCTTTAGAAGCTAGAGTTACCACAGAAATGCATACTGCCTATTAATATGGAGAAAAACCTCTAAATATTTCTTTTCATTTCTTATCATTCTAAGTGACTTGAAAAAACAGAAATTCTTCTTCCACTGTACAAATATTTCATTTCTAATTTTTCTTGTTTCTGTTCATTGAGGGCAGTAAGAGCAGGAAGAGAAAGATGGATGTATGCTTCCTGTCATGGTATAGGATAAGTAGTTTTTCAATGGCTGCTCACTCTCATGGTCTTGGTTTCTCATACCCATGAGCCACCCCTGTTCTCTAGTTCGACTAAAACCAACCAGCAAACAAACTGGGTACATGAAGAGTTTACAGGTCCTTGCCTGTAAGGTTTTGACTGTTAAAGTGACATTTTTAGATAATCTTTGTGGGGAAGTAAATTCTCCAGCCTAATTCTCGAGCCGAATTTGCGAAGAAAGTCCTTCATTACTGAAAAGGCTTTATATAATTTATAATAACAATTCTAATAACCATTGTAATTCATGAAAAGTAATTGAATCATCACTGGAAATATTCTAGGCCTATCTTGTTAAATGGCTCCATGCATGGATGTTTAGCGTTCTTTATTTGTACTGGAAACGTTGATTAGAGTTCATTTTTTGAAAATGTACTGATTACTGACTTTGCGCAGATGCAAATATTTGAAGCATCTGGGAGGAGCATTTTTACATGGAGATTTGAGGGGAAATTTTGTTTGGAATATCAAACACAAACACATGTATGTGAGGAGTAAGTAGGAAAATGCACATGAATTTTTGACCCAAAATCTGAGACTGCAGAAAAAGCGTACGGCTCCTGAATGCTTAGTGTCCCGCTCATTTTCTGTTGTGGTGAAGTTGCTGCCATCGATTTCTAAGGGCTCAGACTTTAAGTGCTAAATTGTGTGAGAATTAAGAGTGCTTTTGAGTGAGAAGAGAGCCCTTAGGAAGGAGGGAGGAAGGGGAATTTGGAGACAGAGTGATCTGGAGGAGTAGAACGAAACAGGGAAGGGCATTCTTGGGGAGGGAACAGCATCTGCAAAGGCAGAGTGGCAGGAAGGCAGAGTGTGGGAAAGTGAGGAAACTGCCCTCCCTGCTGACTGTGATAAAACAGTGGGAGAGCGGGGCTTGAATATCAGGTGTGGCTCAATTTATGGGACCATTTGCAGGTCGGGCAGAGGAATTTAGACCTGGTGATGCACAAGGTACTGAAAGTTTTTAGACAGGCTAGTTCTCATCAGCTATCATTCTTTCCTCAGTCCTGGAGTGACTTCGTGCTAATTCAGGATAACTGGCCTAAAAAGGACCTTTGAAAAGATCTGTGACTGTTTGTGCATGAAATGTTTACAAAGATTCAAATATAAAGCGCATTTATTTAGCCATTTGTAGAATTTATTTTATTAACAAGGTTACAGGTATCGACAACTAATTGTTCCAGAAAATGGGAAACATACGCTTCTCACCTTAAGCCTATATCAAAAGGTGGAATGCCAGCTTATGAAAAAGTGTAAAAGTTTAGGGAAAAAAGCACCAGCTGGCTTTGGTATAATTGAGTTTCTTTTGAGGGCGCCTTTTGGAGGAAGATGCGGTTGACGTAGGTGTGGGACTTCTTCCCTGTCTAGGTGGTGTTCACTAGTGATCCTCATGAGAGCTACCTCCCCGTGCAGTTCCAGTCCCCCAGCAAAGCGGAGCTGCAGCGCGGAGCCCCATCTGTGATCTCTGTGAGTACCATCTGGCGTGGTCACAGCTTTGGCTTCTGGCTTTTTCGTTTCATCCTGGTGACATGAATTATCTCTGGCAACAGTCACTTATTTGCAATCACATTTTGATTGTTGGGGGTGAGCAATGCAATAGAGGTATAAATACCTCCTAAATGTTTGCGTTTTTAAATAAATTATTTATTGACTTTTTTGGTGAGGAAGATTGTCACTGAGCTGACATCTGTGCCCATCTTCCTCTATTTTATGTGGGACGCTGCCACAGCATGGCTTGATGAGTGGTGCATGTCTGCACTCGGGATCCAAATCTGTGACCCCCGGGCTGCCAAAGCAGAACATGCAAACTTAACTACTGTGCCACCAGGCCAACCCCTAAATAAATTATTTTTATTAAAAATTTTTTTTTCCTCAGTAGATTGTGTTTACTGATTACTTGTAGGTCAATGTTAAAATTTGTTCACACTACTTTTCACTCATTAATAGCATTACAGGTGACCTAGATTCTGTAGGAAAAAAGGCATCTTTGGCCAAAAAATAATTGCCATAGGCAATCAATACATAGAAAACTGTGTTTAACCATGGTTGTTGAAGCTTACAAGAACCTCCCCAGTTATTTAAGATATAGGAAATGAAGGTTTTTAAATCTCTTTGGCCTTTATTTTGAGGTTGCCAGGCCCTCATTTCTTTCAGATGAGGAAAGTGAGGATGCAAATGTCTTTTCTAGATGGATTAATGGAGGAACAGAACTGAGTCTCAGCGTCAACACTAGAATTTGCGTTTAGAGCCAGGCTAGCCAGTGGTGAGCAGCTCTTGGCATGTGGCTTTTCCAGAACTAGGTTGACCTGAGTGCCACCACATAACATGCTCTTTGGGTAGCAGGGGTCTAGCCATCCTACTGATACCCAGCCAGGGACTGAGCCTGGTGTCTTATGTGCTCTCTAAGAGCTCAGCTTTTTTTTTTTTTTTTTTTTTTTTTTTGAGGAAGATTAGCCCTGAGCTAACTACTGCCAATCCTCCTCTTTTTGCTGAGGAAGACTGGCCCTGAGCTAACATCCATGCCCATCTTCCTCTACTTTATATATGGGACGCCTACCACAGCATGGCGTGCCAAGCGGTGCCATGTCTGCACCCAGGATTTGAACCAGTGAACCCCGGGCCGCTGAGAAGCAGAATGTGCAAACTTAACCGCTGCACCACCGGGCTGGCCCTGAGCTCAGCTTTTTTAAGTGGTGGGCAACACAATCACAGATACACATATATGTAGACAAAATTAAATCTTACTCTTTTTTTTCTTTCTCAACTTTTTTACTGTATTAAAATACGTAGAACATAAAATCGCCATCTTAGCCATTTTTAAGTGTGTAGTTCAGTGGCATGAAGTCCATTCATATTGTTGTGCAGTCATCTCCACTCTCCAGCTTGAGAACTTAAATTTGACTTTTTTAGCAACTCTGCATTAGGAATATCCCTACTTGGGGGGGGGGCAGTGAAATGCGAGTTATTAATTGTTTCAGTTGAGTAAGGTTCATAAGCTCTCACGCTCTGCTTGCTCTGTCGTCCACGATAATGTATCGTGCACTTAAAATTGTTGAGAGGCTGGGTCTCATGATGTGTTCTTACCACAGTAAAAAAAAATTAAAAATAAAGAGAATATCCCTGCTTAAATGTAGCTCAAAGATTTCTCCAGCATTTATTTATAGCTATTGCCCTCTGGTAACAAACGTTCAATTTGCAGTGTGTTCACAATGTGATTTTATTGGCATGAAATTGGTTAACTCAGCATCTTCATGCGGTCAGCTGCCTGAAGAGCCCGGTCCCAGGCTGCCAGCTAGGTATCTGATGGGAGTCGGTTGCATAAGGGAAGCAGGTGGGTGCTGAGTGCTCCCTGCTCTGCTAGCTCACTAGATAATTAAAGGAGACATTGTTTTGCCCAAGAAATCTCAGGCAGCCTTGCCCCAGGGTCTGATGACATTGTTAGACTCTATTGCTGCAGGTTGGGTACTTGGGACCCTAGAAAAGTCATAGAATACCGTGTTTTGTCATATTTACCTCCAATATTTTCTCATGCTTTACCTTTGCTTGGACCTGGCAATGCTTTAGTTTTTATGGAAACTTTTGTATTTCCTTTAAGCAACAGGTTTTGGGGGGGTACTTTTCAAGAGGACAGTTTGAGGGTGTTGAGGATCATTGCATATTTAAATATTCAGATTTTTAAAAATAAGAGAATCACTGTTTTTTTGGTGAGGAAGATTGGCCCTGAGCTAACACCTCTGCCAATCGTCCCCTATTTCGTATGGGGGAGGCTGCCACAGCATGGCTTGGTGAGTGGTGTGTTAAGTCGTCCCAGGATCCAAACCTGCCAACTCTGGGCCACGGAAGTAGAGTGTGTGAACTTAACTACCACACCACCAGGCTGGCCCCCGAGAGAATCACTTTTAGTCTTTCCAGATATAAGATGGCACTTTACCTCCAGGCCTTCTAGAATTATTCTCTCTATTAGAGCAGTTTAAACATAGCTTAAAAAGTCCTTTTTATTTCTGTGAGATCAGTAGTGATTAGATATAAAATTTAATTTCCCCAAGCAAGGAAAGTAGCACTGAGAGCATTTCTCCTTTGTTAGCTTTTAGTGTAGTTTATAATTTTACACATTTTAAACAGAAACAGCACCTATGGCTTAAATTCATGTTGAATCATATTTCAGTCCAGTAAGGTTTTTTTCCTTCCTTTTTGGCTGAGGATTTAATGATATTTGGATGTGTCTGGAGTTCATTTTTCTTGAAAAGGTCTCAAACCATTAACTTAAAGAGGACGGCTGGAACTTTCACTTCGCAGTAATTGGACAAAATATAGTAATACCTTGTGGCTTAAATCCTGGTAAAATTACCACTTTTCCATTTTGACTTAAAAGGAGAGATGTATCTGGAACACAGGAGACGAGGCAACCTGGCAATTCTGATATTCCAAACCTAAATCCTAATGGGGGTATAGGTGGCTTGAGGCATGGTATATATATTTTTTCACAACCAATGTGATAATAAGTGAGCTGTCTGAGCTGCAGTGTAGAGGCTGCCACTGATGGCAGAGAAAGCTTTGACCCCGATGAGAGAGCAGTGAAAGTCTTGAACCCAGAGTCCCCCTGCTCAGCTGAGTGCAGTCACCGTGGCTTCCTCAGAGCCTTCCAGTCAGTAAAGACCAGTCGAGGCAAAGTCTCTGAGAACACAGGCACGACTTCAAATGTCGGTGGAGGGAGAGGAAATAGAATATGCAGTTTGAATCCTGCATGGGTTTGGAAGATGAAGAGAAGGGGCTGGAAAGATGAGTCGTCCTGGAAGTACTGAAATGGTGGTGACCGCAGAAGACATTTTTGTATTCTCAGGTCAACGGCACCGACTTTACCTTGCGCAGCGCGGGTGTCCTCCTCCTCATCGTGGACGCTTGCGGCGTTCCCTTCCGGTTGACGGAGAAAAAGATTTTCTCTCTTGCTGATGTCAGTCGCATGGAAGAGTATTTAAAAGCAGGCATCCCTCCAAGGTAGGTGGAGCTTGCTCTGCAGGAGAGACAAGCCATCTTAAAGGTGACATTTGGCCAACTCTGAACTTTGGTTTGTCAGCCTGCCTTGTACTCTGCTGGCATTTAGGACTCTTGAAAGGTGTTCATTCCTTCCATATCGCAGGTTGATGCCTGGGTGGTCTAAGCTGCTTATTGTTGGTAAGCGAGAGCTTGGATGTTAGAAGAGTTTGCAGATGGTTAGAAGGCTCTTAGATAAGGCAGAGAAAAGCTTAATACTTAGGAGCATTACTGTCCCACTTTTTAGTATTAAGTTGATCTACATTGCACCCAACTTAGAAAGCTCGTTACCGTTTTAAAGCAATTTTATAGATGATTTTACTTTTGCAGCCACCTGTCCCACTGAGGAACCCTCAGACAGCCTTGTGCTCTGACACTGGCATATGGAGCATTCACCTGGGTCACTTGGAAGTGACGGAAAAGGAGTAAATTGATTTTCTTTTTTAAAAAAATTGGCACCTGAGCTAACATGTGTTGCCAATCTTCTTTTTTTTTTATTCTTCTCCCCAAAGCCCCCCAGTACATAGTTGTATATTCTAGTTGTGAGTGCCTCTGGTTGTGCTGTGTGGGAGGCCACCTCAGCATGGCTTGATGAATGGTGCTATGTCCATGCCCAGGATCTGAATTGGTGAAACCCTGGGCTGCTGAAGTGGAGTGCTCAAACTTAACCACTCGGCCATGGGCCCCGCCCCAGGAGTAAACCAGTTTTTAAGTGGAAAAGTATGTGGTTTCTTGCTCTCTTTTTATTTTTGGTGAGGAGGATTGGCCCTGAGCTAACATCTGCTGCCAATCCTCCTCTTTTTGCTGAGGAAGCTTGGCCCTGAGCTAACATCTGGGCCCGTCTTCCTCTATTTTATATGTGGGATACCTACCACAGCATGGCTTCACAAGTGGTGCATCGGTCTGCACCTGGGATCTGAACTGGCGAACCCTGGGCTGCTGAAGTGGAGCACGCCAACTTAACTCCCTACACCACTGGGTGGCCCCTGGTTTCTCTTTTAAGAGCCCTTGTCTGATTAGTTTTTCTTTGTTAGTCTCTGAAGAAAGGTGCACAGGAGAGAAACCTTTCTTTTTTAGCGTTGGTCAGACCCTGCTTGGAGGCAAGGAGATGAATTCAGGCTCCTTTCCACCCCTTCAGCTTTGTTGCAGATATTATTTACAGGCCGTCTTCATTTAGTGAAGCCGTTAAGGGAGGGACTTAAGCTACTGAGGGAGCAAAGGCTGTCTAGCTTTTGAATCATCTTCAGTTGATTTGATGACTTATGCTCTTTACACATTACAGGACCAGATCTCAATAAGTCCCATAAAATCATTGGATTATTTGAATGTAATAGTCAGTGTATATATGTCTTCTGGTTTAAGACACTTGTAGGGAATTCCTTTCCAAGGCGTCAGTTTTCTTTAAGGATTTAAAGGTTTTTTCCTAATGTTTAAAACACGTGCACTCAGTCCACCTGAAACAATCCAGGAGATAAATTTCACCACAAATATTTAGGGTGACACAGCAGGCCTGCAAGATGTCCTGTAGATTTAAGAGTTAAGAGCAACTTATTACAAAGCCACAAGGTTGTTTCTAGAAAGGGGACTCAAGGAAGGCTTTCGAGGTGCTGGTAGTGGTCTGTTTCTTGATCTGGGTGCTGGTTATACAAGTATGTTTAGTTTGCAAAAATTTCCCATGCTGTACACTTAGGAATACTATTCTATGTGTATGTTGCATCTTAACAAAATGTTAAGAAGTTATGGTGCAACTGGCAGTGACTTCTACGGAGACTGTACACATGTGGGGGTGCGGGTGGGCGAGGGGCGACCTGTAGGTGGTCTCATGGGACAATCCGAGCAGTGTGACCCATTGAAGAAGGTCAGGCCTGCAGGGTTGCTATGGTCAGACTTCTCCTCTGGCTCTGAATTGAATCACGATTGCTTTAGAAAGACTTCAACCAAGAACCCACACCAACCTGAGACTTAGGAATCTCAATAAGAAATGTCAAGATGCACATTAAGAAAGTAAACACTCCACTAAGGGATATACAGCAAGAGTTGAATAAAAGGAGAGACATTCCCTGTTTCGGGATGGAAAAATTAACATTGTAAAGATGTTATTCTACCTAAATTAAAATGTAAATGGATCACATTTCCGTTAGTGTCCCAATAGGTTACTTTTCTGCTGTACTTGACAGTTGATACTGAAGTTCATCTGGAAGAATAAATGTAGGAGAGTAATAAAATATTTTTAAACAAATGATAATAATATAAGGGTCTATTTTATCACATAATTAAAATAAACTATGAAGCCACAGTAATTAAGCCGGCATAGTATTCTAAGGAGGAGAGAGAGAAAATCCAGACAGATCTGAGTATGTGTTGATATACTGCATAATGAAGATGGCCATTGCAACTAAACCATGGGGGAGCAGATTTTATTTCCTTCCTTTTTAGAACTATTTTTTTTCCTATTTGATAAATAAATAATAGGACATAAATAGGTAAATAGAGCATCAGAAACAAGCAAAACCCACCTCCCCGTTACAATAGTTGAATCCAGAAAAGAGCTGTGTCCCGAGCCATCCACTAGCTCAGCTGACCTACATGACTTGTTGTCCCTACATTTAGAGACCCCTTGTAATAGCAGCATAGGTTCTGGGTGGGGCGGGGAAGTGGAGATTTGTAACAGCAGGAGTGAAAAAGCATGTGGGTCATTTTTGGGTTTTTTTTTTGAGTTGTGCTTTTATCTATTGTTTCTATACTGTATTCAGTTTAGAAGGATGCTCAGTAAATACCTGCTTAATTACTGAAATTTGCACTGATTTTCTAACTTTTACCTACAGGTCAGTTGTTCTGTTGAGCACAAGAGGAGAAATAAAGCAGTTGAATATTTCGGATTCCTTAGTACCTCTGGGATTAGCCAAACCAGCTCATCTTTATAACAAAGGTTTGTATTTGCATTATTCTATGAAGTTCTTATGAGGCCAGCAATTTGATGGTGGAATTTGGCTCCCAGACCATTTTCATGAGATTGTTTGCTGGGGTGGGTATCGTGAAGATAATTTCTAAATAAGGAGACAGAGTTAGAGGAAGTGTGTTGGGATGTGGTTTGTTGTTGGGGCCAAGAGGTGGGTGGTAAGAGTTCATTTGCTGACGTCAGGAAGTGGAGTTTTGTTTTTTGCTTTATAGCTGTCTTTGTTTTGCTCACCTCCGACTCACCTCCTGTGTTATCTTGCCTGGAACTAGTAGATGTACAAATTGAACTTTTTTTTTTTTAGGGAGTACCATATTTTTGGGATTCAGTGGAAACTTTAAACCATCGTGGACGAAGCTGTTTACCAGTCCTGCTGGACAGGGCCTTGGGCTGCTTGAACAATTCATACCTTTGCAGCTGGACGAGTATGGCTGTCCCAGAGCTGGCACTGTCCGCAGAAGAGACCTGGAGCTCTTAAAGCAACTTCAAAAGCACATTAGAGACTAACTGTAACTTAAGTGCGAGGGGGAAAAAAATGTGAACTAACTTATTTAATTTATGGCATTTTAAAGTGACACTGTTAACCCAATGGAACCATTTTCCTGTTCGATACAGAAAGGGGAGAAAAGACCGAGTTTTAAGTACTTGCTCGAATACCAGCTCACGCACCTTCTAGTTGTACAAAATGTTGGAGAATGTATTTGTATTTGTTAGGCTGGTGTATTCAGAGAGCAGTTCTCTTCTTCCTCACCTTCCACCGCGGTGTTTGTCCTGACCACAAGCAATGCTTCACCTTTGGTAGAATGGGATGTTGCGCAGTGGGGTGGGGGTTCTGAGAGTCAGCCTGAGTCCTCGAGAGGACCAGCTCTTGTAGCACCTTGGATACTTGAAGTCTAATGCTCAGTGGTGTCGTTGACTTTGATCAGCAGTGGACTTGGGTGGCTGGCAAGTTCAGTGATGCCTTGGGCCCTGGTTCTGGGCAGCCATCGAGAATTTTCTATGATACTGAATGATAGAGTTTTAAGTGGCAACTCAGGCTCAGCTCATGCCCTTTTTTGCCTGGACATGTGCTATTTTTATTCATTTGTATATTGATTCCTTCTAAGGGTTCAGATTTCAAACAGGAAGTATATTGGGACAAAAGGGCTTTTAGGGATTAACCGTCTCTTTAGTCTGTGACCATCGGGCAAAAATTTGACCTCCACCAAGGTCTGAGGTTGTTGGGACCATTTTTGCAGCTTTAATCCTTAGTCTGTTTTGACTGTATATTTGTGTTTAAAATACAGAGCTGAGCTGAATATTTACATTATTTTTAAAAGAAGCAGGCCATTTTCCTGAACTGTAAACTTGTGTCGTTTCAACTTGCACAAAGGAAGTCTGTTCTTGGGGTTGCTCCTGCACCCGGGTTTTTTGTTGTTGTTTTTATGAGTGGATTCTTTTTTACCCTTTGCTGAGCACGCTGCCAGGAAAATTGCAAAAAGCTTAATGATACCGGAAAATATTGTACTCGGGGGAGAAAAAAGGGAGAGCCTTTTAAGGGCCAGAATCGTGGAGCGAATATTCAGAAACGGGCCCCTTTATAGCTTTAGAGGACTCGGTCACTTAATTAATTAAATTGTTAGAGCCAGTTAAACAAAGGCGCCATGAAGCCCTATTTTGCTTCCCACTGGGTGCATGCATCTCCTGCCGGTGAGGATTGCATGTGTCAGAAGGAGATTGGCTCCACCGCTTAGGATGTCACCACAGCAAGAGGAAAGAAGCATCACAATGCCTTGACCTTTTCCTAAACCCACAAGGCAGACAGTGTGGTGGAGGGATGGCCATGGCGAGAGAGTAGGAAGTGTGTTCAGGCGGATTTTGGCAATGAGTACAGACAAATTCACTTTCCTCTACCAGGAGCAACGGCTGATGACCTGTCCCTTTGTGTCCGGGAGAAACTGCAGAGCAGCTCTGTGACTTCTGTTACTTTACCAAATATGCTACCTCAAAGTGCTACCGATAAACCTTTCTAACTGTAAGTGCCCTTGCTAAAGGCACATGTCTTAATCCAAGTTTAGGGTTTTTTTTTTTTTTTTGTGTATTGATGAATGAGATCTTACCTATTAAATATATTATTGGATCATGGTTCCTGAAGGTGATTAAAGTTTGTGTGTGTGTTTTTTATGACTTAAATAAATATCTTTTATGTGTGTGTGTTTTTTTTTTTTTTTTAGAGTTTGGCTCTTTAAAGATTTGGAGAGGATATGCAAGTTCCGAGGCACCTAGTTTTTCTGATTTGTATGCTAATAATCAGGGCCTAAGTTAAATAAATATGTGTGCATGTATTTTTTAGATATGTGTGTGACTCTCTATCAGTCAATCATTTTTTATTCCAAATTCCAGCTGTAAAAAAAGTTCTAGCCGAAAAGAGAAGGGGAAACTGTTCACCAAGTAGATTTTGGAAGACCAAGCTTCGATGGACAGGAATCATTCTCCAATGCAGAGGTTCTCATCCTTGGCTGCTTGTGGGAATCACCTGGGAGCTTTAAGAAATATAGAGGCCTAGGCCCCACCGCCAACCCCTGCATTCAGATTTAATTGGTGTGGGGTGCAGCCTGGGCATTGGAATTTTTTTAAAGCTCCCTGGGTAATTCTAACATGTACCCAGGTTTAGGAACCACTGCAGTAATATAATAGGCTCCCTGTTTAACTTCATTATTTTTTGTGACTAAAACAAAATTACGTTTATGATTTTTACTTGCAATTCCTGTATTACACACCTCCCAACCTTAAACAAGGTATTTCACTATTGTCTCTTTTAATAGAACTTTTTAATAAAGTTTTTGTCCTTAATCCTATCCAGTTGTTAAATTGGTTGTCTAAGCTGATATACACATTTCAGGCAGTTGGGAGGCAGCAATCTGTTTTATTCCTACCGAGAAAATATATTTGAAGGTGCTTTGTAAGTTGGTAAGCATTTTCCATCAGATGAGGCGGTGGTTGAGCTCCAGAAACATGGCCGTCCACAGATCAACCGGCTGATGAGAAACACAGGGCCTTCTCATATCTCAGCGGAGTAGAATTTTAGTTCTTTGCTGTGAGATCCCTGCCTCTCCGCCTGAGCCAGCATGCTACATATTAGCTTCAGAGGCTGGGAGAGAGTGCTCGTGAGAAGATGAAAGGCAGAGACACACAGTCTCATCGAGAATGGCTCCAAAGCAGCCGCTAAGCTGATGTTTAGATGCAGGACTGGGGAGGGGGCACTTATGACTTCCCTATTCTCTACCTTCACCAGAAGAGAACACATCTTCATGCCATTACATGGATTAGTTTGTTTTGAGGAAGGGCGGGCAATGAGGTGATGGATAGAGGCTTGAGTGCTTCAGATAACTGGTGATCGTTCCTTAAGAGATGAGGTAATGTTTGGATAGGTCCAGTTGAAAGGCATTTCAATAAGAAGGAACGCACTTAGTTAATTCAAATATTTTCAGTTGGTCCTAATAGGTAAATACTTAGATTCCATTGTGACAATGTTTAATGATTTTGTCATTCGGAGTTAGAGGTTACTCTCCAAAATTCCTGTTTGCCTTTCAGATACTTATGAAGCCACGTTTGATAACTTGAGAATTCCCCTAGAGGTGAAGACGGTGAATCGGAGTAATTTGGTAACAGATTTGTGTCATGCCTGTTGGTCTGAACTTGGTAAAAACTCAATCTGCTAGAAATGGAAGCAGACACTGGGCTGGAGCTCATTTTCAACAAAAAGGGAGGAAAAAAATCAAGGAAAGTCATCCCCGGTCCCTTGCTCACAGATAACTAAGTGTTGTTCAGGTCTTGCTAGACCATTGGAATCATCTGGAAGATAGAGGGTTTTTATTCATATTTATCTTCAATATGGGAAAAAAGCTGAAAAAAGGATGCCTAACTAGGCCTTGGTGTTTTGGGGAAGGGCACACACACTATTTTTATGTGATAAAATTAGAGGATGACTGATTGAGCTGTGAATATTTCTAAATGAACTGTGCGCCACCAGGCATCCAAAAATATCAACTATGGCAAGCTGTGAAAATATTGTATCCAAAAAGACAACAAATAATGGGTCAGAAAACAACTTCATAGATTCATTTTGATTTTCCTGAGATGGACCGTGTGATTAGTCTGGATATGAGACGTGATAACGCATTTAAAGTTCATCCTCAGAAAAGAGACTTTATGCTCACAATGCATCAGGAGTTGGCAAACTGACTTGTGGGCCAAACTTGTTCCCCTCATTGTTTTTGTACCAATTTTGAGCTAAGAATGGTTTTTACATCTTTAAATATAACAAGTTGGGAAACTTCAAAAGGAGAGTATATTTTATGACATGAAAGTTACGTGAAATTTCAATTTCAGTGTCTGTAAATAACATCTTATTGGAAGATAGCCACATTCATTTGCTTCCTTATTGCATTGGCAGGTTTAAGTAGTTGCCCCAAAGACTCTATGGCCTGCAGAGCTGAAAATATTTACTGGGTTACTTTACTGAAAAAATTTGCTGAGCCTTGATTTTGATGAAGGTTATACTGGTGTTCATTGTACTGTTCTTTTTTCTTTTTTGAGGAAGATTATCCCTGAGCTAACATCCACTGCCAATCCTCCTCTTTTTTGCTGAGGAAGACTGGCCCTGAGCCAACATCTGTGCCCATCTTCCTCTCTTTTATATGTGGGACGCCTGCCACAGCGTGGCTTAATGAGCTGTTCATAGGTCCTTGCCCGGCATCTGAACCGGGGAACCCTGGGCTGCCAAAACAGAGTGCACGAACTTAACTGCTAAGGCACCAGGCCAGCCCCCATTGTACTATTCTTAAAAGTTTCCTGAGGTCTGAGAATTTTTTAAATAGAAAGTTATGGAAAACACCTGAATCAGAATCACCTGAGGTCTTGATGAAAATGCAGAATCACAAGCCCCAAGTCAGACTGGAGAATTGGAATCTCCAGGACCTGGAGCTGGGAATATAATTTTATGACAAACTCCCCAGGTGTTTCTTATGAACACTGCAGTGTGAGAACCCCACAGCATGTAGTGAGCCCCTGATATTCCTCTCCCTTTTCCCTTCAGTAGAGAACACATCTGAATGTCGTGTTTTGTTAACCCTGGTGGCTCCATCTGTACTGTCTTCCTCAGTTCTTTTTGTGGCTAATGCAGGGCAGATCTGATGCACAGCACAGTATGAGGCTGTTGCTGGAGCAAAGATTTGGAGCCCATGGTAAAGTCCTTTGTCCACTGTCTGAAATTCTTACCATTAGTATGGTTCCTTGGGCTATAGGTATCCCTACAATGAAATCCCAGCTATCCTTTGTTTTCTTCAAGTTCTTTATTATTTTAAGCAGTTTAAAGAAAATGCACGTTTATTATTTTAAGCAGTTTAAAGGAAAAGATACATGTCAGACTGCACAGACTGACAAAAACATGTTTCTTTGTTTTTGGATGGAACTGTATCCACCCTAGTTATTTCCCATTTATTGAAGCACTGATTGGCATTTGCAGATTTTTTTTTTAGGTGGAGTGAATTATTTCATATAAGCAATTTGCTTTGTAAGCAAAAGCCCTTTAATACATGAACTTCATGGGGGAGGTCCGAGGTGGGGGGTGGACTCGGAGGATAATGAAATCAGTCTTTCCCAGGAAGGAGGATGGGATCCTCTGGGAGGGCGTGGCATGTTTACCTCCTCCCACCTCTCCCACCAGTCTATATTGATCATAAACACCTAGTTCCTCAGGGAGGAAGGCCAGGGTCAGACAGGTTCCTGATGTGGGAGAACGTAGGATCTACAAATCTCAGGAGGAAAAGAGCATCTTTTGCTCCTAGCATAGGTGGGAGGAAGAGGGAGTTCTGACATGAAGGAAAGATCACACCAGAACTTGTTGCCTCCTTCTACAATGTGTATGTGGTCATTCTTCTCCCAAGGAAAATGGCTCTTAGTGAGTAGTCAGTGGATTCCACACAGAGTGAAGTGCCTGGTACAGTTTGTTGCTGAAGGTGCAGTGGATGTTTTGGTGACTAACCTATGTTTGATGCCAGTGTTGGGGATTGGAATTGGCCACCCCAAGATATGTCTCTTTGGCATGAGGATTATTTTGGGCTGGTTACTTTTAAAAACTGAAGACATGAGAGAAACTCTGAAAAGCAGAAGTTACCCTTTGTAAGAAACATTTACATTTGTAAGGGAAATCTCCATCTGTAAAGGTGTCTCCCTCTCTGTACCAGGAAGAAGGGGGGATGACCTTATCTCTAGAAACTCTTATCAATGCAGAAGTAAAGGACTTAAATCTGCATAATAACCTTACTCTTGTTTACTGTGCTTTTCTGGTACTCTGCCATAACTGACTCCTCCCACCCCCAACATCCTCATTTGTAGCTGAAGATGGTATTGAAGATGAGATCCTCCGCCATTTTGGTGAGTTGCTCAGTTTTCCTGAATCTCTCCATGTGTACATGTTATAAAGCTTTGTTTAATTTTCTCCTGTTATTCTGTCTCATGTGAATTTAACTCATAGCCCAGCCAGAAGGACCTAGAGTGGGTAGAGGAAATGTCTTCCTCCCCAACACCAGTTAAGTCTCTTTACTAGCAGTGTTACTTTGAGCAGGTTCCTATTCCTTCTGATCCTCAGCCTTCTCATCTCTGAAATGGGACTACTAATGCTTTTGTAAAATTGCAAAGGGGATTAAATGAGAATAGCCGTGTCCCAAACACAGCTGTTCATCAACGATATCTCAGTGGTTTGTTTTACCAAAAAGTCAGATTTCCAGACATCTGTGAATTTTAATTTAGTCGTTTTATGAGGACTAAAGATTAGAGAATCTGGTTTTTAAAAACAAACTTCTGAAATAAAGCCAGATTTGGGAACCACTGAGAATGCCCTATGGAAGGCCCCACCCTAGTTTAACACATGCCCCATATTCAGTTGTTTGTATCTAGAAAACAGGACATCAGGCCAGGCAGTGCACGTTTAGTGGATTTGTTCGAGTGTCCTCACAAGGTTTGCATTTGTGCCCTAGTTGCACTAGCACCGTACCTCAGCAAACCAGATGTGCGCAGA
Source organism: Equus przewalskii (assembly GCF_037783145.1). NCBI lineage: Eukaryota > Metazoa > Chordata > Mammalia > Perissodactyla > Equidae > Equus > Equus przewalskii. The sequence goes on from NC_091852.1 coordinate 17,655,140, forward strand.
CCAGAGCTATGACATGTGGCAAGACAACTATGAAATGGAAGCGTGTGGCTGCACCCTGGTCTGTAGCTGGTATGTGCAGTTCTCTGCTGTCCCTTCTTGTGAGGGAAAATTTCAGTTCAGCTAATCATCTGTCTTTTCCAATCCCTTTTACCATAAACTAGCATGGAATAAAAACAATTCATTTCTAATGATCTCTCAGTGCTTTAACCATCCATATTTTCACTCTTCCTTCTTGTCGAGTAAGGAAATGCTAACATGTAATAAAAAGGTTTGTAGGACAAGTTGAAACTGAGTTAGAGGATGTGGAAAAGGAGCACCTTTGGTACCAAGGCTTCCCATATTTCTGCACCCCTTTTCTTCCTAGTCACACCTCCAATTCCTCCAGGCTGCCTCGGCTCTACTGTCGCAGCCTTGCTGTATGCACAAGACCACATTCTCAGACCTCTTTGTACCTTTCACTGCCATCACTGCTCATACATTCCATGTCCAACCCTCAAGATCCTTCGCCCCTGCTAAATTAATTCAAAATCAGGCTGTTCCTCATGTCTAAAACAAATTACTTCTTAGGCAACAACGCCATTTTAATATTTGCCCATGGTGCCTATAATGCTAAAATTAATGTGTTGCTGGGAGTTTTATTTCTCTGATTTGTTTGGTTTATTTTTAAAGTAATTTTGCCCTCTTGCATACTTCACCTACATATTGATGAGGATTTTTAGGCTGCTTAATTTTAAAATGGCTTATGATGCGGATTTTTAGGCTGGTTAGTTTTAAAACTACAGATGAGATTCAAGCTCCAAGGAGTGGAATTTGTTTGCCCCTTTGTTGGGAAACATTTACATTTCTAAGGGAAACCTCTGTGAAGATGCCTCCCTCTCTGTGCCAGGAAGAAGGAGGAATGGTCTTATCTCTAGAAGCTCTTAATGGGGAAGGCAAGAACTTAAGTTGGTTGCTGTCTGGCAATCTCATGTAACTGGTTTAGGGTGGTGGCGTCTAACCTTTACCTAATCCGATTTGATTCTTGTCTAAAAGTCATGGGATCACACAATGACCAGACCCCACCTGCACTGATACCATTTTAACTTTTTTTTCATGTTCGTTCCTTTGTCTTGTAAAGAGATGAATCATATACCTATGCCTTAAATTTAGCCCTAACCCTCAACTCGGGGCGGCAGCAGCAGGAGCTCTGCCTGCCCATGGGTCCTGTCCCCATGCCAGCGGGGGCAGCAGAAGCAGCAGCAGAAGCTCTGACTGCCCACGGGTCCTGTCCCCATGCTACACTATTCTCTAAATAAAAGAGCACTACTGCCAGATCTTGAGAGCCCAAGAAATCTTTCTTTCGACTCCTCGGCTCACCGACCCCGCATCAATATGAGTCTGATGCCATCGAACTCTAGAGGAAGTGACAAATCTGGAAAATCCACAAACTGTATCATCAGCCACTGGATAGTGAATGGTGTCAATACTGATGAGGGTTTTTAGGCTGCTTAATTTTAAAATGGTTTATGATGAGGATTTTTAGGCTGGTTACTTTTAAAACTGCAGATGAGAAGCAGGCTCCGAGGACTGGAATTTTGCGTGCCCTTTTGAGAGACATTTGCGTTTGTGAAGGAAGGGGGGATGACCTTGTAGGGACCTGAAATTGGCCACCCCAGGATATGTCTCTTTGGCATCAGGATTGTTTTGGCTGATTGCTTTCGATAAACTGGGACAGGGAAGGAGGCTCTGGGATATGGAACTTGCCCTTGTTGGGACACATTTACATTTGTAAGGTAAATCTCTATCTGTAAAAGGTGCCTCCCTCTCTGTACCAGGAAGAAGAGGAGAGATGACCTTATCCCTAGAAACTCTTAATGGGGAAGGCAAGAACTTAAGCTGGTTGCTGTCTGGCAATCTCATGTAACTGATTTAGGGTGGTGGCTTCTGACCTTTACTTAATCCGATTTGATTCTTGTCTAAAAGTCATGGGATCACCCAACGACCAGACCCCACCTGCACTGATACCATTTTAACTATTTTTTGTTCTTTCCTTTGTCTTCATAAAGAGATGACTCACATACCTATGCCTTAAATTTAGCCCTAACCCTCAACTCGGGGCAGCAGCAGAAGCGGCAGCAGCAGGAGCTCTGCCTGCCCGTGGGTCCTGTCCCCATGCCAGCGGGGGCAGCAGAAGCTCTGACTGCCCATAGGTCCTGTCCCCATGCTACACTATTCTCTAAATAAAAGAGCACTACTGCCAGATCTTAAGAGTCTAAGAAATCTTTCTTTCAACTCCTCGGCTCACCGACCCCACATCAAATACTATCCATAGGATACGAGCGCTTATATTTGGAGTCCCTTCTGATCATCTTCAGGAAGGTTGTGGATAATACTATGGTTTTCCTCCTGCTAGAGCAATGTTCTCAGAACACAGAGACTGGGTGAGTAACCCTACCTGGCTCTGAAACATATAATCCATTCGGATTCCAGGCCCAGGGTCTTGGCCACAAGAAAGTGTATTTGTCTTAACATCTTCCTGGAAGTTGTGCTCCGTGAGCACTGGAAAATCCTTTTTGTTTGTAGTGTCTTCCATATTTGTAAATCACCTTCTTTCAATAGCTGAAAGGAAGAGATCTGGTAATTATAGCTTTCCTTTGTTGCAGCTTTATGTTGAAAACATTTGCCAGCAAGGCTAAGTAAGGACCCAAGTGGATAGATGATATACAAACAAGATTACGAATCACAAGGATCAGGGGCTCCCTGTGCAGTTTTATCCAGAGCAAGAAGGTCAAACTACAAACACAAATTTCTTTTTGGTGAAAGAGGGATGATTTTATTATATCAATGATCTATCTTTTCTGGCTCTTGTTTCCAATTCCTTGAAATGACTTAATTTGTTGACTTCAGCTGTGAATTTTTTTTTTTCTGAGGAAGATTAGCCCTGAGCTAACTGCTGCCAATCCTCCTCTTTTTGCTGAGGAAGACTGACCCTGAGCTAACATCCATGCCCATCGTCCTGTACTTTATATGTGGGACGCCTACCACAGCATGGTGTGCCAAGCGGTGCCATGTCTGCACCCGGGATCCGAACCGGCAAACCCCAGGTCGCTGAAGTGGAACGTGTGCACTTAACCACTGTGCCACTGGCCGGCCCCCAGCTGTGAATTTTTAATGTAATATAATCTAAAATAATTGCATTCAAAGTCTATTGACAAGTATAATTGTTGGCTATTTTGGATAATCTAAATTATCAACTTAATACCTATTTTGCTGCTACATATTTGATTGAAATAACATGAGAGGGTCTTTTAATTTTATTTGGTTCTTTATTTTGTCAGCTTATAGAAGACAAATGATTAATATGAGGCATAAAGGTAACCAATGAAAGACTTAAAGAATAGTAACATTGGCAGTAAGGAATGAGGAGCAAGAAGGATGACTCTACTCTGGCTTTCTTTAAATTTTTCCTTAATTTATTTCTACACTTAAGTTAGTCAGAGCCAATGGAATCTATCTAGTCATTGAATTTCTGAGTTTGCTTAGTAAGAGATTACTATTTGAAACGAACCCTGCCTTCCTTGTAACTTTGTGTGAGTGTGTCTGTCAGTCTCTTATATGTCTGAGAGTTTATTCATTGTACCAATGTCATCACTACAACTTTGAACTCAAAGTCTTTATCACCTTGACTTTGATCTTGACTTTAGTCTTCAATGCTACCAACCTTGAATTTAAAATCTGCAACACGAAAACCTTAAATTTAAGGTCTTCAACACTATAACCTTGAATTTAAAGTCTTTAATACTACGACTTTTATCATATTGTTGACAGATGCATCATTTTTGAAATGTAGTGGGTTAAAGTATGTATTGTGTTGTTTATTAACAAAATGCCTCGTGTAGTCTAAATTTGTAAATACTGCTTCTGTTTTGTTTCTCCTTTATACACTTGACTGTCTAACTTTGTGATAAGTGACATGAATTTTATGTTAAGATTAAGTATGTTTCCCTGAAACATGGATTTTAAAAAATTATATAATTGACAATTTAGAATGAAGTCCTTCCATTGTACACATTTTAAAAACAAATTTTGGTTCCAATCCTGTGGGGGGAAAAATCTTAGTGAGGGCTATGTAGAAAATATTATACTGATTGGAGGTGTTGAAAAAATTATTCAGGAGGCCGGCCTGGTGGCTCAGTGGTTAAGTGTGCACATTCTGCTTTGGCGGCCCAGGGTTCTTCGGTTTGGATCCTGGGTGTGGACATGGCACCGCCTGTCAAGCCATGCTGTGGTAGGCATCCCACACATAAAGTGGAGGAAGATGGGCACAGAAGTTAGCTCAGGGCCAGTCTTCCTCAGCAACAAGAGGAGGATTGGCAGCAGATGTTAGCTCAGGGCTAATCTTCCTCAAAAAAAAAAAATTATTCAGGGCACTTGTTAAAGATGGTAAGGCAGACTTTATTCAAGGGGGCTATTACAATGGAATTTTGTACCTGGAGAGAGAAATGGAGCTTAACTCTGAATACAACAAGGACAAATGGAAATTTATAGCCAAGGAGCACAGTGGAGATTGGTGGATGGAAAAAGTAATTTTTTACTAACAGGAAACATCAGGGGTAGGGGAATTCTGGCTTGACAGGATTTCTGTTGGAAGCAGGCCAGGGTGATAAGATACTGAGGGTAGACATGAGGAATTTGATCAGATTATCAAGGATGGGAGATTTTCCCTAAACTGACCCAGCAGAATTCTTGCTAAGACTAGACTAAATGGGCAGAGGACAGAGCCCAAGGTCAGGTCCTGGTCAGAAAGAGGATCCAGAGGAGCCTGACTCATGTTTGGTCAAGAAGAGAGTCTTTATCAGCAGTAGGTAGAGTCCTGCTTCAAGGGTGAAATTAAGTCTACTGTTAATTACCAGGGTGGAGTTAGCTATTTAGATGTACTTGTACTTGCTTGGTGTGAGTTTCTGTGTTTAGAGAGAAAGAGCGTTTACGCTTTCTCTGATTAGACTTCTGTGACTCAAATGGCCTTGTACTGAGCTGTTAATAGTGAATGCTATGGTTTCAGTACCATACTGAAAAAAGAACAGGTTATGAAGGGGGAGGAGTCCCTGTATGGGATATTATCTTCTGGGCTCTGCCATTTCCTATGGTTTTCCAAAGCCCAGGATTATCCTTCCTAAAGTGTAGCTATGGGCCATTTCCATCAGAACCATGGGATTTACTGTGAAAACAGCAGATTCAGGGGCTCCCTTTTAGATTGATTGAATTAGAATCTTTTTTTTTTTTTTGGAAAGAACATGAATGTTCATCGCCAAGGGACTGCATAAATACGTTATAGTATATTCATACGTTTGACTACTATACTCCAGTTAAAATGAATGAATGATGTCTGAGTCTATCAACATAGGTACATATAGAAAAGGTAATGTTGGGTAGACAGGTACAAATGGATATGTATGAAATGATAACATGATATTTATGGATACAATATTGTTGTTAAGTTTGCATGATCAATTTCCTATCTCTAACAAAAGATTTTCTTTCTACTGTTGCTAACCTTGGAGATTTGTTATTATATATTTAGATATCAGAATGTTGAGGCTAAATACTGTTCTAAAAATCATTGTATACAAAATCTTTTCCTTTGTTTAAAATATCTTTTAAAATGAACTTTTTAGAATAGGTTGAGACATACAGAAACACTGTGAAGATAGCACAGAGAGCTCCCATATACCCCATACCTAATTTTCCCTATTATTAACATCTAATATTAGTTGGTACATTTGCTACAATTGATGAATTAATATTGATATGTTAAATAGGGTTTCTATTTTATTCAGATTATCTTAGTTTTTAACTAATGTCCTTTATCTGTTCTGGAATCTCATCTAGGATATGATGTAACTTTATTAATCACGTGTCCTTAGGGTCCCCCCAAGTTTTAGCAGTTTCCCTGACTTTTTTTTTTTGGATGACTTTGGCAGTTTTGAGTTATATTTGCCATGCATTTTGTAGAATGTCCTTCCTTGGAGCCTGTTTGACATTTTTCTCATAATTGGACTGGGTTTTGGAGAAGATCATAGTGGTAAGGTACCATTCTCATCACATTGTATCAGGAGTACCTGTTATTAACATGACTGATCACCTTTGATGTCGACCTTGAGCACCTGGTAGAGGTAGTGTTTGTCAGGTTTCTCAACTGTACAGTTACTCTTTTTTTTTTTTTTTGAGGAAGATTAGCCCTGAGCCAACATCTGCCACCAATCCTCCTCTTTTTGCTGAGGAAGAGTGGCCCTGAGCTAACGTCTGTGTCCATCTTCCTCTACTTTATATGTGGGACGCCTCCCACAGCATGGTTTGACAAGTGTTATGTAGGTCCGCACCCGGGATTCAAACCAGAAAACCGTGGGCTGCCAAGGTGGAAAGTGTGGACTTAACCACTGCACCACTAGGCCAGCCTCTATAGTTACTCTTTATTCCCCCCCTTTCCCTGCTATAATCTTTGGAAGGAAGTCACTTTGTGCAGCCCACACCACTCTCCTTTTTAAAAAGAGAAATTATGACGCAGAATGATAAAGTCATTTGCCCTAGGTCATAAGGTTAATCATACCTAGCCCAGGATATTATTGGATCCACAGTAAGAGGATTACTTAATGTGTAGTAATTTAATTTTACCTGAAAATTAATCAATGTGATTCAATTAATTTTATTTCACCTAAATCTTACACTTAATTTAAATGTAAAATTAAGGTTTAGGAGGTGGTAGCCCATGTGAAATCCAGCTTCCCCTCTCCTCAACAACCTTTCTGTTCAAAACACATAGAATTATTAGGGAACATATTTTTCATATTCACACACGTATAGCTGAGCTCAAAATGAATAAAGGAAATTTATACATGTTGGAAACTAGGGAGGAACTAGTATCAAAGAGCAGGAGCCAGAGTTCCATGGGGACCAGAACTTATACTGAAAGCCTGCCCCTGATGTTTGCCATCCAGACAGAAAATGCCAGGGTCCTGAATCTTTGGAAGATGGTCCAGAAGAGGACAAGAGGTAATGCCAGGTGGGTGTGTCTTCTTGGGCTCCCAGGTTCCTTGGCTCTTGAAGATGGGCACTGTGGATGGAGGGCCCAGCGACCCTACTGTCCTAAGTCACACATCAGGGCCCCAGATACACAAGTCTAAGAGTGGTACTCTAGACAGCCCCAAGGACTATACCTCACGGAGGAGAACAATAGTTGCAGATGAAGCTATGGGGTGCAAGAAGTAATGAGGAACAAAGGAAGCAGTAAAACATAGAACACAATACTGAAAAGTACTTTCTGTAAATAACAAGCATAACTTTGTTCTCATGTTTGAAAACAAGCTGGAAGTAAAACACTCCCTAATAATGTGGAAGTCATGAGGCAGGGGAAGATACCTGTATGCTAAAGTCCTTGTCTTTTTCGGTAGAGAAAAAAGATACTGATTAACCTTGACTTTGTCAGCATATTATAAATGTAAGAATGTATCCTAAAAATACACCAAATGTATAACTTCCAAACTGAAAAGTGAAAACAAAAATTTTAAGAAGCTTATCTATTTAATGAAAGCAAAAAGAAGAAAAGGAAACAAGAATGAATAGCAAAACCAAAAAAAAAAAAATAATAATAAGATGGAGCTAGCCCTGATGGTCTAGTGGTTAAACTTTGGCGCGCTTACTGCTTCAGGGGCCCAAGTTTGTTCCCCCATCTCAGAACCACACCACCTGTCTGTCAGTAGCCATGCTGTGGCGACAGCTCGCATAGAAGAACTAGAAGGACTTACAGCTAGGATATACAACTATGCACTGGGACTTTAGGGAGGAAAAAAAAGAGGAAGATTGGTAACAGATGTGAGCTTAGGGAGAATCCTTCCCTGAAGAGAAAAAATTACAACCATTCAAATATTGGATACAAAAATCTCTCAATTTGGATTAAAAAATAAAATATAATTATAAGCTGTTTATACACATATCTTAGAATGATATGGAATGATTAAAATTAAAGAAGATGATATACTAAACAAAAACTTGATATAACAATATTAATACAGAGTAATAGTAATATTAACAGAATATTAAGCCAAAAAAATGCAAAGGGAAAAATAGGACAACACACAACAATAGAAGGCAGCATTAAGGCTCAAAGAGGAGTATCCCTCTCAGAAATTGACAGATCAAGGTGGCCAAATTAAGGAACCAGTTCCCCTGATGAATCATGAGAGTAGGAAATAGGCACTCTCTTGTTCTCCAATTCAAGGTCTGTGGTTTAGTCTCCAATCCGCTTTACAGTGTATGTCCCATATTTCCCCTGTATTTCTTGAGTACATATTTTCAGTTCTCCAAACTCACCACTAGTTCTCTCATTTTTGGGTCTGCATACATGCTTTTCTTTCTACCCGGATCTTTCTCCTTCCCACTCCTTTTCTTGGCTACTCTCTGCTTTTTTTTTTCCCCCTAGATCTCGGTTTAACTGTTATATCCTCTGGGAAATTGTCACCGTGCCAGGGGGTCCCATAGCACCGAATCCTTCTCCCATGGTGGCATGTGTAATTCTGTATTGTAATTGCCTGTGACTTTTCTTTCTCCCCCACTGTACAACAAGAATTTGAGGAGTGGGGCTATCCTCTTTCCTCTCTATGCAGCACAGTGCCTGACACTTGATTTTCTTCTTGAGTAAATGAATCAATGAAGGAACGAGATACATAAAAATGAAATGTGATCACAGATGAAGGGATTAATTCTACCTTAGGAGCTGGCTTCACAGAGGCTTTCTCCCTTTCTTTCATTCCATAAGAATTACCTTCCTGACATTTGCATTTCAGAGATGGTCCTTAATTCCTAGAGAAGACTGGGTAGAATATTTACATCTCAAAGGCACAGGGAAAGAATACAGGTTCCTCCAAGAAGGACTTTTGATCCTAAATCCAGAATTTTACAGTATCTACAAGCCTTTTGACGTGAATAGGGGAGGTTTGGGGACTGCTGAAATGGACAGGTGGGCTTTTGAATTGTTTCTAGAGCCCCATGTCTGTTCTTGTAAAGACTCATTTGTAAGATAAGTATGTTACCACACAAAATTGGGGTTCACTTGCCCAATGCACTGAAATGGTGGATTAATTATGGCATCAGCCTTTGGGAAAAGAGATCAGCTTTATTCAGCAAGATCGATCTGCAGGGAGAACAGGGTGTGTGTGTCTTCAGATCTGTCTCCCTGATTCAGGATTTGGGGCAAAGTTTAAGAGGTTAGGGAGAACAGGCTGGCACGTGGAAATGCTGGTGGGACAGGTTTTGCTTGGTGGGCTTCGAGCATTCATGGTAAGGTTTTAAACATTTATGAGAGGGTTCTAAACATTTACAACAGGGTTCTAAACCTTTTTTGATGAGGAAGGTATTTAACACCAGATCTTCCTGAATAAGCCCCCTCACTTCTGATAAGAGTCTGACTTTCAAGCTCTGGTCGTGTCCTGGTCCTCGGGTTACATGGGAAGCAGGTTCTTTGGTTCTGCGGTCATTTCAGGTCACAGTTTCTTCTTTTGCTCACGCTCTGGCTATGTGACTGCAGTTTTTCTGAAAGACAATCCTTAATTACTTTGTTGATAAGAGATGGAGTTTGTTCCGACTGGCTCTAAATGGGCCCATGGTTACAAGTACTGTTGTTTTTAATTCCTCAAAGAGTTGGGTTGCCACCTGAATGATATGGAGGCTGACCCACCCATCCTACTACATTATTCTCAGTTTGCTTCTTTATATCAGGAAGAAGATCTTCAACTAAGATGGACATCAAAAGATTCCTGTGTTCTAGATTTAGAGCTGTTTGTCTTTGTAATGTTTTTCCTTTCCCTCTGGGTGCATAGTTCCTTTAGCTTAGGGGAGAAGGCCTTAGAAAACCTTCCTATCAGACTCTGAATGTCAGCCTCCAATTTGGCCAACTTCTGACCATAGCGCTACTTAAAAAAAAAATTCTTTTGAATATCTTGTCAGGTTTCAGCCAGGAGAAACAATAAATATTCCCAGCAGTGTTGAACAACCCCATGCATGCACCCATTTTAATAAAAAAATATAACCCCTGGGCCATAGAAGCATCCACCAAATACTTCCTAACACAAGCCACCCGAGGCCTCTCCAAAGACGTGCGAAAGATACTGTCCTCCCAAGGTTCAGAGCCACTCCCAAGATAGCCCAAGGAAAGAAAGACTTAGACAATGCCTCTGAGAACTGCCAAGAGTTGCTGGACCCTAGCCACAAAGGGAGTACAACCCACATTTCTATCCGGCCGTATTCTGATGGCCTCCATCCTGATGGTTGTCAAGCCAAGTTCTCAGGACACAGAAGAAGGTGAACAAGAAGGCAATAGCTGTCCCTGGGAGAGAAAGGATTGACAAGCAGGGGGCACCTAAAAGGAAATTCATGAGTCACAATTCAAAGATCTATTTCTTCCAAGTGCTTTTTTCCCGCCCATCTGAATTTGGAAAGGAAGGGGCAATATGAAATTTTACCTTCGTCTCTCAACCAGGTACCACGATACAGATCTGGGAGAGCTGACTTCATAAGAATTTTCACCCTTTGCTGGCTTCTGCCAGTTTTCCCAGGATCCTTTCGGCAGGCTCTGGAGCAAGTGGGGGCGTCCCAGTAGGTCCCATCCTGGTCACCAGAAACAATAGAGGAGGAAAAAAATTTTCCCTCTCCCCTTTATGGTAGTGCTTGGCTGAGACTCCTTTTTCTCCAGGGCACCTCCTAAATGATAAGCTTATCTAGGTTAAAAGTTCTCCACTGTGGCTGCTGTAATTTAAGATTATCTTTGGTAAGGCTAACCTGCTTGATTAGCATTAAAAATAAATTTTATTCACCTGAAGCCTCACACTAGACCCAATCCAGTTAAGTTAGATCCTGTCCGGTTTCTAAGTCAGACCCAGTCCCACACCAGATCCCGTAGGGTTTCTAAGCTGGACCTGCCCGAAGTGAACCGAGACCCCGTCCACTCTCGCTAGTTTCTGAACCCAGTCTGGAAAAAGAAACGCTCAGGTAAAGTCTGAAAGCTCATAAGGCAAAACCTGCAAAGCCAAGATCCCAAAGGGACTTACCCTCCATCTCCAGAGGCAGGGAGAAAGCAGTGAGCTGAAGGGGCTCAGCAGGTACCTATGCCTCCTTGCTCCCGGAGGCTGTGGGAGGATCTCCTTCAGTTCCCTCTTCTGACATCAGAAATGTTGAAATCTAAACTGAGGCATATTAAAATTTTTAAGAGTTTAATTGAGCAAGAATCGATTCAAATTGGGCAGCGCCAAGCCTAAAGTGGTTAGGAATGCTCCAAGCACAACAGGAGCTGGGGCTCTGGAGGCTGTTATAGAGAGAAGGTGGGAGCAAAGTAAGGAAATTATTGATTGGCTTAGAGTTAAAGCCTAGTTGGCTGTTTGTGATTCATTGTCCTTAGCGTTTTGATTTCTAACCTTGAAGCATAAATAGGCTTAGATTTTGGTTTGCTTGCTAGCCACCACAGCATGAGCGCACATCAGTCTAATGGCATCTTTGTTTAGCTAATTTAACAGGAGGCGTGGTTCTAAACGCTGGTCAAGTGTTCTTTACCGTCTATCAGGCCTCCCAGGAACAGATCCTCTCCTGTGTCTCTATAGTCTGCCTTGCCTCAGTCACTCCTATCTCTTGTCATTTCATTTTGCTTTGCTTTGCTTTGTCCCTTGTTTGGTCAATGTCGGTTTGTTCGGTGGAAATAACAAATGCCTGATTTCCTACACTTTAGAGCTCTGGGGTGAGTTAAATTTACAGATGTTTATGAGTGGTGACAATCGCCATTGGCGGACGCAGTAGCAATACTTTTGTTTGGGAACCAGCTTACTGAATGATGCCGGCTGAAGGGTAATTCCCAGGAATTTGCTTTCATGTAGATCAGACGTGTGAACCCACTGAAGAACGGCCCCCACTTTTTCCTGCTCTTCTGAGGCCCTACAAGGCCCAAATTTTGCTGTGCAATCTGAGAACATTTTTTACTTTCATGTGGTGTGGCTGGGGGTGGGGAGTGGAAGACAATTGTTCAAAGGAAACTCATTGTTCATCCTGACTTTCAAATCTGTTTCATAGGAAAATTTCCATAGGAATTCTAAGAAGTGAAACAAATGGCGTAGGCAGAGAACAACATTTGCGCTATTCAACATTCTAGTGGTTGGGTCTGTGGCCAGCAGGGCAGCCAAACCTAAGGAATTTCAAGGAACACAGCACTTTTTAAAATTGGAGGCCTGTGTCTGGCCACAATACTAATTGTTTCATATCAGCGACGTGGTATAGAGCGCTATGGGGACTTCAGTGTTTTTTTTTTGGTCAGAAACACCCTAACTCCTAGTGCTTATTCAAAAAGGTTACAATTAGAAAAGATAGTGAACAGAGCTTGAGAAAGCAATCATGGGCACCAATCTCCCCTTTCATTATAAATCGCTTCCTTTCCCTGTTTTCTGTAATTGTCAGATGTTAAATGCTTGAAACTTCTCGGGAGTTCTCTTTTCCTAGGGAAGGACATAGTGTCACTGGGACAGCAGATATCTGAATGCTGTACTCAACAGCTGGCATGGGAAGCTGGCATGGGAGTGGAGGCTGGTGGTGGTTTGAACAAAGCCTGAACATGTCTGGGGTTAACTTGATTTACAAGAATCAACAGAACCTGGAAAAGAACCAAGCCATGAAGCCTTTGTTTGGAAAGTTTGGCAGGCTAGCCAGACCTAAATAAAGCTTTTCCATCAGGATTTCAAAACAAAACACTGAACACAACAGAGCGTGCCGCTATCTTTCCTTGCTCCTGGCCAGGTTTAGAGCTCAGCGAGACGACTAGTGAGTTGGATGTGGAAAAAGATGCAATTAGTCTCTTTGAACAACCCAAGGATCTATCCCATCCTGGAACATTTAACACTGCGGGATTGGATTTATTTCCATTGTTTAAGGCAAAAGCTAATTAGTTAAGGTTTCCTGATGGTTTTATTATGGTTCAATATTTGTAGGACTCACACTATAAGTTGGGGTCAATGTCAAGCTGCCATAATAAGTAACTTAGAAATGCCATCCGAAGGGTGTGCCCATGCACCTACCATTCCTAGATGCTATCTTTCTCATGGCCACCAAAGGAAGTTTGAATCTCACTGTCTTCTCTGTGCATTGATGATATTAAAAATATTGATTAAAAAAAATCAAGTGAAAAACTATATGTAAATGTAAACTATGAAGGTTCCAGGACTTCATACAGTGTCTATGCCCTAAACTCTATGGCCTCCCCTACACACATATATTCATCTATGTATGCATCCTGCAATATTTATGGAGCCAGAACACACAGCGCAGGCACTCAATTAGTATTTGTTGAATGAAAGAATGTTTTGTGGCAAAGCATCATCATTATACTCTGTAACAGGGGTTGGAAGACCACAGCCCACAGGCCTCTTTTCCTAAATAAAGTTTTATTGGAACACAGCTGCTCCCAGTGCTGACTGTGGCTGTTTTTTTTTTGCTGCCACAGCAGAGTTGAGTAATTGTGACAGAGCCTGTTCAGTCTGCAAAGCTCCAAATATTTACTATCTGATTTTTTAAGGAGAAAATTTGCCAACCTCTGCTCTACCTCCGAATTTCTCTACCTTCCCCTAAACAAACAATGTATCCATGAATGCTTCTAGAGCCATATTTCTGAAAGTGTGTTCCAGGGAGCACTCGTTCTATGAGCTGCTCCTTTCTGGCTTAGGAAGTTCAGAAAATAGAAATTTATAATGTATATTTTTAAGTCTGACAGTTAGAAAAAACCTGCGTAATTTTGATTCACTACTTTCAAATTCATTTGACCCTCTCTCTCTCTCTCTATTTTTTTTAACCAATTAATGTTTTATAGAAGGAAGCTGCCACAGAAACACATTAGGAAATACGGGTAAATGGAATTCATTTCGCATGCTGACTCCAGTAAATTGGAAGTGACTGCCCAGTGCACTGTATTGAGAATGGTCATGAGGTGCTGCCAAGGCACAGTGGGAAAGAGTACAGCGATTAATTACCTAGATCAACAATTCAACCATGATATGTGTGCTGAGCATTTGCCAAGCCTTGTTTAGACCTTACTCAAACCCCTTGACAGTGGTGATCTGTGTGGTCTCTACATTGATCCCTGCTGAATGTAATGTGTGACTTTGAAGATGCCTTTTCTTGTGTGGCTTATAACCTGATTATGAAGAAATTTCACAAAGAATTACTGTGAGAGTAATTGTCTTATCTTCTAAGAGAAGTGCTTAGAAGATGAAATTTAATTGGACATATAGATGCAAATAATAATTATATATCACTTTCTTCTAATATTCCCATTATACTTGTATTACACCTTTTGTAGTGGGTTTCACAGTCCTTGGACGTTCTTTTTTTTTTTTCTCCAGCCTTTGTTCTCTTTGCTTTTCAGATTGTGAAGTTCCTATCGACACACGCTCAAGCTTAGAGATTCTGTCCTCAACCATGCCCAGTCTACTAATGACCCCATTGAAGACATTCTTCATTTCTGTTACTGTTTTTGATCGCTAGCATTTCTTTTTGATTGTTTCTCAGAATTTCCATCTCTCTGCTTGCATTACCCATCTATTCTTGCATGTTGTCAATTTTTTCCATTAGACTCCTTAGCATAGTAAACTCCTGGTCTCATAATAGTATGTCTAATAATAGACATAATGTCTCATCGCTGACCTATCCGAGTCTGGTTCTGATGCTTGCTCTGTCTTTTCAAACTGTTCTTTGCCTTTTAGTATGCCTTGTACTTTTTTGTTGGAAACCAGACATGATGTACTGGGTAAAAGGAACTCTAGTAAACAGGCCTTTAGGGATGTGGTGGTGAGATGTGGGGAGGAGAAGTCTTCTATTGTCCTATGATTAGGTCTCAGTCGTTTAGTGAGCCTGTGCCTCTGGACTGTGAACTTCACAGGTGCTTCTCAGTCCTCTGCCCCTCCCCCTTATGTGGGACAAGATGCCAGCATGGGCTGGAGTTGCGTATTTCTCTTCCCCCATATGGAAGGCTACAAAGAGCTACAATTGGATATTTCCCTTCCCCCTAAATCGGTTAGGCTCTGATAAAATCCTATTGGGTTAGGCTCTGTTAAAATAGTTTCTCTTGAGAGCAGGCCTTGTTAAGAAGTACAGAATTCTCTAGAGTATTTCAAAACGATTCCTTTACCCTCCCTCTGCTGGAAGCATGAAGGGATTTTTCTCCAATATTTACTGCCGCTTGTCCACACTGAGCCTCCAGCGATTTGTCAGTTACAGTTAGGTTCTCTTTCTGTGGAGGTTTCTGCTGTGGTAGGTTATGATTCTCTGTATCCGCTTGTCTACCTCGTTAATTTTGGGGGCAGTGGTTTGCACTGTGACCTCACCTTGCTGAGGAATCTAAGAGAAGTTGTTAATTTTGAGTTTGTTCAGCTTTTAACTTGTTGTTAGGACAGGATGACAGCTTCCAAGATCTTTACATGTTGGACCAGAAACTGGAAGTCCACATGATTCTGTTTACCCTCCTGGGTCCTAAAAACATAACAAAGCAGATTCCTTGTCAGACCTGTGTGTCAAGGAGAGATTATAAATTTATTTTTTGAAGTGACACCTTTGCTCCAAACACATAGCAGTGTAAAAATAGAAAATGAAAGTAATAGATATATTAATAAAAAAGAATAACACTTCCATGTGCCAGAAACACAACAAAATGACAAAGCTATGGTTAAGGGTTGGTGCTGGACCCTGCTGGGCTGTATGTCAGAAAGCAGGCAAGAGCTTCTTGAAACTAGATCCTTCAGTAGGCTCCCCAGGTTAAAAAGGGAGGTTGGCATTATTCACAATAGCCAAGATGTGGAAGCAACACAAGTGCCCATCGATGGATGAATGGATAAAGAAGATGTGGTATATACATACAATAGAATACTACTCATCCATAAAAAAAGACAAAACTGTGCCATTTGTGACAACATGGGTGGACCTTGAGAGTATTATGGTAAGTGAAGTAAGTCAGAAAGAGAAAGACAAATACCATATGATTTCTCTCTTGTGAAAGATAATTAAAAAAACACATGGATAAGGAGAACAGATTAGTGGTTACCAGAGGGGAAGGGAGTAGGGGTAGGATGAAAGGGGTAAAGGGGCATATATGTTCAGTGACAGATGTCAACTAGACTATTAATGCTGAACAAGATGCAGTCTATACAGAAACTGAAGTATAGTGACATACACCTGAAATTTATAGAATGTTGTAGGCCAATATGACCTCGATAAAAGAATTTTTTTTAAAAAACTACAGAAAACACCATACTTAATAGTGAAACATTAAAAGCATTTCCTTTAAAATCACAAAAGACAGATGACTTGTATAACCACTTGTGTTCAGCTCCTAGGCAGTGCAGTAAGCCTACATAAATAAACGGATGTGAAAAGAGAAAGAGAGACAGGCTGGAAAACTCCTTAGGGCCGTCACTTCTATGAAACTTTGTACGCAGTGAAGAAAGACACTGTACAAACTCAAAACCTGAAAATGAGGCAAGCCCACACAGTGACAGATGTTCAATCTCTGCAATAATATCGAGGGCCTGGGGAGAGAGAGGCAGTGGCAGGTTTCCACTAGAACTGGGAGACTGGCTGGAATGGAAGAAAAAAAAGAGATTTCACCAAACATGAGCTTGAAGCGTATATTCCAAACTATATGAAGACATCTAGTCTAAGAGGGACACCCAACAATTTGAGATGAGACGAGTTCACTTTAGGTACAATTAAAATGGTAGAGAAATATGGAAAATACTTTAAACCCTTGTGTTTAGGATCTTCAGAGTGGTAAATGAAAGAAAAACTTTTATAAAAAGCACAAGAAGTAGCCAAACAAAAATAGACAGAAATGAAATAAAAACACACATATTAAATAGAACCATTTATATGTCTTGTACATGAAAAATATGGACAGTGGAATAAGACACACAATAGATTGGATCAACACGAGGCTGATGTGGTTGAAGAAAAAAACAGTGCTCTGGACAATTGTATTAGAAATTCACCAGAAATGCAGCACAGAGAGAAAAAGAGAAAATATATGGAACAGCAGGAAAGAGACATAGATTGAGAAGTTTCAGCACACATCCAACAGGAAGTTTAGAAGAAAAAAAGAATGGTGAAAAACAATATTCAACGAGAGAGTGACTGAGGACTCTTCAGAGTTAAAGAAATTAGTAAATCCTCACATTTGAAAGAGGGCAAAGGATAATGAAAGAGATAAATGGAAATAAATGCACATGTAGACACAAGATGGTAATATTGCAGAACTCCAAGCATAAAGAGAAAAGTCTTAAAAGCCACAAGAGAGAAAGACAGGAGTCCTGCTAATCTGCAACAGATGCCGGGTTACAACACAGCAATGTTTTCAAGGTGCTGATAGCAAATAGCTGAGAGAACCAGATAACGGAATTTACCACTTAAGATCCTCAATGAAAGAAACTTCAGTTCTTTCAATGAAAGAACCTAACAGATATCCAAGGATCAAGATGCAAAAACAAGAGGAACTAATATTTTTAAAATGCTGTTGTGTTTAATCAACCATCGACACTATTGACACGCACATGTACATACCCTCGAAATTCTAGGTAAAGAATACCAAGGAAGAGGGTAGAGGCAGAAGCGGTAGTCAATGTCTTTTCGTTGGGTAGGAAAAGAAGACTTTGGTTGTTTGGGAGGTGGAAAAAGATGTTAAGTAATTCTAGGCCAGTGTTTCTCAAACTTTGGCATGCATCAGAATCACTTGGGACACAAGGTTTTGTACCCCACCCTCAGAGTTTCTGACTCATTAGTTCTGTGGTGGGACCTGAAAATTTGCATTTCTAGCAATTACCAGGTGATGCTGATGCTACTCATCTGGGGTCCACACTTTGAGAACCATTCTTTCAGCCTTTGTTAGAAAAATATTGTAGCTATCTCTGTAGGTCAAAAAATTGAGTGATGATTAAAAGAACAGAAACTATGTACAGCTTTAAAGCCACAGAGGAGAAAAAAGAATGTATATAAAAATGTTATAAGTACATAGAAGGCAAGAAAGGAGAAAACATAAGAGAATGAGGAAGAAAAAGAGAACGGTAAACATAAATTAAGGTGGTAGAACTAAATCCACAGGCTGAAAGAGTTTTTGTAACACACAAGAATTTCTATCCAGAATATATTAGGAATTCTTACAAACCTTTCAAGAAAAGACAAAACCTTGGGAAAATTTGCAAAGGACGTGATCACAAAAAAAGGATACCAGCATGGCCAATAAGCACATGAAAAGCGTTTAGTCTCACCAGCAACCAGGGAAATGCAAATTAAGACATGGATGCATACTCAACAGATGGGGGAAAACTTAAAAGCTTGATAATTCTAAATGTGAGTGGGGATGTGGAAAAACAAGACAGAAGTCTCACACACAGGTGGGGAGAGAAAACACTGATGCAACTCCTTCAAGAACAATTTGACAATATCTAGTAAGGATATGATCCTTATGTGATATCAAAATTAAGATGTACATTCTCCGAGACCCAACAGTTCTGCTTATGAGAAGCTAGAGAAACTCTTGCATGTGTGCACAGAGGTGTGTTCATGAATGTTCTTGCAGCATTGCTTGTGATAATGAAAAACTGGAAAGAACCTAACTCTTTTGCTAGAGAATGGATGAAAATGTAGGATATTCATAAAATGGATACTACAAAGAATTAAAACGAATTGGTGCTACGTGAACATAGATTTTATACCTATAGACTCGTTAATGTTCTATATTATACAACATTATTAACCCCAAATATTTTCGTCAACCTCAGTGAAAATTATAGTTGAAACTATAAACCACGTGTTTCAGTAATAAATAGGAAACTTCAGTGAAATTATTGGCCTAAGGGTTTTGGGAATCCAAAACACCGGGTGGGCCATTATTCTTCGTTTAGATTAGAAAGATAATGCAGAAGGTCGGAGAATATTTACATTCCAGTAACCAGGATTTTTAATTTAATCTATGCTTCTTTTGTATTTTGTTATCTTAAAGTTGTCTCTATGTAAGTCTGTTTACTTAAAAGAGCAAAGACCTTTCCCATAATAAGCAGAAATTTGTTTAATAGTTACTGTCCAAAAACTATTAACTTATAAACTTGAGACAATGACTGTTTGTTTCAAGGATTACATTTATTAAAATATTTGTAATAGGGAATTGTGTTTTTTAATTTAAGAAATAAACTACAGGGCCAGCCCTGTGGCATGGTGGTTAAGTTCGCAGATTCTGCTTCGGTGGCATGAGGTTTGCTGGTTCAGACCCCAAGTGCGGACATACGCACTGCTTGGCAAGCCATGCTGTGGTAGGCATCCCATATATAAAGTAGAGGAAGATGGACATGGATGTTAGCCCAGGGCCGGTCTTCCTCAGCAAAAAGAGGAGGATTGGCAGCAGATGTTAGCTGAGGGCTAATATTCCTCAAAAAAAATAAATAAATAAAAGATTTTTTTCAAGCAAAATAAATTAGTGCTTCTAACATGAACTTAAAACTATAATACTATTCCGATTTTCAGATTTAACATGGTAAATCTCAAAAACAAAAACTAGAGTGAAAAAAGCAAATTGTTGAAAGTGTACAGTAAGATGACACTTATTTAAACAATTAAAACATTCAAAACAATACTATATGTATTCCATATACTATTCTTTTACCAGAAACTGTAGTGTCAAGTAAATATCAACATTGCTTATAGATAATATACCTTGGTGATAAATTATGAAAACATGGAGGTTAGTCAAAGAATCTGGTGATTTCTAGAGAGAGCAGAAGGGAGAGGTACTTAGATACTTCAACAATAAATGTCATGTTTATTTCTCTTTTTTCTAGTTTATTGAGATATAATAGATGTATAACATTGTATAGTTTAAGATGTGCATGTGTGGATTTGATACACTTATGTTTTGCAAAATGATTACCATCATAGCATTAGCTAACACTCGCATCCCATCACGTAATTACGTCTTTTTTTTTGCTGAGGATTTGCCCTGAGCTAACATCTGTACCAATCTTCCTCTATTTTGTATGAGGGTCACTGTCACATGACCCACATCCTGCCCACGACTGGTATAGTTCTGCGCCTGGGGAACTGAACCCGGGCCGCAGAAGCAGAGGGTACCAAACGTAGGCCATAGGGCTGGCCCTACCATTTCTGTTTTGTGGTGAGAACATTTAAGATCTACTCTCTCAGCAACTTTCAAGTGTATAACACAGTATCATTAGCTATAATCAAATGCTGTACATTAGATCCCCAGAGCTTGTTAATCTGATAACTGAAAGTTACTACCCTTTGACTAATATCTCTCCATTTCCCCCAGCCCCGGGTAATCATCACTGTCATGTTTATTTCTTGAAACAAATGATGAAAATAAGGCAAAAATAACTTTTGTTGAATGTAGGTGGTCAGTAATTAGATATTTGGATACTCAACTTTAAAAGGATAAACCATCATGTATTTTTATTTAGGTTATAGAACATGGATAAAAAAGTAGGTGAAAAATGTTTCCTCTATATATATATATAATTCTCATAAACTAGTTACACACAGTAGACGCTTCCCCCCTCCCCCTACCTCCCAAATCAGCTCTTTTATTCACATAGATGCTGTGCAAACACGTGTAACTCCAGCAACAGAAGCCTCAGAGATAGCAGCCAACTGTCAGCAGCATCAAGCCAGCAGCACCTTTGACATTCCTCCAGTAATGTTCGTGCACACCTCTAGTTAGTAACCTCTTGCTTATCCACAACTATGCAAACCTTTGCCAGTCTCCTAACGCATCCTCAGCACTGCCCCAATCTCTCAGGAGATGATGCCGTCCGGGATTTAATCAGAGAAACAGAGGTCAGCAGGTGTTCCTCCCTCTCCTCTTGACCCACAGATCTGAATCTGAAGCCTTTATTCCCCTCAGTTTCTATGAGGATAATGCCTTCATTCCACATAGTTCATCCGTGTTCTGGATCTCCTGTCATTTTACTTTCTCAGGATACACTTTATCAGCGGTGCCTCTGGCTCCTGTGTCTTCATTCTCTCCTTGGTGTTTTGATTTCCTTTTGGTATATAATTATGTTCAATTATCTTCCAACTTAAAAAAAATCTCCCTTGATTCTCTTTCACCCTCCCATTTCCACTACACCTATTTATTCCTCCTTTAACGATGTTAATTCATTTCTGAAAACTTTGTTGCTAACTGAAGAACAATTATGGTGAAAATCCTTTCCTGACCAGCTGCTACATGAGGTAACATAATCCTTCACCATCAACTTGAAAGAGAAATCTTTTGCTTTCTCCACTGTCTCAATCCACTTGCTTGGTTGTGTGGTTCCTGCTTCTCTTCGTCCACTAAGTTCTCTTGCCAAGAACTTTACCAATTCACTGTCTTGTTTGTAAGCACAATGTTTTGACTTGGCTTCTCGAAAGTAGTTCATAGCGTTGATTGTTTTCTCCTCTTTGAATATTTTTCTTCCCTTGATTTCAATTTTGTTCAACGAATATTTATTGATGGACTAGAAAAAATGTGCCAGAAATATTCACTAGGTGATCAGGATGAGATGAGAAAGACGTGGTTCCCTCACCTTGAGAGCTTCAGAGGCTGAGCTTGGGGATGGGGAGGAGCATACTTGGTATTTTCACCATAAGCATCTCTGCAACAGACATCTTTGCCACAAGCGTTTTTGACACAAATATTTTCCCCACATAGCTAATTGACTGTAAGGAAATTTTGCCATAAGAGATAAGATAACTGGTTGACAGTTTGGTTTCAATTGGTTGACAGTTTGGTTTCCTTTCTCCATTGACACAGAACTCCCATTTTTATATTACATAAATCTTAGCCCTCATAAAGTTCTCTACCATGCCGAGAAGACATGAAGGTCTTGAAAGACAGGATGGTAACTATGCATATTGACTTGATAGAGAATACGGTGATAAAACTTTCTGGAAGGGTGAAATAAGAGCGTGTAATGCCAGATTGCATCCTATAGAGAAAATGATAACATATCAGTGAGGAAATCATTCAGTGAGCACAGTCATCCCTCCCACCCACCAAAACCAAAAGTTTACCAAGCTATGGACAACATAAAAGGGGAGGCTAGTACTTCACAACAATCTTTGAGCGCCTTAATTATCGGTTCTTTAATTTAGATACAACAGCTTGTTCTCTAACGCTGTCTTCACCAAATTTATCATCCAATATTAGAAGTTGAGGCAAAAGAAGAATCAAGCTCCTCCTCCTACCTCCTCCCACAAAAAAAGAAATGGTTACGTGATTCCTGATGACTGTACGTTTCTTGAAAATGGTGAACATTTTTTGCTAGCTGATAGTGGAGAACATGATGCAAACTGAATTTTGGTAATTGGCACAGAATCTGGCTTAGATGACTTGATGAAATATAAGGACTGAGCATGTGATGGAAGATTTAAATGGAGTTGAGATATGTAGTACATGTTCCATTATGCCCTTTATAATGTCCCCCTTTTATTTACCACTGGGGAAGGTGGGACCTGAACTGAGTCTTAAAACTTGAGTATTAATATGGTTTCCAATTCTTCTTATTTCCTTTCTATCTCTTCAGCTTTTTCTTTTCATCTCTCTTCTTTTTTCGCTATTGACATCCCTCCGTCTTTCCTCCTTGACCCTTTCTTCTCTTCTCATTCTACTCACTCTCTGTATATATCTGTGGCCTTGACTACTAGTTGTATCCTGCCTAGCTTTCTCTTAAACTCCGAACTGGATACATTGCACCACTCTTTTTCTCCTCAGCTTTATTGAGATATCATTGACATATAAAATTGTATAAGTTTAAGGCTCACAGCATGATGATTTGTTGCACATGCATATTGCAAAATGTTTACTGCTCCATTCTTAAACACTTCTGTCTGGGCTGGACATTCTATAGGTAATTCAACCTAAGATACCTAAAGTGGGTAATTACTTAACCCCTTAAATCTATCCATCCTCCTGTGCTTCTTACCGTTGAATCCCAACATAATCTATTCAGATGCCTAAGCCAAGCATTTGAGTCATCCTTGACCCTTTTTTACCCCTTGTCTGCCTTGTCTATTTGGTCACCAAGGGTTACTGATTTTGCTACTTCATATCTCTGATAGCCATCTAGTTCTCTGAATTCCACTGCTATTGCCTTAGCTTAGACCTGCCTCATTCTCTGCCTGTTGTATTCACCTTCTAATTAGTCTCTCCATCTTTAGGCTTTCTCCTCTTCAAGTCTTTTCCATATCATTACCGCAATGACCTCTCAAAGCACAAAGCTGGTCTCTTCACTCCCCTGATTAAGAGCCTTTGATCACTCCCTTTGACATCAGGATGGAATACAAAGTGGTTCACCTGGCTCATGAGGCCTCATCTCTGGAACCTCCCCTCCTTGTTCCTAATTTCCAACAAATCAAACTACATGTGGTTCCCTGAGTGGACTAGTCTCTCTCTCATGTTTTGGGCTTGTGCTAATGCTCTTCCCTCTCCCTGGGACTTCCTTGTCCCCTTTCTTAACTCACTAAACCTCAGTCACTCAGTTGTCAACTAAACTCCAAAAATTCTTCCCTGCTCCTCCTTCCCAATTCAGCTTCCTCTGACTCTCAGGCTCAGTAGCCTCATAGGCATTCTTGTATCTAGCATTTATCACACCATATATTTATTACAGGTTGATCTGTCTGTATCTTTTACTTAGTCTCTGGGTCCTTGAGACCAGGGAATGTGTTTTTATTCTTTGTGGTCCCAGCTCCTAGAGTAGTGCCTGGCACATAGGCATAAGACATGTACTCAACAGAGGTGTGTGGAATGAATAAATGGATCTAGCCTCCCCTAAGAGCTCTCTCATGGTCATCATCCTGGCACTGGTTCCTTCTCAGTCCACATTATAAAAATAAAGACAGAAGGGAACTAATAGGAATAAGATAAAAAGATTTCTCAAAAAAGCTCTAAATAAATGTTGAACAAATGAATCTTGAATAAAGTTTTTAGAACAGTTAAAATTGACATCTAAAGCAAAGCTACACAGAAAAATTCTAATCAGGCAAAATGGCGTAAAGGATCACAAAAGATTTGTTGGGTAAATTAAAAAGTAGCAACACTGGGGAACGAGTCCTAAAAGAGTGAGTTTGAAATCTACTTAAGGCCACACATTTTAAGAAGGTCATGGGTGAAGCTTCTCAAAGACTGAAAAGATATCCTTAATAATAAGCAGATATACTTAATAATAATTTTAGCTAACATTTAAGAGAATATTCTATGTGCCAGGCACTATACTGAGTATTTTATGTACATGATCTCAGTTAATGTTTCTGTAATACCATGAAGTATATATAATTATTATGCCCAGGTTACTGATGAGAAAACCAAGGCCTTTGTATAAGCCACGTCAGCTGGATCCAAATCTAGTGCTTTCTGCCTTCCAGTAAGGAGGTTTTTCCTTAGGGGACAAAGCTTGGCTCTCTAGGCAACGCACAGGCAGGACTCTGTCCTCTACGGGGCCACAGCAGCCAAGGCACATTTCCTTCTTATCCTCATGGTTGCCTTTTGCAGATGTCTGTCTTTGGGAGTCTTTGAGCAGAGAGATTCACAATGTCACAATAATAACCGACCAGAGGCTATGGACAGAGGTAAAGGTTTTTACTTAATCTTGCCTACTATGGAAAGTTTCCCTGTGAGGGCTGTGGGTGTGAGTGCTGAGAATGTGCTTCCTCTTCCAAATGGGGAAGTGGGAAGGCCAAGTGCCAGAATAACTTGTCAGAAGTCCCCAAGTAGGTCGGGACTAAAGCAGGTGGCTGAATGTTCACCACTGGGAATATTTTTAAGGGAATAGCAACCACAACTAGGTGATATGATTTTCATACAGGATATTAAGAAAATCTCTGAAGAAATAGAAGAGCTCATGTCTTTAAAGTTTGCCAAGAGCCCCAGCAGAGCTCTCCCCCTTCCCTTTGCACTGCAGAAAAATAAATCAAATACAATATTCACTCTTTAAACTGTAGCTCAGAGGAGAAAAAGATGCAGTCTCAGATGAGCTGCAGAGGGTGTCAGTGAGAACTGCCTTGCATTCTTCAGAGCAAAGAGAAGTTTGTTAGACCTCTCCACCTTAAGCTTGTGTGAAAAAACACAGCCATGGTCCTAGACAGATTGAGAATAGGGAGGGAGAGAGGAGGAAGGAAGGAAAGGAGAAAGTAGAAAGAAAGAGGATGGAGGGAAGTAAGCAGAAGGAGGAAGGGAAAGAAGGAGCAAGAGAGGCAGGCAGGAAGGAAAGAAGACAGACTAGAAGGAACAAAGGATGGAAAGAAGGAAGAAAGAGAAGGGAAGGAGGGGGTGAGGAAGTGGGATATACTGCGCAAACCACAGATAAACAGTTCAGCCCATATTTCCATGGGTGCTTTGGGTCTTGAACAGGAATATAACAAATTAGAATTCAAGGATAGAATGGTAACAACAACAGCATGAAACGCGAAAGGAGATTTCATAGCTAAGGGAACAAATTAAGAACCCAAACAACGTCACTACAAAACATACATTAATTACATCGAAGAACAGAGTGCACACAGCTGAAAACCAAATTATTAACATAGAGAAAAAGCTGAAGGTAATCATAGTGAATACAGAGGAAAAATGCAAAAGTTGAAAGCGATTAGAACAAAGTCTCCCCAGCGCTGGTCTTCTGGCCCACTCTTATGTCCACACCCTACCAATTCTTCTACTTCATTGGGATCCCCCGTCCATCTATCCTACCACTTTTCATTATTCATCAAGCTTTCTAGCCTCACTCCCTCTGTATCCAGCTTCAAACCACACTCTTGAAAACTGAACAGTACTTTTTATTTTGTTTTATTTTGATTTTTGGCAAATTCCCTTGCAACTAAAGCCTTTGTGTTATGGGTGGTGCTTGGTTTAGAGTGAGAGATTTCTCATGTTGAAGGCTTTGATTCTATGGTCCATCACTGCAATCAGCCCCTGGGAAACCAGGAGTCCAAGTTAACTCCCTTCCCTCCCTCTCTCCCTTCGTTAAATTCACTTGGCAAAACAAACAAAAAATGAAACAAAACCCCAAACAAAAACCCTACCATAATTAAACCAAACTGTCTGCTACTTCGAGCACTTGAATGGGTTGGAGTAACTAATACAAATGGCTTGACTAGTCCTACTTTAAATTTATGCCCATAATTTTCAAAACAGCACCTGGTACTTCCTGGCTTTCTTTGTGTGTTCTCTTTGCTCTCTAATTCTTTAAAATGGCCTTCACATACTTTCCTCTCTCCTCCAGCCTCCGTCACTGTTTCTACTCTCTCTTAGCTGGTGATTTCCCTTTACGTGATGGATAAAACAAAAGCAAACAGATTGTCACTTGGCTTCCTCCTCCATGTTTACTTGGCCCTCACCTTTCTCAACATCTCCACAGCAGAGTGGCTTCTCCATCCTCATGAAACACTTTCTTCTTTTGGCTTTTAGGACTTTTCTATTTCTCCACCTCCCTCCATGGCTACTCCTTCTCAGTCTTCCTTACTGGATTCTCCTCTTCCCAATGTCTAAATGTGAGTGCATCCTGGGGCTTAGTCCTTGGTCCACTTCTCTCTCAATGTTGATGCCACATCCCATCCTCACGTATGCTGATTTATTTTAGGGTAGAGAACTGGGTACAAGTATTTCCTAAAGCTTCTCAGGTGATTTTGTTGCACAGTGAGGGCTACCTACCTAAGGTGATGTCCCTCTTGGCATTAATTCCATCCATATGTTGACCCACTCCTAAATTTCTCTCTCCACTGAACTCTACACTAGATGTAGATACCACTGTCTATTTGAGTTCTAATAAATATCTCAAATGTGACATTCCTGGACCCCTGTTCCTGATCCAACCTATTACTTCTCAAGCCTTTCCCCTCTCAATAAGTGGCACTAATTTTAACCCAGTGGCTCAAGTAAAACAAAATCAACCAACCAAACACTAAAATTTGTCCTTGGTTCCATTTTTCTCATTCCTCTACTGGTATTCCATCCACTCTAGGAAGTCCCGTCCACTCTGCTCATAATGTATAGCTCAGACAGGCTAGTCTTTTATATCCTTGCTGTTCTCACTCTAGTCCAAGCCACCATCATCTCTTGCCTGGATTACTACAATAATCTCCTAACTGGACTTCCTGCTTCTACGTTTTCACCCCACCTCTTCTTTCAATTCATTCTCTACAAAGGACTCAAATTGGTTCTCTAAGAAGGTAAATTAGTTCCTATCCCTCTCTCCTCTTCTTGCTTATGCCTTCTAAAGCTTACATTGCATTTTGAATGAAGTCCCAACTTCATATTTTGGCCTAAAATTCCCTGTGTGAAATGACTCCTATCCACCTCTCAACCACATTTCTCCTCTCCTGCTCTCCCACCAAACTCTAGCCACAGTAGATACATTTAAATAGAGAGCTTTGGCTGAATACTTGAAGGATTATAACTACAAAACAGATTTTAAGTATTAAAAATCTTGACAAAGTAAAAGCCACAATATAACTCATAAAAGCTAACAATGTGAGGATATAAAAGGCTAATTTCCTTATTGTTCAAAATAAGGAGTCAGTCTTTTTATTTCATTTCCTAAACATTCCTTCCATTAAATTCAAGAACAATTAAATTTTGCTTTAAAAAACGGCATATAGAATACAATTCCATTTTCACATTTCCCCCTACATATCCATCTTCCTGTTGGTACATATTAATAGAGAAAAATGTTATAAAGAGAAAAGAGATGATTATTTTGGGGGTGTGAGAGTTCTGGTGAGATATATATATATATGTATATATATATATTTTTGAGGAAGATTAGCCCTGAGCTAATATCTGCTGCCAATCCTCCTCTTTTTGCTGAGGAAGACTGGCCCTGAGCTAATGTCTGTGCCCTTCTTTCTCTATTTTATATGTGGGATGCCTGCCATAGTATGGCTTGATAAGTGGTGCGTAGGTCCCCACCCAGGATCTGAACTGGTGAACTCCCGTCTGCTGAAGCAGAGCACGTGAACTTAACCACTA
The DNA here is from genome assembly GCF_037783145.1 of Equus przewalskii. Classification (NCBI taxonomy): domain Eukaryota; kingdom Metazoa; phylum Chordata; class Mammalia; order Perissodactyla; family Equidae; genus Equus; species Equus przewalskii. Next base: position 17,683,194 of record NC_091852.1, read on the forward strand.
CGCTACCGGGTCGGCCCCTCTGGTGATATTTTCTTTGCTTTCTTCTTTCATTTTTCCCCCTATTGTTTAAATTAAAAAAAAACAAAACGATTTATCAATGAAGTTATTCTGAAAAATAGTGAACAGGAGATAAAAATGTACAGACTATATGTGTAGAGAATACACTCTTCCAAGAAGCTAAGTGTGAAGGAGAGAATTGAAATAGGATCAAACTAGAAAGGTTTTCCCTAAAACTTTGCTAGTTTGCTTCTTGTTTAAGAAGGGAGGTAATAGAATATATCTGGATGCAGATGAAATGGATTCAGAAGCAGGGATGTGTGCATGTGCATATTTAAGGAAAAGAGAGAGGATCTGTGGAGCAAGGTCGCTTCCAGAGAAGAGGAGAGTGAATCGTTTCACAGGGTCCATTCTGAGCTAGCCTCTCTTAGGAGGTGGTGGGGGGGGGGGGGTAACTTCTCTATTGTAAAAGGGAGGAAAGGAGAAGATGGATGCAGATGGATGCAGGATGGTATGCAGATTTAGAATCAGTGGTGGGAAGTTGAGGGGTTTGATAGCTAATTACTTTTATTATCTCAGTGAAGTTGGAGACAAGTCATTACTTGAGAGTGGGTGTGGGAAGTTTGAGGAAACTGGAAAAGGTATAAAATGGAAAAGCTGCTGCTATAGAAAAATAGTAGATTAATGGACACCACAGAGGGCTCAGTTGAGGCTGCTGATTATAAATGTAAATTGATAGCAATCTATTCAGTTGGGTGATTTTTCTCCAGCTTTGCCCAGCTGTTTGGGTGCAGGAATGGGGAAAGTGGGTGGCTGAGTTGACTCGAGGTGAGTGCTTTGAGAAAAGGGTCCAAAGGGAGTTCAAGAATTTGCTGGAGAAGGATTGTCATGGAATCCAAGATGGCTGAGGAGAGAGTGAGGCGGCTTTGATGGATAGGAGAACTTGGTTTGGCCTGTGGGTTGAAACGTGATGAGAGTATGTAGGACTGTTGTCGCTGGGACATTTGAGCTGTAGATCTTCCTTTCATACACAATGAAATAGTCTAGCTGGAACATTTGTGTTAAGGTTCTAGTCCTAGCCACGCTGATGCATAGCTTTGTGGTTTGGCATTAACTACTTGCTTGAGGCTCAGTTTCTTTGTAAATAAAAGGGTTGAACTAAGTGAACTTATCTCAAACTTTAGTGTGCATGTGAGTTACTTGAGTATCTTGTTAAAATGCAGATTCTGATCTAACAGGTCTTGGGTGGGTCTGAAGTTTTGCATTTGTAATAAGTAACCGTGTGATTCCGATGCTGCCGGTCCATGGGTCACACTTTTGAGTGGCAAGGAACAGGTGAATCCTATAGGCTTCAAAATTCTGGTAATAAAATCTTGGACCTTGAAATGTATTTCCTCCTTCTTGTCTTCCTTTTCTGATCTTTGCCAATTCATCTTGAAACCAAGGCTTTGGACACTTCTATAGTATTCCCTGAACTGAGCAGGAAGTAAATAGAGAAAGATGCAAACCCTGCAGAATAACTAACGCCCAGCAACGGAAACGGAGAGGGTGCTGATGACGTCTTACAGCTCTTGCCTGCCTGGGTGGGGTAAGCGATACTGCCTTTTCCCAGGCATGGCGTGCTCAAACAGGAACGTACTATCATGCAGGAAATGGCTCCAATACAAACGGGGACACCAGAGATCGGGGTTGAATGCAAGACTGAACAGCAAATAGCACGTGATGGACAGACACAGATAAATTTCCTTCCTTTGTTGTGTCGAAAGGTTTCACTGTGTCAAGCTTCCTTTCCTTAAAAAACATGTGTTCCCAATCTAATATATTTACAAAACCCACCACCACAAGTCCTCCTTTACTCAGCCAACTTTAGGTTTCATTTTGTCTTAAAGCAAAAGACTACTGGAAGATCATCTGGTACTGACTTAGAGAAACCCACTTAAACTGTTCCCATATTGTATATTTCCCATATGTAACTTTCCCGTTTTTCAAAAGGGCCCAACTACAGGGATGTGTTTTTCTGGAATGAGCATGTTTTTCACGGGCAATCAATTCATGTTTCAATTATTAGAAACATAGTAAGTGCTTTAGCAGATTGAATCTGATATATTAGATCCTGAAGGAAAATTTCTTATAAGGAGACATAGATGAAAGAAACGAACACAAAATTTTTGTAAGAGTGATAACTGTTTGAGGACAGTTTTTATTTAATGAGAAGGGTGTTAGTGATGGTAGGAAATGCTGAATATGAGTAATTAAGGGAAGAGTCAGAGTCAACATTTCCTTTCAGGATCTGTTTCAACGGAGGAGGAAACCACTCTGAGAAGTACTAATAAGTACTTATATTACACGTGAAACTGCCCGTAGGCCAAGTTTAGAAAGGACTGGGAAAGACACAGTCAGGATCTAAATGTCAGCTTCTAGTTTTTCATCCCGTGGGGCAATCTGCTACCCCTGAGACTGAAAAGGGGGCTGATGTTATCTAATGGCTCCTTCTTACTTTCTGGAGGTGGGTTGACCCAGCATTTGAGGATGGCAAAAAATAAAAGAGCAAGAACCATCTTACCTGAGGTCGGTCTGTCAGGTTTTCTTTAAATATCCTGACTTTATTCAAGACATGTCTTGGAATATGTTTTACCTCATGCTGAAATCTAAGCGGTCTCTACTTTGGGAAATGGTGGTTGGGTCTCACAAATGAAAGTAAGGGCGTTCATTGATAGCAGCCATTTGCAGGGAAGCAAGCAATCTGCTGAACTGTGGAAAGAGCAGTCACAAAAGCCCATTTCCACAGGAAAAGAACATTGTACGCAAGAAATACAAATGAGTCCCTGCTGCCTCTCCTGCTGCTCCCTCTTACCATACCTTCGCACATACTGTTGAATCCACAGGCCACGGAATAGATGACAACATTGACTAATGAAGCTGAAGTATGGTGAGAGATCACTTTACTTATAAAGCCAGATCTCATCAATGGACTGAAATGAGGAAGAAGAACTGGAATAATTTTGCTTGAATTGCAATAAGTTACCATTTTGCAAAGCCAAGGAATTCCAAGAGTTTTCACAATAGGCATTGTGGAGATTTTTTTCCCAAGAGGCTGGGTCGGGGGGGGGGTGTGAGTGGATTATAAGAGACTGCAGATTACTTTGAATAAAGAAGAGGTTTCTTTTTTTTTTAGGAAGGAGTTTCTAGTACATGTAGCAAATTAAATTCCAGATGTCCATTGCTACAAAATCTCTACCAGATGTCCAAACTCATGGTGGCTGGGGATGTTTATTGCAAGAAAGGCCTTCAGCACCTGTCCAAAGGGGGAACTCCCCCTTACATTTTCATATGTACTAGCATGTTAATCACGCAGGAGTGATGAAATATTTAGCCTCACTCTGTAATTAAAGAAACTAGGAAAATTTCTAGAACTGTTAATTACTTTAATCTAAATGCCAGTTTAAGTAAATGACTACAGTGTTCTCCTGGGACATTTTTGAAGATCTATTAATCACACTTTCAAAATATGGATCCATTTTGGAAAGTTAATTCAGAGGGGTAAATAAGGACTTCAAATCAAATAATCCAACCCAAAGGAAAGATACTGATATTAGCCCCCGATTGCTGCCATAAGGTAACTCGTTTGCTAAAGAGTCACTTATTGTAGAACCTCCATTTTTGCAAGCCACAGCATTTCCCCTGTCTCTTCTATTACACAGAAGAAATGAATATTGTGTCCTTAGCACATTGCCAATCATCAGGGCCAGGCACTCTCCAGCTGTTGGAGGTGAGTCCTTAAGGAAATTGCTTCCTCCTTTGGTGTCACACTTTAGTCTGAACGTCAGTTTGAGTTCTACAGTTTGGGGCACATGTTAAAAATAAGAGTTAAGATTACAATCGTTGCTACTTTTGAGTGAATGCCTCAATTTCTGTTAAATCGATCAGAATTTCAACCACATGTAATGACGGTCATTGTCGCTGGGGCTTGCTGTTTGCTGGGGAGATTGGGCAAGAGGAGAGAATCAAGATGGCTTTCTTTGCAGCTAACACTACCATTCAGTCCATCACACACATAGCCTGTCTTCCTATCTACAGCCCCTTTAGATGGCAAGACAAGTTACCTGTCTACGATCTTCTTTTGCCTGCCGAGATCTGCCTTATGATGAATTTAGCCTGAATTAATTTTTTTCTCTTTTTAAATGCACTTTATTTTTTAGAGCTGTTTTAGGTTCACAACAAAATTGAGCAGACAGTATAGAATTCTCAAATATAGCTCCCCCTGCCACCGTGCAGCTTCCTTCCCAACTGTCAATATCTTGCACCAGAAGAGTACGTTTGTTACAATCCATGAACTTACATTGACACACTGTTATCACCCAAAATCCATAGTTTACACTGAGGTTTACTCTTGGTGTTGTACATTCTATGGGTTTGGACAAATGCATAATGGGATGTATCTATTATTATAGTATCATACAGAGTAGTTTCACTACCCTAAAACTCCTCTGTGCTCTGCCTACTCATCCCTCCCTCCCTCCGAACCTCTGGCGACCACTGACCTTTTTTTATTGTCTTCATAGTTTTGCCTTTTCCAGAATGTCCTACAATTGGATCATACAGTATGTGGCATTTTCAAATTGGCTTCTTTCACTTAGTATATGCTGTTAAGTTTCCTCCATGTCTTTCATGGCCGAATTTCTTTTTATCCATGTAAAGTGTTGGAAGGGGGAGCATGAAAACACCTGGTAGCTTGCCAAGAGTTGGGGCTCCAGTGTTGTGGTCATTCTATGAACAGGCTCCAGGCTAACCCGCCTTGGATTTGAATAGCCCACCAATCAACCTGGAAAGTTTTGCTGTGCTGGTTAGCCTAAGTCTGTTTTGCCATTGTGATGTTCACATCTGTTTGATGTTCCTTGGTCCTCCTTTCTTGCCTCCCAATCCAATAAACATAAGAATCCAATGAGGCTCAAGGTGGATTATTATTACGAGAGGAAGATATTTGTTCATTTCTACAAATAAAAGGGTACAGAGAGTGTTTTTATATAGACAAACTCAGAATAGTTTGTCTTCTAATTCCAGCTTCCCGTTTCAGTAGAGGGCACTCCGACCTTACCTAGAGCCCAGTGTTTTTTTCATATGACCAGTTTTGGAAAGTAGCTAGCTTATCATATCCATCCTTCAGTTTAACAGGCAGCCGTGAGCGTTTTGTCAAAGTTGAAACCAGATGCATCAAACTAGGGCTCAGTCATATCCTGTGTGATCCCGAAATCCTTGTTCATCTCTCCCCTGAAGCTCCAGCTGTCCTCTAATGTAATTCATGCATTTACATGTAGCCTTTCTGACCAGTTTGTGAACTCCTTGGGGCCAAGAAGCATATAGTTCATTCGTAGAGTGTAGCACAATGCCTGGCACAGACAGCACACTCTATAAATATCCATTGAATAAATAAAAAGAAAAAAGAGGTAGAATCTGAGCAGACTGTAACAAACAAAGTGAAGACTGCAGGCATTTGATGTTTCTCCAGAGCCGCCATTTTACCTTGTGGATTCAATGGTATTCTTGGCTGAGGTCATCCCCATGCTCCATATTGCTATATGTCAAGAGCCAAATTGGTATCTGCCTTAGATCCAGACTGGAAGAGCCCACTGTGTTACGCCTTCAGCATGGCTTTATGTTTGGTACCCATAATAGCCTGGTCATGGCGAAGTCATGAGGGTAAACAAATGCTAGTTCTCTCAGCAAAATTTGGGCTGGCAAGAGCCCAAGATAAATCCAGCTTGCTAATTTGCATGTACCCTTCCCTGGTCCTAAAACGCCCCCTCTTCATCTCTGAATCTCAAAATCCTTCCAAATATTCAATCACCAGGTCAAATGCCACCTCTTTCCTAGAGTTCTTCATCAGGCCACCAGTAACCTCTTTGTCTGGCCCCCTACAGAGATCAGGCCTTTCAACAAACTTCATGGAACCTATCAAGTTCTCTTGTCCTATAATTTTTCATATGTGTGTCTTATCTTTGTTTCTGGAATTTTAGCTTAGTTTAGTAAGGAACTTGACATTTTTTAGGTGCCTACTGCATGTGTTGTTTTGTTTAATCCTTACGACATTTCAGTGGTGGACATTGCCATTTTCATCTTGTTGATGAAGAGACTAGAGCTCAGATAAGTGAATTATCATGCCTGTTATCACCCAGCTACCAAATGATGGAACTAGATTTTAAAACCAGTTCGTTCTGAGGCCAAAGCCCATTTTCTTTCCATTACATTATGCTGCTGAAGAACAGGAACCAGTATGCCCCCGAGACAGTCGAGCCCTTAGCAAGTTGAGGGAAGCAGAGCCCTTTGCTTTGCCCTCTTTGTAGGCCTCAATGTCATCATGGTTTTCTTGTTTAACAACTCATGACCATCTGCTCACGGAAGAGAATCTGTGGACCTGGACCTGTCATTCTACATTTTTAAATTTTAAAAATTGATATGTAATCTACATGCAATAAAATACCAAAATCTTAAACGTACAGCTTGGTGAAGTCTTACATGTTGTGCAGAAAAGAGTTAACACTGCAGGCTTGACTGCTGTGCTTAGAAAAGGTTGCTTGCAAGGTTGGCCCTCGGCTGGCATCTAGGAACTTGAATTTCAGGAGGTTTTCTGTTGTTTTCCTGATAAGAAGGGCTCATTGTGTGTTCATGCAAACAGCATGGTTTACGCTGAACACTTACTTTCCTTCTGAGAGTCTGAAAGTTTGGTACATGCTAGACAGAAGCTGCCTATGTGACTGGTTTACGATAAAAACTCTGTTACTGAGTCTCTGAGGGGTTTCCCTGGGAGACGACACTTCACACATATGGCAAGTCATTGCGCAGGAATTAACAATATCCTGTGTGAGTTCACTAGGAGTGAACTCTAGGAAGCTTCCTCCTTGTTTACATTGAACTTTGCCCTGAGTGCCTTTTCTTTGCTGATTTCACTTTGCATCTTTTTTCTGTAATAAATCATAGCCCACTATGACTATATGCTCAGTCCTGTGAGTCCTCCTGGCAAGTCATTGAACTTGGGAGTGGTCTTGTGGACCCCCAACTCACACATGTATAGACTGTGTAACCATCAAGCACATCAAGATACAGAACATTATCATCTTTCCAGAAAGTTCCCTCGTGCTCCTTTCTAGTAGAAATCCATACATCCCCAAAGAGGCAACCATTATTCTGACTTCTATTGCCATAGATTATTTTTGCCTGTTTTTGAATTTCAAATCAATAGCATCAAAACAGTATGTACTCTCATGTCTGACTTCTTACTCAAGGTAATGTTTTTTGAGATGTATCCAAAAACATCCAATACAATATCCAATATATCCAAAATATCAATACAGTACTTAATATATCAAAAATATCCATTGCAGTGTATTTCAGCAGTTCTTATATGTGTACCACAATTTTTCTTTCTTCTATCGATGGGTGTTTGTGTTGTTTTCAGATTTTGTTTATTACGAATTATAGCTGTGATGAGCATTCTTGTGTAAATCTTCGTGAGAACAAATGTACTCATTTCTCTTGGAAAATATCTGGGAGACAAATTGTTGGATCACAGGGCAGATGCATTTTTACCTGTATTAGAAACTGCCAGTTTTCTAAAGCAGCTGTACCATTTTACACTCCCACCAGCAGTGTATAGGAATTCCATTTCATCCACATCCTTGCTGGTGCTTGGTATTACCAGTCTTTTCAATTTTAGCCATTCTAATGGATGTGTCATGATATCTCGGGGTTTATATTTGCCTGTCTGATGGCTAGTAACGTCGAACAGTTTTTCACATTCTTATTCGCCATTTGGATATCTTTTGTGTTGTGAGTCACGCTACATTTTGAAATGATTTTTAAAAATTTTTCTTATTTTTGCCCTTGGTTGTATCACCTCATTTCTGAGTTTTTTTTTCGTTGTGGGTCCTCCTAGTTGTGGCATGTGGGATGCTGCCTCAGTGTGGTTTGACAAGCAGTGCCATGTCCGCACCCAGGATTTGAACCAATGAAACACTGGGCCACCTGCAGCAGAGCGCGCGAACTTAACCACTCAGCCACAGGGCCAGCCCCAATTTCTGAGTTTTTCTATTCTGACTTGTGTTGTTCTTTCAGGTAATTTATCATTAAGAATTTTTCTCTTAGTTCATTTAAAAAATGTTGTAGTTTTCATCTGTTTTTGCGGACATTTCTTTGAAGAGCTTTCATTATTATAGGGATGTTTTCCTGTGCCTAATTTTCTATTTTCTTATAAAAACGTTGTATAGAATTCAACGAGGATCCTTTTTTGTTGCTCGTTTTTACAAGAGATTAATTTTCCTCAACCTTTAGGAGGAGGGGATGGGTCAGGATAGCTTTTCTAGCTCCATTGCTATAGAGTTCTCTCTTCCACTGTTTTATCATTTTTATTCAAAAATATGGCCTCATAGTTTTGGAGGTCTCTTGATTTTATTCTCATCCCCACTGTATCTGGACTTTCTCTTTTTTTTCCTCTCCCTTGGTCAATTTAGGTTTTATTCCCAACAGTCTCCCTAGCGTGGAGGTTTGTCCTGGAAGAACACTTTGGGGGGCTGGCCCGGTGGTGTAGAGTTTGGGTTCATGTGCTCCTCTTTGACAGCCCAGGGCTCACGGGTTCAGATCCTGGGCGTGGACCTAGTACTGCTCATCAAGCCATGCTGTGGCCACATCCCACATAAAATAGAGGAAGATAGGCACAGATGTTAGCTCAGCAACAATCTTCCTCACACACATGCAAAAAGATCACTTTGGCAAATTTGTTTCCACAGTTCCTGAGTCCCAGATTGATCCAGCCTCTTAAAACCTTACTGGCATCCCATTGTACTCACCTGCCAAAAACCCCTCCGATTCAGCCGCAGTCCTCTCATTGGCTGCCCATGCTTTCCAGTCAATATAGGTTGGCAGTTTGGGAGTTAACTTCTTTTCAGATCTGTAGATGCCCCCTTCCTGCCCTTGGTTGCTTCCAATATAGATGCTGACACTACATGAGTCTTGCTGACTGGTCCCCGCTCACTCCTGACCTGGAGTTCATGAGGACAACTTATTACTTAATATTACAGATATTGGCTGTGGCTTTTTGGTTTGGCTTTGTCTGTTTTTACGGGATGATTTAGGGAGATTAAAAAGCTACACACCTCCACCACCGTCTTCCCATATTATATCTTGAATTTAGGCCAATGTGTTTTTTTTTCCCCCTCAGGGTATATTTTGGGTGTTATCTCAAATTATGGAACAGGAGGACACATCTTCAGTTAAAGAACTCTCAGGGAGCAAATATCGAGTTTTCAACCCTGAAATCAAACCGTGGCAAATTGCCATCTCCTGTGCCCTTTATCAGGCTCTTTTGAAAGGAGGGGCTTGGGAAGAATCTATAATTCTATGCTTGGCTCTTTTTAGTTTTTCTTTTTTAAAATAATTTTCCTACTTCCTCCAGTTGTTTTCCTTTCCTTGATTTGAATTCCTGGGAGTATATTTCTCTGGTTTCTTACGTAAGGGCTGGCTTAACAAAAGAAACGTCTTAAACTCTTTTCCCACTTCCCAAAGCAACTATTGACAAAGGTATGGATTTCAATGCAAACCTACAATAGAACTCATGGGACTGTTTGGAATCTTTGCATAATGAAATTTCTCCATGGGATCCTTTCTTCCCTATCTCATTAGGACTCTTCCTACACCGAATTTAGATAATGAGCCTTCTGGTTAGGGATTTTTTTTTCCTTATTCCATAGTTAGTGACCAACTTTAGAATACTGTAAATTGGGATAACCACATAATCCAGTGGTTCTCTAACTTTGTTTACATAAGAAACACCTGGGATTTTTGCATCCCACAAACTGGAGACTCAGATGCAATATTATAGGGTGTGTCTAGGCATCTGTACAGGATGTCCATCCCAGATGATGCTAAGTGCAGTTGGTAGGTCCAGGGACCTCAGTTTGAAAAACATTAGGATAAGCCAAAACTATTTGCAGAGACCAAACTAAAACAAAGTTTGGTGGCTGTATTGTCTAAAATAGGCAGTGTGGTTTCAGAAAGAAACACTCTATGTGGACATTCATTCATTTATTGTTTCAGTTAACATCTTAAATGCTTACTATGTGTCAGGGCCTATGGTCGTTCATTCTGAGATGAATGATAGATGGATGTAGACTTTATGACTAATATGAGACAAATATGCAAAGGAATAATTCCAACATAATGTTAAAAGGGCAAAAGCATTGACTCTTGACATTCTCAAGGGAGATATCTATGGATTTCCAAATTTGCCTTGTAATTTTTCCCCCCAGATATGTCTGTAATCAGAAATGAAGATCAATGATTTCAGCGAGATGTAGAGTTTGGGTTGTTACAAAGATTCTTTTCACTAAATGACCTCCACAGGATTCTGTCTCAATTTTGTTCAGTAAAATGATAAATCCATGTCATGAACCTTCTTGTCTGTTAAGAGTATTAAATACACAATTGCCAAAGATTATCTGCGATTAAAACTATTTTAGAATAGTGCTTCTTAAATTTAAGCAATTTGTTAAAATCCAGATCCCCAGGCCCTACACCCCTGATATAATGATTCAGTGGGTCAGAAGTAGGGCATATGAATGCTCAGTTTTAATAATCTCCCAAGTGATGCTGCTGTTGCTGGTCTAAGGACTACATTTTGAAGAGCACAGTTTTAGAAGAGCTTTCGGTAGCACACAGGAACTAGTAATTGATATCCTAAATTGGGGAGTGGCAGAACGTGGAGATGAGTGGCTCTTCACAGGGACCGGGTGTTGGAGGTTTAATAGGAGTTCTTAATGTGGGAAAGGGTGAATCACAGGTAAAGAGAAGATTTCCAGACAGACGGCCCAGTATGTGCAAAGACATGGAAGCACAAAACAGCACAAAGCATACAGGGACCGTTCTCTAGACATCTCTCTACAGACTAAAGACCACAATGACTCTGGAGACAATGGAAAACACTAAGCTTCTGCTTGAGCAGCAGAGGAAATCAAAGCAATGGAAAAGCTAAGCTCCTATTTGAGCAGTAAAGGAAATGAAGACAATAGTATTTGAGCCTCAAGGAAGCAAATTGTGCCAAGAGATAGCAGGATGCACCAGTATGTGATGTCCCTTTGAGATATTTTTGAGAAAAGGGTGGGTTTGCTTCCAGGAAAGAGTTAAGAAGAGTTCTGCCTGTGTGGGGGCATGTAACGTTCAGGGCTTCCATCTAAATCTCTGATTCTGTCTTATTAAAAATGTATTTAAAATTTGGGGCATGAAAATGCAAAAAAGTAGAAAGCCAACTTCTGTCAGAGGGGAAAAACTCTCCAGAAGTCTCCTCCCAGTACCTCTGAATACATGCATTTGTAGCTGCAAGTTCAACTCAGAATATAACTTTTTAACTGTCTTCCTGAGTGAAGAATCCCACAATAACTGAGTTTCTCATTAGAATGAGCTGCCACCGAATGCTGTATTATTGGGCAGCAAAGAGCACTGCCCCTGGTCAATAGATGTAATAATTGGGCATTCTCATTAGTGGCATCTGGAGTTTACAGAAAAGAAAACACCACAGGAGAGAGAACATTTCTAATTGTGATCCCAATGACTTTCACATTGCTGGGTCTTCATTTCTTTTCCCAGGAGGATTGATAAGCCTTTTGCAAGAGGAAATAATAAGTAAGCCCAACCAAGCCAAACAGTTTCTGTGTGTGTTTTGAAAGAGAAAAATAATATCCAATTTTACCACAAATTTTTTTCTGATGAAAGGTGAATTTTCTCTCGCTTTTTCCTGCCAAGAGCTGCTGTATGATTCTGAATCCTGAAGTACTTCCGGTCTAATAAAAAATCGCAGCTTATCTCTCAGCAGCAACTAATAACAGAGCCTAGGCATATGTGAATAGCCTGGCACACTCTTTCCTCGGGTTTGACTGTCCAGATCCACAGGCACAGGAGTGTTGCGGGCTCGGCTGTGGAACAGAAGCCAGGGGCTCTTTATTTGCTACCAATTGGCTTGGTAAATGGATTTGTCACAGAAATCTCTGAAAGGAAGTGACCCAAGTCTATTGGCTTTTACTTATTTATCTTATGCTTGGGTTGACTCTAGTTTTTTAAGAGAGAGAGTCCTTATATCTCATTCCTTCAATCATTTAATCATTTATGAACATATTTGGACCATCTGCTATGGGCCAACCACTGTGCCAGGCACAGGGATATTCAAAACAGTAAGACTTGGCATTAGAACTTTCTTTCTAGTAGGAGAGTTAGATAAGTAAGCAACTCTTTCATTATCTTGAGGTATAAGGCATGTTTGAGTCTCCCCGGGGAAGCTCCACAGACAGGGCAAGATGTAAGCTGACTCCTTGACTCAGGGATAAAGGGTTGGTTGGGGTCAAGGTGACGCTCCTGGGAAGCAGAGGAAGGCATGCAGGATAGGAGTTATAGTGAATGCAAAGGCGTAAGAACTCTGTGACCTTTGGAAAACTGTAGGAAACTTGGATTGGACTTGGACTGGGAGAGGTGGTGCCAGGAGTCGAAGACAGAGATCCAGGAGGAGCCACAGTGACAGACTTAATACATGGGCATGAGGAACCTCCCTGGGATCTCGGAAAGGTCTGGATCTCTCTGTGTGTTATCTCTATACCATACACTTCATCTGTATAATGGGATAATGGTTGTGCTTCCTTCACAGGATTGTTGTGAATATAAAGTAAGATAACATGTGTCAAGGTCTTAGCCTGATTACTGGCAATTTTTTGTTCCCCATAAATTACAGTAATAGTGGTGATAACGTTATAGTGGCTGTTCTTGTTGGTTCTACTGATTATATTATTTCTACAGAGACTTTTCCCTCTGGGTCTATGAACAATTGTGGGGAATCTGAAAAAGAATGCTGGTGGGCCTGTTATCATTCCACCATGGCTGGAATGGTAAGCTACTGCTTGGGGAAAGTCAGAGTTCTCAGATCCCTCTCTGAGCTGCGGATGAACAAAACCTTGATCAGAACAGGGAGGATGAGAACAGAGAGGCAAGTTTAATAACAAACGTGTCTCTAAATCTCCTCCCTAAAGGAGATGCTGCTTAACGTGACCCTGCTCCAATGGTGCTCTCTAGTGGCCCCTAGGAAAAGAACATTTCCCATCAACAGGAGCAGGACTGAATAAACTATACGATATATGCAGACCATGGAATACTATGCAGCCATTTTAAAAGAATGAATTAGAGCAATCCCAGCTGATAGGGAGGAATTTCCACTAGGGGTTGAAGGAGAAAAGCAGGATGCAGAAAGGCATAAGTAATACAAACTTCCTCTTGTAAAACAACGACCATAATACTTGTTTGTTCCTATAATATATAGATGTACATATGTAAGAGTAAATAGAATTATGTGAACATCAATAATACATGAAAGGATATAAACTAGGTTGTTAAAACTGACTCCCTTGGGGTGGGAGTAAGGGCTGATGGATGTAGACGGAAGATAAGAGATTGCAAAAGTCAAACAAAAAAGAGAAGAAAAGCTCCAAATTTATGCATTTATGTAAGATTATGTCTAAATATATATTTTTATAAATGAAAGTTCATTTAAAAGTAAAATAAAACAGATGATAGAATTTATGAAAACTTTTCTAGGAAAAGGAAAGATTGTGCAGAAGATAATCTAGTCATCTATTTATAGTTTTTTGTATAGTGATTTTTTGTGTGCGCAAAAACCTAAGATGACTACTCTTTTAAATTATGGTGTTATAGAAGTTCAATGTGTATAGCAGGATTTGTGGAGCTTTTTCTAAAGCTCTTACAGTGCAAAGTTTGTTTTCTGAAATCCCCAGCTTTTGTTTCCTCCCACGAAAGTGTGGAAAGAATTTCAAGTCTGACCCTGATATTGTGCTTTCTTCCATCTGTAGCAGCCTTCACACATGATAAAGCTATATTTGCGATGGTTTGCTTGTCTTGTAGTGACTTATTCTTCACTTTCACGTGAGGGAAAATAAAAGTCTATCTGAAGATGCTAATTGAAATATATAAGAGCAATATAGTGTAGTAGAAAGTTATCAGCCTTGGGTCTCAGCTCTGTCACTCACAGGTCTGTGAAGCTTGGCAGGTTATTATACTCCTGCTCTTCAACTTTTTCTTTGTAGAATGGGGACAAAAATGGGACATAACTCATAGGTTTGTTGCGAGGATTGAACGAGATAATTAAGGTACAGTGTCTAGCAATACTCCTGGCATGCAGCATTCGTTCAAGATGTATTTACTGAGTACCTATTATGTGCCAGGCTCTGTACTAGGAACTGGGGATGTGAAAAGACAGATCTAGGTGGCCTCAATGAGCCTACAGGTTAGTAGAGGAGATAGACAAATCCAATGGCCACAAAATGAGTGGTTGAAAACCGTGATACATGCTGAGAAGAAAAGATATAGGGAGCAATGAGAGTACCTGCTCTGACTGGGGGCTCAGGGAGGGTTTTTCTGTGTAAGTAATGTTGAGGCTGAGAGATGAAGCATGAATAAATAGTAATTGGTTGAAACCAAGCACACAGAACATTCTAGACTGAGGGAAGAGCTTGTGCGAAGCCTGAGGCAATGGGGAGAATGATCCATTCTAGGAATGGCATTTCAGTGAATGTCCATTACTAGTTACTTAACCAACCCCATTCCTAGTTTCCTCATGATGCCTATTTTATAGGGGCTGTGAAGATGAAATAATATTCACTTTATAGCATTGTGTGGATTAAATAAGAAAATGTATTTAAATCATACTACTTAATACATAATATACAATAAATGTTCTCCCCTCCAATGTCTAGGCTTTGCCACTCAATTAGCATTATTAATTTAATATAAATTAATTAATTACTTATTAGTTATAAATGTAAATTAATGATTTCATATGCACACACATTAGCCATTGTGTAGATAGCCAGTGCTATCTCTGAAGATTTGCTTTTGTTTGTGAAAGGTGAAGTTTTAACCCACCAAAATCTGTGCCTTCTAGTTTTGAGCCTCATTTCAAAGTTTTTGTTATTAGTTTCCTTTCCCAAAGTCCCAGAAGTTGGCTAATAAGGAGAAAAGAAAATTGTACAGCCACTACAGCATTCTCCAGCCTTACATGCTTCCGGCTATAGTCCCATCTATTTAGGATAATAACAAGGCACTGATTTCAATTCACTACAATATTATGTATGCTGACTATGTGCTAGGCATTCTACTAGTTGTTGGGTAGTAAAAATTATTAAAAAAGAGTCATTATTCAGAAGAGAAGAGATTCCTATAATAAAAACTAGTATTTTTTAGTATTCTACTCTTCTGGAGTAATCCAAGCTTGGATGCTGACAGTTGGAAACAATGCAGCCTGAAGAAAGCTTAGATCCTGCTGAAAACTGTTCTGGTGCAATTGCCCTTCACTGCTGCTTTCTGCTCAACTCCAGTGATCTTAGGGACCACACAGGGAAATCTCCACCATGTTAGCCCTAAGAGAACCAAAGCCTCCTGCCCCTGGGCTCATCTGAATATCTGATCTCCTTGAGTACTGCTGAACTTCCCTTAGTTCAGTTCTACTCTCAGGTCTTGAATGAATGTGTCTTCTTGGCAGAACTTAGGTTACATGTAAAGCCCCAGCTCAAAGGGATTCTTAGACATGAAGGGTCAGCTTTCCAGCCTCTACTGTACAGACAAGCATGGTAAAAGGGGTCGGGATTAGAAATTGAGCGAGCAAGTTTTCAATACCTGCCACAGTCCACCTCTTTACCTGAGTCCACAAAGACCTATAATTAAACTTCAAAATCACGATGGCTACAAAAACATTTTCCTACAAAACAAAATGCACCCATTCCTCACCCTCTTCCCAAAGGGGAGAATCCAAGTCTCACCAATCACTGCAAATATCATGATGCACATTTAGCCTTTAGTTCAGGAGTTGGCAAATGACTGCTTCCAGATCAAATCCAGCCCACCACTCATTTTTGTAAATAAAGTTTTATTGGAACAGAGCCGTGCTCACTTGTTATTGTCTGTGGCTGCTTTTGTGCCCCAGTGGCAGAATTGAGTAATTATTGCCATCAGATGCAGTATGACTCGCAAAGCCTAAAGTATTCACTATTGGACTATTTACAGAAAAAGGTTGCTGACCCCTATTCTAGCTAATCATAATCCTGTCATGATATCCCATAATTAAATTGTTAAGTTAGTTACCACTAATGTATCATATATGAAATAATAGGAGAAAGAGAAATTTTTTAAAAAAGATTAATGAATACATTTGAGCAAGGAAGAAAACAGGGGTGTATACCATGATTATCATTCCTACAGCACATCAGCAATTTCCTTTCCTTGCTCTCCATTCTATGTTCCTTTCACCCTCAGTCAGAGTATGATATGCCTGGTGGGATAACCCATACTTTCATTTCTACGGGTCTGAGCCTCAGCTGTCCTGTCTTTATAAGGTTGTTGTAGTTGTTCATTGACTATTACCATTAACATGGCAGTACTGGGAGAGGATTCAGAGGGATTGTTGGCTTCTAGACAAGTGCTTCTCTGCTTACACTGTGGAACAGCAACCTTCTTTCCTCTTGATTATTATGATCAGTCATGTCAACCAATAAAGTATCTCCCCGTCCCTTTTCACCAACACATTCAGGGGATTGAGGAGCTCAAAATGATCAGGTAGCATTCTTACCTCCTGGATCAATGGAACTATTATTTTTTCAGCTAAAACTGTCCTTCCTCTCATAGGTGCTGAGATCTTTAAACTAGCTGAGCCCAAAGACACAAGAATAGAAAACAAAAGTTTTGTCAGGAGTTTGTTGGAGGTAACATTGAGAAACGCCATTCCAACTTCCACCCCTGATCTTTGTTATGGGCTGAATTTTGTCCCCCTCAAAAATTTATGTGTGGAAGTTCTAACCCCCAGTGCTTCAGAATGTGACTGTGTTTGAAAATAGGTTTTTTACAGAGGAATCAAGTTAAAATGAAGTCATTAACATGGGCCCTGATCCAGTACAACTGGTGTCCTTATAAGAGGAGGAAATTTGGACACAGACACATAAAAAAGGCAGACGACGTGAAGACACGTAGAAAGGATGGCCATCTGCAGGCCAATGAGAGAGATCTGGAACAGATCATTCCCTCATGTCACTCAGAAGGAACCAACTCTATCGACACCTTGATCTCAGACTTTTAGGCTCCGGAACCGTAAGAAAATAAGTTTCTGTTGTTTAAGCCCCCCAGTTTGTGGTGCTTTATGATGGCAGGCCAAATAACAGCAAACCAAATGAATACAATCCTGGACGTGTGTATTTTGGCTGTGGGAGAAAGTGCACCATATAGTAATTACTTGTTTAGAGCAAACTGTAGACGAGCAGCCCAAACTCCCAGGTAGTATTATGGCTCTTCAATTGGCAATTCCACTATTCAATAAAGTCAGCTGCTTTTGAGTGACGGAGAACGACATAAGATCAGTGACTCCTGTGAATGGTACCCATTGCTTTAGTTCTTTTGCTCTAAAATTGAATTCATTAGTCAGAAGCAATATGTTGTGGTCTACTTTAATGGAGAGTCCAGGGATGTTGATGTTGGCATAAGCATGGCTGGCAGGGAAGGCAAATCCATATCCAGGATAAATGTCTTTTCCAGAGAAGATAAATTACTTCCTCCACTCCACCAGGTGGCTGGCTGATCTCCCAGAGGTGTGGTAAGAGCAGCTGGTTTCTGTGGTTGCGAGTTTGGACAATCATCAATCGTATTAACCAGATAAAACTTGGTGCTGTTATACCAGTGCATAACTTCCATTCCTGGCACTATTGTTACTTGACAGATGAGCCCATTGAGAAATCCTTAAATGTCTGGATAAAGACGTAAACTGGCATCCACAGAGTAGGTCATCCTGTCCACATGATCATTGTTAAACATTCTAAGGAGGGGACTTTGAATGAGTGTTAGTATGTAAGTGTATTAATACTTGGTTCATTCTGAAGAGCTCAGACATATACTTCTTTCCTGAGACCTTTTCAAAAATCCAAGTCCACCATCCAGACAAACCATTAGCCACTGCCTTCTGTGAATTATTGTAGATCTGAGTCTCCAGTCATTTCTCCTCTGGACATTTTCCTCCTGCTGTCCTTTAGGGCCACCCCTGATTATGGCTCTACTTATGCAGTAGTCCATTTATGGCTGATGCCAGGATGTTGAACAAGATCATGTATAAGTGAGGCTAACATATTTTTCCCTCTTTAATCAACTTCTAAAACGCAACTTCCTATTAAGTCGTATATGTGGCAGTACAACAGGAATAGGCATATCAGGAGTATGTATATAAAAATATATGCTCATGCAACTTATTTGAGCTTTGCAGGACCTACTTGAGCCTGATATTAAATATAAAACTTTATTGATGATGAGGTGATGAGGTCATGATGAGATGATGTTGGGCACACTCAATTTAGGCTTTATCACATGTATCCCAGATCTCATGGTTACTTTGTGACCCATTGTCCATCTTCTCAGGGCCCAGGACCAAGTCAGAAACTATTTTTTAGAAGGAAAACAGTGATTTGCTAAAATGGTTATTTTCCAAATTCCAAAGGGCTTACACTGTTATCCTCCTATTTAGACTTCCCACAATTACTGCACAACATCTCGATTTGTGACAGATATTTTAAACATCTTTGAATTTGTTGGTTCATAAAGGCCAATTGGCAGAATTATTTGCTCTGCAACTAGTTGGCTGAGAGCCTTCCCTTGCTATGGCTCCTATTCAAAGCTGGCAACTTTACAAATTACTCAGTGAATGAGTAGGAACAGCATCCTAAAATGAAGTACACGTTACCATCAATTGTCCCAAAGCATTAGTCCCACCAGAAACTTTACTGAGGTGGCAGGTATCTGAATATCCATGGAATTTATCTCCAACATTCTAGCATGCGTATGTCTTATCATCGCATCTAGTGTATCTGCTACTCTCTGTTTGCAAGGTTCTGTCATCATCCTGTCAATCAAGTAGTGGACCAGTATGGTGTCCTGTGGATCGGAGATACAAAGTCCCTGTAGAATAAATTATGGCACAGAATCAGAGATTAGATTGAGCCCTGTGGCAAAAGAATGTAGCCAATCTGCTGACCCTATTAGATGAAAACAAACTGCTTCTGGAGTTTCATAATGGAACAGAAAAGAAGCATTTTCCAGATAAATAGCTGCAGATCATATGCCAAATGCTGTGTTGACTTGGTCCAGTAAATTGTCTAAAATGGAAACAGCAGCAGCAGTTGAAGTTAACATCTGATTAAGTTTATAATAAGACACTGTTATTTACCAAGAAACAGCTGTGTTCTACAAAAGTCAAACAGGCAAGTTAGATGGAGATATAATGGTATGACCCTCTTGCTCACTGATTCCCTTATAGATGTAGTATTTTTTAAGTTTATTATTTTGGAAGTTGTCGTAGTCCAAACTGCTGTAACAAAATACCATAGACTGGGTGGCTTAAACAACAGACATTTATTTCTCACAGTTCTGGAGCCTGAGAAGTCTAAGATCAAGATGTTGGCAGATTTGGTTCTTGGGGAGCCCTCTTCCTGGCTTGCAGATGGTGGCCACGTTGCTGTGTGCTCATGTGACTTCTCTTTTGTTTGGATGCATGAGGGTGGGGCAAGCTCTCTTGTGTTTCTTCTTCATCTTATAAGGGCAGTAATCCCATCATGGGGGTGTCACCTTCAAGACTTCATCTATACCTAATTATCTCCCAAAGGCCCTGCCTCCAAATACCATCACACTGCAGGTCTGGGCTTCAACATATCAATTTTGGAGGCATACAAACCTTCAGTCCATAACAGAAATCTTTACTCAATGGATTAGGGAGCCAAGGGGGGGTGATTTATGTTAATTTCTAGGTATATTCATCTCACTTGTAAACTCAGGGTACATGGAAATGACCACAGAGTGGATTTAAAGAGCTCACTGTGATGTCATTGAATGTAAAACTAGTTTACCATCTGACCCACATAGGCTCCCACTGTGACAGGTAGATGACAGTGGTGTTTAGGGCCCCCAGAGATTAGCATTAGCGTCACTGAATCCCCAAGGGGTTTGAGTATTTCCCTTTCCCCAGTGCACAGCTCCCGGATAAATGGCCACAGTCAAGGTACCTTTGAGGGTCCTTCTTTAAGAGCACCAGCTTCTTCTTGATTCAAGGGGCCCTGGGGCCACGAACTGACTCAAGTCTGAAATTGGTTGACAGACCATAACTGTCCATTGCCAAATCTACAATTTTCTCTGTTATATAGATCAATTAAAATTAGCATGCAGCCAATTACTTTTTATCTAAGGGATTGCAAGACTTATAAGCTATTGCAAAGATTTCTGCAGGTCAAGTCATTCTCATCACCACTTAAGGCTTGCTGTCTAGTATAGTAACCACTCTCGCTTTGCTTCTTTTTTTTTAATTTAATTTTTATTGAGTTTATGATAGTTTACAATCTTGTGAAATTTCAGTTGTACATTATTGTTTGTCAGTTGTGTTGTAGGTGCACCACTTTACCCTTTGTGCCCACCCCCCAACCCCCTTTCCCCTGGTAACCACTAATCTGTTCTCTTTGTCTACATTTTTAAATTCCTCATATGAGTTGAGTCATACAGAGATTGTCCTTCTCTATCTGGCTTGTTTCACGTAACATAATTCCCTTAAGGTCCACTCATGTTGTTGTGAATGGGACAATTTTATTCTTTTTATGGCTGAGTAGTATTCCATTGTATATATATATACCATATCTTCTTTATCCAATTATCAGTTGACGGGCCGCTTAGGTTGCTTCCACGTCTTGGCTATTGTAAATAATGCTACAATGAACATTGGGGTGCATGGGACTTTTGGAATTGCTGACTTCAAGCTCTTTGGATAGATACCCAGTAGTGGGATGGCTGGGTCATATGGTATTTCTATCTTTAATTTTTTGAGAAATCTTCATACTGTTTTCCATAGTGGCTGTACCAGTTTGCATTCCCACCAACAGTATATGAGGGTTCCTTTTTCTCCACAACCTCTCCAACATTTGTTACTTTTTGTTTTGGTTATTTTTGCTATTCTAATGGGTATAAGGTGATATCTTAGTGTAGTTTTGATTTGCATTTCCCTGATGATCACTGACGATGAGCATCTTTTCATGTGCCTATTGGCCATCCGTATATCTTCTTTGGAGAAATGTCTGTTCATGTCTCCTGACCATTGTTTGATCGGGTTGTTTAATTTTTTGTTGGTGAGTTGTGTGAGTTCTTTATATATTACGGAGATTAAGCTTTTGTTGGATATATGATTTGCAAATATTTTTTCCCAATTAGTGGGTTGTTTTTTTGTTTCAATCCTGTTTTCCCTTGCCTTGAAGAAGCTCTTAAGTGTGATGAAGTCCCATTTGCTTATTCTTTCTATTGTTTCCCTTGTCTGAGAAGACATGGTGTCTGAAAAGATCCTTTTAATACTGATGTCAAAGAGTGTACTGCCTACATTTTCTTCTAGAAGCCTTATGGTTTCAGGTCTTACCTTTAGGTCTTTGATCCATTTACAATTTATTTTTGTGAATGGTGAAAAAGAATGGTCAATTTTCATTCTTTAACTTGTGGCTTTCCGGTTTTCCCAGCACCATTTGTTGAAAAGACTTTCTTTTCTCCATTGTATGTCCTGAGCTCCTTTGTCTAAGATTAGCTGTCCATAGATGTGTGGTTTTATTTGTGGGCTTTCAATTCTGTTCCATTGATCTGTGCACCTGTTTTTGTACCAGTACCATGCTGTTTTGATCACTGTAGCTTTGTAGTATGCTTTGAAGTCAGGGATTGTGATGCCTCCTTGCTTTGCTTCTCAAAGTTAAAGGAAGTTACTTGGCCTCTGCTGCTCCAGGATCTCATCACCCCCATTAACACTGGGAAATATATTTCAGCAGCAACTTCTCTTATCTTCATTTCTGGCCTATAGAAGACAGACACTAGGGTACTTCAAAAAATCCTGGTACTTTCTTCACTGGTGTGAGTAAGCGGGTTGTACCCACGACATCCATTTTAATATCCCTATATCCTCAATATTTAGATTCCTTCATCTACATTTTACCAAGGAATTTCTGGGTTCTCAACTTCAGTTAGTATAGGCCCCATTAGGCTGAGTTTTATCAATTAGTTGAGCAATCAGAACCATTTCTGAGTACTCAAACCAGCACGGTGAATCCAGATTCTAAGTGCACTCATATAAAAAAAATCAGCCTCATCTTAAATTCGTTTTTTCCCCTCAACTCATTTATTACCCTCAGAATCCATTCCCACACATCTCCTTCAGGAGTATGTTGGTATAAATTTATACAGCCTTGAAATTTTATTGCTGTGTATGGTCTTTCCTTCTGGGTTTGTAATGGGCTTCTTGAAAAATGCTGGGATCTGACTTTCGTATAGGTTTGGAGGTAACAAGGAGATGACAGGTAAGGAATAAGGAAAATTGACAGCTCCCTTTAAAGGAACAGGGCAAAGTCTTCAAGTGAGGCAGCAAAACTCTTATCAGACAGAGTGGCAAAGTCTGCTTTGGCTGATAAGGAAGGCTCAGCGGAAGGAAGGCTTGAAATCTTCCAAATTCCACAAATGTCCTATTTCTATTCTTGAGGTCCAACTCTTTCCAAATTAGTGCCTTAACTCTCATATAAGACTGTTGGATGAGGCTTTGGATGATGGGATTGAACTCATATTGTAATTTAGCAACCCATAGGATCAGACCCTACAAGTTCTGTTTGGTTACATCTGCCCAGTAGCTACAAGAGATCATGTCCACATTAGTGAAGTCCTGGTTCTCTGACTGTGCCTTTAGCCAAGAATTTAAAAGCTCAAGCTTGTCATTTTCTTTATTAAAACTCTCCAGCACAGTTAGAAATAGCTCGCCCACTTCCCACATAACCATTGTGTGCCCCGTATTCTTCAAAATAGCTAATCATAGCAGCAACTTGGTCCACCAAAGCCCTCTGGGAGCTCCTTCATTCGAGGTGACCATAGTGACAATTTGACACTGAATTCCACGGAAATCCATTAGACAATTAGTTCCCCAACCTCTAATGCTAACCAGCACTGACTGACTTTACACTTAACCACAATAGATAACTGTGATAGACTGAATGTTTGTGGCCCCCCCAGTTCATATGTTGAAGCCCTAGCCCCAATATGGATGGTATTTGGAGGTGTGGTCTCTGGGATGTAATTCTGTTTATATGAGATTGTGAGAGTAGAGCTCCCCCCACCCCCCGTGGAATTACTGTCCTTATTAGAAGAGGAAGAGAGATCAGAGCTTTCTCTCTCTCTGCCATGTCCTCACATACAGAGAAGAGGCCACCTGCAAGCCGGGATGAGGGCCTTTAACAAGGAACAGAATTGGTTGGCACCTTGATCTTGGACTTTCCAGCTTCTAGAACTGTGAGAAAATAATTTTCTGTTGTTTAAACAGTCAGTATTTGATATTTTGTTATGGAAACCTGAGCAGATGAATATAATAACCAACATTAAATTCCCGTTTCCTTAAATGTTCCAATTTTGGCAAGTGTTTCTGGTTCAAATTCCTATATAGGCCAGTATTATTAGTTGCAGACAACAGTATCTACTCTAGGTAGTTTAAACAGAAAGTGATTAACTTTGGAGTATTAAGTAGTGTATCAAATTGCCAGGAAGGCCAGGGAGCTAAAGTTTGGATATTATACAATTAGGAACAACATAGTATAAAGAAATTCTAAACCACCTTGGACTGGTTTTAATGGAAAATTTCCTGTTGCCGTTGCTTGCTACCAGACATCTAAGATATTAGCGACTTGAGAGTAGAACTTCAGCCACAGTTGCTCCAGGAGATCCAAGTTCCTCTTCTCTTTGTTGGAAGGTCTGATCTCCACATGCATCTGCTGCCTCCCATTATTTGGTTCTATACTACAAGTCTCTAAAGGGTATTTCTACAAGAGAATCTGGGTGATGGAGATATTAGTTTTCTGGTACATGAAGGCATAAACTAGAAAGAGCCGGAAGTGGGTGCTGAATGGACCAATTTGTATCTATTACAACTTCTACGGTCTAATGAGAAATAATTGTGAAAACATAAAGACGGAAGATTCTGAGTCTGGTCTTTTGTTAGCTTGTTTGAATACTCAAAAAGACCCTTTGTTTTGGAAATGTAATCCAGTTATTAAATGAGTCTCTGTTGGGAAACAATCTATTATTCTAACTCCATTCTATGGGAGACACAAAAAAGTATTATCCTTCTATTTTAATGAGCTGCCCATTAGAACTGTTATTGGACCTGGGTGCCTCATTTCCTGACTGTAAGGATAAGCCATCCTTTGTAAGGATGCTTCAGGGAAAACTGGCCATGGGAGAGGAAAACTAGGTTGAAACTCTAGCTCTTTTTCCTTTTTCAAGCATTACTTATACCATTCAGAGTCCAGCCTGTGTACAGTCTCAGTTCTCTAAGATCCAGCTGAATAGTTCAGGGCTTTGTTGTTGCTTTCACAGCAAGGAGAAAGTCATAGCACAGGTTGACAGGCTGGAGCCCACAGTCTCCCTCTGTGATCCTCCTGGATTTTGTTCTTCCAATGGCATACCAACTCTTTTTTAACCATCCTAACAAAGAAGTGTATTAAGGAACAAATGCTGTTTTCTGGTAATCTTTCATCTTCTGTGAAAAAGCAATTTGTCTTCTCAAATGATAAACTGCGGGACTCTTGTCCTCCCACGTGCCATTTTCTCACATTCTTCTTAAGTCTGAGTGTTGGAAAAAAACTACAATATTTCTACAAAAATACTATTAAAATGCATCTCCAGCAGCTTCGGTCTCTCTAATAGGAGTGGTGTGGCCTTTGACTAAGGGCAGGAGCTAAGGGAAGATTGGATGTTTCGATGCCTGAAAGACCTTTTTTTTTATTATAGGAAAAAGGAACATTAAAAAAGAAAAAAACCCACTCAGGAACTTTGTTCAGGCAGCAAGGAGAAACTAGGGACCATATTTTAATGAGAAATGTATTCTGCCCAGGAGAGAAATATTTGAGCAAAACACTGCTAAGGGGGTAAAGATGGTCAGGCTCACTTTGTTAAGGAGTAGTAAATGTATTCTTTTTGGAAGGAAAAGAAATGGTTTTTAGGAAGAATTTTAGGACAGACGTTTTTGAAGTGGGTCAGAGTTGAATCCAAATTCTAACCATTCCACTTACTACCTGTGTATGTTTGGGCAGGTTATTATCTCTTTAAAACATAAGTTTCCACATCAGTATAATGGGTGTAAATATTAATAGCTGTCTATAGGAATATTGTGAGGGTTAGACATAACAATATACAAAAATATTTTAGTGCCTGGACATAGCCAGTAGCTATTATTATTACTAGTGATTTTATAAGTATCCTGAACAATGTAAAATTGCCTGGGAACATCCAACTGGAGAGCTTTAGGGCAATATATGTATACATATATGTATATATATACACACACACGTAGAACTTTTTTCAGATATACATAACTAATTTCTCAGTTTTGTTTGTTTGTAAATAAAAATAATTAACATGTATTGAACGTTCATATGGCAGATAATGCTGGTTGTCTGCACAACATCTTTTCTCCCATTTTCCTGACTAAGAAAACTAAGAAAGCAGAACACTGTAGGTGATTTCTGGGAAAGTCTTCCTTTCCTATTCGTGCTACCTCCTCTTCTGGTCGCTTCCCTGTTCTTCTTTTTGATTGGATGGTTGAGATGAGGATGAAAGTAGAGTTCCCCTCTTGAGCCCACAAGGGAACCATGAGGATGAGGGCCACTCACTGAGGCTGACAGAGCA
This sequence comes from Equus przewalskii, assembly GCF_037783145.1. Classification (NCBI taxonomy): domain Eukaryota; kingdom Metazoa; phylum Chordata; class Mammalia; order Perissodactyla; family Equidae; genus Equus; species Equus przewalskii. The sequence goes on from NC_091852.1 coordinate 17,708,994, forward strand.
GAGGGAATCAAGTAACTTGGGACAAAAGATGACACTGTGGAGTTGCTTCCTTGGACCACCTTGATGTGAAGTTTTTTGAGAAACAATGCATTCTTATTTGGTAATCCCTGAAGTAGGGATTCTGTTACATGCAACTGAAATTAATCCCTAACTGGTGATCCTCTTTATTTGCAGGCAACATGCTATTTGCTTTTCCTGAATTGTCTGATTTGACTTTCACGACAGTCTTTTACTATGAGGTACTAATATATTATCCCCACTTGAAAGATTAGGAAAGCTCAGAATCATTAAGTGACTTGTCTATCTCCACACAGCTAAGACACGGAAAAGCCAAGATTTAAACCAAGGCTGTCATACTTCAGAGCCATTGTTAATCTATTTATACCTTCATTTCATTCTACAGTGGACCTCAGATTACTTTCAAGAAATATATAAAGTAGCACAACCAGAGGCACTCACAACTAGGATATACAGCTATGTACTGGGGGGCTTTGGGGAGAAGAACAAAAAAAAAAAAAGAAATATAGAAAGACAAAGAAACAAATATCAATATGAAAAAATCTAGGCCAGCCCCAGTGGCCTAGTGGTTAGGTTTGACGTGCTCCATCCACTTCAGCGGCCTGGGTTCGGTTCCTGGCTGTGGACCTATGTCACCCATCTGTCAGTGGCCGTGCTGTGGTGGCAGCACACATACAAAAAGAGGAAGATTGGCAACAGATTTTAGCTCAGGGCGAATCTCCCTCAGAAACAAAACAAACAAACAAAAAACCCAAGATGTTGTTTCCAGGAAATAATAAATTTCAATAGCAGATAAAAACCAAAGGGGGCTAGAACAGCAGTGTATGGACCATACAGACTCTAGTAAAGATGCACAAACTTAGTGTCTGAACTTTTTGGTAGCCGAGGGAAGGTAGGGTACTTTGTGTGAGAAGAAACACCATAACCTTTCTTAATGGGAAACAAAGCTTTTCCTAATAGTCATTTCTAAAAGCAATTGCTAACATAGGGTTTCATATGGGACATCGAGGTGAATAAGAGACCCTGTTAGTACACAGATTCCTGGACCTCATTCACAGAGATTCTGATTCAGTAGGTCTGTACTAGGACCTGAGAATTTGCATTTATTCCATGCTTCCAGCTGTTACTGATTCTGCTTGTCTGTGGAATGCATTTTGAGTAGCATAGATACAGGACATAAGTCACAAACTTATATACCCAGAGGTACCAGCCAAGTAACGTGAATAATTGCAGTGGGCCACCTGTAAAAAAATAGGGGGGTGGCAGCTGTGACAAATTAGGAAGTGAATGCTTCATTTTAAAGGGTGCTTCTCAACGCCAGCCAATTGCTGTTGCCTTGTGAAAATGCAGGCAACTATTGCTAGATTTTAAGTGTTTCAAGAGAAACCCAATGATATGAAGATAAAATTATGTGAAATTTCTATTTATAAAAACACCGTTCAGGCCAAATACATCCTTCTCTCAAGAAAGGCATTATAGAGAGTGAGTGTATTTTAATGCCTTTGTTGTAGTTTCCCTGTATTTTTGTTTCATAAAATATTTTTCTGCAGCTACTAACATAGCAATTTACAACTAAAGACTTCCTCCTGGGATAATGTGTGTTTATGGTTTTATTGTGTCAGCAATTTAAAGCTTCATTCTCTTCCTAATGGGAGGTTCTTTTAAAAGGGTATGCAGGTAGGCAGGGGTGCAAAAACTCACTCCAATTTCTTACAGCTGAGGTGTTGGCTTCCATTTCCTTGGAGATCAAGGATTAGTGTGAAATGGATAATTCTAGGGCATCAAGATCTTGCAAATGAAATTCTTCTAGTTTTTGGTCCAGCTTCCCTGCAAATATGAACTAGAAGATTTCACATAGTCTTTTCGTCAAGACAAATTTTTCTTCCAGTAAGTGGACAGAAGGTAAATCTCAGTTTGAAAATTCTAGAGTGATTTCTCTTTGTTGACTGGTCTAATATACTATGATAGCAACTTTATTATTTCTTTGATAATTCCTTCTTTATCATTTCCTGTTTTCTTTTTCCACAACTCCTAATATTCAGTTGTTGACCTCTTAGAGTGATCCTTTACATTTTTGCTTTGTAGCTTTTACGTAGATACTCATTATATGATTAAAGAATTCCCTTCTGTTTCTATTTTACTAATAGCTTTTTGTTTTTTTAATCATAAATGAGTTTTTAATTTTATTGCGTGGTATTTTTACCTCTATTGAGATTTTTGTGATTCTCTTCGTGTTGATACGAAGAATTTCTTAGACTGATTTTAGAATGTTAACTCATCTCCACATTCCTGAAATAAACCCTACTTGATTAGGACGTATCATAATTTTTATGTATAGCTGATTTGGTTTTCTAAAATTTTAAAAGAATGTTGGATGTCTTTATAAGAAACTTCAGCTTATAATTTTCTTTCTTGTAAAGTGTTTGTCACATTTGGGATCAAGTTGTACTGGCTTTATCAAATGAGGTAGAAGTGGTCTTCCATCTTTATTCTTTGGAAATAAAGAACATTAAATAGTATTATTTCTTAAATTTTTGGCGGATCACTGATGAAGCCAGCTGAACCTACAGATTTCTTTGTGGAAAAGCTTTAAATTAAAGATTCAATTTCTTTAATTGATACGGACTATTCAGATTTTTAATTTTTTCTTATGTTAGTTTTGGTAATTATGATTTTCCAGAAATTTTCCTATTTCACCTAAATTTTCAAATTAATTAGCATATGATAGTTTGTAATATCATCTTAGTATTTTTTTATGTCTGTTAAATCTGTGATGTCCCCTTTTTATTTCTGATAAGAGTAATTTGTGCCTTTCTCTTTTTCCTTGATAAGAGCTGCTAGGAGTTATCAATTATTAATCTTTTTAAAACGAAATAATTTTTGGCTTTGTTCAATTTTTCTACTGAGTAATTTGTTTTCCATTTCATTAACTATTCTTTATATCTTTATCGTTTCCTTATTTCTTCTCCCTTTGGGTGTAATTTACTCTTCTTTTTCTAACTTCTAGAGATGTGTTTTCAGGTCATTGCTTTTCAGCCTTCTTTCCTAATAAATGCATTTAAGGTGCTACATTTCTCTATATGCACTGCTTTATCAGCAAACCACAAGTTTTGGTATGTTCTATTTTTGGTATCATTCAGCTAGAATATTTCTAATTTCCATTTTGATTTCCTCTTTGACCCATAGGTTATTTAGAAATTTACCGCTTAATTTCCAAACATTTAGAGTTTTCTTGCTATCTTTTGATATTGATTTAATGCTTAATTCTGCCGTGGCTGGAGATTGTTCTCTGATGACTTCGGTCATTTAAAAATTTGTTGAAACTGGCCTTATGGAACAGCATAGAGCCAATTTTCTGTGTATATTTCATGTACACTTAAAAAGAATAAATATTCTACAGTTGTTTGCTCAGTGTCAGATAAAAGTTAATTAAGTCAACTTGGTTAATAGTGTTAAAATCGTCTATAATCTTGTTGACTTTCTAACTTGTTCTATCAATTACTGAAAAATGATTGTTGAAATCTCCAACTATAACTGTAGATTTGTCTATTGCTACTATTAATGTCATCATTTTTTTAATACAAATTTAAAATTTTTATATCTTCCTGGTTGATTGACTCATTATTATTACACAACGTTCCTCTTTATCTCTAGTAACTGCCTTGCCTTAAAATTTACTTTGTGTAATATTAGTATAGCCATATGAGATTTTATTGGCTGGTATTGTATGGTATATGTTTTTCCATAATTTAATTTCATTTCTTAAAATGTGTTCTTTTTTCCCCTCAGCTTTATTAATATATAATTGACATATAATGCTGTGTAAGTTTAAGGTGTACAATGTGATGATTAGATATAAGTATATATTGTGACATGCTTTCATTTTACTTTTATTCATTCTATATTCTTATATTTAAAGTGTGCTGCTTGTAAGTAGCATATAGTTAGGTTTTAGATTAGATCCCACCTGACAACTTTGACATTTAATTGGGATATATAGTCAATTTATACTTTTAAAAATTAATTATTTTAAGATTGTCACCTGAGCTAACAACTGTTGCCAATCTTTTTTTTCCCCCTTCTTCTTCTCTCCAAAGCCCCACAGTACATTATTGTATATTCCAGTTGTGAGTGCCTCTGGTTGAGCTATGTGGGACACTGCCTCAGCATGGCCCGACGAACGGTTCCATGTCCGCGCCCAGGATCCAAACCGGCGAAACCCTGGGCCGCCGAAGTGGAGCACGCGAACTTAACCGCTCGGCCAGGGGGCTGGCCCCCTCAATTTATACTTAATACAATTATTGATACATTTGGGTTTACGTCTACAATCTTATTATTTGTCCCACCTATTTTACATTTCTTTTTCTCTCCTTTTTGCATTCACTTTGATTAATTAGATATTTCTTATTATTCCTTGCTTCTTATAATACTGCTTCCTTGTTAGTAATACATTCCTCTACTCCTCTTTTGATAGTTATTTGGAAATGGCAATATGTATCGTTATTTATTAGAATTTAATATAAATTACCACATTTAATAGATCCAGGACAAGGCAAGAAACTTCGAAGAGTTTACCTTCCCTTACTGTCACCCAGCGGTGTGCTCGAGCTGACTCATACCAGCTCCTGGCCGTCGATTGATAACTTTTCAGGAATTTGCAGGCCAATTCTTAAAACATTGGTAGTTTGAACTTGGCCATGGTGGGAGTATTTATACCACAGAAACTGAAAATACACAAAGTAAGGTGTTTTTAGGTTTTGGGAGAAGTTGTTAAATGTTTACTAGCATATTGCTGTCTCCGTCCCCATTTATGTTACTGTTTCTGTATATTTTAATACTGTATATATTTTAGATGCCTCAAGACATTCTTTTTTTTTTTTTAAGATTTTATTTTTTTCCTTTTTCCTCCCCAAAGCCCCCCAGTACATAGTTGTATATTCTTCGTTGTGGGTCCTTCTAGTTGTGGCGTGTGGGACGCTGCCTCAGTGTGGCTTGATGAGCAGTGCCATGTCTGCACCCAGGATTCGAACCGACGAAACACTGGGCCGCCTGCAGCGGAGCGCGTGAACTTAACCACTCGGCCACGGGGCCAGCCCCGCCTCAAGACATTCTTAATATAATTTTACACTGCTAATATTCATAAATGAATGGAATGAATAGAATCACAGATTCCTAACAAAACTTCCTATGTTTTTTTACAAATCAGCATGTTTTGTAAAATAGCACGAAGGATTGATGTATGAATGAATCATTATATAACCAATTAAATTCACATGAGTTGTAGGTTGTGGCTTTGTCCTCCTTTCATGTCGGCAACTTGAGAACTGTCAGCTATCTTCTTAGGCATTTAGTCCAGTGTTTGTTGAATGAAAGACAAAAATTAATAAACACATGATCTATAACTTATTAGAAAATGTGGTTTTTGTGTGCGTGTGCGCGTGTGTGAGGAAGATTGTCCCTGAGCTAACATCCGTGGCAATCTTCTTCCATTTTATGTGGGATGCCACCAAACCGTGGGTTGACAAGCAGTGCTAGGTCTGCTCCTGGGATCTGAACCTGCAAACCCTGGGCCAATGAAGCAGAGCATGCCAACTTAACCATTACTCCACTGGGCCAGCCCCTAGAAAAAGTTACTTTTGATACTACTACAATTACTACTAATATAGTAAAATTAAGAAGAGAATCCCTTTTACTATATATTTGAAACACAGTGTGCATTTAATAAATATTGTTTAATTGGTGAATGAATAATAACAAGCCACAGGTAAATACCTACCCTCACCAGAATAATCTTCTCTAAAACTGGGAATATTCCTCTGTTTTATCTCAGAAAGTCTAGTCATCGTTCAGGCTTCGGCCTCCTCCAGAAAGCCTTTCCTGACTTCCCAAGCTCACGTTAGGTGCCCGTCTGTGCTCCCACACCACACCTATCCTCTAGCATGGCATATATCACAATGCGTTGTAATTGCTTGCTTCATTATCCGTCATTCCACTATTCTGTGCACTCTGTAAAGGCAGGGATCATCGCTCTCTTGTCATATAGTACAAGCTAAATACATTTAACTTGGAGATGTGAATTGTAGATTCCCAGGGCAGGTGCTAAATCTGATTTGCCTGTTTTCATGCTGCAGTGTAGGCATAGTACTACATTGCTACATGGTTTTCAATCAATACTTCTTTGAAATTGACTCCCCATTAGATCATGAGCCCAGAAAACCCCAAAAAACTGCTTTTAATATTAACTTGGACAAAACATAGAAGACTAAGCTTGGCTTAAATAGCCAAGCAATGGTACTTACGGTATTTTCCGTTTTAGCGTTCCAGCTTTTGTTTCTCTTCAACAACATAGGTGACTAAGCCCTTTTGGCGTTTCCAAAAAAAAGAGGAAAATATAGTCACAGAACATATTAATTAGAGGCTTTCCAAACATTCAAAATTGTATTGGATGGTGATGTTTAGCAAAACGCAGGCAGGAGGGAATCAAATATGATATCAGAATTAAAGTCAGGAGTCTTGACTCCCCGACTCATGGTTGAGTAATTTTGTTCCATTTGCCCAGCAGGCAGAATGTCTTGGAAGCTGTTTGTTGTGTTGCATGTAGTACCTTGGTCCATGTCAGACCCGAGAAGTAAGAATCCAAGATTTTTAATCCAGTTATCATTCTTCCACAAGCCTTGGGCTTCATTGAACAATTGCTTTAACTGGAATAACAGTTTTGCCTTTGTCTTGCCATTTGTCAAAGCATATTGTGAAAGTTTAGAGACCAGAATTATGTATTTGGCAAAAATTATGTATTTATGAAACTCCCTGGACATGGCCTTCGGCTCAGAACCAATTGGCAACTCCAATTGGTTGGAAGGGTCAATTTCATTAGTAAAGGTTTTGGTTCTTAGAAAATCATACTCTAGGAATATTGAGAGAAATAAAAAGCCTCTAACTTGGCTGGGGTCAGGCTGGTCATGTCATCTGTCCTAAATTTAAATTTGTTGGGAGTGGAGAAGACATAAGCTCTATTTTTAACGATTACAGGTCGTGATTTCCATAGCCTGATTGCTTTTGGCACATGTTATTGTGTTAAATGGCACATAGACCATTTTGAAAATGAAACCATGAGATTTTCCTCCTTTTTATTTTCTAATCACAGTCTGTTTTTTCTAGAACTTCTCTTTGGCTGTGCTATTAGAGAATCCTAATCAGAATTTCCTTAGGAAAGATTCTTCTTTGGGTTGGCCACTGGATATATTTTTTCTACTTAATGGACCGCTTTTAATGAGTAATTGAAACTAGTAGATGGTCTGTTGTCTGGTTTGGAGAAGTGATTTAATTCCTGGTGGCAAAAAGTGGCCAGGGCATTGAAGCAAGTTGGAGCCTGTGCCTACCATGAGGGAGAACGGTTTGCTGCCAGATCAGGTTGGAAGGATGCCTGCTCTAAGTCACATGCCACGTTATTTATCTGGCTCCCCCTTCTCTCATCTCTACTGGGCAAGTGACATTACACCCCCACCTCACACACACAAGTGTGTGTATTTATTTTTGCATGTATGGTATGGGGATAGCATGGGGACGGTGCATCTTTTTGATTTTCCAATAGTATCTTTACTTCCTTTGTGATTCCTATTGAGTACAGAGAAAAACTGAGTGGGAATTCAGGGTTACTTAAAGGTAGCAAGGTGAAGGGCCCTCTGCCTTAGGCATTCTCTTCAACCTGTGAACCAGATGGGCTCCCAGCTCCTCGTCTCTGAGCTATCATCCCTGAGAGAAGACATCCAGGCAAATATTCATCCTCGACCTTATTTCCCTTATTCTTTCCTTAACCACCTTCTAGAAGGGGCAGCCTTAGGATGTATTCCTACTATTAGAAGAGGTGTCCTCTCTACATTATGGCAGAACCTCTCTGAGGCCATCCAACAGGGATCTTGATACTGGAGTCATAGGATGACTTGGAATAATGGATTATTGAGAATGAAAATACATTGGTTTAATTCCTCCTCCGCAAATTAAAAGCCTGTTTTACACATTTTAAAAAATGGGGCCATAATATTCATACTTTTTTGTAACCTACTTAAAAAATGTATATCATGGAGAACCTTCTATATCCTTAAATATGACTCTACATTGTCATTCTTATTGGTTCCATGTTATTCCACTATAGTTTACGTGACCTTCCTTTGTTGATAAAGAAAATAAAAGATGTCATCAATAGAATTCTTTTGTAATAGAGCTCATATAGTTGCTATGATTTAGTTCAGGCCAAAAAGTAGCTATCTTTATGCTTTCTCATGTTCTTTTCTAAGCCTTTAAAAAAAAATTCTGTCTTTTAGACTTTCTAGAATGTTCTAAATAAACTTAATATTCTTGTCAGCTATTAACAGTTAAACAATTGCAGATGAATTTTAAGGTCCCATAGAGAAGGTTAGAATGTATTTCAGAGAAATTCCCTAACTTTCGGGACCTAAAGTCAGAATTTAGGTACCTATGTCTGACTAAATCCAGGCCTAGATCCTCTGGCCATATGTTATGTGGTACTGCCATTATTAATGTGATATCAGAAACAGCCTCCTGCCTAAAAATATTTTGCCAGTATCTAATACTGTGAAATCCTACTTATTGTAACCTCACTATTTTACCTTATATTTTTAATCCCGTGTTTATGAAATGCTGTTGCTGTTGGCGTCATTTACACCATGGTATGAATGAGTTTCAGAAGCTTTGTGATCTTTTTTCTTAGATCCCTTCTTGGAAAATGTTGTGAGAGAACGACTATAAGCATTGGTATCTAACATAGGAAGGTGGCTTGACAAATGTGATGCGGTAAGTGAGGGGTGAGGGGGTAGAGGTTTTATGAAATTGGGGTCTGGGATCACTACAGGGCAGTTTGCCCCATCATAGTTTGTCCAGGACAATTTCTGATGGGGTCATAGATAAGAGTGTAAATTTCAGGTCTTGTGGAGGGGAAGGGCAATTCTCATGTCCCATGGACAAAACTGATACGGAGCTTGAAGAGAAAGAATGATTTTACAAACTTGCAATGAGGAGAGATACTCTTTAACATGCAACAGATGGCAAGCAATCCCTTTTATGTAACACATTGCAATAGGCAACAGAACCACAGGCAAAAGAGCCTACGCAGATACTAATTTACCAAAAGTTGAGCATCCCCGAGGTGGCGGCCGGTGGAGAAGATGGGCCAGGTGCCTGAACTTTTGGTCCCCTTTCCACTTTTGAAGAATCTGTGGGGCCATGTCTGATGCCACTTGGGGATAAAAACAGCCTTGTGGCTCATAATCATTCATAATGGAGCAGTAATAGTCCCAGTTCTGTTTATGTCTGGCAATAGTGAAAAAAAAGGTGTCAGGACTTTGCAATCCATGAGGTGCCATGTGGACGTTAGTAGTCATTACTCCTATGACCACTCCCTGTAAGACTGTCTGAGATCTTATTTGGAAGAGAATGTAATTTCATTCTCTTAACAGCCCTGAGAAGAAGAAAACTATTTTAATTTTCCAAAATGAAAAGAACTTTATTTTTTGTCTGATTATGGAAATAATATCTATGTAGAATATTTAAAAATATGTAACAAAGAAAAAGGAGTACATCTTTTAAATTTGGTATAGATCACTAAGGAGTCCTTCAAAAAGATGCAGTCACTCAATATACTTACCAGACGTGTATGAGAGCAGCCTACTGTGTGCACACTAACAAAGGCTGGGTTTTGCCCACCTTTTTAATCATAGCCAATCTGTTGTTTTATTTGCGTTTCTTTGATTACTGGTGATGCTGAACATCTGTTCGTATATTTATTGGCCCTATTTCTTTTTGAATAGTCTATTTATATCCTTTACCCATTTTTCTTTCTGTTTTCTGCTGATTTATAAAAACTTGGTGCACTGTGGATATTTACCCTTTTCCTGGTACATATGTGGCAAATATTTTCTCCAGGTGTTGTCTTTGATCCTTGATTGAAATATTTTTGTTATTAAAAAACCTTTATGTTTTAGGTAAATATGTTAACATTTTCATTTATGGTTTCTGGCTTTGCACCATACTTGGAAAGATTTTTCTCATTTAAAGATGTAAAATTATTCACCCATATTTTCTTTGAAGATAACATTTGTTGGATGTCTGTAGGTGCTAGGAGCTGTTTTTGTGTTATTACATGTACAATTTCATTACATTTTCACCAAAATCTTATGAGGTAGGTATTAGCATCAACTCCATTTTGCAAATGAAAAAATTATGGGGCAGAAAACGTGATTTACTCAAGGCCACTGAGCTGAAAAGTGGCAGATTCATGACTGGAAGTCAGATCTCTGACTCCATAGAATATGAATTTTTCAAGTATTTCATATTCCAGAGATGACCCTGCTTGCAGATATTTAATTTGAATAAATTCATAAGTTAAAGGAAAGCTATTACAAATACTTTCCCCAGAAAAAATACCCAATCCTAAAAAAAATTACTTCAATGGATCTATGCAGACCAGATAATAAAAAAGCAGGGTAATGGCTGAGAATGCCAAGAACTAATTTATAGAGTAAAATTTATGGATTTCCATAATGTAGATGGATGGAATATATTTGTTATTTGAATATTGTAGTTAAAATGAAATGCAGGGCAGTATTGCTGTCAGCCAGAAGATGAATATTCTGAGGTCCTCCTTGGGCGGAAATTGTATTCTTCTCTAATAATCAGGAAGAAATAGATGAATGTTATGACCCCTTCTACAACAGCCACTTACTAGGGGTGACATTTTATTTCTACCCTCTCTACACATTTCATGTGTTAATTTATTTTTACAGTCAAGCCTTGGTTTCATACCTGTTCTCTTTCAATTCAAGCCCTGTTTGATAGCATACCTAATTGTTTTCTTTGAATTCTTTGCCATGCATTTGTGAACTACTTCTAGCAAAATCAAACTGGTGAACTAAAAGCTATTTCGTAAATGGGTTATCCAAGCTCTTGCTAAGATGAGAACTGGTTGGCAAATTTTTTAAGAAATATAAGGTGTCGTGAAGATATTGGTGTTGATATGGGTCTTTCATGTGGATACTTTGAATTTTGGTTACTTTCAGAGGATTTGTAGAGGAGATGAAATGTTTTAAAATTGGATGGTGAAGGAGTTATTAACATTTCTTTGGAAGTTTCATATCACAGAGAAAATGGTGCTTTTTCTTGATTGATAATTCAGTAGTTGAGGATGCTTTCAGTATTTTAAAGCCAAAAAATAATTACGTTGAATAACAAGGCAATGGGAGATAGTTTTAACCAGTGTAGTATTAGAAAGGGTTGCAGAAATAATTTTAATCTGCTTAAGAAATGTAATATATGAAAAACAATATCTAAGGAGTTTTTTTTGGCTGAGGTTGTGGTTAAAAAACATAATTTTGTATACTTGACTTGATGAACTAAGAGATAATTAATAAGATATGAAGAGGAAAGTTTGCAGGCTAATTATCTATCAAGTAAGGGAATATAGTGAGAGCAATAAGAAGTGAGTCCACTGGGGGCTGGCCCTGTGGCCAAGCGGTTAAAGTTCTGTGCGCTCTGCTTCGGCGGCCTGGGTTCGTGGGTTCAGATCCTGGGTGTGGACCCACTCCACTCATCAGCCATGCTGTGGGGCATCCCACATCCAAAGTAGAGGGAGATTGCCACAGATGTTAGCTCAGGGTGAATCTTCCTCAGGCGAAAAAAGAGAAGGATTGGCAGCAGATGTTAGCTCAGGGCAAATCTTCCTCACAAAAAAAACTGAGTCCAACTTTTGTCTTCAAGGCGTGTTTCTTAGACATCAAAAGCCTAGATAAATTCCTTTGAATAAACCAAATTTCTTTTCTCCTGCTTTTCCTTAGAAACGTGAGAGAGAGACTGATTACTGGGTAGTAGTCTCTCTCACTGAAAGAATGAGAGAGAGAGAAAGAGAGTGACTGACTATTGGGTAACAAATTAATTTCTTTTGGGGGTGATCCATACTTAATGGCAAGAGTTATGCAGAGTTGGATGTTTACGACTTGAATACCTGCGTGGATGATGGTTCCGTTTACTAAACGGGAGCATAGGAAGGAAGGCTGGGGGCAAGTGGACATAGTAGCTCTGGAGTTCGTGACAGGGATCTGGACTGGAGGTACACATTCAAGAGTCACTTATTTAGTAAAGTAGGGAGTACCTACTATGTGCCAGGTACATTTTGGGGAGCAATACTGCCTGTTCATTATTGCTTTAGCCCATAGTTAACTGGACTAATTGGAGGAGTACTAGGGAGGATGTTTTGTCTCTTCTCACATCCCATCCTTCACTCCTTGCTAAGAGAGAGAGAAAAGATTCATTACCAGCTCAGAGCTTGAAGTTAATGGGCTGCATTTTACTGAGGGCAGAGCCACTGTGTTAATGGTGTTATTACTGATATGCCCTCTTTTTTCTTCCACTTTTCGGATCCGTGCTGCTGACAGGTTAGAATGTTAAGGACTTTCCCTGTGTGAAGTATAGTTATGCCCTTTCTTTGCCCTGCCTTCCCCCATGGGTCAGACAGGCCTGGCCAGATGGGGACTGCAAAGCCTGGTCAGCTCAAAGTTTTGGAGTTGAGCTTGTTCTGTCTGTGGCTGTTTGTCTGTCCCTCTGTGTCGGGGCTGGCGAGGCCAGCCTCTGATTCTTGCCCATTCAGGTAGATGTGTAAGTAGATTTGGGGTTGCCTCTGCAGTGCTGACCTTTGTTGTTCACTTTCTCCACACATAGCTGGGAAGCGGGGGATCCCACTGCGACCTTGAGCCTGAGCTGTTTCCCCGATTTCAGCTTTTACTAGAGCTCTGCTCTGTTAATGCCATTAATAAAGAGCATGTTTTGTTTGGCTAGTCATCTTTGTGTGCATACCCCATTGGCCAGGCCCTGAAGAGAAGGAGGAGAAAGTGGCAATTCAATTCAATTCAGCTCAACTCTAACGGCGTGTAAATAACATATAGGGTACCTGAAGCATTGGTAGTAAATGGGTAAGCCAGGGACAGTATATAAAATGGGAAAAGAGAGAAAAAGATGATAGCATCCCAGGAAAAAACACAACATTCCAGGGGTTGGTATGATGGTAAATAACTCCACTGTGAAAGAAGAACCAGGATAAAAAGTCAGATGGAGGGGCCAGCCTGGTGGCACAGTAGTTAGGTTTGCGTGTTCTGCTTCAGCGGCCCAGGGTTCACTGGTTCAGATCCCGGGTGTGGACCTACACACTGCTTGTCAAGCCATGCTGTGGTAGGCGTCCCACATATAAGGTAGAGGAAGATGGGCACGGATGTTAGCTCAGGGCCAGTCTTCCTTAGCAAAAAGAGGAGGATTGGCAGCAGATGTTAGCTCAGGGCTAATCTTGCCCCCCCCACCCCAAAAAAAGTCAGATGGAAACATGCTAATAGTGACCGTGTGGACCTTGACAACATGGGAGGTTTTAGTATTTCTCTTTTCACTTTTTGTACTTTTGAAAATTTTTCATCTTAGCAATGAGCTGGCTACTTTTATAATAATAAAAAAACACCGAGAAAAAGTCAGATGGAGAAAGAATTTAGCAGCATGATTTAGGTAGAGGAAAAATCCCTTGGAATAATAAAGGTTTAAGATATTAGCTGAGTCTAGAATATGCTGTCTCTCTGTGGTCTCAAGGAGAGAAGAATCTTCCTTCCACTTCGGGCCACAATGAGCACATCCGCTCCTCAATTACATGTACGTTACAGGTGGACTCCTTTAGTAGCGAACACGTGTATGAAGCAAGTATGGATTCTGAGAAAGTTCTTGTTGTGAGGAACCATCCAGGGACTGTAAAATCTGAGGCCAGGAAGCACACACCAAGGCTGGAGAAACTGTGTGCAAAGGGAGAGAAGGAATCTGATCTAAGAGTAGAAGGAATTTATTCACCCATTCAACAAATACCCATTGAGTGCCTGTTATGTATCTGGTTCTATGCGAAGTGCAGGGAATACAGTGGTCAACAATATTAATGTGGCTTTTGTCCTCACGGACCTTCCATATTAGCAAGGATACAGGCAAGTGTAAAGAGAGTTACAACACAGTGAAATGCTATGATGGGCCATTGCTATGGGACCACCCAAAAGCATCTGAGACAGACCTTGTTGAGAGGTGAAGGAGGTGGTGGTAGTAGTGGTGATGGTGGTGGGGAGATGCGCATGTAACTCTGCTGTGGACCTTGCTTTCCCTAGCTGTATACCCAGAGATTCCTCTCCCGCATAGCTGTATACAAAGTTGTGACGCTTCAGTATGGATGTGGTGACGTTTCTCTGATGCATAAAGAAATCACTGTTTTATTAATCAACAAAACAGCTATATATTATGAGTACTCAGCCCAGCATCTGAATATGCTTTTTGGTTCTGCTTGAGAAGCCTCTTTCATTTTAGAAGCTGTCTGGTTTCCATACCTAAACTCAGCTGAAAACCTAATTTATGAACAGAGGATAGCTAATGCCAAGACAGACAGCCTGTTCCTTGGCAGCTGTAGCGGACTACGGCCTGTTAAGTTTGTAAAGACACATGTCACTGTGCCACTCTGCTTCAGGGAAGCCATATGTTCTATTCGTGGATGTTTTGGGTCTGAGTTCCCCCAGGTTTCAGCTCTGTGGTGCTGCATCTCATTGATGTGTAGGGAGCCAAGGACATCAGAGCTGTATCTCCTAAGCTTAAAAAGGGGGGAAATGCATGAGCAGGGGCTTGAAATAAGGAATGAGATTAAAATGTATAGACCTATGGTTTTATTCTCTCTGTGCCTATGATCTGCCAAAAATTTCAATCCAGTTTCTGGTAAGCTTTTCTTTAGTTAAATGTGGGAATTGTTGCATGTAGAATGACCAGACAAGTTACATGAGGGGCTCGCCTCTGCCCTTTGGGTTTAGAAATGCAGGATGTTTACAGGAGAAGATGATAACCTCTTTGGGCTAGTGCAGCAGGGGATCCTCTGAGAAGACTATGCAACCGTAAAGTTGTGAGGATTTCATGAGAGAATGCTCATGAATGCACTTAGAATATATGGCAAGCATATAATAAGCACTCAATACATGTTCTTTTCTTTTCCTTTCCTAAAATCGTTTCCCTCCTCAGCCTAGTGCTCAAATCCTATCAACTCTTCTGCCAACTTGTGCGGGGACATAGAGCGGGCTTTGTGGAGGCAGAACTGTGGTAGCGGGGCCACAGGGCAAAGACATAGTTTTCTTAAACTATGATGATTTGGGGGAATCCTTGACCTTGAATGGAAGTATCTCCCAGGTTGGTTCAGTGCCCACACCACATCTCCTCACCCAGTCAGGGCCTGAGGACAGATGATCAGAATGTTGGGTACAAAAGAGCAAGGCTCTCGCTTATAACAGTGCTCCGTTCCCTCCCCTCTCTCTTTTCCTCCCCGCCTCCCTCCCTCCTCCTCTCTCTGATGCCCTCCCTCCCTCTTTCTATCTTCCCCACCTGAAAAGGGAAACAAAGCAGAAACAATCTGGAAGGAGGAGGAAGATACCTGAATTAGGAACCTTGGTTCAGCCATTTAGTTTAGCCTTAGCTCAGCCACTATAGTTAAGTAGCTAATGTAGCTCAGCTTCCTAGAATTGAGGCAAAGCTACTTAAGCTGTCCAGAGGTCAAAAATTGGCTATCTTAGCAACTTGGAAATAATGCATTTGTTTATAATGCTAACCTTGGCTTGCCCATAGACTGCATTGTCTACGCAACTAGAGGTAAGAAGAGATAAAAAGAGTTTCAGTTCTCATCATCTTCACTGCTTGGCTCTGTCTTTGCATGGATGACTAATTATAATTACACAAAACTGCGTATTTGCTTGTTTCTTATTTTCTCTCCTGATTAGATTGTGATCTTGCTGAGAGCAGGGGCCGTGCCTGCATTGTTGACTGTGGGATAGCCACTGCCTAGCATAGTGCCTTTTACATAGTAAATGCTCATAAATTTGGGTGAACACACTAAACACACTAATGAATGAAAGATTCTGGAAATGTGTATTTTGTGATACACACATGAATAAATGAAGTCAAAAGGACCCCACCAAGGATGAGATCAAAGATGAGATAACCTAGGATGTTAAAATTTAAGAGATCTAAGACCAATAATAGCTCAGCAGCCTATTGTGTTGCATGTCAATCTGCTTCCAATGGACCCAAGATACTGAAGGGTATGCAATGAAGAAGGCATTGTCAAATATTATCTCTCCTGCATGCATAACTTACAGAACTGAGTATCGCATTTGTGTTGTGTTTCTGCTACAGTGTTTCATAGACAAGCCCCACAGAATTTCTTCTTCTTAGGTGGGAAAACAGGGAAGACCGTATCCTAGAAATAAAGAAAGAAAGGGATGAGCCATCCAAATCCAAATGATGAGTCAGTGATAAGAGGTCCCAGAAATGACTAATGAGCTATGGGAGCCTCCCTGAGTCACTGAATTCCTTTGAGCCACATCCGGCAGGTGGGGGTGGTAATAGATGTCCTATTACTTGTCTCACTGGGTTATTGGGAGAATTAAATCTCCTACTAGATGGGAAAGACTTTCAGACACACATGAGGTGAATGTAAGATAAGACAGTATTATGTATGTTTTATTTTTCCTGCTAGCACGTAGTTCTGTGTTACTTGGGTAAAGAAACTGCTGAAACGAGTAGACCTAAAAGTAATGGCTCAAACAAAAGAGAAGTTTCTGTCCTTCTTACATAATAGTCCAGGCTGGTATTGGTGGTGACAGTGGTGGTGGTCAGGTGGTGGGAGTGGATTCTCTCCATATAGTCGTTCAAGCACTTAGGCTGTTGGTGGCTCTGCCATCGTCAACACATGACTTGTGGTTGCTCTGGGTCATACAATTGTCACTCATAAGAGTGACAATGAATTTAATAGCCCAGGCCTGGAAGTGGCACCCTTGACTTCTACTTGTTGAAGAGGACTTTGTCACATGGCCACACCTAAAGGCAAGAGAAGCTGGAAAATGTAGTGCAGTTGGGCAGCCCTGTGCCTTCTTCTGTAACAGAGATTGACAGTGGATTCTGGTGGGCAGCCAGCAATTTCTGCCCCTTATTTTTTTATCCAGATGGGGTCCTTTGTAGGATATCATGGCACCATATACCTCTGTTCTTTGTACCGGTCAAAGACACAATTTTACATTTTATGATTATTTGATTAATTTTGCCCCACTAAACAAGAGCAAGAATCATGTCTCTTGTTTATCATGGATCTCCAGCACTTAACACAGTGCCAGGCTCACAATCGATTTTCAATAAATATTTGGTCCATGAGAAAGAATACATGAATGTAAGAAAGCCATAGTTGATATTAAAGAAGCTCAAATGAGACTGTCTGGCTGTGTCTGATGAGGTGTTGGGGCCTTGCCCTCATCAGGCATCTCTTTGCAACTTTTGATATACTTGGGGAGAAGAGGTGTGGTAGGCAGAATTCTAAGATGGCCTCCCAATGACCATCACCCTCATATAATCTCCTCCCCTTGAGAGTGGGTGAAACTTTTAAATATGGTGAGATATTACTTTGTAATTAGGTTATGTTATACGATACAGTTGACTTCAAGAAAGGAAAATTATCCTGGGTGGACCCAATCTACTCAGTTGAGCCCTTGAAAGGGACTGGGATCTCCCTGAAGAAACTGTAAGTCTGAGAGGGATTTGATACAAGGGAGATTCCCTGTTGGTGGCTTTGAAGATGGAGGGAGCCACTGGCAAGGAGTATAGGTGGCTTCTAGGAGCTGAGAGTGGCCCCTGACTAACAGCCAGCAAGGAAATGGAGACCTCAGTCCTACAACCACAAGAACTGAATTGGCAACTGAACTGGCCAACAACCTTAATTAGCTTATGAGTGGGTCCTTCCCCAGAGCATCCAGCTGAGAACTCAAGTTGGCTGATACCTTGATTTCTACCATAGAAGACCCAGAGCACAGATCCCAATGGAGACATACTCAGACTTCTGATCTACAGAAACTATGAGATAATAAATGGGTATTATTTTAAACCATTAAGCTCATGGTAATTTGTTAGGCAGTAATAGGAAACTAATACAGGTTTATGTTTGTTTTCTGGGGGCAAACACAGACAGGATGGGGCCGGGGACATGGGGAGGTTGAAGAGAGAATGATGTCTGTTTCCCTGAGGATTTCACATATCTAGTGTCTGAAGTTTAGGATGACTCATGGTTCTGGTTTGCCTGGGACTGAGGGTTACCAGGAATGTGGGATTTTCAAAGCTAACACCAGGACAGTCCTGAGAAACCAAGGGCAGCTGGGGCCCCTACAAACTCTGGGGGTTGCTTTGTGAAGAAAGGCTGCAATGAAACATGGTGATAAGATGGCATAGCCTACTTCTGCTCAGTAGACAGTGGGAACCCAGTGCTTACTTTGGCTCGTAATGGTTTGTTGTTTTAGGAGCACTGACACTAATATGATCTTGGTGGATCCTGCAATAGAGGCTGTGGTGAGGTCCAGCCCTCAAGCGACTCTGCAAGTAGCAGAGTGAAGTGAGGAAGCCTGAGGGAAATTACAGGATGGTCAAATGTAATCACAAGAACACCTCCAGGGCCTCCTAGAATTAACCACACACGTCTCTGAAATGGATCTACAGCTACTGCATAATACGGATATGGCACATGCCAGGGAAATGTGCATTCTTATTGGCAAGGAGACCTCTTGGTAACCCCAGACTCATGGAACCAAGGTGCACACATATTCACTGTGGGAGGCCTGGGCTGGAGGTTCTCATGAGTGCTGGGTCACAAAATCTCACAAAATCCTATGTGGTAGATATTATAAGCCTTGTTTTAACTATGAGCAATCTGAGGCTTAGTAATTTACATAATTTGTTTAGGGATGGCCACCTGGGGCTATTGTACATGCATGCTACATCTCCAGGAAGTACTAAAAACAGCTTTAAGAATCAGTACATATAGCATCTGCAGGACTCTCGAAGGACTGCTGGGCAGAGCAGTGGTAATTCATCCTCTCTATTTGCCTCTGCTGACTTCATTTAGGAGCTGGAAGCTCTGTGGAGAGAGATAAGGGATACATTGAGTCTGAACACCATCCACATAGGGTTTCTGAGGCCAAAACATCCGCCTTCATCAAGGACAACTTAATCCCAGTATCTGACCAGGAATTGCCATTAGTTAGAAGGCATTTGCAGATGGATTAATTGGATTAAATTAAAAAAAAAGTCAGCACGCGACCTAGAACCATGTTATTTCGTAAAATAAAGACTATCTGACAAAAAGGCAGGAAAACATACCATATTTTCTCCACATTTCCTCCTTATTTATAGTGTGAGGGTAAATACAACCAGAAAATGAGCATCCCTCCTTCTAGGTCTTGTTTGTGAAGAAAGTAGATTAAATTTCTCATTTTCCAACTAATGAACCCTGTGTGCAGTTGGGCAGGTTGTTTACTACACAAGAGTGCCTGGCATAGCAGGCATCTTTTTCTAATTTGCCATGAAAGAGTGCTCACTGGCTAGAAGCAGCCTTCCTAACCCCACTTGATGCCATGCCTCTCTCTCTGTTTAGACCGAGCCTGGGCCCTAAAGAGGTATAGGGCATTCTGGCAGGGTAGACCCTTCAAATGGTACCACCCACTCTGTCTGTTTGGTGGGCTGGGTGTGGGACAGATGGAAAGAACTTTGCTCTGTAGGTTGGGAGTTAGAGTTTTCATGTACTATTTCTGGTCAGTATATCAGAGGACATAATATGGGGATAGCAGGAGATACACCTGTGTCACAGAGACCTGAATGTATCCCAAAACTTGTGAAGGGCTCTGAGTCTTTAACGAGGTGTGCAATGATAACTCTTTTCAGTTTTTCTGTGATACAACTTGTCTTTATTATAAGTGCCTAATGACAGTTTAATCTCAGTCATTTTTTGCTAACTTGTTATTTCGTGTTCAATCCAGACAATTCAGGTCTTCAATGCCCCCCACTCCCGCTCCCACCCCCCATCCCATAAAATGAGAGTTTGTTTTCTGTCTTCTTTTTTCAGATCCGGGGCTTAAATCACATGGTGGTACTGCAGGGAAAGGGTCAGTCCCCTGTCATTGGCAGCTGTCCCTTTGATAGGTAGGAGATTTAACCCATTCCATTTGGATTTTGGTTTGTCATGTCTGTGCCCACTGACCTTTAGTCCTGTCTCGGTGTCTGGGTACTCAAGGTATACTTGTTCCTGTTTGCAAGGAGCTGCCCAGGCTGCAAGCCTTTCTTAGCCACTTCTGCATCTTTTTGGGGATACAGGAAAATTTAAGCCATGGATTTATGCAAGAGTCTCGGGGTACAGCCTTAGACTCTTCCTGGGAAATGAAGTAGGGTCCTTTCTGCTTTTGCAACCTCACTGTGGCCTGGGAGTGTACTGGTCCTCTCCTGGGAGCTCTGTCCTAAGAGAGGCAGGCACTTGTCAGGGACTCGTAGCAGGATTTAACTTTCTTACTTTTACTTTGCTCTTTGAATCAAGTCTTGGGCCCAAGAACTGGCTTTTAAGTTATCTATTATTCATAGGATAAACTTTGCTTCTTGATACTTAAAACCCAGTTTTTGAGGCTCAGAAACATCTCTCAATGTATTACCTCTGGCTGAGACTTTCAGAAGCCCATATGGAGAGAGCTGGGACGTGACTCTTTGTTGTTCTCCTGTGGCCTTCCTTAAGACATAAGCCTGAAGGGGCTGACTGCAGCCTGAAGAGGGAGAGTAAAATGCCCAGAGCAGTTAGTATCAAAATATTGCATCCTTATGCTTGCTAGGATGAAATCAGCGGCTGGACTGGGGCTGGGTGGGAGTGGACAGAGAGCAGGACCACAGGTCATGTACACAGTTTGTCCATTGACAAACCCTGCCCTGGCTAATCATCCCCAGATTGAGGGTGGGTAGAGAGAACGAACCTGCACAAGGTCTGCGAAGAAGCCTTGCAGAATAAGGGGGAGGCAGCTGCATCTGGCAGACTCAGAGGAAGGGCAGAGCTTTGAAATATCACCAACAGTAGCATCCAGAGAAGAAATGTCATCATCCTCAAAAGAGTGCGTGGAGAATAAATTTAAAAAGGAGAAGAGCTCGTAGTCTCTGTCTCCTACTTAATTATACTTGAAGAAGGAGAAATGCAGATGAACTTGGCTTCATTCTGTTCACTTGGGTTCCAGTTATATCCCTTTTGGTGCCCCAGATGGATGGCAGGTTAACTAATGTGTTTGGTCCTCCCTTCCAAGCCTCCAAGATTTTCTCTGCCTTTATTTTTATTTATTTATTTTTTTCTGAGGAAGATTCACCCTGAGCTAACATCCACTGCTAATCTTCCTCCTTTTGTATGTGAGATGCCGCCACAGCATGGCCACTAACTGATGAATGGTGTAGGTACGCTCCTGGGCACCAAACCCAGGTCACCAAAGTGGAGTATGCTGAACTTAACCACTAAGCCACTGGGGCTGGCTCCTTCTCTGCCTTTAGATACCAATGTGACTTTTAATCTCTTTTATTAACTACACAGAGAATACAAATATCTCCTAGGCTTGGTGGTATATCAGCCTTAGATTTTGGAAATGGATTATGTTTTTATCTTTTTCAATTTGTAATGATATTTTGTTGAAAAGTTTGAAAGACTACATTGGGGCCACCATCCTACCCTGGATTTCTCATCTTAAGTTACTTTTAGTAACATTTAATAATAGTACACATAAATATCTTTATTTAATAGTTATTAAAAGCATTTAAATATTAAAAAACAAATAATTTCTTTTTATAAGCAAGTCATGGTTGGAGTCAAAAATATCCTAAAAAAGTTTTTTTTTTCCCAAAATAGTTAAAAGTGATAAATAAAATGAACATGTGACTAATACGGGGGAAAACTTCCCACATCTCTCTGTAGGCTGTGCATTGCACAACCCCAGGGGATGAATGATGCCCCTGGGGCTGATTAATTCTGCAACTCTGATCAGAATAAAATCTACTCTACCACTTAGTAAATGCCGTAAAAATTCCTAAAGGTTGAAATTTCTATCCCATACTGAGATCTAAAACCATGTTTGATGAAAAGTACATAAAATAGGATAGGCAAATAATTTTCCTGTCACACAACTGATGATAGATAGTGGCTGCCCGGAGAACTGTGTTAAGAAGGATTCTGAAGCTGCTTCTAAACCTAGAGGGAAAAGGGGTCAAGATCAATTGTTCATGATTGTTATAGGAACTGACAGATGAGTGGAAACACCTGAGTCAGGCTTTTGCTATCCTTGGTGTAAGATATGAGAAAAACAGGGCCAGCCCTGATGGCCTAGTGGTTAAAGTTTAGTGCACTCTGCTTTGGTGGCACAGGTTTGGTTATCAGGCGTGGAAACACACCACTCATCTGCCAGTGGCCATGCTGTGGTGGTAGCTCCCATTAAAAAAAAAAAAAAAAGAGAAAGATTGGCAACAGATGTTAGCTCAGGATGAGTCTTCCCCAGCAAAAGAAATATGAGCAAAACATGAATAAAGAAAAAGAAACTAGGATAAGCAATGCTGTAAAAACAGAATGGATTAGTTCCAAAAAGTCAAAGATGTCTTTCCCCAGTTTCATACTTTAATGGCTTAACAATGTATACAAAACCCTGTACTATGAGCAATGGGGACAGAGAGGCATTAGATGAAGCTGAGACCCCTTCACATCCATGGACACTCATGCATCAAGCATGAATACGGAAAGCTTTTACCTTTATTCAGGCAGAAAAATATTGTCAGTCCTTATGAAGGGATCCCACTGAGCATTTTTTAATGTACCAACTTTAGGTGACCTCACAATGATAAAAAAATCTATTTCCTTTATTGTGTTTATTTTTCTGGCATATGTTTCGTGATTATATTAGTCCACTTGGGCTGCCATGTCAAAATGTCACAGGCTGGATGACTTAAACAACAGAAATTTATTTTCTCAAAGTTCTGGAGGCTGGAAGTCCAAGATCAAGGCGCTAGCAGGGTTGGTTTCTGGGGAAGCCTCTTTCCTTGGGTTGTACATGGCTGCCTTCTAGATGTTTCCTCACATGGCCTTTCCTCTGTGTGTATACAGTCAGCAAGGGACAGAGAGAGAAAGAGGAGCAGAGGGGGGAGAGAGAGAGAGAAAGAATCCTTGATATCTCTTCCTCCTCTTATAAGGACACCAGTCTTATTGGCTTAGGGCCCCATCCTTACGACCTCATTCAACTTTAATTAAAGTTAAACACCTTCTTAAAGGCCCTGTCTCAAATACAGTCACACTGGGGGTTAGGGCTTCAACATATAAATTTTGGGGGGACACAGTTCAGTCCATATCAACGATCCCCTGCCTTCAGTTGTACATGATCTCCTGGAGCAGACAGACATGCTCAATTGACTACAGTGCAAGGAGGATGAAACCAGCCTTGGGAAGAGGACACGAGGGAGTGCTGAGGGAGTTAGGAGGGTACTATTGTTAGCAAGGGCCAGAGCCTTCTCCAGGTGAGCCTTTTCCTTATCTCTTTAGCTACTTGTTTCTCCCTAAATGTTAATCAAACCTGCGACGGTGGTGTTTCCAAACTGTGTTCTGTGGAGCCCTGATGTTCCACGGCCATGTTCTAGTGATTCCTTAAATGTGTGACTCAGATTTCATTTAAAAGTCTACTTCAACTATTAAAACTATAATAAAATAACATGCAAACAAGCCACGTGAAATAACCCACATGCGCTAAGTATCAAACTTTAATACATTAAGGACCACTTAGAGATCAGGTTATCTTGATTTCCTGTAGGCCTTGGAATAAAACCTCTGCCATTTTTGCCTAATTGAAGAATAGCTTGAGAACACAGGACAAGCTGTCAGAAACAGTTGATCGGTACAAGGAAACAAAAAAGTTATGCAAATAAATTGAATTCATTGAGGTAAATATGTACTCTAATTCTCATTTAAATCCTGATTTCTGCTTTTTCTCTTTTCATTAGAACAAACTTATTGACTTAAAAAGTTGTTGTATATAGGGGCTGACCCTGTGACCGAGTGGTTAAGTTTGCGCGCTCCGCTGCAGGTGGCCCAGTGTTTCGTTGGTTCGAATCCTGGGCGCGGACATGGCAGTGCTCATCAAACCATGCTGAGGCAGCGTCCCACGTGCCACAACTAGAAGGACCCACAATGAAGAATATACAACTATGTACCACGGGGCTTTGGGGAGAAAAAGGAAAAAAGTAAAATCTTAAAAAAAAATTGTTATATATATGAACTTATCAATGTATGCTGATTCATGTTAATAAATAATGGCTGTATACTTATTTCATGTAAGAGTTCATTTGAAAGTAGGGTGGCTGCTAAAGCAAGTTTGAAAACCACTGCTCTGTCTGCTTACGTGTATCCCATTCTGTACGGGCTGTTAAACAGCTAAAAACAACTGAAGTCTATCAGATGATCTAAAGCTAACAGTGAAGTCCAAGAGAAAGCAAACAGCTAAGACCAGGCTCATGGGAATCTAGGTGGGTGGATGTACCCTTGAGTCATTGGTTTTACAGCCTGACAGTGAGCAGTCATTCATTATAAATCATTAGAATTTTAATTTACAAAACTAGTGTAGGGAGCTGAGTTGGGGAGGGACATTAATATGAGTATTTGGTATTAAGATGAGAGCAGCTCGGTAGGAAACTTCCTAATGGAAATGTCACTGATAGTAATTACCCCTTTCCAGTTAAGCAGCTCTTTGATTTTCCTCTAGCATTAGGGGACCAGGCAGCCTGACAGATAGAGTAAAACAAGAAGGGTGATTTAGAAAGCTAGAGAATCTGGAAAGCTGGCTAGGGAATTTGGAGACAGCCGTGTAATTTGATATTTGCATCATCTGAGGAGTGCGATGGGTCATGCTTTTTAATCGCTAAGCAGAAATCCAATGGGGGCGAACTGGTGTGAGATACTGAGAAGCGGAGACGAGGAGCAAGAATCCAGGACTTGCAGATTTGTTCCCCCTGGCTGGGGATAGAGAGGGCAGGATTCCCAGCCACGGTCAGGGGAAAACTAACTGACTGCCAGCTCTTTCCACTCTCCCAATAGATCCTTCTAGCTCTTTGAGGGCCCAAGGATGGTATGCCAGTGACTCTTGGAGAAGTTTTAGAAAGATGTATAGCATCATCTCCTTGTAGGGAGTGTGTGAGATGTTTATTGTCACTCAAAGGTTATGAAATCTTATGTTAATTAAACTGAATGTACAGAAAGCTCTAAATATAGTCTCTGAACCAAAGTACCTTTTTGAGGCTTTTTTAAACAAAATAATAATTCTTGGTCTCTTTAAACGTAGTACCAGCAACATCCTACTTCCAAAGAAAATGCTTACAAGTTGAACGGTGAAATTTTTGATGATTACACAGCCTCTTGCCAATGGATAAATATGCTTGCCTTTCATTCTTTAATTTTCCAGTGTTATTATCCCCTACATTTCTGTCATTTTCCCCTTCATGGAAACAGCTTTGTAATCTACTCAAAATGAAGAGATTGAATGAGAACACCAGTCCTACATTTTGTTTCTCCTTCAATGATGAAAACTTTCTTTATAAAGAACATTAAGGGAAACATGTCAGAGGGCTTGAATTATCTATATTTGCGTGTGACAAGTTAATAATAAGATTGAGTTCTTCTGTCTGCCTCCAGAATAAATCTCATTTCTTTGAGAATACATAACACACACAGGGAAACACACACTTATATGACAGTGTGTAAATACAGCAAATATACTTCAGGGTTTCCATGGATGAAGTTAGACAAATGCTTTCCGTATAGAAATTTTTGTTTCTCAACAAGGGAAATACTACAGCTATCCCTCTGTAAAGCTAACCAGACTCTCTGTGTTAACTGGCTGATGTAATGTTCGGGTAATTTTTGGTTGATTTCCTAGCAATCAGAGATAATATGGCGATTCACTATATTTGGTTTTTGCCAGTTGGTAATGGTTCAAACACATGGGAGTCATTCAAAGCTTTGCTTTTGCAGGTTCAATAATTCCATCTCCACCTAGAAATGAAATGATAGATGTTTTTAAAGCAACTAAATAATGCATGATGTGATGGGATGAGGAGAGTATTGCTAAAATTCACATCAAATAGCATCCTCTATCACTTCGCTCGGTTCTCAGAACTGTTCCATTAGTGCCCCTTTAACATGTAATACTTCCCAATTAAATGTGTTGGTAAGAATTATTCATTTTAATAATTAAAGAGCTTCCCCAGCTCCCTGAAGAGCGTTACCATGGAGGCCCAGCTCCACTGCTGGGAATAATCCCAGCATGCTAATGTAAGGAGAGGGTGACAGTTGAATGCTAGTATTGCCATCGGGTGAAACTAACTCAAGGCTCATTTCAATGGCTGGGCCCCGGGGCACTTGTGAATGACCTTTTGCTGTAGCAGGGTGTGATATGGGTTGGTTTTGTGGCTATAATGGGGTGCAGTATTTATCAGCTGTTCTGTATTTTGACTATGTTTTGAGACATTCTAGGATGACATGAGAAGACTTTTTGACTGTGTTCAATACTCCTTAACTATTAGACACTGATTCCCCTAGTTGGGTTTTGTGATGCCTTAGGGCTTAGGGTTGCCATGAAATTCTGCAAACAAAATTTTCTTTCATTTTAATTAAAAAGAAATAGAATGCCTTGGGGGTTTTAGGAGGGGCTGAAGCAAAAGTAAACCTTGAGAAGGGATCATAACCAAATGCAACAGTGCTCATTGGTCTGTTGTCAGCAGCTCTGTTGAATCAGGGTCTCTGGATGTTAGTCAGACAGTGCCTACTTGGGGATAAAATGCTGGTAAATGTAATCACAGCTGACAGCATTAGGGATTGATAATTCCCAAACACTTGAATTCCTATTATAAGAAAGTTGTATAGTATGGTAAAGTCAAAGACTCCATCCCCTTACTGAAAATAATGGGATGAATCAAGGTGACCACCACCACTATCACTCCTGGTAATCATAACCCTAATAAAATAGCTCATGCTTGCGAAGTGCTTACCATGGAATGCTATTCTAGGTGCATTCCATAAATTGACTCATTGAACTATTGGGTCCTAGATTCTGGTAATTTGATCGGGTCCTAGATTCTGATAATTTCCCGAAGACATTAATCCCTATAACTTTGTCTACAAATATTAGCACTATACCCCTATGATGATAATGTTTTGTGACTATTCAGTTCTACACACCTTTCAAACCACTCTCACATTTATTCATTTGATTCTTGCAACAAACTATTGAGGTAAATAGACCTGTTTTGTGGTTAATTGTACAGAGACGTTATAGGATTTTCCAAAGTTTCAAAAGCTAAACCTGGATTCCCAGAATTTTCAAATTGGAAGTATTTTACAGATTTTTGATGATGAGAAGGCTGACTTGAGATTTGTGGGTTACTCAGGCTTTAGGTCTTGTCACTGTCATTATTATGAATGTCCTGTGGCATCAGTAGCTTTGCTTTGCTTTTCAAAACTGGAATGACCATTCTTCAGTTTTCCTTGATAAGAAGCACGTTTGCTTAAGATCACTCAGGAACACCCCAAGAGCAAGAGCAGAGGCAGAGTGGCTTCTCCAAAGGGTTTTCATCATGTACCAAGTCAGTTAACCTGGGAAATGAAAAAATGGAAGGTGATGGAAAAAGAGCAGAAGGCAGAGGGGAAGAGCAGATGACTTGTCTTTGGTTTCTGTCACCCTCCCTGGGACAAGGACAGAATCGAGCACTTTCTGGGTTCCCAGGCAATGACTGGATTGTGGTGACGTCCCCCACAGGGGATCTAGCTGCAATAAGCCTATCTTGGGGTGCTTTGCTCAGTCTTCCATCCACAGGAAGTAGTAGTCATGATGTAGTCGTGATGTGTGAAGAGATGGCCAGAAGCCTGGGCTATAGAAGCCAGCTATTCACTGTTCCTCCCAGGGTGGAACCGATTCCCCATCTGTCAGTAGTCCTTGCCACCACCTTCTCTGAATCCAGAGCCTATCTTGACAGATGGTTCTTATGTTACATTCTAATTGTTTTTGTTTTTTTTAAGGAGATTTCTCAGACCTCAACTTATAGTTAACATTTTAGCTAAATCTTTCTCTGTTATCTTCAGCAGTATATAGGTACGACTTAGTGATTTTCAAATGCACAGGGCAGTATAGCTTGCTAGTTCATAAGTTTCAATACGTGCACGTGATGTTTGTAGCACTCCTGAACTGAAGCTAGAATCATCTCTACCTGTTATGAGTAGAAGGGGAGAGAGGGTTCTCTCACGGTTTACCCCTAAGTCCCTCTGAGTCCCACCAGTGCTGTTTTTCACATTCTCAGATCATTATGGTTTGCTGCTTATCTGGCTGACTTAATCAGGACACATTTGATTTCAATGAATAAAACTCTTTATAAAATGAATCACGTTTTTTAAAAATGGAGGATTCATTTTAAGGATACAACAGGGAATTTCAGGGGAAACCACAGGTAGGAAATGAAGGATGGCCTGCTCTCATGGGACAGGGATTTGGAAATATTAACTCAGGGTGCAAACTCTCCCTCACTCTTTCTCTTTCTCTCTCTTATTCTTTCTTTCCAGAGCCTCATTGTATTTGATGTCAGCTTTTCTCAGAACCTCTGTAGACTGTCTTCCGCTACAGGCATGGCCTATCGTGGCCATCTCCAAATGGCAGCTTCAGCTCCCAAATTTCCCCTATCTCATGGTCTCATGCTGGCAGCCAACTGACCTGGACTCTGTGTGTCAGTCACTCTTCTCAGTGGTAAGCAACAGAAATCACCATGGGTAATTTAAGCAGAAAAGGATATCTGGAGCTTATAGAATTGTTGACAGGGGTTGGAAAATGGGTAGGAAACAAAGGCAGTTCCACAGCCAGAACAACGGCCACAGAACAGGTCACAGAACAGGTCCTGTGAAGACACCACTGCTGCCACTGCTAGACTTGACTAGCGCTAGACCTGTCAAGAACTAGCCTTAGACCACTGACACTGGGGCCACTGGATTCTGCTATTTCTGCTTCCGCAGTTGTCCATCCTGCTCCCTCTGAAATAAGATTCTTTAGCGTCCTTACAGCTGTGTATCACCAGCCTCCAATTCGAAGTCCGGGGCGGGTATTTCTGATTGGTCAAGTCTAGGTCGTGTGCTAGTTCCTTGGCTGCAAAGGAGGCTGGGAAAGCAAGTATCAGGCACTTTCAGGCTCTGTAAGGGAAAGAGGACTGTGCCTCCCACCATCTCTTATAAGGTGGAAAATTCCTCAACTCTAAGAGGGACATTTAAGTTCTGGGCATCTCACCCCTAAAAACACCCCAAACAAATGGTCACTACTCAGTGTCCCAGTTCCTCACATCTGAATGAGTAGGAACAGTCTACTTTGAGTCAGATATCCATCCCTGGACCAGTTGACTGTGGCTGGTGAGGCAGGATGCCTTTAAAATAGGGCTGCACTTTCCAGGGTTGTGGGTGGATAGATTCTTCTCTAAGAAGGGAGGTGTAAAATCATGCCTAGGTAATCACGGCTGTGTGTTTTTCTGACACTGGTTCATAATTAGCATCCTGAGGTGACTTGCATCCTGCACTACACATCATAGATAACTTGCTAACTTGCCATTGGTTACATTAATATGGTTCTACGCTTATTTAGCTTTCCCAGGACAGCTATGGTTACTGTGGGGCATTTGGTAGCTCTGTGGACCCAGACCTTTTCCAGAAGGTCCAATTGCTTTTCCTGCTTAGGTAGTGGACAAATTCGAGCCTATTCCTTGGCTGGACATTTGAAAGTATAGCTCCTAATATTCACCACACTGCGTCAAATGAGGTAATTCTTTGGGGCTTTGACGATGGTCTGGCAGGTATAATCTTTGAGAACACCTACCTGAGTGCCTCTTAGAGATAGGTCAGGTGTGAAAGTGGAAAAAGGGTTTGAATGGATAAAATACCATTAAATAATAATTTATTGCAATTATTTTTCCTCAGTCAAAAAATACATATTTGGTACCTATTTTATGCTAGGCACTGTGCCAAATTTCATTAAAGTTAGTTTTTCTTTTTTTATTTTGAGGAGCAATGGTAAATTGCAAGAAAAGAGATCTTTTTCAGCTATAGACAAATAAATAACAATAAAAGCCCTGTATAGCATTTCATTTCTGTAGTTTTATAATTTGGGTATTAGGGATTCAATTGTGGGGGAGCTGGATATCTAACCCAACATTATGTCCCCCCTCAAGAGTTTTAAAATTTTTTTCTTTTAATAAAGAATTCTGAAACTCTTTCTGGAGATTTTGTTTGGGAGCCTGAATTTTAAGAAGTACAACTGAGTTTTTGTTTTGAATTAGGTAAATGGTGCCAGGAGCAACAATTATCATTGTTTAGTGTTATTTGAGCTTTAGAGGAAAAAGAAAGCTCATGGGAAATACCAAAGTTGATAGGTAATAAAAGGAGTCTATATGAAGCAAAACACAAGCAAGAATGAATATTACGTGAAAACTCCATCGTATCAAGCGTAGGAGTAGCAGAAAGATTTTTTAAATTATATACAGTCAGATTTTAAAAGTATGAGGCTGTTATAGTAGATGTGGTGAAAATATTTCGGCTTTGGAAGGGAAATGTGGAAGTTTAAACACAAGCAAATATTTAAAGAATATCAATGATCTACTCCATCATCATCTATTTTACTAATGTGCCTTACGATCTACAGCCACGTCTCATCTCTTCTTCTGAAGGTTTGTCGCATCCCAGAAAGATGTATTTGAGAAGTAATGACACAATTATGTCATAAAAGAGATTGATGGGGCAATTTCGTTTGACAACATGGTTGTGAGACGTATCAAAATATGCCATGGTCTTTTATACTGTTTTAAAAAAGAAGATACATGATGACATAGGAAATGGTAATTTGTATACTCATGGGGTTAAGACAAATTCCATACAAAATAACTTTTTTAGCCTTTAGGGGGACTGATTTTCTTTCAAGGGCCAAATATACATTTAGCAGCAGGCTTGGCTGAACTTGCAACACACGTTATAGAAAAGTCTACTGGAATAAGACCGTCCTGCAGCCAATCCTATTCAACAAAAGTGTGGATGGACAAAATCCTCATTATGTTAAAGATTAAAACCAAGAATACTTACCATCCAAGTGAATTCTCTAAAGTAAGAGTTGCCAACTTTCTATAAAAGAGCAGGTAGTGAATATCTTTGTGGTCCTCCAGTCTCTATCACAGCTACAGTCGTGCATTGCTTAATGAGAAACACATTAATGAGAAACATTCTGAGAAACACATCATTAGGTGATTTGATCATTGTGTGAACATCACACAGTGTACTTACACAAACCTAGATGGTATAGCCTACTACACACCTAGGCTGTATGGTACTGATCTTACCTGTGGCTGTGTTCCTATGAAATTTTATTTATGGGCAGTGAAATTTGAATTTCATATAATTTCATTTGTCACAAAACATTACTCTTCTTTTTTTTTCTTTCCAGCTATTTAAAAAATCTAAAAGATGGTTACTAGACTTATCATGGTGATCATTTTGTAATGTATGTAAATGTCGAATCACTGTGTTGTATACCTAAAATTAACATAATATTGAATGTCAACTATACTTCAATTAAAAAACATGCAAAAACTATTCCTACATTTGTGGACCATACAAACACAGGTGGTGGACCAGATTTGGCCTACGGGCTATAATTTACCAGCCCTACTTGAAGGTGGCCTCGTCCTTTCCTTCTCTCAAAGCTTCCAAAATAATTAGGATTAAATACATATTCAGGAGGCACATCGCATGTTCCGTTGAAGCACAACTTTGTTTTAAAATACTGTGGTCTAAACTTCCACACCCCTCCCCCGCCTAGGCGTTGACATCTTTAATTTATAATGTCAAGAATGTGAAATGTAAATAAGACTCATCAGAGTTTATCGATTTGGTATCTAACTACCTTCTTCCACATTATTTAATTCATCTTTTCTTTTCCTAATTTCGTAACATAATTCCTAATCCCTTTCCCTTCACTTCTCCCTTCAAATCTAATTTGTATGTGACATATATAATCTTCTTTGGAAGAGATATTTGCCATGACTCAAACAATCCCTCCATTTGCCCTTGGGTTCTTACTCTTGAAATGAGAGAACACACATTTTAGTCCCGGATGAATAAGAGGGAAAAAAAAAAAAATAAATGGAGTTGAACATCAGCCAAAATACAGGCTTTACATAAGATGCCCAACTAATTTCCCTTAGCTTTGTTCGCTCTATTAATTTTCTGCCAGTCGCTTATTTTCTCACAAATCTCCCACATCTTCCAGATGCAAAAGCAACAGGAATGAAAGCTCCTATTTGAGCCAGAGAAGCAGAAGGAACTCAGCCATTCTCACAATTATAGTAAAAAAGCATTTCTTAATTCAATTTAACCAATGAGGGTGTGAATATGTGTTTTCCATAGACAGTACTGTGTAAAGTGGGGATGCTAAAAGCCTATACAGGAGAGTATATATCCTTAGGGACCTTGCGATTAAAGACTATTCCCAAATATATTTAAATAAAAATAAAGAACAACAAATATGGCACCTGACCTGGCCAAGAGGATATCAGCATTGGGAAAGGAAAGTATTCTATATAATTCCTTTACCTTGCTATTCCCAACGCTGCACCACTGAGAAGGTTTTAGCGCCTCTGAAGTCCTTCCTAATCTCCTAGGCTGCTGAAGGATTTCTCACACGTGCTGTCTTTTGTAGTTGCATCTTGACATCATGAGGGTTCTGTGGTACAGCTTACTGAGCATGTCTAAGGTCACAGCCCCTAAGATTCCTGCTAGCCTGGCCTGAGTTCCCCACCT
Source organism: Equus przewalskii (assembly GCF_037783145.1). Lineage (NCBI taxonomy): Eukaryota > Metazoa > Chordata > Mammalia > Perissodactyla > Equidae > Equus > Equus przewalskii. The sequence goes on from NC_091852.1 coordinate 17,741,794, forward strand.
GGACATTGCCCAACACCTAGGCATGCCTCGGTCTTTATTTTTTGTTTTTAGCAGGGCACCCTGAAAGTCTTGTTACTGGTGTGGGGGAAGTGTCTTTTGCCCATGTTTGTTACCCTCCGCTGCAAAGTTTTTTATCAGTTAGAGAACACAGCTCTAACATTCTTATTTCGTGTTTATTGCAGCCCCTTTCCCCACCTCAGGACTCGGAAACTAATCCTTGAAGACTGTGCTGTGAATAATTTGAGGGTCAGATACCTAGATATAATCCTCTCTTCCATAAGAACACAATGACCTTGAACCAAACATATGCGCTGCAATTCTCTCCTCTCTTAGCATGAATTTCTTCCTCTAAGCTTTCTCAGACATTCACTCATCTAGATCCTAGGCCTGGCAAATCCGATAAGCCCCACTAAAATGCTTGATGGCCACACACAGCTTGGATTTCCATTCTAAAGTCTCCACAAACAAACATAATTCGTAGCCAGAATAAATCACGCAAGTGACAGAAGTTGTAGATAAGTGTTCAGAAAAAACAAAGATTATGTTTGAGCTAGAGTTGTCAGAGAAGAGTCTGTTAGGGTCTAGGATTTGAGCTAGACTGAAAAATGGATGTGGATAGAATATGCAGTCAGTGGAATACGGATAGTTAATGTCTTTCTCCACTCGTGCTCTGACTTGCATTTCAGGAGTTCATAGTCAAAGGCCATTTATGTGGGCAAATCATCAGGAGATAGACAATAGAATAGCTGTTTTGGAAAACATGAAGTAAATAAATAAACAAAAGTTTAGAAGAAGAAATCAGTGGGACAAGGCATTCCTTATATGTTAGTCAATGAGATTGTGGGCTACACGTAGGAGTGCATGTTTCAATTACATCTGCACAAGATATGAGCAAATTGGTGTGCAGGAGGGCTGTGTGGAAGAGATGGGATTTCTGAAGTTTCTGAGCACTGCCCTGAAGGTTTCAGAGGCTCTGACCAATATTAATTCATGAGATTTGTAGGGTGAAGTTTCTTGGAATAGCAACAAGATGAACCCCCGGGGTGAAATGTTTTTTGCATTTGCTTTTCCATTGAATAGAGCTTTTTAACCTCGAAGAGGTTAATTTTTGGTTGAGAAGGAGAATTCATTTCTGTGGTAAACCACTCAGAACGACACACGCACACAAAAGTGCAACTAGTTGAATTCTCTGGTTATGGTTTTCATAGGTGTCTTTGTATTGAGTCAAAGACAGTGAAGGGAGAAGAATTAAATGTGGCATAGGAGAATTAGTAGAATTGGAAACCACAAATTAATCGGGAGGTTCTAATAGGTTACAAGAACACCGGACTCAAATTTTTCTTTCTCTTTATGGACAACTAGCAGCAGAGGGTACTCCTTACTCACAGTTCTCTGGGGGCTTATGGAGCGAGTCATAGTAGACTGGTGTCTTGAATAATCTTATTGTATTATTCCCCCTTTTCCCTCTACACTAGAACTTTCAACACAAACGAGATCAAGGACAGGGAATATTTGTTATCAAATCCTCCAAAAGTTCAATCACGGATAAAGTTAAGGGGAAGTTTGAAATGAAATCTGACAATTGGTCTCTGGGTTGCTTTTGTTCAAGTCATCCGAGAGCAGCTGTGGAGAGCGGTCAGAAGACTTGTATTGGAGTCACTGTGCTGGTTTGGGAAGCCCAGCTTGGCCTCATAGGGACTGCAGATCTGAGTCAAGTTATTATTCTCTCTGAGGCTAAGTTTTGTTACATGAGAAATAGAGATAATTAGAGCAATTGTGAGATTTCAGTAAGATCATGTTTCTTGAAGGCAGAGACTTTGTTTTTTCTCTCTTGTAAATACCCACCACCTAGAACAATGTCTAGCACATAGTAGGTGCCCAGTTAATATTTGTTAAAATATGAACTAGTGATTTTAAAGTGAAAGTGACTTGCATATAGAAGGTGCCTGAATTAGTCAAGGTTCTCCAGAGAAAGAGAGAGATATATTTTAAGGAATTGACTCACCTGATTATGGAGGCCAGCAAGTCCAAAATTTGCAGGATAGGTCAGCAGGCTGGAGACCCAAGAAATAGCCAATACTGAACTTAAAATGTGAAGGCTACCGGCTGGCAGAATTTCCTTTTGCTCAGGGGAGGTCAGTCTTTTTTTCTATTCAGAACTTCAACTGATTGGATGAGGCCCACCCACAATATAGAGGGCAATCTGCTTTACTCAAGGTCCACTGATTTAAACGTAAATCTCATCCAAAAAAACTCTCACAGAAACATCTAGAATAACACTTGACCAAATATCTGGGCACTATGGCTCATCCAAGTTGATACATAAAATTAATCATCTTGGATTCATACATTCATCTTATCACCACTCAGCAGTAGATTGTTATAGAATCATCCATTACTAGAGCATAAACCCAGACTCAATTTGCTATCAGCAACCTCAGCAACTGTTTTTTTTCTTTTTGGTAGAAGCAGAAAGAGAAACAAAAATAGAGCATTTCTCCATTGATGTTCTAATGTCTTGTTTCTTACAGATTTTTCCCTCAGCAATGAAAATATATAGTTGTACTATATTTGAGACTTTGCCTCCTCTCTTGCTATAAGTAAATTTCTTTCTTCTGGCTTTTCTAGAGCCACTCCATGCTCTTAACTACTTTTCACTTTTAATAGGGTACTAACCATGATAAACATGATCATTGGTGCTGCTAGACTTGAAAATACAAGCTTTTTTCTTTCTTACTTTTCTTTTTTTACACATGTGCCTTTTTACTCCTTTTGCCCTCCCCCTCCCCTGTTCCCCTCTGGTAACCACCAATCTAATCTCTACATCTATGTGTTTGTTTGTTGTTGTTGTTGTTTTTTAATCTTTCACATATGAGTGAAATCATACAGTATTTCACTTTCTTGGTCTGACCTATTTTGCTTAGCATAATACCCTCAAGGTCCATCCATGTTGTCACAAATGGCACTATTTCATCTTTTTTATGGCTGAGTAGTATTCCATTGCATATATATATCATATCTTCTTCATCCATTCGTCCCTTGATGGGCACTTAGGTTGTTTCCAAGTCTTGGCTATTGTGAATAATGCTGCAATGAACATAGGGGTGAAAATATCTTTTCAAATTAGTGTTTTCATGTTCTTTGGATAAATACCCAGAAGTGGAATAGCTGGATTATATGGTAGTTCTATTATTAATTTTTTGAGGAATCTCCATACTGTTTTCCATAGTGGCTGCACTGGTTTCCATTCCCACCAGTAGTGTATGAGGGTTCCTTTTTCTTCACATCCTCTCCAACACCTGTTATTTCTTATCTTTTTTAATAATAACCGTTCTGATGAGCGTGAGATAATATCTCATTGTAGTTTTGATTTGCTTTGCCCTAGTAATTAGTGATGTTGAACATCTTTTCACATACCTGTTGACCATCTGTAAATCTTCTTTGGAAAAATGTCTGTTCAGTTTCTTTGCTCATTTTTTAACTGGGTTGTTTGTTTTTTTGTTGTCAAGTTGTATGATTACTTTATATATTTTGGATGTTAACTCTTTACCAGATATATGATTTACAAATATCTTCTCCCAATTTTTAGGTTGTCTTTTCATTTTGTTAATAGTTTCCTTTGCTGTGCAGAAGCTTTTTAGTTTGATGTAGTCCCATTTGTTTTTGTTTATTTTCTCTTTGTTTCCCTTCTGCAGGAAGACATGATATCCAAAAAGATACTGCTAAGACTGATGTCAAAGAGCATACTGCCTGTGTGTTCTTCTATGAGCTTTTTGGTTTCAAGCCTTCCATTCAAGCCTTTAACCCATTTTGAGTTAATCGTTGTGTATGTAAGATAATGATCTACTTTCATTCTTTTGGATGTTGCAACACCATTTATTAAAGAGACTTTCCTTTCTCCATTGTATGTTCTTGACTCCTTTGTCAAAAATTAGCTGTCCACAGATATGTGGGTTTATTTCTGGGCTCTCGATTCTGTTCTATTGATCTATGTGTCTGTTTTTGAGCCAGTACCATGCTGTTTTGATTACTATAGCTTTGCAGTACATTTTGAAGTCGGGGATTGGGATGCCTCCAGCTTTTTTCTTTTTGCTCAGGATTGCTTTGGCTACTTGAGGTCTTTTGTCGTTCCATATAAATTTTAGGATTCTTTGTTCTATTTCTATGAAAAATGTCATTGGGGCTTTGATGAGGATTCATTGAATGTGTAGATTGCTTTAAGAAATATGGACATTTTAACTATGTTAATTCTTCCAATCCATGAGCATGGAATATCTTTTCACTTCTTTGTGTCTTCTTCAATTTCTTTCAACAGTGTTTTATAGTTTTCAGTGTACAGATCTTTCCACTCTTTGGTTTAAACTTATTCCTGGGTATTTTATTGTTTTTGTTATGATTGTAAATGGGATTGTATTCTTGATTTCTCTTTCTGTTATTTTGTTGTTGGTGTATAGAAATGCAACTGGCTTTTGTATGTTGATTTTGTACCCTGAAACGTTATTATATTCATTTATTATTTATAATACTTTTTTGGTGGATTCTTTAGAGTTTTCTATGTATAAAATCATGTAATCTGCAAATAGTGGAAGTTTTACTTCTTCCTTTCCAATTTGTGTACTTTTTATTTCTTTTTCTTGTCTAATTGCTTTCTTTCTTTTTCTTGCCTAAATGCTCTGGCTAGGACTTCTATACTAAGGATAATACTGTGTTAAATAAGAGCAGCAGAAGTGGTTATCCTTGTCTTGTTCCTGTTCTTAGAGGGACAGCTTTCAGTTTTTCACTGTTGAGTATGATTTTAGCTATGGGTTTGTCATACATGGCCTTTACTATATTGAGGTACTTTCCTTCTATACCCATTTGATTCAGAGTTTTTATCATAATGGGTGCTATATTTTATTGAATATTTTCTCTGTATCTATTGAGATGATCAGGTGATTTTTATTCTTCAGTTTTTCATGTGGTGTACCGTGTTGACTGATTTGCAGATGTTGAACCATCCTCGCATCCCTGGAATAAATCCCACTTGATCATGGTGTATGATCTTTTTAATGTATTGTTGTATCCAAACTTGTTTTTGTGTTGCCATTCATGTCCCTTTTAGGTTCTTTGGCAGCAAAAAGCAGAGGCCCACTTATGCTCATTCATGTGAAAGCATATTATAAGGGTTCAGGAGTCTATCATGAGACTCTCAGGGCAAGTGACCACAGTCAGTTTGGATGGGAACTGAAAACCTTAAGGAATAGAAGTTGCTCTCTCCATTAAGCATTACCTGGCATATTAGTTTCCTAACAAAATACTACTAATTTGGTAGCTTAAAAAATCAGGAATTTATTTTCTTTCAGTTCTGGGGACTAGAAGTCTGAAATCAAAGTGCTGTCAGGACCATGCTCCCTCTGTAGCCTCTAGGAAAGAATCTTTCCTTGCTTCTTTTAGCTTCTGGTGGTTGCTGGCAAACTTTGGTGCTCCTTGCCCTGTGGCAGCATAACTCCAATGCCTGCCTCTGCCTTCATATGGCCTTCTTCTCAACTTTACCTCTTCTTATAAGGATACCAGACGTTGGATGAGGATTCACCCTAATCTAGTATGACTTCATCTTAACTCGATCACATCTGCAAAGAACCTATTCCCAAATAAGGTCACATTTGGAGGTACTAGGGTTTAGGATTTGAACATATCTTTTCAGAGTACACCATTCAACCTACAGCAACTGCTATCTCATTCTTGCTTTTTACATCATTCCCTTTCCATTTTTTTCCTTCTCACTCTGCTCCAAGTGGTTTTCTCTGCTTACTCAGAGTTTTGTCACCCTCCTATACCTTAAGATTGTCTTGTCCATGGCTTTGGTTTGCATCATGTCAACTCTGTCTCATATTCTTCTTTATTTTCTCTCCTCTTTAATTTCCTCAGCTGACCACAGCATGTTTATTTCCCAATTAAAATAACTGGAAGATGATCCTAATTGGCCAGATCATCTTTTTCTGCACTAAGCTTTAAGATATTGTCATTCAATATAAGGCTAACCTCTGAGGCAAATATGTACTCTTGGTTCAAACACTTGGGTCTGGGGTCACCTAAGCATGACTGCTTAGACAGAAGGAACTCTGGGTGAGTCTTGTATACACTTGATGAATGAGTGGCCCCTAAAACTGTATTAACCAGCAAGATACAATTTTTTGTCTAATTTTTTATAGAATTAGACAAAATTATTCTAATGTTTTTATTGAAAGGCAAGGGAACTAGAATAGCTAAAACAATTTTGAAAGATAAGAACAAAATGGGGGAAATCATTTTATTTTATTTCAAGACTTATTACCAAACTATAGAAATCAAGGTTTGTGGTGTTGGTGGAAGAATAGACAAATAGACCAATGGAATAGAACAGAAAACCCAGAAATACACCCAAACAAACATGACCAACTGATTTTTGACAGGTGTACAAAAGCAATTCAATAGAGGAATGATAGTCTTTTCAACAAATAAGATTAGAACAATTGGATGTTCATAGGCAAAAAAAAAAAAAAAAAATGAAACTCAATCTAAACCTTATATGTTATGCAAAAATTAACTCAAAATGGATCATAGATTTAAATGTACATCATTCAACCCCCAGTGCTTGGTATCTCATCCCTGCTTCTTGCAGCATTCCCATTCCATTTTCTTAACATTTCTCTTAGTGGGATCTTTTGCAAAGTGATGCTTGTAATTTTCATGCAAATTTGTTGATTTTTTTTTTGTTAACTGTGCTTTTGGTATCATGTCTAAGAACTCTTGACTAACCCCTAGATTCCAAAGATTTTCTCCCATGTTTGCTTTCAAAAGTTTCATAGTTTGGTATTTTACATTTAAATATTTGCAAACCATATATCTGATAAAGAAGTCATATCCAGAATTTGTAACGAACTCTCAAAATTCAGCAGCAATAAAAGACAAGCAGCTCAATTAGAAGATAGACAAAAGATATGAAGAATCATTTCACCAAAGAGGATAAACAAATGACAAATAAGCACATGAAAAAATGTTCAACATCCCTAGCCATTAAGTAAATGGAAATTAAGACCACAATGAAATATTGCTCCACACCACATCTAAAATAAAAAATAGTGAGAGCACCAAATGTTGGCAAGGATGCTAACAAACTGGATCTCTATTGCTGATGGGAATGTACAATGGCATAGCCATTCTGGAAATAGTTTGGTAGTGTCTTAAAAAAATGAAATATACCCTTGCCGTACAATCTAGCAATCACACTTGTGCATATTTATCCCAGGTAAATGAAAACTTTTGTCCTCAGAAAAAATTGTATGCAATGGTTCATAGTAGGTTTATTTGTAATAGCCCCAAAACTGCAAAAAAAGAAGTCCTATAATAGGTGAATGGTTAAACAAACTGTGGTACATCTATACCATGGAATATTACTTAGCAATAAAAAAGAACAAACTATTAATACATACAATGACTTGGAAGTGTCTCAAGGGCATTATACTGACTGAAAGAAAGCCAGTGTCAAAAGGTCACACACTGTATTATTTTATTCATAGAAAATTCTTAAAATGACAAAATTATAAAGATAGTGAACTGATTGATGGTTGCTAGGAGTTAGGGATGGTGAGGGAAGGGAGGGGGTTATGGCTATAAAGGGGCAGCATGAGTGAGTATTTGTGGTGATGGAATTGCTCTGTGCTTTGATTATGGGAGGGTTACACAATTCTACTCATGTGACAACATGACAGAGTTAATAAACACATATTATGCTAATATCAATTTCCTGGTTTTGATATTGTACTACAGTTATGTAAGATCTAACCAGTGGGGGAAACTTAGGTGAAGCATACATGAGACCTCTTTGTACTATCTTCGTAACTTCCTGTGAATCTCTATTTTAAAACTGTTAACTTAGTCGCTGTACTCAGCCTGAACTCACAGAGCAGAAACTGCAAAGAGTCAGTTCTAGTAAGTGAGGCTACTTTGAAATTTATGTACTTGCTTCTTTCATTATCATGTGTTTTTAAGTGTGTATGCATTTATGTCTTCCTGATGTATTGACTCTTTTATCATTATGAAATGTCCCTCTTTGGCTTTAGTGATATTTATTGTCTTAATGTCTAGTTTGTCTGATATTCATGTAGTCACTCAAGCTCCCCATGGTTACTGCTTGTTTGGTATATCTTTTTTTTCCACTCTTTTACTTTCAACCTGTTTGTAGCTTTGAATGTAAAATGTGTCTCTTATAGACAGCATCTCATCGGGTCTTGCTTTTTATTCATCTGATAATCTTTGTTTTTTCATTAAAGTATTAAGTCCATTCACATTTAAAGTAATTACTGATATATTTGGATTTACATCTTCTATTTTGCTTTTTTTTTGTATATGTCTCATGTTATTTTGTTCACCTGTTCCTCTTTAATGTATTCTTTTGTGTTAAACAAAGCTTTGTGTGGACCATTGCAACTTCTCTGGTAATTAAAAAAAATTTTGAATTATTTTCTTAGTTGTGGCTCTCGGGATTACAATATGCTTCTTACCTTATCATAATCTAGTCAGGTTAATACTGACTCAATATTGGTAAAATACAGAAACTTTGCTCTAACAAAGCTCCTTCTTCTCCCTACTCCTCTGTGCTAATGTCGTCTTATATGTTTATATACATATATAAAAACTATATATAATACAGTGTTATAATTACTGCATTATACAATCTTATGTTTTAACATAAATTGAAAGGAAAACAAAAAGTATATTTATACAACCGTTTATACTTACATATGTATTTATCAATTCTAGTGCTCTTTATTTCTTCCTGTGTGTTTCAGTACCTCTGATGTCATTTTCTTTCAGTGTGAAAGATTCCCTTCAGTATTTCTTATAAGATAGGTATAGTAGTAGTAATTTTTTTCAGTTTTTATTTGTCTTGGAATGTCTTTATTTCCTATTCATTTCTGAAGGATAGTTTTGCTAAATATAGATTTCTTGGTTGACAGTTTTTTCTTTCAATACTTTGACTATATCATTCCATTCGCTTATGGATTCTCTTGTTTCTGATGAGAAGTCAGCCATTAGTTGTACTGTTTTCTCCTGTATGTGATAAGCCCTTTTTCTTTTAGTGTTTTTGACATTTTTCTGTTTGTTTCTGATTTTCAACATTTTGACTGTGACATGTCTAGGTGTGGATCTCTGTGTTAACAGTACTTCATGTTCATTGAGCTTGTTGGACTGTTGGGTTAATGTTATTTTTAAAAATGAAATTTGGGAAGTTTTCACCCATTATTTCTTCAAATATTTTTTCTACTCCATCTCTCTTTCCTCTAGAAGGAGGTGACTTACGTGTAAGGTGAGCTTACACATATGTGGGTACACCTTGTGTTGACCTGCATGTTTCTGAGATTCAGGTTATTTTTCTCTGTTCTTCAGATTGGATAATTTCCAGTGATTTATCTTCATGGTTCACTGATTTTTTTTCTTCTGTTATCTCAAATATGCTGTTGAGCCTATCTACTGAATGTTTCATTTTTGTCATTGTTGAAGTCAACTCTAAAATTTCCATTTGGTTCTTTTTTATTGTTTCTGCTTTTCTATTGAGATTTCCTATTTGTTGAGTGATTCTTTTCATATTTTCCTTTAGTTCTTTAAACATAGTTTCTTTAATTCTTTGAACATAATTGCAGAATCTGCTTTGAAGTTCTAGTCTGCTAAATCTAACATAATGACCCAATGAAATGGGTTAGTTTCTTTTGATCTCTTCTCCCTCCTGAATATCAGTCCTACTTTTCTGTTTATTTGCATGTCTTGTAATTTTTTTGTTGAAAACTTGACATTTTGGATAAGATATTAAAGCACCTCTGGATTTTAATATTTTCTTTTGACAGCTTTATTTTATATTTTGTAACTTTCTTGAACTTAATCTGCAGAATCTCTCCCGCAGTATGTGGCCGCTAATGTCTCTACTCAGTTTTTAAGTTCTTGTTTTTATTTCTTATCTAGCTTCCTAATGGCTGTCTTTGTGATTTCATACCTTAGTTGATAGCCAATGATTTGGGTCGAGGTCATACTTAAACACCTCAGCCCCATAAGGTTCCTTCCACCCTCTGCTGATGGACCAATGTCTATGTTTGAAGTTCAGGTAATTCTTATCTGCCTTGGCTTTTATTTTCCATCAGACCGTCTCAGATTTCCCTTGTGCATATGCTTGATCTCCTGGTCATACAGGAATGTGTGGAAAGCTTATCTAGCTCTCATATGGCTCTCTCATTTTCACACTCCCTGTTAACTTTTCACTGGTTCACTACTTGCCTCCAAACTGATATTTTAATCTCAAGCCAACAGACCTGTGGATTTGCCTCATCCTTTTTCTACTGAAGTTACCTCTTTTACTGACAGGCTCATTGAGTGTGGGTTTTTGTTAGGGTCTTCTGCCCCAAATCAAGTCTGCCCCTACTGGCAGAAGGCTGCTGTTTTTTGTGACTAATCCTGCTTTTGGAATACTAGTGTCCTGACTAACTGGGGGATTGGGAAATGGGATGGGAGCAGCCCTAGGCTAAAAAGCTGCAGAATCCCATTCCTCTTACCCAAGCTTCAGCTGATTTTCATGGAAAATGCTTTTCAGTGTTTTTTCTGCCTTTGGGTAATTTCTAGAGCCCTGAGTGATTTTTTTGGACCCTTTTCCTCAACTTTAAACTTGTTTTTGTGGGGTAGCTGGAAGGATTTTTGACCTCTTTATGTTCCATAACCAGTTTTATGTTTTTAAAGCATGAGAGATGCAGATGTCTTATTTTATTTACAATTCTATGTTTTGGTCAGACAAGGAATGACCTGCTTCCTCAGGCTAATATTTCTCCCTTTTCAGAAGTATCACATCAGAAGTGATATTTTAATGATGCAAAATACAGTCTATTTAAAAATGGCAGTAACTTATGAACTTAATTGGATTTTTTTCTTATCACATATGGGTGACCTGTGTCTTGCTAATTGTGAGACTATTTGTGTAGGTGGTGTGACTTGATTATTATGTACATAAAAATATTTATGAGTGGGATGTACATTGTTAAGTTCCTTATTTCAAAGACTTTAAAAATTATGTATTTTTGCAACTTTTAAAGTTTAACTGTCAGTGTTAATGAAGATGAACAAAAAGTGTGGTAATATCCAAATATTGGGCAACATGAAAATCATATATGCTGCTGCCTACTTTTTTTGTATTTCTATCAGAAAATAGTTTTATTTATCACACAAATAATAGTTTTTAGCTAGCAGAGTTAAACATTGTATGTGTATTGTTTAATTGAGTGTTGATATTTCCTTGAGGGGGTTATTACATTATCATCATTTTACAGATGTGGAAACTGTGTCTAAGAGAAGTTAAGTAACTTGCTCCAGGATTTGTTGTTAGTGCTATTGAGTCAATTCCAATACCTAGTGACACTGCGTACAGCAGAGAGGAACCCTGCCTGCTCTTTTTGCAGGGCTTCACTGCCCTTATGGCCAGTTTTCTAAGTGGGTGGCCAAGTCCGTCTTCCTAGTCTGTCTAATCTGGAAGCTCCACTGAAACCTGTCCACCATGGCTGACCCTGCTCGTATTTGAAATATTGATGGCATAGCTGTCAGCGTCACAGCAACACATAGCCACCACAGCATGACAACCAACAGATAGTTAGTGTGGTTCTCTGACTGGGACATGAACCCGGGGCCATGGCAGTGAGAGTGCTGGATCTTAACCACTAGATCACCATGCTCAAGGATAGGCATAGAAAGATTGGTGTAATGCAGATTAGAAGCCCAGTTGGTCTGACTCCCCAGAGCTTGTTTGTGTAGTATGTGGCCATGTGATGTGGAAATTCACAGTATTATTTCCAACTGGGGGTAATATGAATTTTAGAGATGAGACTTTTTAATTTCCTTTTCCCCCTTTCTGCTGAACTTTTAGCATTGCTTCTGAGACTGATAAAAAGAGTCCACTTGTAGCAATTCTAGCTTTGTCTGCCTTGCTGGCCTACAACTTCCCTGGGGCAGAGTGCTAATTGCTTTTATATAATTTATCTTATAGTCTTGCTTTACTTAAGACAACAAAATTCATAAGCACATTTGTTTTACAGTCATTTAGATACACGTAATCTTCTCTTTGCTTTCCCAGTATTAGAAAAACCTAGGTTTTTCTTCAAATTAATGCCTTTAAAATTCACAACTTCTAACCCTGATGCATGAAACAGAATGGTGCTCCAAATTCAATATGTTTTCCATTTCCTTTATTATATGCAGAATACATGATGATGGCACAAGGAATATGAAAGTAATAATAATTTTCTCCACTAGTGAAAAGCTTTGGGATAAACAAAGATATTAAATGCTACTCTTGAGTTTCGTTTATTTATTCCCAATATATGATTCTCCCTTAAAGACATCACTCTTGGGCTCTATATTTGGAAAACACATGCTAAATTTGAGTGACACCTCGGATATATGAGAGGCTACTTATTTGCTAAAACTCACTATTTTTTTGGTCTGTTTGTTTGAAAGTGCTTGTGAAGAGTGATCAAAGTTTTCCCCAGTCTCCCTGAGAGCCAGCCTGGGATGGACACATGGCCAAATGGACTGAGCATGCCAATGTTTACCTTTTGAGAATGAAGGTAGTCCAAATCATTTCAATCTCTTTGATGCTCACAAAAGAGGTGAAAAAGATCTCATGAACAAGCAACAGAAACTAGTAGTCTTCACTTTTGCTGAGGTGTGGCCGCTAGCTGTAGGCTTTCCAGTGTTGAGGGTGATTCTGAATCCTAAGGAGCCAAAGGTGTACAAACAGCACCAGAAGACACCCTGAGGGAAAAACGAGCAAAGCGAAAGCTCTAACAGCTCATTGTTCCTTACTGATTTTTCTGAGGTGTGGATCATGTTCATCTTTCCACTGGAGGCTATTTTGCCCACAGCTTATTTTGTTCTTAGGTGGTTCAGCACTTGAACATATCAGAGCATCACTTTGCACTCACTGTGGCTCAATGAGAAGGCCATGATTTTTATGTAAAGGTGGAACCAGTAGGAGATTCTTTGCTTCTGAGGTTTGCCCACAAATACCCAACACCTGAAGATATTCTCAGGCCCCAGGGTTGTGTTAATTGCCTTGAAAAATCACCACCACCACCACCTGCTCTTCACAATCCTCAAATTCTATCTGCCCACCCCAAACACACAGTTTCAACTAACTACTAAATATAGTCCTATAGAATCAAGAATGTAGTGTGGTGGCTTCTAATAATAAAACGCAAACAGATAATTATAGAAGAATTAGGTCCTAATGCAAAAATTATGTCAATGCATTGATTGCTGCTGTGACCTTTCAGGCAAAGTATAACTTTTTCAGGCTGCCTCTCCAGGGAAATGGGATTTCAAAACAAGTTACTTCAGAAAAGGAAATTATTTGATAAACGGCAGAAGTTTAAGTCCTCTGGGATAGGAAGGAAAGATTGAGACAACTTTCTAAAGTTGACCCCTGCACATATAATGCGATATTCAGATTTGTAGTTAGACTCCCCGGCACTGAAGCACACAGGTTGAGGTCTGAGAAAATGAACAAGAGTGATTATAGGCAGATGAACAGCCTACAGAAATATTTCAGAAGGGAACACATTGATGTGCAGTCCCAGAGTCCCCAGGAAACTCCGAGAAGTGAGGATTTTGAAGAGGAGATAAATGTCTCTCAAAACCTTTTTAGATGAATAATGAAAACAAAGGAAAATCTTTTCCCTCATTTCAAATCAGTGTGGAGCCTGCTAGATAGAAACTACTAGTCTAGAAAATGAGGGAATTAGAGTTCATGCTGTTGTCTTTTTTCCGTAGAGTTCTTTGGAATTCAGAATTGGCCTAGTGGAATGTCAGCTATTGTTTATGACCATATATAGCTGTGACAGTACATAAATAATAAATGTTTGCTTCTTCTTGTATCCAAGAGCCTGGGATGCTGGGACGACCTTAGAAATGTTGCCTCTTTCTCAATGGCGGTTATTTAAAGACTTTTCTGACTAATCAAGGTGGAAACCAACATTCCTTGCCATGAAACACTGTGTTCATGCCATTGGCTGCAAGAAAAAAAGCTAGGTCTGTTGTGTCCCAATTTATTTGGAGGGTTGATTAAAATTCTCAGATGAAGCTTGCCTTTGTATTTATAACTTAAGTATGGATACTATTTAGAAGCTGTATTATTCCTGCACCTCAGAGTACATGATAATTGTGTATAAGTATCAGCCAGGCTCCAAATAGAAACTACTCTGGGTTTAAAACAGAGGAGATTTAATGCCAGGTTGGTTACACAGGTGATGGAAAAGCTGAGGAACCAATCTGGGTATTAACAGCCATGGGAAGTTATTACCACCCTGTATTGGTTATCTGTTACTATGTAACAAATTACCCCTAAATTTATTGGTTAAGAAAACACAAAATATTATTATCTTACACAGTTTTGAGGGCCAGAAATATTGGTGTGGTTTAGATGGTTACTTCTGGCTCAAAGTTTCTCAGGAATTTGTAGTTAAGCTATTGGCTGAGGTTGCAGTCTCACCTATGGGTGCTTGATTAGGGTGAGAGATCCACTTCCAAGCTCACGCAGGTGATGGGCGGTAGGCCTTGGCCCCTTGCCATGTAAGCCTCGCCACAGGGTAGCCTTACATAGTGGCAGCTGGCTTCCCCTAGAGCACGTGGTCCATAAGACGGAGAGAGCCCACTCCAGAAAGAGCCCCAGTATTTTTATATCTGAAATGATGTCCCATCACTTCTGCTGTTTTCTGTTTATTACAAGCAAGTCACTAAGCCCAGCCCACACTCAAAGGGAGAGGATTTCACAAGAGTGTGAATACTAGAAGGTAGATATATTAGCTTGCTAGGGCTGCTGTAAGAAAGTACCACAAACGGGTGGTTTAACAGAAATTTATTGTCTCAGTTGTGGAGGCTAGAAGTCTGAGATCAAGATGTCAGCAGTATTGAATCCTTCTGGGGACTATGAGGGGGAAGATGTTCGATGTCTCTCTCCTAGCTTTTGGTGATTTACTGGCAATCTTTGGCACTCATTGGCTTGTAGATGTGTCACCCCAATCTCTGCCTTCATATTCACACGTTGTTCTCCCTGTGTGTGTATCTCTGCGTCCAAATTTTCCCTTTTCTAAGGATAGCAGTTATGTTGGATTAGGGCCCACCCTAATGTTGTCATCTTAGCTTGACTACATCTGCAAAGACCCTATCTTCAAATAAGGGGGTTAGAACTTCAAATATATATTTTTTGGAGGAGGGCCGTAATTCAACCCATAACAGTGAACCTCATTGGAGGCCATTTTGAAGGCTGCCTACCACACGCTCTTATTCTGGAAGACAGAGGGAGGAGGCAATGTTACATGAGCCTAATGGATCCTCTTCCACCCGATGGAACCTAGGACCAAGGTAGGCTATCTGGCCAGAGCTGGAGCCATGGAAAAGACTGTGTTGCTACCAGAAATGCTATATGAGCAGAGAGGGAATGGGAGAATAACTTGGTTTCTTCCCCATTTTGCCCTGCTCCAAAGTAGGCATCCCTATCTCCCTTGCTGAAAGTCAGTTGCTAAGGGCTCCTGCAAGAGTCAGCCCTCCTCCAAGACTGAACAGAGCTTGAGAAAGGCAAGCAGTGGATCTGAGGGCAAGCAGTCCCGGGACTGGAACCTATGTGTTGCATTAGATTTGCAGCAAGGAATACCAGAGTGTGCAGAAATGCACAGAGACATCGCAGGACATTTTGAATTTTTTGAGGTTGGATCTCACATGCAATACTAGTTCAAGGTAGTTCAGATAGTCAACATCAGATGGTCCTTCACTCCTTTTTGATATCTTTGCAGTTGCTGTGACCTAACTACTTTAGTAAATGGAATTTTTAGGTCTATCTATGCTGAGAGGAGCCATGAAATAAATTCTTAAGACACTAAGGACTCCATGAATCAAAAAAGTTTTGGAACTTAGGACATTGGGCATTCTTTATATTATTATTCACCATGACCATATTTATAGAGCATATCCAGGAGGCTGGTTCTTTAATGATTTGGCAGCTAACTTCCTGCCCACCATCATCCTATTTTGACCTCAGAATTACTGAACTCAAAGTTGGGCTCTGAGAAGTGTGCAGCTGGGATAATGTCAAGAAAATAAGAGAAGTCTTGCCTAAGAAACTCAAGGAAACATTTATGGATCCTGGAAAGTGGGGCTGTAAGATTTTACTGATTCATCCACAAAGGATAATGTTTGAAGGGAAGAAAAATCTGGAGAAGTATATATATATATATATATATATATATATATATACAGATATATGTTGTAGGCAAATTGACTAGCTCCCAGTTCCTTGCATATTGTGTGTTCACATACAGCTTCAGCCCTTGCACCTGCTGTTGTTACTGCCAGAGCAGTCTTCCTCCTCTCTCCACCTGTCTCACCTCCCACCAAGGGACTGATTTTCCCTTTAGGGCTCAGCCACGTGCTCACTTACTCCAGGAAGGTTTCCTCTGTCCCCAAAACTGGCTAGGTGGTCCTTCTATGCTGTTCCATATCTGCTGGTGCCCTCCCATTATAACAGTTACCACACTGGAGCACAAAGCTTCTTTATGTCTTTCTTCCTGCTGGTTTGTAAGCTCTGTGAGGGAAGGAATCATTTCTGTCATGTCCCAACCGTATCCCCAGTACCTACTACAGGGCCTGGTACATAGGTGCTGTGGGGGATCAGAATTGGCCACCCCAAAATGTGTCTCTTTGGCATGAAGATTATTTTGGGCTGGTTACTTTTAAAAACTGCAGAAATGAGAGAAACTCTGAAAAGTAGAATTTACTTACCCTTTGTAAGAGACATTTACATTTGTAAGGGAAATCTCCATCTGTAAAGGTGTCTCCCTCTCTCTACCAGGAAGAAGGGGGGATGACCTTATCTCTAGAAGCTCTTTATCAATGCGGAAGGCAAGGACTTAAATCTGCATAATAACCTTGCTCTTGTTTACTGTGCTTTTCTGGTAATCTTCCACAACTGACTCACCCTATCTCCAACATCCTCCTTTGCCTTTAGCTGAAGATGGTATTTAAGGTGAGAGCTTCCACCATTTTGGCGAGTTTATCAGTTTTCCTGAGTCTCTCCCATGTATACATGTTATAAAGCTTTCTTTGACTTTCTCCTGTTATTCTGTCTCATGTGAATTTAACTCATAGCCCGTCCAAAAGGACCTAGAGTGGGTAGAGGAAATGTCTTCCTCCCCAACAGCGCTCAATAAATACTTACAGAAAGATCATCGGGAATTAGATCAAACAAGAGAAGCCACAGATTTTGTTCCAGTGAGCCTGAGGCAGGTGCTTCCATCAGTGACAAAGTATCTTCTTGTATAGTCCTCAAAGACACTACAACAGGAAATGGTTCTTTAATAGGAACTCTAGTTTAGTAACATCTGAATATTCACATTATGACTCAAATATGCAGAAGTGACACTTTATTTATAGTGGACTGTTGTGCCCTTGCTTGTCTTTCCAAGGTCACTCAGTAATTTCCAGTTTACGACTTAGTCTCTTTCATATTAACTCAATCTCTTTGGGGAAAGAAAAGCTTTTCTTTTTCATGGAGAGGGCAGTCTAACTTTGAGTAGTTTAAGTGCTGTTTGCTGTGAGGAAGGGGGCATTTTCTCTGCAGCCACCTTCTAAGCCCTGGCACCCAGTGCAGGGCAGCTTGTCCTGCCTGGCTGTGGGCATCTCGTTTGGTACCTGCTGGGTTACTGGGCATCGTCTGGCACCCTTGATGATGTCCAGGTTCTGCCATTCCTGTGATCTTGAGGGCCTTGCATTTTGCATCTCCATCATTTCAAATTTGGATCTTTTCTGGTTTTCAAGACATCTGGACCTCTAGAAAGCCCAAGAAACTTTGGTTGCCTTCTCTGCACCACCTCAGAGTGTGTCCATCCCTCAGGCTCCCATGGGTCTACCCATAAGTACTATTGTTTATCATGTAAGCAACATGTCCCTGCATTGCCAGGCTGAATACCAGACTCCCTTGGGCAGCTTACACTCTTTCCAGGATATTCCCTGGAAAGCCAGGCCCAGCTGACTTTCTCTGTTATTCTACCAACCCTCCTAGGGATTCCTATTATCGTACACTCCCCGCTGCCAATGCCTAGAGAAACAGGGTGTTGGAACTTGTCTCAAAGACCCATGTAGCATGTTAACCCTGGTCTCACATCCTCTAAATCCTTTTCCTTTTCTACTTTATGACTTAATTTCATAAACTCTCTGAGCTCAGTCTTCTAAACTTGGTCTTCTTCATAATTCAAAATATAACCTTCTTTCACCTAGTGCCTAGCTCTGACTAATCAAAAGAATTTTGGCTTTCGGAGGATTATTTTTCCTTTGGGTATAAAAACAGTTCATTTGAAACTCAAAGCCAAGAAATGACTTCTTTGTTATAGAAAGGGTCTGCCCTCCCCCTTTCCAGGGAACTTAGCCTTGTGGTTGTGGTTCTGCTTTAGTGGTAGAAAGGATAACAAGTTCATAAAAGAGAGGTGGGTGAAGGCAGGCAGGAAAGGAAATTCAATATCAAAAAATATTATCCTACTGCATTTGTAATTATAACTTATATTGCATTTGGGTTATATTTACATAAAACTTTATAGTTTGCAAAATGCTTTCACGTATGTCACCCTGAAGCAGTATAGAATAGTGGCTAAAAGTCCAAATTTTAGACCCTGGTTTTGATCCATGATTCAGCCACTCACCTGCAATGTGATGCTGCATGAGCTAATTTAACTTTCTTTATCTGCACAATAAAGGTAAAGGGGAGAAGAATAGTACCATCCCATATGGCTATCAGTGTTAAATAAGACTTCATCTATGTAAAGAACTTTGTGAAACACCTGGTACATGTTACTTATAAATGGCGTGATTTCTACTTCAAGAAATTGAAGAGTATAAATGAAGGCCACACTATTGTTTTTTAAGCCAGTATTAATCTCTTTGGAACTTCCTTCTCCTGTCAGATTTGTTCAAACTCCACCCTTAGTTATGGATTTCGTTCTCTTTGTCTAGAATTGGGTAAAGGAAATGGAGATTCTTAATTGCTGAAATATATGACAGCTCATACGGGTCACTATCTCTATGGTCATTCCACATGATCTGATGCTGCTGCTAGGCTAGGCAGGGCTTGAGGACTTTGGCAACTGATGCTGGGAACTTGGGAGTTACAAGCTCAGCTTCCATATGAGGGGGCAGGAAATATGCATCAGTTCCAGTCCTCAGTAAACCTGTAGCCCTGGAGATGTCTCCACGTCTCCTTGTCCGCACCCAGTGACACTCCCTTTCCTCTGTCCTCCTCTGGGCCAACCTAACATAATCTCAAGCAGTTCACACTTCAGGAGCAAAAATTTGGAAGGGGGATTGACATTGGAACATTTCTATGTTCTGTGGGGCACCTCTTGTGTTTAGGCAAAGGCCTACTGCAGTGAGAACAAAGCACAAGTTACTATCTCAATGAATTATCCTGCTATGCTTGGAAGAAATGGAGGCAGTTATTATCATTATGCCATGATATGATGGAAAGATAAACAATTTTGAATTGCACTTTAATCATTTAACATAAATCCATTGAGAGACTTTTAGGAATGAATATTTTGATAATATTTAAAATGAGGATAAAACACCAGACTTAATCAGAATTATAAGATTTCTATCAGGCTTGTAGAAAGGAGAAAAAGGAATCAATTCAACACTGAATATTTGAATGGCTTTAGGAATTCGTCCTAGTAATTAGAATGAATTTAGAAATCTGAAACTAGATCTCTATGATGACTAGAGACGGGAATGCAAATTTGTATACAAACAAACAAACAAACAAAAATTTGCAAGAAAACCTAGACTATATATAGCAGTGGGAAAGAAATTCATAACCAAGACTGGAAATTCAGACTTTTAAAGGAAAAGCATAGAGCTATTTATTAAAAGTTAAAAACACTTACGATATGTGATATAATCAAAGTCTAAAATAAATGATGAACTTGGAAAAAGTATTAGTAATACGAAAGACAAAGGGTTTATTTACATTATCATACACAGAGCACTTAAAACTTGGAAAAGCTGCTAGAAAAATGGAAAAAGTATGTGCTCAGTAAACATGTGAAAAATTGAATGATATATCAATTTACTGACATTAGATTGACAAAATTTAACAGACTTGGAAATGTAAAGCCCTGTCTGGAGAAACACACACAGAAAAGAGCACATTCACATACTGATGATAGGATTTGTGACATTCTTTTGGAAAGAGATGTGGCAATGCCTGCTAAAATTAAAATTAAAAATATATGTATCCATTGACCTAGGAATTCTCTTATAGAAATGTATTCTATGGAAATGAAAAGTCAACTGCAAAAGGAAATATATACAAGGACGTATATTGCCATATTGTTCATGTTAGTTAAATAAATGATGACAAAGTCACCACATGGAAAGTTACACATCTATTAAAAGGAATGAACTAGAGCTATGTCAGTCATCTTGGAAGGATTTCCATGAAATACTATTGACAAAGCAAACAAAGATTTGGAGAAATGTTATAATATGATCTAATTCTTATAAAACAATAATGACTATTTTGTATTAGTGACTGAGTGCACCGTAGACGTTAATATGGATTACCTGGAATGATGGTGATAGGGTTGAGGGCAAAGAAAAGATGATCGATGGAAAGCAAGGAAAAAACTATCTAGACTAAAAAGCAGGGGTACGGTACCCAAATAAAAATACATACATGCGGGGACACACACACACACACGCGCACAGAAATTAGGGGAATAAAGGGTAAATTCAGTTCTATGTATACTGACCTATATGAATAGCCTATGATATTCTGTCAAATTTCAATTTACAGAGTAATTTGTATAGTATGATTCTATTTTTGTTAAAGTAAGTAAACAATCACCTATATTTGTGTATATATGTTTCCACATATATGTGTATATATTTATGAACACACTTATGTGCAAGGGAAAAGGCATGGAAAAATACACGCTAGATTTAACATTGCATTCTTTAGGAAGTGGGCATGGAGCAAGGACAGGATTACATCTTTATTTTTTTCATCATGCATTCTTTTAATTCTTATGCTAAGTTGAATGAATTTTGTAATTTATAACTCACCAAATATATTTAAATAATAATATCTTACATATGTATAACTTCTAGATTCTACAGATCTGTTAACTCAATCAAATAACACACTAACCCTAGCCTGTGGCCAATATTACCTTAACCAGGCTCTGATCTTATCCCAAAGTGAAATTTATTCTCCTTATGCTAAGTGATTGCTAAGACGCCATTTCTCCATTCATCTTCTCATCTACTTCTCATAAACCAGAGGGCTTCAGTGACTTTCCAAATGTTCCAGAGTTAAGTATGACCTAAATCCAGATCTCAAATTCCACTTTGTTTTCTTTCTATTGTATCAAAAATGCTGCCAAGCAATTGTTTTCCTAGCTCCTTCCAAAAACCCAACACTCGTCCAAGTCCTGGCCATGGATGGCTGCAAAGCTGCTCACGCCACATAGTGAAATTTTCCCCTCTGGTTGTCAAGGTACCATTTATTTTCCCCCAGTCTCTGGTGTCCCCTTTTCTTCTCCCTGCTTGGCTAAATCCTACCCATTTGTGAGATAATTTGGGTACGTCCCAAATGCATGACATCAAAAGAAGACCCAGCCCTATTAGCTGCCTTCTGTTTCAAGTAAAATAGCCTGGTCTTTAAGACAGTCCATGAATAAGATTTTTTCAGCCTGTGTACTAAAGAAATAAACAACATAAATAAAAAGGCCTCATAGCTACAGCCTGCTACAGTGAAATAAACAGAAAAAGAATCAAAGTCTAAGGTTGATTTGGACAGAATGTTTGTATCCCCCCACCCACGATTCCCTAACCTCCTAACCCCCCAGTGCAATGGTGTGTGGAGGTGGGGCCTTTGGAAGGTAAGCAGAGTTAGATGAGGTCCTGAGAGGGGACTCTCATGATGGAATTAATGCCCTTATAAAAGGAGGAAGAGACATGAGTGTTCCCTCTCTCTCCACCATGTGAAGATATGGCTAGAAGGAGGTGTCTACGAGCCAGGAAAAGAGACCTCACCAGACACCAAATCTGCTGGCACCTTAGCTTTGGACTTCCAAGTCTCCAAAACGGTGAGAAATAAATGTTTGCTGTTTCAGCCACTCAGTCTGTGGCATTTTGTTACAGCAGCCTGAGCAGACTAAGGCCAAGGTGCGAACATTGTCTAGAACTCACTGATGCCACTACTTTTTCAGCATTAGCTAACAGGAAGCAGCAGGACGGTTGCACATATATGTCTGTGCTTTCATTTCTTGAATTATTCTTGTGGTAGGCAGGATTCTAAGATGACCCCCACTGAATTATGGCCTTGCATAACACCATTCCCTTGGACGCAGGCAAAACTTGGGACTTGCTTCTAGCCAACAGAATATGGCAAAGGTGATGGGATATAAGATTCATACATGATATAAGACTCTGTCTAAGCAGACTGGAGAGAGCTTCCACTACCGGCCTCTTCAAAGGAGTAAGCTGTGGTGTTGTGAGAGGGCCGTGTGGCCAGGAACTGGGGGTGGTCCCTTGTTGCTGACGAGTGATCCCCAGCTGACAGCCAGCAAGAAAAGCAGGGACTTCAGTCCTACAACCCCAAGGAGTTAAATTCTGACAACAACCATATGAACTTGGAAGAGGACTCAGCTCCAGAAAGAAATACAGGCTGGCTGACACTTTGATTGCAGCCTTCTGAGACCCTGACCAGAGGATCCAGTTAGACTGTGCCTGGACTCTTGACCCACAGTGAGATAAGAAGCATGTATTGTTTTAAACCACTAAGTTTGTAGTAATTCGTTATGCAGCAATAGAAAATGAATACAACACTTAACAAGTACAAATCATGATGTCATGGAAAGAACACAGATCAGGAACATAGGAGACTTGGGTTTTTTCCTCATGTCCCAATGAGCTTGCTATGGGGCATCAAGCAAGTCACACAACCTTTGGGGGATTTGGTGACCTGATGTGAAATGATGGCCTTTTCAAGATCTCTCTAAGGTCCTGCTACTAACACCACCTGGCAAATGTTGACATTAATTGCTGTAAGATTTTTAGTTATATCAAATATGCTGCATATTATAATCATACATTTTAACCTGGCTCACTCATTTCAATTATTTAGTTTTGTCATTGTCACCCCCCTCAATAAAAAGGTCTATTAAAATCAACATACTCAGGCATTGACTTAAGAAGGCAGAAAGAGGTCTAAGGACCAGTTCAGAAAGGTGCTTAAAAAATTGTGTGATGATCATCATTACCTTTCAGAAATTTCCTTGTAAAATTGAGAAGCAAGACAAAGCTAAGGTCAAAAAAGAGGAAGTGAGAATTTTACTTTCTGGAACATTTTGAGGAATGTTAAAGATGGGTTAGATGTGATTCCTGTCTATTTCTGGAGCATTGCACAATGTAGGAAAACAGAGCAAACTTTTAGCATCTCTGGAGGGAACTGTGCACATTCCCCAGGTAAGACTCTTACCTTAGAAGGCAGCACCTTCTCATCACCATCAGGATTCTGGCGGTTCAGCAGGTTCATCTTAATGATGCACACTCACTCACTGCACAAAAGAGAAAAGGGAACAATGATGGAGCCACCAACCGTTTTATTGTCCTTTGTCATTATTATGAAACACCATAGTTCATGTTTATATTTAGCGTAAGTAATGAGCCTAGGAGAGGCAAAGCCCCATGTTGTGCAGGGGAAATGGTATATTCCCTCCTGATGCCACAAGGCACTGTAAACAAAGGAGACTTCAGCTATAAATAGGACCTGGGTCAGGAAATGTTTCATGCAAGTATTAATAATCAATGCACTACACAGACTTTGTAAGGTGAGGGCCAGAGTGATTATCATCCAGTTTGGAAAGCCAATGAAATCCTGAGGAAACGAAGAAATGACTTCCTTTGCTCTAGGAGGCAGTTGGTGTGACCGGATGAAGGGATCCTTTATTCGTTTAATTTTCTCTCTTTGCATTGATTTAGTTCCACAGTTGACGCGGGGGTACTGGGGCTTACTCTAGGAGTCAGCCCTGGGAGCACAGGAGACAGGAGTTAGCTCTCATTTGCAAACTCACCAGGCGACTGCAAGCAAAGGCAGAAGACAGAGCTGCCAAAGCCAATCGCTGCCACAACCTGTGGCAGGCTCCACGGGCCTGGCTCTCCCACCGCCCTGGGGGCGGGCTCCCTCCCCTCTGCCCTCCTCCTCCGGAGAGCCTGGCTGCTGCTCTCCTGCACCTGTCACACCTCCCGGTATTGGCAGAATGAAATGAGGAGACAGCTGGAGTCATTATAGTTCCTCTGTTTGAAGGTTGCCCAAATGAAAAACAAACAAACAAATCTGGTGAGTTTCGTGTTTCTTTTAAGTGTACAGAAATGCAGCTGCTAAGTGGTGTAGGACATCAAAGGAGCCTTTTAAATTCAGGACACTAAAGTGTTCTTCCTGGCTTCATCCTTGGTGGAGATCTGTTAGAAAACTTTAGAAGGAAGTTGCAGAAGAGGATTAGATCTATTAAACTTGTCTGAATGGTGAAAAGTTTTTTATAGAGCTCATTACGTGTTCTTTTTGCTGATCTCTGTGGAGAATACGATGGTGTAGTGAGACCCAAGGTTGTATTTTGGGTGGTAGGAGTCAAGTGCATAGTTGAAAAATATTTATTTAATAGAAATGATAAGGTAATATGATTGCCTATTAATTGTGAATTTATTAGAAACAAAGATATATTCTGAAGCATTCAGTAATTTGAGTACTTTGAGTGAAATGAAGATTAATCTTAGCCCCCAAGTTTGAAGTTTTGTCTCAAAATGTAAAGACACTATGTAGGTAAAATAACTGGCATATTATTTTCAATGTACATTGTAATATTTTAAACAGCTGAGACTTCAATGATTGGGGCAAACAAAATGTGTATTTATTATTTTCTATCAGTGGCTTAGCAGTTGTTAATTTTCTTAAAATTTTTATTTATTTGTAAAAGAATATGAAATTACTTGTCATTGTAAGTTGCAATAGGAAAAGTGACAGTATTTGAATATTCAAATTTTCTGAACATAAAAATCTTAAATATTATATGTTTTTAAGTTACAGTTTCAATTTTGTTTTGACCAGGATTTGTTAAATGGTTGGTTTGTAAATGATTTGTGCTTTAAAGTCATTTGTCTTTAATTTGACACACTTTAAATGACTTCTTAATCCATCTCACTCCTCTATTTAGCTGCAGAAAAATTTAAATTTTGCCATATAGATGGAACTAATATGGGAAATGTATCCTATATTTTGGTGGTTGTTGTTGATAATGTTTGTATGCGTGAAAAAAATCTATCTTGGTTATTCTGAGATTTTTTTTCTATTTGTTCTCCAAACTCAATTAGTTGCTTTCAGCTAACTTTTTTTGTTTCTGGCTAAAATAATAAATCTAAAAAATTAATTTTCACCTGCTATTGTTTTAATCCATAAATTTAATTGAGAACTGTTTAAGATCTAGTTATTTTGGTCAAGCTTGAATTTTATTTTGACAGCTTTCGGGGGCTTGCCGAGGTGGGGGAGAGAGAATGTGAGTGTGGAGGAAGCTCTTGAATTAAATAATGTATAAAGGTTAAACATCAAACACGTGTGACTGTCATCATCATAATTCTAAATCACAGCTGACCGTGGATATTGATCTCCCACTCCAATAAATCCTAACCTCTTTGGTGTAGTTTTTCTTCTGTTGACCTGATTTTTATTTTCTTAGCCTCTGAGATGTTAGCTCCATAAAAGGTAGGTTTGAGGACAGGATCCCCCAAAGGTAGGTTTTTATTTCAGATTCATACCAGACAGCTTACCAGAGGAATTCCGAATGAGGTCCTGGTTGGGGTACACTCTGAAGGGGGTCTTGTCAAAATATAGAGCTACATAGCATTGGTTGGTTCTCCAATGGAAGGCAAGTGAATACACGTACACACCTAATTGCACGATAAACTCTAGTTTAAAACTGTGTATACAATTTCTGGAAATGAAAAAACAATTTATAGCTATTTATCAAAAAGACATTTTTATTTGTTTCCCTGAAATGTGAGGATTAATTCACAAACATTTGGAATACCGTTTGACTGTTGGAAAGGAACTGTGATTGTCCATCTTCTGCCGTCTATGGAAAATGTCAGCATTTTTCTTGTTTTGGTACCCAATGGTATATGTTTAAGTTTTCATTTTTTAATTTACATTTTTAAAATAAAGCCATTCAATTTCTAAAATAAAGCTTCTAATATTTGTAAATTAATTTCATTAGACATTTGACTGGGGTATATGTTTCACAAGGTGCATGGGAGTTGGAACCTTTATCAAGGTATTTTTTAATTCAAAATTAAATACATGTTACTGTTGAAAAAATATTTTGAACATGTACATGTTCACTGTAGATAAATTAGAAGATATAGAAAAGTATAAAAATAGTTATAAAAACCACTCAGCTTCAACAGGCAGAGACAGCTATTAAATATCATGGCGTGTTTATTAGTATGAAGTATGCATATTTTTTAAAAAGTGGAATCATACTGTATAGAAACCATATTCTGTCTTTTCCCATAAAACATTAATTATTTTCAAGCCCTCTTGGCTATTTTTAAGTAGCTACACTGTGTTCTATTAAATGGATAAACCATAACTCTTCAAAACATTCCTTTGTTGACATTTAAAGGTTCATTTCATGCTAAGTGGATACAACAAGATTTGCTTGGCACAATGCGTTTTAGATATTGAAAACACCGGCTCTTCCTTATTCACAAAATGTGGATGATTTCACTTCTCCAAAATGGAATATTTCATTATGGAAATGGACAAAGGAGGATCTTTAAGTGATTTCTACACTTTCATCTTAATTTTAACAGTAAGCATTGCAAACACCTATTATTATAGTAACATTGACTGAATTCTACAAAGATTCATTTAAAAGACTTAATAGGCTATTAATACATCAAGGGAACACCTTGTAAAGAGTGTCCTTTACAAATCATTTAGAGCACTTTTCTCCCTGGAGGGTACCATTACACTTGTATGTTTGCAAGCAAATAGAGTGTTTGGCCTTATTACAATTCTCAAGGTACTTTTGATATTACTACCTCTAATATAACAATAGTAGTGTCAGCGGGGGCCTATGGTCTTAGGTGGGTTATAGAATCAATAGAGGGTGATGGGTTTTGAAAAACTCATTCTCGGCTTCTAGCTTAAACAGAACCTAGCTAGCAGTCCCAGACTCAACAGTTCCCCACTTTATACTAAAATTCTTAGGAAGACATTTTAAAAGATGAATTCATAATACTTCCAAAGACCAGTACTTACAGTTAACCCATTGCCAGTATCTGGGAGAAATCACTGGACTAGAAAATTTCAGTGACTCAAGGTTCAGTGTGATCAGGAAATAGGAAGAAATCCACTTTTTTTGTGTTTCACTCCTAATTCACAACCTCACCATCTATACCAAACAGGGAACAGGGTCTCCATCCCTTTGCTGAGGGCTGCTTTTGAAGAAGCCAAAGTATGCTGTCCATACTCTTCCCAGGTGTTAGTGTTTTTCTTTCTAAAACTGCCAGAGATGGCAGATCACGTAGACAACTGTAGAGAAAGAGAATGGAGGATTAGCAATGGCGGTGGTGCCCTGCACCCCTCAGTAAAGCTCTGCAGAGCTTCAGGAGCAGACTGGGAGAAGCCTAGGAGCAGTGCCCATGGCGTTGAGGGTGTTAATATACTCCAGCTCTTCAGCCAGGGCTGCCTGAGTAGGGACGTGCAGTCTGTGCTCTGCCCCAAATGAACCTGGCGGAGGACGGCTGTCTCAAAAAGGAACAGTGCTTTTTTGAAATTGTGTGTGTGTATGTGCACCTGTGCATACGTGCACTTCATACAAAGTCCCTGCATGTCCTGGTGGCGGCCTTGTCTTTAGAGCATCAGAAACCCAGATTGTGAAGTAGGAGAACTATTCACTAAGACCAGCAGAACTGTGGTGTAAATACCACTAGACCCTAGGAACTACGGTGGAAGCTGTGCAAATCGGTCTACCTCCCAGCCGCAGCTCTGAGAAGGGGCTGTGACGACCGCCCAACTAGACCAGGTGTGAGGTCAAGGGAAATTCTTAATACTTCCTTGTCTGTTGTCAAACACTTGGCTCAATTTTTTTTTTGAGGTCATAATGGTTTATAACATTGTGTAATGTCAGGTGTACATTATTATTTATCAGTTTCTGTATAGCCTGCTTTGTGCTCACCACCAATAGTCTAAATTTTTATCCGTCACCATATATCGGTGCCCCTTTAGACCTTTTGCCCACCCCCAACCCCCTTCCCCTCTGGTAACCACTAATGTGTTATCTTTGTCCACGTGTTTGTTTATCATTCCACATATGAATGAAATAATGAGGCAAACACCTGGCTGAATTTTTTTTTTATTGAGATCAAGTGAAATTGTGTTAGATAACAGATGCATTTAAAAAATACTAGAAGGAAGATAATCTGGCCATCCTCTGGATGGTGAGATTATGGGATTATGAGTGGTTTTTATTTTACTTAAAAATAATGTGCATGTAGTATTTTAATAATCAGAAAAATGAAAGTTATCCTTAAGAGAAAAGCAACAAAAATAAGTTTTATATTCATTTCTGCACAAACGGTATAATTGGGATCTTTCTTGCCTCTTTTTGAATTTACTTTTTCTTAATTAGTGAAGGAATCTAATAAGAAGACATCAATAGTTCTATTTTATTTTTGAATTGAAGTCTCAGTGACAGTCACCTTTTAGTTTATCACACACAGGTTGGTTGGGTACTGCGGTAAAGAGACAAGGATTGCTTAGTCACCCAGATTTTCTCCCTTCCTGGAGTAGCGACACCACAAGCCACACCTGAAACAACTCTTAATTTCAACAGTTTCCCCCCTTGCTCTCGTTAGAGAATGTCAGAGTGTGCTGGGCAGCCAAGGTTATGTGATCTGGTGGGCTAGATCCGATTAATGTTTTTAATTGTGTTTTCAAGATGTAACACACCCAGGGAGATTTGTTCCAGATGGATGCAGTACAAAATGAAAAATAAAATAAAACCCCCTCCAAGCACAATATTATTCTGAATATTTCTTTGAGGGATCAGCAGGTTTTAAATCATTGTGAGATGGGCTGA
Organism: Equus przewalskii; assembly: GCF_037783145.1. Classification (NCBI taxonomy): domain Eukaryota; kingdom Metazoa; phylum Chordata; class Mammalia; order Perissodactyla; family Equidae; genus Equus; species Equus przewalskii. The sequence continues at coordinate 17,771,025 of NC_091852.1, forward strand.
AGGTATTTGCTACATCATTATGCCTTTTCCAGTAATTTGAAATAATTTTTAGTTTTCAAGGCTTTTCTGTGTAGCCCTAGTCTCTACCTGTCATTGGTGAGCTCACCCATTATATTTTTAAAAAGTATCAGAAAAAGGTATATGACAAGTCATAATGTGGATAATTATGACTCAGGAATATTTTATAGGATATTCCCAATATTTTATCTTAGTGCATAAAAATTTCTGCATGTATTTGTGTGTATGTGCATACTTCAAAAGGTCAAAGACAGTACAAAGCTTTGTTTAGAAAATATTAAGTTAAATGTGCAATGTATTTGTAATAGAGCAAACTATTACATAAAAACTAATGAAACAAATACACTTGACTGTTTTTTGTATAAATACACAAATTGTTGGGCTATTTAAAAATATAAAATCACGGAATTTAATTATGTGGTAATTTCTGATAGTTAAATGGATTCCTTATTTGACACATAGCCTATAAAGTAGAAATAATATTTGAAATGGCTCTTAGAGTCCAGACAAGAGCAAATTTTGGAGGAGGATATTTTTTCAAAGTAAATTAATTTAGATTTAGGTCCGTAAAGATCTCGCCCCCAAACATTAGGCTTACAGGCTGACTAGTCTCATCTTGTGCTCTTAGTTTAATAACTAGTTCTTACAACTGACAACTAAGAATATAGCTTTGCATATTAAGATGCTACTCCATATCTAATGCCATTTTGGTGTGCTTTTGGTGGTAAGTCTCCAGATTTATCTCTAGTGTATTTTAATTGTGGAAACACAACTAAAAGGCTGGAGTTTTGCTTCTCTTTGATTTTGCAATAATTTACCTTTTCTCTTTGGATTTAGGTAGCCTTAGAAAATTATAAACATCCTTGAACTCTCTCTTGCCGTTTGGAGGGAAACAGGACAGCTTCGTAGTCAGATGTGTTAGGTATGAGGAATAAAACTCTGTTTAGGAAACCGATTTCATGTTAAATCAGTCACCCAGAATGTAGAAAATGAATTGTGTTGAGTATGGAGTAGGAGAGGTGGTCTTTGTCCTGGATCAGATAGTGGGGAAAGTTGGCATGCACACACAAGATGAAAACTTAAGAAAGTTACCAAATAACATGTTTAAAATATGCACGCTAATAAGCCTCAGATGATTTATAACAGGCCTTTGCGTTGCTGCTTTAAGCTCCACTTTTAGGTAAGTGATCGTAGCAGTTTGCCGTGAAATTCTTCCTAGTGGGGGTTCTGTAATCCCTAAAACAAAAGAAATGATATAAACCCATTTCAAATGTTTAGGCCGTGGTCTCTACCCTTGAGGCTTTGTTCCCAGTTTAGATTTCTGTATGAAGTTCAAATCACATAAATGTAACGAATAACATGAGCATCTTTCGCTGAATACTGTAACCATTGGAGCCTAGCAGGAGCAGTTGCCGTAAGATTTTGAAGCTAATAGCATTAGGAGAATGAGTTGTTGACAGCGGCCTGGAGTAAGTGTGGAAAGCTGGGCATCTTTGCGATCTGAGTGCTACCACACAGCTGTTCTGATAGCCATATTCCCTCCTTACAAATACAAGTGTCTGCGTGCGCTGCTTCTCTACCTTGAAATTCCTAAGCATCTCTTTGAAAGCAAAATTTTGAGATATGTAACTATTCAAAGAACAGATATTTGAAAGTCATGATGACTCAGGAAGCTAATAGAATAGGAACTGTTCTAAGTTGCTCTTTCTCTCTCAATACGGTTGCTAAAATAACAGTGTAGTTTGGTTTTAGTACAGGAAAGTAAAACATACGTCAAAGATATCTTTTAAACGTCTCCAAATAGAAATTCCTGACTTGCATAGTTAAAAGGATATGAATTGTATAGCACCCTAGATTATATATAGATTTGAGTTGGAAATTTAGGGGGAAATGGCCAAATTATTCTCTCATTTCCTATCTTTGTAGGTTGATTCCATTTCTCTTAGTTTCTTCGGTCACAGTGTGCTAAAATTCACTAACAAAACCTTTTTCTGTAAACATTGGGAGACCTTGTCAGTTCTAAATGGACAACTTGGCAAATGTGGAAATCACCATTGTTGCAGAGAGGCTACACTTTCACAAGCAAACTGTTTTCTGGGTACCATTTGATCTGTTGGCATTTGAAGAGAAAAATCCCTTGGAAATTACTAATTTACAGCAAAAACTGTTGAATAATTGTTGCATAATCTACCAAACTATGACTACTGTTTTCTCCAAACCAAACTTGCATTTCTCACCAAAGTCAGTCCCTTTACCTTTTACAGAATTTATACCAACCAGGAAATTAAAATGGAATGTGAGGTTGAAACATCCTTCCACTTTTTTTTAAGGTTGCTAATTTAGATGGTTATTTATGTGGGCCTCCTCCTGCTCGGATCTCATTTTGCAGCTTGTCTCTATCAATGTTTATCAAAGTGGGAGCAAAATAATAATGGCTGGAGGTGGGGCCCTGGGACCTTTTCAACAGGTATCTCTAGGTAAACTTTGAAAGTCATTGCTTTAGGTGTTTTAAGAGTCATCACTTCATGTTTCAATTGCCTCGAAAGAAGATGAAATACCCCTCCCTCCTACTCCCCAACCCCACGCAGTAGGTTTTTCTACTTGGCATTTTGCCAAAGGATTTCATGTGGAAGAAATTAACCTGGATGGCTAAGATCAGATTGTCTAGGAGTTTCGTTTATCCAAGGCACCCCAGGTTAAGGCAGAGCTGACATGTAGTGTGACTGGTCTAATAATCCTAAATGATGGATGTAGGTATAATAGCTATGGAGGGAAATTTTCAGGACGTTTCCTGAGTTAAAAATAAGAGGCCAGTTCTTCAATATTGTCAGTTATTGTCATTACTGTCATCATTAGCAATGGCAGTTTAAAACATTGTGCTTTTAAAATTGAGCTGAGGTCTAAATGGTTTCCAGACCTTGGGGAGGATCTTGACCTAGAGCTCATAGTTTATAACAAAGAAATATTCGTAAGTGAATAAGTCAATGCTAAAATCTAATAATTTAAGATTCAGTCATTTGTAGCTATGTTGATGTTTTTCTTTTTCTTTCTTTTTTTGGGTGGGGCGGGGTGAAGATTCGCCTGGAGCTAACATCTGCTGCCAATCCTCCTCTTTTTGCTGAGGAAGACTGGCCCTGAGCTAACATCGGTGCCCATCTTCCTCTACTTTATATGTGGGACGCCTGCCACAGCATGGTTTGACAAGCGGTGCGTAGGTCTGCACCTGGGATATGAACTGGCGAACCCCGGGCTCAGAATGTGTGAACTTAACAACTGTGTCACTGGGCTGGCCCCAGTTCTTTTATTTTTATTTTTGCTGGGAAAGATTCATCCCAAGCTAACATCCCTTGCCAATCTTCCTCTTTCTCTCTTTTTTCCCCTCCCTGAAGCCCCAGTACACAGTCGTATGTTCCAGTTCTAAGTCCATCGTTTTCTTCTATGTGAGTTGCCACCACACCACAGCTCCTGACAGATGAGTGGTGTGGTTCCACGCCTGGGAACCAAACCTGGGCCACTGAAGTGAAGGATGCTGAACTTTAAACACTAGGCCATGAGGGCTGGCTCTGATGTTTTTCAATTAAAATTTTGGCTCTTCACAAGGCAAAAGAGTGGTTAAATATATCAGCACCCCAAAGTAAACATCACACATACCATCTTGATATGCTACTGAGAAAGAAAAAATGAGATAACAGCTAGGAGGGGAGACATAAGCTACTAAAATCTGCTGATTTGAGACTTTTAAAAATACATAAATTTATAAATAAACTATATGAATTAAGTCATGTATGTAGAGAAGTGAGTGATTTGTGAGGGAAGCAGTATTTATAGTGTTCCAGGAGGGCAGATAAAGCAAATTTTTGTGATCTTGAGATTCCTAACATCAAGTAGGAATCCCAAGTAACCTCACAATTACAATATGATACGATAAATACCATTTTAGACACAGAAATGTTAGAAGAGAAGGTAGGCAGAGTTCCAGACTTTGTCTGGGGAGGTTCTGGAAGTTTTGTTGAACAGATGATCCCAGAGCTGCTTGTAGATAGTATGTGCTCAAGAAATGTTTGCATAACATCATTGTTTTCAATCCTCATGACAATGGACCTGGGAATACGGTATGTTTTTAGATTGCTTTTTCACTGGGTTTAGTTTAACTTTAGTCTGTGGCTTTGGATATCTTGGTTTTCTCACTTTCTTCCTCTCTGCAAATACTATAGAAGTAGCAGTGAAACCAATTTGGGGCTTTGATGAAATGCCTGTAATAATGCTGTTCAACATGCATTTAAGTTTTAGAGATTCAGGGCCTTTAAGCAAATAGCCCTAGAAATGCTGTTGAAGGGTGTTGCATTGCAGCTTTGCAAATGGGAAGGGATGTAACTGAAGGACATGTATTGTGCTGAAAGGATAGTTTGAGGTTTTTTAAAGAGTTGAATAGGCAATGGGTGTGGCTGCTAAACAATACTGTGTGTTTCTATTCAGGAAAGCTGGTGGTATCCAGGGGGATGGTTGATTGGGGTCTCTTTAATTATTGCCCCAAGCCATTTCTCCTTCAATAGCTAGAAAAGAAATGAAGAAAAGACAGAGTTCACAAAGAGGGGAAAGGTAAGCAAGGTCTGGATTTTAAGAAGGTAATCTAGGTAAGGTTCTTAGACTTTTAAGAGCTAATTGAAGAGAAACCTGACTAAGAATGAGAAGTAGCTTGAAGCCAACTTAACATTAAACCACACTGAAGGTTTAGGATAACTTCCTGGCAGGGCATTTCCCAACAAGCTAAGAAAAGTCTGGAGTGTGTGGTTAAAGGAAACCTTATGTACCTATGAGAAACATATTTAACTTCTTTAAAAATTGCTTTCAAACACCAGCTTTTAAAATGATCCTCATTTAATGAAAAATTGTGTTTTAATTTGCCAAATTTTACATTTTAACAAGTAGAAAAACTATCCGTTTAGGAGGAAGATCTTACCAGAGTCCTCCACATTGGCGGTAGGGCACTCACCATGTGATTTGAATTATACCATGGGGGCAGCCTTGCCACCCAATGGCGGTATATAAAAATTGCAGGTTTAATTTCAGTTTGCGTTGAGGCAGAAAATTTTACAAAATGGTAAAACTACACTTTACAATAAAGAAGTGATGGGAGATATCATCTTACTTTTTCTTAAAAGATACCGCATGAAGCATATGGCTAAAAAGACTGGCCCCGTGGCCGAGTGGTTAAGTTCATGCGCTCTGCTGCAGGCGGCCCAGTGTTTCGTTGCTTCGAATCCTGGGTGCGGACATGGCACTGCTCCTCAAACCACGCTGAGGCAGCATCCCACATGCCACAACTAGAAGGACCCACAACGAAGAATATACAACTATGTACGGGGAGCTTTGGGGAGAAAAAGGAAAAAATAAAATCTTAAAAAGACTGGAGAAGTCTCAGGAAAGCAAAAGCTAGAAAACAATCTTTTGGTTGGCAAAATCTCCTTTACTGGCAGGATCCTTCTGATTAAACATAGAGCCCTGAATACTAAGAAAAAATTAAATCTCTTTCTTGAAAGATACGTGAGCAGAACAAGGTCAAAGCATTGCATGTGACATTTATCACGTTTCAGAGGAAAAGAAGAGATTGTCAGTCTCCTGTCTGTCAGTCATTCGGACAATACTCTCTATATTTATTAAGTCAATGACATGCAGCACACACAGCCACAAAAGAAGGCTAATATTCTCAAGGCCAAAAAAATTTCTAATATTTTAGCAAGAAATGAGTACGTCTGTGGTGGCTCTTTCTATTTCTTTGATGGCTTTTGTGGCTGTTACTACTTTTAGCGCCCTTTTCCCATCTACATTATTTTTAGCATTAAGAATGAAATTTCTAATCAGCCAGAACTGATTTCATACCATCACAATCTATAGTTAAATTATTGCTTTGACATTATGCTTATAGTAACTGAGTTTCCTAGAACTGACTTCAGGATAGTAAGAGCAAAAGGAAAATATATCCTTTTCAGTGTAGTTCTTTGAATAATGTTTTAGCCATCAAGCCATAAAATCACACAATCCTATTCTTGTTTTCATTCACCTCGTTAGGAGAATTCCCTTATGGAAGAGCTGACAACACTTCATGAATTGAGTGGGCCATTTAGGCATCTTATAGAAAAATCTCTTTTGAGAGGTAAGCAACCAAATGTCACCCTGAACTTTTGATCTATTAGTGATTTTTTGAGAGTGATAAGGTATGTTGGTCTAGTTGCGTGTCCTTCTTGTTTGTGTGTTACTTCCAGACCATCCCATCCACCATCTCCACAAGTTAGCGTCCTCATAGAAAAAGTACCCTCTTCAAGGTGCTGCCTGGATTTCCTGCGACAATGACTTCCAAACTTATTCAGGTGGCTGATAACCTGGACACTGGGGAGTTCCTTGTGGCAAGCATAGTAACGATAAAACAAATGTAGAATTATTAAATATGAATTTGGAACTCAATCACACATTATATCATACTAGATTTTATTACAAACAAGTGGTAGCAGCAACCAAAGTTTGAAGAAAACATGAGAGTTTAACTTAGTAACATTTTGCTCATTAACCCATTGTTTCCCTTTGAAAATTACAAAAAAAAATTATTTTAGTTGAAAACTATCCCATCCCCTCTTTTGAATATCAATCTTTTGAACCATAGTTTGAAAAACATTAGGCTAAAGTCTGTGAGCGTGTCTCACCCCTGGATGTGTATTAGAATCACCTGAACAATTTTTTTAAATCACATCAATAACTGGGATCTACCCCAGATGGATTTATTGAGAATTCCTGGAGTGTTCTGTTCAGGCATTTATAGTTTTAAACAGTTTCCCAGGTGACTCCAAGTGTACAGTCAAAGCTGAAGATATCATGCCAGAAAATGCTATGGATAGACGTTGAGGGAGATTCAACTTGGGCTTTGTCTGTGATAGGCAGGTTGGCCATTACTGTTACGTGGCATGCTCTGGTTAACTGTAGCAATAGCCCAAGTCAAGCAACTGCTGCAACCTGCCTGCCCCCAAATATGCATATATTCAGCTTATGTACCACGTAAGCCAATCCCTCCAAGATGTGTCTGTTCTTCTGCCTTCTGTTGGCTCCTCATGTGCATTATTTCCCTTAATACCTGGTTAAAATTCACTTGTTTGTAGGGTAGGTAGTATTGCCTCATGGACAGAGCATAAGTAGTGATGTCAGATAGGCTTGTTTAAAATTCAAACTCCACCATTTATGTATTGCTACTTGGCTTTTTGTTAAATTTAATTTGTTTTTATTATTTAAGTTTATTTTTTTCAGGAAGATTAGCCCTGAGCTAACATCTGCTGCCAATCCTCCTCTTTTTTGCTGAGGAAGACTGGCCCTGAGCTAACATCCATGCCCATCTTCCTCTACTTTATATGTGGGATGCTTACCACAGCGTGGCTTGACAAGTGGTGTATAGGTCCGCACTCAGGATCCAAACTGGCGTACCCTGGGCTGCAGATGCAGAATGTGCAAACTTAACCACTGCAGCACTGGGCTGGCCCCTTGATACTTGGCTTTTTGAGCTTTTGTTTCCTCAACTATACGCTGAGGGGTAAGATTAAGTCAGTTGTCACATATAAACAGTGCTGCTCCCTGTTATTACTGTTCTCGCCTTCCATCCACACCTCTCTTCTGTATGAATGGATGAATACTGGTTGTTATGGTATGTGTGGTCTGGGTCTATAGATAGATTTCACATATTGTTTTCAGGGATTCTGTCTTGCATTTCTTGCTTAGTCCCAATCTTACTTTCATTTCCCTCAACCCCAATCTTAAATATATCCCAGCCTTTATACAGCTCTCTGTATTGTAGTTGTGTTCTAAAAGTTGATGACAGACTGTCCTTTCCTTGATTTCAAAATGCCATAGACTTCTTAATGCAGATGTTGCAAACAATTGCATAGAATCAAGTTTTCAGTAGTTCGATCAATAAACTATGTAGAGTTAAATTAAAGGCATTTTGAAATATGACGTTTCGAAATATTTGTTCAATCCCAAGTAAAATCACCATTGTAAGCTAACATGAAGGCATAATGGTATTTTCATGTAAAACACATTTTTTCATTAATAATCAGAGGCTGTGTAATTGTCTTAATGCATGCACAGAATTACAGTCTGCCAAGAATTATCAGCAGACAATTTTCATTTATGACTTCTTTCTTATGTAAAATCAGTTACTGTGACCTTTTTTCTTTGAGCTCAAATATAGCTTTAATTATATCCTAGGGCCTGCACCTTGTGGTCCTATAAGCTTTCACACTGTGATGCTAAGAGCAGATGGAGAAAGGTGCTATAATATTACAATGTAGTCTTGCAAATGGGTGTGAAGAATCACCCTTCTAAAATTTCATAGGCTTCTGCTTCTGATGGCTGCACCTGTGTGGCTGTTGCAAATAATTTTATAATGAAACTAAGATTCCTTCTTTGGAGTTTTTCTTTTAGGCTTCAAGTCTGGTTCCATAATGCTTTATTTGGAGTCCTTCCTATGAAACTGGAACACACACGAAGGCTGCCCATAAAGCTGAGAATAGAAGGGAGGCCTAAGGGTTTGAGTCAAGGCTGAGGGTATTCTGTGTGTCCTTTAGGCCAAGGATAAGGAGCTACAATGTATCGAGGAGGAAAGCCAGCAGCACAAAATATATGCCCCCAAATCAGTTTATTGAGAAAATAAACCTTTGAATGACTGAATGGATCCCCAACTATGTGCCAGACACCCCCACAGATTCTTACATCTGTAACTCTCCTACCTGGTAGGCATCTAGACACCTTTCTCTAACCAATGCAGTCTTCAACTGGGTAATTCAGGTTTTAAGTTTCTTTTCAGTTCACTATTCCAGTAAGGCAGGTATACTGAGAACTTTTTCAGTTTTTATTTCTTTTTATTATTGATATCCCACAGCTTTGAACTACCAGTTTGAAAGAAAGTTAAAAAATTTAAAAAAATGATATTTTAATTTTATTCTTCATAAAAATTAGTCAATGCAAAATAAGAGTGACATGTTTGTCTTCAGGCTCTAGAAATGTGTGGGTTTCATGGTACTCCCCCACCTCATGCAGGAATACCATGTACGCTCGTACAGATTTTGCATCACCCAACTCTAGGGAGGCACTACCATTGTGAAAGTGAATGGCAACCTCTAGAATTGTGCAGTGCATAACTTGGACAACTGTACCGGGTAGCCTAGCATATGTGATCTACTCTTCTCAAACAATACTTGGAGTTCATGAAATATAGTTATCATAACCATTTACATGAAGTTTTTTTTAATTCAGTACCACACCAGAGTGGTATGTGAAGTTGCTATTAAGGGAAACAATAACTGGAGAGCCACTCGAATACTTCCATATCTCATTCCAGGTTAACTATGTTAGATGACTTCGGCCCTTTAACTAAGGACTAATGGCATGACTTTCTCTCTCATGTTTTGCTCTCTTACAATAGCCACTTTCAGTCACCCACTTGAAATACAGGTTTCAGGGTGACTATTTTAATTTCCCATTCCCTAGGGCAGTATAGCTCCCCTATGCCTGATAGGAATAACAGACAGTGTCTGTAAACAATACAGATTGCTAATCAGCTTTTTCTAGTTATAGAATCAGAAGTTCTAAGGCAGGGCCTGGGGACTTTTGTATCTTCTCTGCGGTATTGTATTTATTGTGATGCAGAATTTCCTTATTATAAGACATTGTTCCTGCAGAGACTTTCTCACAAAGTATCTCCGCTACCAGAGCCCATAACTCAACCAAAAGTGGTAGGTCAGGGGTATCCCAGGAACGTCTTACAGGGTCCTCAAATTCTCACATTCAGTGAAGATCCTCACGGTGGCTTTTGCAAATTACTGCATTGCATAACGTTCTTCAGTCCATCCTATTTGAGTTGGAGCTGTTCCAAATATGACAGGGAGTCATATTTCAGCTAACAAAGAGGTCACTAACCAACTAGCGACTGTCCATCACTCATCAAAGGCAGGGAGGCACGCTCCGATGGAGCCAGAAGGGAGTCGAGCGCATGATTAAGGAGACTCTTTGGAATTCTGCCACCCTGCTCAGGCGGTGGAGTAACCTACAAACCGCTTCGCGGAAACCACGCGACAGCCTATGAAGTGGGCGGGACTACGCCTGTGCCACTGATCGGGGAGCTAGGAGTCAGTGAGCCTAACTCAATTTCCCAAAGACACACAGCTTTTCTGTTACCATCATCTCATCTGGGGGGCCATTTTTCTCTGTGGCAAAATTGAAGAAACTCCAAACCAAGCTAGGCTAACTTTGGTTTGGACTGCTTAGCATTTCTTTTCTGCCTGCCTCCATCTTGGCACCGGTGCTGGGCATGCTGAATATTCTCTCCAGACACGGGAGGGTTGTGCTCCTGCACTGTGTGTGGGGAGGAGCCTTGATCTCTGGAGAGGTGGATCTATGTGGATTTGGGCAGTGGACTCTGCCTAGAAGCAGTTGAAAAACAAATACGTAGAGAATGCCTGCTTGTTGTTATAGACAGTGTCATTGATGGGGTGGGATTTGGGTCTCGAATGGCCCTGTCATCCTTGGGCTCTGGCAACAAACTTTGAGTATTGTTTCATCTCAGGGATGACAGCAGAGTGTCTTTCGAGTGATTCTAAATAAACAATTGGCTTTGGCCTTTGCTTAGGGTACCATTGTGCCTTGCCTATAATTTTAGGCTCTGTATAGAAAAATTTCAGAGCTAAAGTTCTGGTTGGGTACGATAATGTTCCAAGGAAGCATTGTCTTCACATTGGGGTTCACTCACAGTGGGGGTGCATGAAGACTTCCGAGACTCTTAACATTCATAAGTACTTTTCCCTAATATTGATGGGCCTGAGATTTGCTGGTTTCCCCCAAACCCACCCTCCACGATTGCCCTTCCTTGGGTTACCATATAATTCATCATTCCAACTGGAACCCTTTTGAGAGTGAATGAAGGCACTATTAATAATTGTTGCCAAGGCAACAAGTGTGAACTGGGATTATTTTGGACAAAACTGCATTGTATGGTCACCTTACTCTTCTCTCATTTCACAAAAAGAAGGCAAACCTTTTCCCCCTTCTAATTCTTACTATGGTGAATGACCCTAAGTTGGGTAAACTTCTGGATGCCAAGCAAAAGGACAATTGAGAATGCATAACTCCTTGGGGAATAACTAGTAACAGCAAGGCAGCGGTTTACCGTAAGAAATAGTGAAGGTGTGGCACTTTATATCATCCGTGCAATAAACTCAGGGTGAGTCCCTGTGGCTTGTCCCTCTCCCCCTCTACCTTAGAGTTGGAATTCAAAAGTGAGATGGTTGTCACAGGCAAGTGTAGTTACACACTTATTTAAAATGAAAATGAAATCTGGCTTTTTAGGATGGAACATAAATCTGATTTGGCTGGTGGGTTTGATAGCAAGGACCAGCATGACCTATCAGGTTACATGACAGATATTTTCCCTAAATTAACTGAGCTAAATCTTTAGCTCTAATATTTTGAAAAAACTTCTTTTGGGGGGGGGTAAGACTGTCACTGAGCTAACATCTGTTGCCAATCTTCCTCTTTTTGTTTGAGGAAGATTGTCACTGAGCTAACATCTGTGCCAGTCTTCCTCTATTTTGCACGTGAGATGCTGCCACAGCATGGCATGATGAGCAGTATGTAGGTCTGTGCCTGGGATCTGAACCCACGAACCCTGGGCTGCCGAAGCAGACTGTGCAAACTTACCTACTACCTCACCGGGCTGGCCTCAAAAAAGAATTTTTTAAGCCTATATCTATTTTACCATATGCCATAATTTATACTGGTGGCAACTATTAAACATATAGCAAGTTTTAAATGTTAGCTTTAAAAGACACAAGTGATACATAGCTTTCCGCGATTCTTTTAGCGAAAATCTTTGAAGGCCATTTGAAGTATTTACGTTGAAGCATTCGTGATGTTTACTGTCCTGGCCTCCTGCCTCCCAGTCACTGTGTCAACCACAATGGCTGTCATATATTTCCAAATGCAAATACCCCATACACATGTGGAACCACTGTGGGCCCAGGAACGCCTCAAGTGTATGAATCCCGTGCTAGAGAAGGTATCTGAAAGGAAGACCCTACCATCTTGTCCAGTTAAGCGATTCAAATGTTCTGGCTTGGACCCTTCATTTGTGATTGAGTGTGTCAGAATCCGAGTATGCACATCTCTGCGAAGCTTGCTCAGGCTAATTTATTCCAAAACATACACTTTTCCTCCTTTTTTTCCTACTTGGCAACCATGAGGTAAATTTCTATTCACAGAATACCAGAATTTATATGCAGGTCATGGTTGTCAGTCTAATTAGATCTTTATTTATTAGATTGGCCAGTTTTTCCTTGTACCTAGCAGATTGCTGTTTTGTGTCTTATTTTGTTCTTCAGTGAATCTTAATACAATGATAGAGATGGAACCAAAAGGAAGGTGATTGAAAATTTCCTGAGGAAATTGGGCATCAATCTTACTGGCCAATGCACAGAGGAATAAAATCAGGTTTATGCAGGAAAGAATGATGATGGGAGTGACCCGGGTACCGTTCTTTGGAATGCTTTAACGCAAACTTGCTGAAATGAAACTGGCGAGTTTTTCCAGTTCTCGGAGCATGAAGGTAAGGACACAGAAAAGAGTAGATTCAGGAAAAGGGCCTGCTGCTTTGAAACAGGAGAGGGTAGGGAGGGCCAGGCAGCGTTGTGCTATGTGGCGGCTTGCTCCCTGTACCAAGGGGCTATCAAAAACATTGTAATTCTGTAAATGTGGAGGCAGGCTTGTTGGGGGGCAGACAGGAATTCTTATCCTAATTGTTAGTCTACATCTCTGGATGGTTCTGGAAAAGTAAGTTCTCTCTGAACAGGTCAGCAATGCTAATGGACCTTTGGTATTTGACAAGAAGATCTACAAAAGGTGGCTTACATTTTTGTAGACTGTTAGTTCGAAAATGGCACCATCCCGTATATTATTCTGTGTGACTTCGACAAGAGCAGTTCAGCACACGTGGAAATGGCGTTCATGCCGAAGAAGCCAACGCTCAGAGCGTTCCTGCAAACTGGAGGATTTATAAAAAGCATCTTCCAGGGTTGCACTCCACTCCTTGTATAAACCCCACCCATATCAGCAAATTAGCCTGTGAAACAGTTAGTTGACTCATGCCTAATTAAAGAATGTCTCTATATCCAAGATGAAAATAATTAAGTGAGTAATTTACAAAATTATTTTTTAATATTTGGCAGGGCTAATTATGCCGACACTGCTACTGTAGGTAACCTAAAACTAACTGCATTCTAATTATAATGTACTCGATTGGCACAGGCTCCAAAGATTTTCTTTCTTCTGCTCCAAAACTAGCAATTTTTCACAAAAGTCCATAAAACCTTCTAAAGTAATATATCATTAGAAGGCAAGCAGTACAATAAACTCATGTTAGAAGACACAAATTGCCACAATTTTGCATGCCATCAAGGTGAGGTATTGGGTGTAAATAGTGTAATTTGATTGAAATAGAGGAGCCTGCAAATGAAAAAGATGGGTTGGCACATTGGGTATTAATATTTGTGCAGAATTTCTCTTTTTTGTTGATTTTCACCTATCCTTTTTTTTTTTGGCTAGCAATTTAACACTTAATATTAATGGTTAGGATAAAGTTTTAGCATATATTTCTCATGGAAGTCCTTATTTAATAAACTGGAATGTTAGTCCAACACACAAAAGAGGGGAAATTACATAAAATTGTTTTAACCATGATTCTTATTCTGGTTTTTCTTCCTATTTCTGCTGCCACTGACCAGATTCAGACACTTATTTCACGGTTGGACTATTGTAATAGCACATTCAGCAGTCTCTCTATCCTTGTGTACCCCTGTTCATTCTGTCTCTTTAGATTACTCTTCTTTGAGTGCCTCCTCCATCATTTACACCTCTGCAATGGCTCAGTGGCTCATTCTACCAATAGTTGATATGTAAACGACTTCAGCTGCCAATCAAAAGTAGCTACCATATATTAAGTATTTACCAGATACTAAGAGCTATGTATGTCCATTATCCTATTTAATCCTCACAATAATCCTATGAGGTAGATATGACTTCCCCCTTTTTATAGAGAAGGAAAGAGAAACTCTCAAGGTCATACAGCTCGTAAGTGATGGAGCTGGGATTGGAAACTGATCTATCTGATTCCCAAGATGAGTTTGACTGCTAGGCTAGACTTCCTCCAAAGAGATCCCAAAATCTGACCCTCATTTACCCTTTTGCTTTCATGCCAATTACTTACCCACCTCTAATGTTATTCATTGATTTATTCATTCTAAAATATTGAGTAAGCATCTACACGTCACAGACTGGCAAGGAACAGTTGGTCCCTGCCCTCCGTTGCTTGTGGTCTTACCATGGTGTGTCTGTACTCTAGGCAACCTGGTCCAATTGCTATTCTCGAAGCATGAAATGCACCTTCGCTCCCCCATGGCATTTTCTAATGCCTTCTTGCCAGATCCTGCTTATACTCTGAGGACTGTCTCATGTGCTTCCCCTCCAGGAGGTCTTCCCAAATCACTCACCCCTTGGAGATTTCTCCCTCTCTGAAGTTAGAATTTACACTCATTCTCTAGATTCAGACACTAACTCTGTCACCAATTAGCTGTGTGACATTGGGAAAGTTATTTATCTTCTCTGCACCGTAGTGTCCTCATCTGTGAAATGAAGATGATAATGGTATCTATCCCGTAGAATTATTGTGAGGATTAAATTAATTTACTTCCATAAAGTGCTCAAAATAGTAAGAGATATTATTGTGAACACATAGAAGGGGCTCAAAACAGCTTGGTACATGTTAATAATATGTTAGCTAACCACATTATTACACTATTATTCTATGATTTACTTATAAAGAAGCATGTGACATTTCTGGTATGTATGTATCTACTATTATGTGCCTCTTGTTTTATTATTTTAAAACTGTTTGTAGACCTTATTTCTATGGCACTTACCAGAGTTCTTTGTCCTGCTCTTATTTTGCTCTGATTTGTTTCTTTATAAGAGAATTCACTGTTAACAGAAACGTTCTTCTTAGTTCTAATAGGATCAGTAAGCAGATGGTATGGGAGTGGTTTTCTAAATATTGGGATACTATTGTGACTTAGCCTCATTCTATTTATGTTCTTATATTTTACTCAGCAATATAAATAAATCCAACTTTTTCTTGGGATTATCTAAATATTTATTTATGTATAATAAACATCTTGGAAAGGAAGACTAGATTTTGGAATACATTAGTAAAACGTTTGCACCTGAGTCTAATAACTGTTACTAAACTCTGGATCCTGAAACTGTGGTTACATTTTCAAGCTCCTATCTTAACTCATCTGCTTCAGACAGCAGCCACAAAAATAATCTGATCAGGACAAAGATCCCTTTTGGGGTGAAACAAATACTTGAAAAATTTGAAAGGTTAGAGGAAAGCGTGTGCATAGTAGCGATAAAAATGTTAAAGGAATGTCTTGTTCCAGGAGAATAATCAGTTTCTTTTCTTTTCCTAACGGAATTTAGGTGCCTGGGATAAACTCTCACCATGGAGATTTTCATGATCTAAGAAAATTAAAATTCCTGGAGAGAGCTAGGAGTCTCTTTCTAAAAATCTCTTCTTTTTCCATCTACAAGAGAGTTCTGAACACAGATATATTGCTGATGGAAGGCTACCCTGAAGCTGAAGGAAGAAACATGGGCATGAGGATTGTGAGGATGAGGGAGAGGGAAGTAATATGAGGACTACTCTGGGCCAGACACTCTACTAGAGGTTTTACATATTATTTTATTAGAAGATATTTGATAGAATTTTTTTCTGGGAGTAGATAACAAGAACCCCAAATAGTTTAGTTGAAGCAAAAATCAAATATATTTTACTATCCAAGATTGAGGCACAACTAGGTGCAGAGATGCAGTTGATGCCAATGAGAACCGGGCTTTCTCAGCTCTGCTTTTCTCTGTGTTGGCTTCTTGTTTAAGGAGACTCTTTGTATGAACGACAAGACGGCTGACCACTGGTTGATGTAGTCTAGGCTTACATTGTTCCTTCTGCTAGGAATTTCATCAAAATCTAGTAGGGGAAGTCTGACCAGCCTTACCTGAATCTTGTGCCCATGCTTGAACAACCTTAGAGGGATGAGGTAATCTGATTGGCCAGTCTGGGTCACATGTTCACACTCATTCTGGTGGAAGCAAGTCTCTGTAAGGTCGAGGAAGAGCAGTTTCCAAAACGGGAAAATAATAATGAATACCCACTAGACAGTAATAAAAACACCAGTCAAATTCTGGGCTAATAGGAATGGGTATGGGCAGATATTTATAAAATAAACAATGTTAAAACCTTCAATGCCCTTGTTGATTCTGTCCTTAAATCCACCAGTCCCAGGAGGTCCAGCACACTTGGTGCACATTTCTAAGTGCAGTTCCACTTCAGGTTCTAGAGGGCAGACCTGCTCTTAATCTTAGAAAGGTGAGGGTCACTTGGGGACCCATGGTGCCTAATTTTACCAACACAGCATCAAGTCAGTCTTGCTCTTGGTCTCATTCTAAACTTGGCAGCCCAGTTCTCCATTTATTGGGTTGCTGCTATGGCTACTTATTATTGGGTTCTCTATGACTGAATCCTTGTCCTGTTGCCTTGGGTGACGCCAACTTGACCACTTGTAACTTTATGACCAACTTCTTTTTACTCTCCTCCAATTACTGAGAACTCCAGTTTCTGCCATGTCATTCTTTAAGTGAATCCCTGTTTATGATCCCAGCTCTGCCAGGAACTGTGTTTCCTTACCACAGAATCAGGGCCAGTTTCCTGATCCCTCTTCTCTGTGTTGCTGTCCATCTCAATGTAAGAACATCTTCCATTATCTTGTCCTTTGGATTCAACTATTTCCCTATCCATTCATTCTTTCATCCATTAAATAGTTACTTTGTTTTCTCAATAAACATTATTTCAGGTCTATTAGGTGCTTAGTTCTGGGTTAGAGCTGAAGAAAAAAAGATGAATGGTTCCTACCGTCAAGATCTTGAGTTTAGTGAGAAGAGACTGCCAAATAATCTCCAATTATTAGAGAGGACCAGGAGTGCACATACGAAGGCCAGGCTGAAAAGAAAAGTGGGTCAGCAAGGCCTCTCTGTGAATGTGGACCTTGGTCCTCAAATGAGTAGTAGTTAGCTGGGATGAGAAATAGGAGCTGTCCAAGGAAGGGGAACAGAATCTGCAAAGGCTCAGAATCATGGAAGAATGGAACCAGTCCAGTATGATATCCTGTGTGTGATGTGTATGGGAAGCTTAGCAGACGAGGAAACTAAGGTAGAGAGTGACGAGACCATTAGGGACTTCTAAGTCATGGAAAGGTGTTTGGTCTTTTTCTTATAAAAAGCTAACCATCTCCTGCCTTTCCCCACTAGAACAGACCCCTTTTACATTTATCTCATTTGAGGATTTTGGTGCACGGAGATTGAATTCTGCCTGTCTTCCCTTCTGTGTGACAAATATGCAGGGGTCGATTCACTAGAGTGTTTAGCTTTCTGTCTGCGTGGCTGTCCTTAAAAAACCCATTCTGGGTCACATTTCTTGAGATCCTTTCTGAGTTTGTTGATTCTGCTGAGGCCTATTCTCTTCCACTGTAAAGTTCTGAAAATATTTAGCAGTGGGCTGATCTTAGAGATAATAGAGTAGACACCTTCTTCTTGGAGTAATCTGATATCACAGAAGGACCTACCTAACCAAAAAACCTGTCTCAGTCCCTGAGTCTGAGACCACGATTAGATTTATTTCTTAAGGATCTTCTAGGCTGAGTTGG
This sequence comes from Equus przewalskii, assembly GCF_037783145.1. Taxonomy (NCBI): domain Eukaryota; kingdom Metazoa; phylum Chordata; class Mammalia; order Perissodactyla; family Equidae; genus Equus; species Equus przewalskii. The sequence continues at coordinate 17,788,886 of NC_091852.1, forward strand.
ATGTACATTTTTGAAGGAATAGGAGAGAAAATACCCTAGCTTACTGACACATTAGAAGGGCTTTGTCTATCAGATTCCATGTAAATTTTTATGAAGCTCAAGAGAAAGATCAGGAAAGAGGAACATAAAATGCTTCTTAAGTCTGTTAGCCTTCCCTACACTACCCTTTAGAAGAGGGCCTCAAGCCTATTAGAATTCTGATGCTTTTCAGATATTCAATAGAATGGGTGAAGGGTACCTGAGTAATTTTAGCCTGATTCACATTCTTATTAGAGCCAACGTAATTTAGAAGGAAAGAAATACTGATTATGAGCATGAGGGGGAGGATGTCTCTCTGATTGTAGAAGAGTGGAGTGTTAAAGAAAATCAGATACAACAGGAATAACTATTGGGACAGTGACAGACTTCACAATTTGTCTCTAAGCTACTTCTGCTCAGGTACCTTGTATTTCTCTATGCAACAACAATAGACAGGAGCCCAGAGAGGTTGTACAAAAACATTAATTAAAAATATCCACCCCATTAGTTTCCACTATTCCATAGCACTTTTAGGCTCTAGAGAAGTTCTCTGCTGGGTGGAACACTGGCATGAAAAAAGTCATGTTGGAACTCTGTTAGGCCCATAATTTTTAAAATTACTCATCGACTAGGAAAATTTTTCTTTTCTGATCTTCGCTGATCACTGTTCTTTATAATCATTTTAAAGGACATCATTTTAAGAGCTTCCAAATGGATAAGCTCATTTCATCCAAAGAAAGGTTCTGTTAAGTAGCATCAGCGTTTGGTTCCCTCTCTTGGGTAAGGTGTGACATACAAAGATAACAAAATGCATCTCACTAGATTTAAAAGGTCCTTTCTGTCATCTGCATACAGATATATTTCTATGTGGTTTGAGAGGACAACTCTTTAGAGAGCTTAACTTTGGAGAACTGTATTTAGGAGAAATTAATGAATGCTGCCTGAGTGTCAAATAGGTACTGAGGAGATATTCCAAAAGGAATGTTCTAGAATCCAACCCACACAAAGTTTCCATATTGGCCTCTCCTCTTTGGACCATCTTGATGATTGGGGACTGTAGTCTAGGACGATTTTTGGCTTTTTGTTTTGTTTAGTAACTATTGGACTTTTTTTAAAGCTCTTTACAGTGAAGTTCATTTATATAGTTCTTCTGAGTAATTTTTTCCTGTGTTATTGTTCATGTTTGTGGTCCTGCCAAAAAGAACATAGGCTTCAAATTAATTTTTCGTACGCATACTATTTTGTACGTGTTCTGCCTTTATTTTTGGTGGTTGTGAGGTCACCAATTTTGTTTTCCCTTTGGTATCCAATATTCTTGGACAATTTTCGCTGGCCTCAGAGAGACTTGGAGGGAACAGATGCTGTATCAACCGTCTCCCCCGCATGTTTTCCAACTTATATTTTCCTCTGAAAAAAAAAAACAGAGGAAAGCTCTATGTGTATGGAACCTTTTTATTTTTTAATGCCTAGAGACTGTTTATTAAATCTAGCCCACCTCTACTGTGGGAGAGAATGCTCGTTTTTGAATGGAATGACCAGTAAACTGCTCTAGCTGCTCAGAGAGATGGGTAAAGGACATTTTCTCTAAAGACATTCATCACTCTGAATAGCGTATATAAGCCACTAGTTCACTTATTTTTTAATCTTCTTATGTGGAGACCTTTTAAAACACATATTAAGTTCCAGCAAAGGTCAGCAAGTCCAGGACCATATGTCAAAAACTTCAGGAGTGATTAACCACCCTATTTGGTTGAAAATCAAAGACAATTTCAGTGTCTGTAAGCTTTAATATCTGGATATTGTACCCGTGGGCCTGTTCCAATTTGCCAGGTCAAACCAAAAATCCACGTCACAGCTTTCATCTTTTTTCTCTGTGTAAATTTTGTGCCCCCTCCCCTGCAAATGTTTGAAATAAGCTGAATAAACAGAACACAGTAGGTAACCTGGGGAGTGTTCTAATCAGAAATATTTTCACTCATGGGGAAAGGCTTTATATAACCCACCAGGAGCTGTGATTTGAACCACCCATTGCAAGCAATAAAGCATTGAAATGAGGACGTATTTTTATCAGATCTCCAGATCCATATTTATTTATTTTTTCTCAGCTGCTCACGTAAAACTTCATTGTGAATTGTGCAAATGCCTAACTCTGTCTATTGGGCAATACATTCAAATGGCAACTTTATTCCCAGTTAATCTTTTCCATTATGTTTTTTCTTCTTCTGTCTTCCACGTGTCGGAAGATAATATAAAAACACAATTGCATTGAAGAGACAAATGCAAGATAAAATCTACTCCTGTGCCTTGCACATTTCAATATTGGGTAGTTGCCTTCCATGACACGCTGGAGTCCACGTCTTCTAAATAATAATTTGGTCCTACAGCATCAACACAGTGAGATGCGAGAAAAAGATTTCTCTTTATTTAGCTTTCTAAAAGCATATTTTGCTATAAACTGTCTCCTAAAATGTTGTATAATGTATAAATGTAACATTTATCTACAGTTTAGACTAATAATAAATTGAACACCTGGGTATTCACCAACCAGCTTAAGAAACAGAAGATTATCAGCACCTTCTAAGACCTTTGCATGTCCCTTTCTAATACCCCTCCCATCTGTCTACTCAGAGAGAACCTCTATCCTGAAAATTGGTACCCTCTCTTGCTTTTCTTTAAAGGTTTACTTTATCTGCAAGTTTCTCTAAGTAATTTTTGAGCATGCAAGATTTGAACTTTCTGTAAATGAAACATATACTTCATATTCATTTTGCTCAACATTATGCCTGTAAGACCCATCCATGTTAATGTGGGTAGTTGTAGTTCATTTATTTTCCCTACTGCATAGTATTCCATTGTATGAAAAAGACCCTCCACTATTCATTTAGCCATTCTCCTGTCAAGGGACATTTTAAGTTGATCTAGATTTTTTCTTATTACAAGTAAGATTACTGGGGAGATTCCTGGCCCATGTTGCCTGGTGGTTATGTGTAAGAGTTTCTCTAAGATATCTATCTAGGGTGCAATTACTGCCTCACAGAGAATGGACATCTTCAGCTTCACTTGATATTGCTATCCTGCGTTGGGATTTTATTCAATTTTTTTTTAAAGTGTATTAAGGAACTCAAACTTTTGAATGCAGTTTCAATTTGATGTTAATTTTTTCCCCCACATGGTAAAACAATGGTCTCTGGCTTCTAGTTATAGGCCATAGATCTACATGAAGCTGCTGTTGGTAGCTTTGCTGTGTTTTTCTTTCTTGCCCGCTCTGATTGTGTGCAATTAGTCTAGACGAGGTTCCTCCTATTCCTTAGAGTAACACCATGATTCCTGTGCTCACCCATCCCTGAGGTCTTTCCTGGTAGTAATAGGATAAATAATCTTCCTCCTCATCTGTAACTGTAGTGGTCGTAGATTGTTTCATGTGACTATCACTTTATCCTTCTTCTGGGAATAGTACTTCATCTTTTTTCCAAAATTTTTTAAAATTTATTTTTTATTGCAAAGTACACTTGATATAAAGTTTTCCATCTTAACTATTTTTAAGAGTATAATTCAGTAGTTTAAGTGCACTCACACTGTTGTGCAACCAATCCCCAGAACTCTTTATCTTACAAAACTGAAATTTTGTACCCATTAAACAGTAACTCCCCATTGCCTTATCCTCCGAGCCCCCGGCAACCCCACTCTACTTAACTATCTCTATCAATTTGACTACTCTAGGTACTTCATATAAGTGGGATCATACAGTGTTTCTCTTTTTGTGTCTATTTCACTTGGCATAATGTTCTCAAGGTTCATCTATATTGTAGCACATGTCAGAATATCCTTTCAAGATTGAATAATATTCCATTGTATGTATATGCCACATTTTGTTTATCCATTCATCCATTGATGGACACTTGGGTTGCTTCCACCTTTTGGATATTGTCAATAATGCTACTATGAACATGGTGTACAAATATCATTTCAAGACCCTGCTTTCAATTCTTTTGGGTACATACCAAGAAGTGGAATTGCTTAAGTATTTCCTTTTCTTTGAGGAGTACTGTTTCTACCTCTATTCCAACCAAGTGGTTCTAGTGGAGCTGCCAATCCAGTCATAACACCATGCTTTCTCTCACCACAATTGACTGGCCGACAGGTAAACACCTGATCCAAGCAATGCCAGTAAGATTTCCTCCCTGGGAGTTTTCAGAGTGGAGCTGGAGAAAATAATTAAGTTCTCTGTGTGGTGGAAGCTGTGAAGCTCAGATGCTGTCAGTGGTCAGGTGTCCTGTCACGTGGAAAAGACCTTTCTGTGAGAGGGGAAAATGAAGCCGTCAGGCAGGGAGAAGTAGAGATGAGAAATTAGAGTGTCTTGGTGGTTCTTGCTTTGCTGTCTTTTCCACAGTCCTCTGAGCCAATAAGTCCTCTCTTTCCTAATAAACTTGAACAAGACTTCTATTTTTTGCAGCAAATGTCCTGTGAATATAGTGTAATAGCTATACTTGCCTTGTGCGCTAGTAAGTTCTACCTTGTATTGGCCAAGAATCAACACTGATTTCTATAGTTCTGGAAGCTTTTGTAATGAAATGAGAAGAAATATAATGATATGAGACAGAGCAAATGGTGCCCTACATCCCTTACTGAAGTTGGCAGTAGGGGAGAATGAGAGAATGAAACTGATAAGGATTAAAACTAAGAGGGTAAAGAGACAGTAATGAGCTATCAGAAGAAAAGATTTGGATTTCATTACAAATGCTGGATAGGAGGTTGACCTAGGCTGTCAATGTAGGAAGTATGACAAATAAATGGATGTCTGGGATTATGGAATGCAGAGCAACAAAATTTTCTGCATTAAGGGGTAGAATTTTCTGGGAGGGCAGATTTATCTTAAATCATAAGAGTAGGTATGGACTCTACTTACAAATGCCCTTGGTCTTTCCAAAACTTTGGAAGCTGAGAATAGAAGAAAGAGTTCTAGCCTAGCTGGTCTGGAAACAGGCATTTATAGATAACCTTAACTATTTCTTGGCTACGAGAAACAGAAATCCACTACAATGGAATGAAGTGGAAAAAAAAGAAGAAAAAGGAAATCTACTGGAAGGATACAGGAGTGTCTCAAAGAATCCAAGGACAAGACATGCAGTTTGGCCTCATAGAGGACTGGTGCCTCAAAGGGCAATGCCCAAGGAGTGAGAGCAGTTATTTTCTTGCTGTCTTTTTCTCCCTCTGGTACTTCTCTTCCCCTTTTGTCTGTGTTTCTATTTTATCCTTTATTTCTCTTTATAGTCTGATTTTCTCTATTTGCTCATCATCATTCATGTCTTGAACATGGTCACCTGAGCCCCGACTTTACAAGTCTTAACATGTCTAACACTCAAATTTCAGAGAATGAGAATCTGACTGATTGAGGGTGGGTCTTGTATCTACCCTGGTTCAATTAGCAGTGCTCAGAGAAGCTTGCTTTCCATTCATCAGGGAACAGGCTAGTTGATGACCTTGGAGGAAGATGTGGGCACATTCTCTGACAATGAGGTGGGCGAAAGAGAGGAAATGATTGACTTATCTTGTATATGTATTAATCTGGACCAAGTTGGACACCATATATATGCCCCAGACCTAGCTTATGCAGCATGTAGACTCAGCTATCAAGTTCCTGAGAGTTCTGTTCTCCACTTTTCTCTGATGCCAATGTTTTATTTGTAGTTTTCAATGCTTGCAAAGCCCTCACTGTGTATTTCTTTGCCACATAGAAGATACTATGGCTAACTCCCAGGTTAGTGGTAAGGGCATTTGGTCTGGAGCCAGAAGACCGTGGAAGAGAATTAACCAGTCTAGTTGAGTGACTTGAGCCGCAATTTCCTTATCCATAAAATGGGGCTAATAATACATACCTCACTTTTCTTACAAGGTGATTATAAAAGATAAATGAGATATTGGAAGTAAAATTGACTTGTTACCTACAAAGCAGTTCCAAAGAAATAATAACTAGAGCTGTGGTCTTCAATGCCAATGTAGGTATCCTAGAATGTCATCATAATTTGTGAGGGGTAAATGATTTGTTGCCTGTAATTTATTACTAATCATTAAGATTCAATGTTTATGAAGCCTTTTTAAAAATTAAGAGTATATTCAAGCTATGTCTATAATAATGTCACTCTCGTTTATTTGCATTCCAACATTTTCCTTAGTGGGAACAGAATGGTGGCATTTGGTATAGCATGGTTAGAATCGGGTATAATTTTGGACTCACCTCTGGGAGTATGTGATGCATATGTGCTTCATCTACCCAGTGTATTGTGGCAGAATACTGTTGAGGGATTGGGAAATCATTAAACTATAGGTGCAGGAGGCAGGATCCGTGTTTTTTCACTCATTAGTGTATGTCAAGCAGCTGGTACAGTTCGTGCCACACCGGTTCTCAGTAAATATTGAAACAACCAGAAGCTGACATTCAAAGGGACTATGGATAGTTTTACTCATGCCATAGATACTAGAATTCATTTTTGTACTAAGTAGGAAGGAATATGTCTTCTCTTCACCTTCGTTTAGGAGAAAAATATGATGCTCAGAGCATTTGTGGTTGATTTAAGGTACTAGTCACAGTTGCTAAGTTGTTCCTTTGAGGTTCTAGAGGGAGTTGTGAACAGAGAGGCATTTACTTACTATGGAACGTCTAATTATGAGGCACTTACCGTTGCATGCATCCTAAGCCATGAGGGATTTGTTGATGTATTAATGAAAATAATTGATTGAAAAAATACAAAACCTTGGTATAGAAGGTGGTCCTGAGGAGCAGAAGTTTAAAGGGGTGCTCCCTTGTTTTGAAGGAAAATAAAACTAAATAAAATCTTTATCCTGGGAAGGATTCTGGATGGGGAAGAAATTTGAATTTCTCTAAGAATGAGTTGTAGAAGATGCCGGACAACCAAGGGATTGGGAAATGAGATAAAGGGCTACGATCGACTACTTTGGTTTTTAAATATTATTTCATTTTTTAAAAAGTTGGTAAGAAGGTAAAGTGATTTCCTATGATGTTGGCAGAGTGGGTGTTGGGGAAGAGAACAATTGCTCTCTTGGGGGAGCTTGTTGGGTGCTTGCCTCCGGCAGTTAGATTTTTCTATTTAAGAGAGCCATCTGCTTCATTAAACTTTCCAGGATCAGGCACTATCTACGGGGAGTTCCACAATGTCTTAAAATTGAGAACTGCAGCAAAGTTTTAAGTTGCTGCCAGAAAACCAGATGTTAACCAGATTGTCAAGTTCTTTTTTCCTTCCAGAACCGAAGATTTCACGTGAGGCTGAGTGAATACAAATGTTGCACAATCCTTACGGTTAGAATTTGGAGCCAACATTGACCTCCTTTGGCCTCTGTTCATGAAGCCCCTCTAAAGTCAGTCAAAGGGAACTCTGTTTATGGTTTTTTAAAAAAAGGAGTGCGGGGGGAGACATTCTGGCCTTTCACATTCCCTAATGCACATTCTTTACTGAAAAATTACACATGGTAGATGCTGGGGAATTCAATAGCTATTCCCGGTGCTGTTTCCTTAATCCAGCATGCATTGCTCCACATTTTGGATGGGTTTCATTTCTGATTGTACCCTGCAGACTGTCTACTGATCTCAAAAAGATTGAGTGGAGGAAAAATATGCAATGGAAACTGAAAATGAAAACGGCTCCTTTCCACATCCCCCAAGAGCTGACATTTGACTATCTGAATTATTTGGACTGGGCGTCTCAGTAGAGATTTACAGGCATACAAATAGGTATATCATTTCTAGAAACAAGGGCTGAGGGAGGCCGTGTGGCCAAATGCGTCCGGGGTAGAAAGGCCTCCATTTTTGTTTTGACAAGTGCTAATTTATTTCCTGTTCTAGGGGGATCAGAGGTTCTCCTGCACTGACCAAACAAGGCAACTTTCATGTGTTTTTAGGGATCCAAACTCTTTTATATTTTACCCTCTTAAACTCTTTTCAAATTAAACTCAATCAAAACACTAAGCAACTGAACAACGAACCAAACAAAAACAATCCTTCCTTGCCTCTAATTGGCTCTAATATTTTAAAAATGGAGCGAGTAAGTTTTAGGCGGAACCATTCTATCATTAACTATTATCCTCCCATTTTATGAGACCACAGCAAGAAAAAACACAATTCTGTTTACAGGTTTTATTTATCTAGTATGGCTTTTTAGTTTTATTTTAACTGAAGTTGGCCATAATGTTTGCGCTTAATATGAATCCCTAGCTACTAATACCCATGAAAATTTTCATTTTAACAGCACTAGGAGAATCAAAATAGACTGAATTCTTGGCATGCCATATGTAAAGCTGTTCCACAAGTATGCCTAATGGTCTGATTCTGCTTTTTGACCCATGGGTAGGTCTTATTGTCATTGCAAACAAGAAGGTATGATTTCTTCTCTGTGATACAGGCATGATTTTGCTGTGATAATTTGCTGCCATATATTGAAAACATCCTTTAAACACACATGCACTCATGCTTTCTATCGTTTAAAGATGTTTCAATTCAATTGCTCATTTCCATCCCTGGAGTCTGTAAATATTTGGATTCAAATGGCATTCTCATAGTTGGTCCCAGGAATAAAAGGAGAAACTGACTTAACATGTCCTTCAAATGTGTAAGGTCGAGGGTATTCCATTTGTCCGTGTCCTTCATTCTTCACTACACTGCAGTCCGAACTCTGCTCAGCTTCCTTGAGGACCCTGAGAGACAGTTGTATAAAACAGACTCTTTCATTGCTAAGGAAAGAAAGTCCTATCTTTCCTACTGGTCTACCTTTCTAGGTAGATTTTCTTCATCGAAGAAGACTCTTATGTACCAATTTCTGAAGATGTAAACTGTCACGTCAATATCACCTCTCAGCTCTGTAGGATTCTTCATAGCTGTTTTTGTGATCATTTATGATATTTCACATGTTTCTATTTTTAGCAAATATTATCCAACCAAATCAAGGTAGCCTTCTGAAGCATGTGTTAGCAGCTGCTGCAGGAGAGAGATTCTGTCCTCTGTAATAACAATAGCTTAAGGTTGCTGGCATCTAATTCTTCACTCACCACTGGCAAACGGAAAGCTCATGGTCCTGGCTGCACTGCTTGTTTTCCAGCTGTATTTCCTCTACTTGAAGTAGCCATGTATTATCCTGTCACTGCCTAGAAACCCTTGGGTTTTTGCTGCTCGAAGACAGAGCAGCTACAGACAGAACAGCTTTCTTATCAAATGAGCCATGGATTTTAAAACTGCCAATTCAACAGGAATTAACATAAAGTTTTGCTTGAAAAATGAGACTATCACTCAAAGAACATTTTTTAAACCAAAAAACAGTCACATCTTTAAAAAAACCATTAATCATCATAATCCCTTTTCAAGAATTCTCCTCACCCCTACGATCTGCAAATAACATGCCCCAGATTTTCCTTACAAATCTGAGTAGTCTGCCTTTCAGTTTTGAAACTATGAGAGAGACTTCTTGGCTATTTGCCTGGGTTCTGCAGTTCCTACACCACAAAACTGAATTTGAGTCAATTTTAGACCAATGCTGATATAAGGAGAGGAGAAGGCCCTGCAGAGATCTCAGCCATACATACAACTAAATATAGCCTCGGAACGTTCCAAGACGAGTACTAAACGATGAGCTCCATTTTGGCAGAGACCACGCGTCTTGCTTTCTTTCTGTCGTCCCAATCCTGCCTATCACAGAACTGAGCATGTTGTAGGTGCTCAAGAAATACTCTGAACAATTGTGACTCATTTTTTCCCCCAGTTCAAAAAGCACATGCATTTAACAACCTTAAGAAAATATAGGAAGAAGAAAAAATTCACTCAAGGCCTCACAAGCCAAATATCAGCACAGTTGGTTTAGTAAATGTGTAGTTTGAAGTAAGTTTGAAGTCAGATCTCTATTGACTATGGTGATGCCCGACTGTCAGGTCATTAGCCCAGCCCACTCTTTCTCACTCCCTATCACCCTACAAACAGTTCTTAAATGCCCTTCCATCTGAGAAGTTCCCTTATGCCACACCCACCATTACAGCTGGCTGAATGAAACATCGCATTCCTCTTAGAAGGCCCCTGTTATTGGGTTTAAGGGAATTCAGAAATCTGCAAACAGAAAATGACATCAGAGCTCCCCGCTTTTTTTTTTTTTTTTTTGATGAGGAAGATTCACTTTGAGCTCACATCTGTTGCCAATCTTCCTCTTTTCTTGCTTGAGGAAGATTAGCCCTGAGCTAACATCCATACTAATCTTCCTCTATTTTGTATGTTCATCGCTGCCACAGAGTGGCTTGATGAGTAGTGTACATCCACGCCCAGGATCTGAACCCATGAACCTGGGCTGCTAAACTGGAGTGCACCAAACTTAAGCACTATGCTATGGTGCTGGCCCAAAGGGCATCAGAGCCCTTTATCCATCTGTCCAGCTACCCATCCATTCGTTTATTTCAACAAACGTGTGATCAGTGCTCACTACGAACCAGGTCACTAGGTTATAGTCTGAGGAAACAATGGTAAACAAAACAGACCAGATCTCTTTCATACTGGAGAGTTAAGTCTGGTGGGAGAGAAAGGAAATAAACAAGTAAGCAAGAAAGTGAGTAAACACAGAATTCTGAGAAAATCAGGAAGTCAAGAGGAATAAGAAAGTAGACCATATGTAGTTGCTTGTGATTTCTTACTTGATTAAGTGCTTTTCTCACTTGGATTTTTTGAGTATCAGATATCTTTCCATTTACTTGTGTCTTCAACTATTCAATGGGCATGCCAAGAAACCACACACGGAACAAGAGTGGTTTGAGTCAAAGTACTTGTAGTGGGAGGACTGGGTTCTAGTTAGGCTAGCAAGATGTGCAAACCAAAAACCAAAAAAGAAACAAACAAGACAGGCTGTATTAGATTGTTGGATTTTATGTAACAGTCAAGTGTTAAGGAAGATTAGCTGTGATATGGTGCGTGTTGTGTTTTAGAGACAAAGAGTGATGCAGATAAATGAAGGGGGCCTACTGCCGACCCTGAGTATACTCTGTACTTCTGGACAGTTAGAACTTTGCAGTGTTCTGGATCCTCTTCCTCTCTTCCCTGCTATCTCACTGTTTCATCCTCTAGTAACTTTTTCAAATATTATTTTAAGAGGAGATTGTTGATAAGGAGATGATGACTGAATAACACTGTGTAGCTGGAAGGGAGGGATAGGATGGTTGGGAGCCATACTGCATTAGTTGTCATTTTCTTTCTCTGCTAAGGTCAGTTACTACATGTTATACTGTAGTTGCAGAGGCATCCACATTGGTGGGAGTCGGGATTATGACTTCTCTCCTCTCTCCACTTCTCTTTATACCTCTTTGTTTTTTATTTCAGTAGTTTCTTCATGATTACCTATTTTTAATTTTAATTTAATTTTTTTCAGCTTTATTGAGATATAATTGACATATAACATTGTGTAAATTTAAAGTTTACAAGGTGATGGTTGGATATACATATATATTGTGAAATGATTATCACCATAAGGTTAGTTAACTCATCCATTCCTTACATAGTTACTGTTTTCTTCCATTTTTGAGGGTGTGAATATTTAAGATTTACTGTCTTAGCAAGTTTCAAGTATACAATACAATATTGTTAACCATAGTCACCATGTTGCACATTAGATCCCCAGAACTTATTTGTCTTGTACTGTCACGTGTCACTTAATGATGGGGCTACTTTATGAGAAATGTGTCATTAGGTGATTTTGTCATTGTGCGAACATCATAGAGTGAACTACACAAACCTAAATGGTATAGCCTACTACACATCTAGGCGATATGGTACTGAACTTATGAGACCACCATCATGTATGTGGTGTGTCGTTGCCTGAAACATCATTATGTGGTGAATGACTGTAATTGGAAGTTTGTAGCCTTTGGCTACCTTCAACCATTGCCCCTACCCTCCACTGCTAGCAACCACTTTTCTGTCCTCTGTTTCTATCAGTTCATATTTTTTAGATTACACATATAAGTGAGGTCATAGAGTATTTGCCTTTCTCTGTCTGGCTTATTTTACTTAGTATAATGCCCTCAAAGTCTATCCATGTTGTTGCAAATGGCAAGACTTCCTTATTTTTATGGCTGAATAATATTCCATTGTATATATATATATTCATCACATTTTCTTCATCTATTCATCTGTCAATGGATGTTTACTTGTTTCCATGTCTTGGCTATTGTAAATAATGTTGCAATGAATATAGGGGTGCAAGTATCTCTTCAAGATAGTGACTTCATTTTCTTTGGATATATACCCAGAAGTGGGATTGCCAGATCATAAAGTAGTTCTATTTGTAATTTTTTGAGGAACCTCTACACTGTTTTCTATAGTGGCTTTACCAATATCCCGTCAACAGTGAACAAAGGTTCCATTTTCTATGAGTTCCTTATATATTTTGGATGTTAACCTATTATCAGGTATATGATTTACAAATATTTTCTCCAATTCTAAGGCTGCTTCTTCATTTTATTGAACATTTCTTTTGCCGTGCAGAAGTTTTTTAGTTTGATGTAGTCCACTTGTTGATTTTTGCTTTTATTGCTTGTGCTTTTGGTGTTACATCCAAAATAGCATTGCCAAGACCACTGTCAAGGAACTTTTTCTCTGTTTTCTTCTGGAAGTTTTATGGTTTCTGGTCTTACATTTAAGTCTTTAATCTACGTTGAGTTAATTTTTGTGAGTGGTGTAAAGTAGGGGTCCAGTTTCATTCTTTTACATATGAATATCCAGATTTCCCAACACCATTAATTGAATAGATTGTCTTTTCCCCACTGAGTATTCCTGGATCCCTAGTCAACTATTAGTTGACTATATATGTGTGGGTTTATTTCCGGGCTCTCAATTCTGTTCCATTGATCTATATGTCTGTTTTTGCGCCATATTGTTTTGATTACTATAGCTTTGTAGTTTAGTTTGAAATCAGGAAGTGTGATGCCTCTAGCTTTGTTCTTCTTTCTCAGGCTTGCTTTGGCTATTCAGGGTTCTTTGTAGTTCCAAACACATTTTAGGATTGTTATTTCTATTTCTGTGAAAAATGTGTGTGGAATTAAATAGGGATTGCATTGAATCTAAGGAGGCATTGGGTAGTATGGACATTTAAACACTATTCTTTGAATCCATGAACACGAGATATCTTTCCATTTGTTTGTGTCTGCTTCAATTTCTTTCATCTGTGTCGTAGTTTTCAGTGTCAAATCTTTTACCTCTTTAGTTAAATTTATTCTTAAGTATTTTATTATTTTTGATGCTATTGTGACTGTTTTTTAATTTCTTTTTGAGATAGCTTATTTTTATAGAAATGTTTGTTGTATAGAAATGCCACTTACTTTTGTATGCTGATTTTGTATCCTGCAACTTTACTGAATTCATTGATTCATTCTAACAGTCTTTAGGGTTTTCTATATATAAGATCATGTCATCTGACAACAGAAACAATTCTAGTTCTTCCTTTCTGATTTGGATGCCTTTTATTTCCTTTTCTTGCCCGAATGCTCTAGCTAGGACTTCCAGTATTTTACTAGGAGTGGTGACAGTGGCATTCATGTCTTGTCCCTGAGCTTAGAGGAAAACTTTACAACCTTTTGCCATTGAGTATGATGTTAGCTGTGGGCTTGTCATATATGGCCTTTATTATGTTGAGGTACATTCTTTCTATAACCAATTTGTTGAGACTTTTTGTCATTAAAAAATGTTGAATTTTGTCAAATGCTTTTTCTGCATCTATTGAGATGATCATATGATTTTTATCTTTTATTCTGTTAATGTGATGTATCACGTGTACCAATTTGTGTATGTTGAACCAATCTTGCATCCTAGAGATGAATCCCATTTGATCATGGTGTACGACCCTTTTAATGTACTGCTGAATTTGGTTTGCTGAGATTTTGTTGAGAATTTTTGCGTCTTTATTTGTTATGGATATTGGCTTGTAGTTTTATTTTCTTGTAATGTCCTTATCTGGCTTTGGTATTAGGGTAATGCTGGCCTCCTAAAATAAGTTTGGAAGTGTTCCCTTTTTTTCAGGTTTTTGGAAGCATTGGAAAAGGATTAGTGTTAATTTTTCTTTAAATGTTTGATAGAATTCATGAGTGAAACCATCTGGTCTGGGGCTTTTCTTTGTTAGGAGATTTCTGATACTGATTCAGTCTCCTTGCTTGTTGTTGTTCTGTTCATATTTTACTATTTCTTCAGATTCAGTCTTGGTAGTTTCTATGTTTCTAGAAATTTATCCATTTCTTCTAGGTAGTCTAATTTGTTGGCACATAACTGTTCATAATAATCTCTTAAGATCCTTTTTATTTGTGCGGTATCAGTTGTAATGTCTCCTCTTTCATTTAATTTTGTTGATTTGGGTCCCCTCTCTTTTTTCCTTGGTTAGTCTAGCCAAAGGTTTGTCAATTTTGTTTATCTTTTCAAAGAACCATCTCTTAGTTTTGTTAATCTTTTCTGTTGTTTTCCTATTCTCTAGTCTGTTTATTTCTGCTCTAAATTTTATTTCCTTCCTTCTGCTAATATTGGGCTTATTTTATTCTTTTTTTATTCCTTGAGCTATAATGTTAGGTTGTTTATTTGGGCTCTTTCTTTTTTCTTGATGTGTGTATTTATAGCTATAAACTTTCCTTTTAAAACTATTTTTGCTGTATCCCATAAGTTTTGGTATGCTGTATTTCCGTTTTCATTTGCCTCAAGGTATTTTTTTTATTTTCCTTTTGATTTCTTCTTTCATCACTGCTTATTTAGGAGTGTGTTGTTTAATTTCCACATCTTTGTGAATTTTCTCATTTTCTTCCATTTATTTATTTCTAGCTTCATACCATTGTGGTCAGAACAGATACTTAATATAATTTCTATCTTCTTGAATTTGTTGATATTTGTTTTGTGGCCTAACATATGATCTATCCTAGAAAGTATTCTGTGTACACTTGAGAAGACTGTGGCTTCTGCTGCCATTGGATGGAATGTCTGTATATGTCCATTAGGCCAATTTGGTCTATAGTGTTCAGATCCAATGTTCTCTTATCGATTCTCTGTCTGGATGATCTGTCCATTGTTGAGAGTGGGATATTAAGTGTCCAACTATTATTGTATTGCTGTTTATTTCTCCTTTTAGTTGTTAGTATTTGCTTTATATATTTAGGTGATCCCATGCTGAGAGCATACCTGTTTAGAATTGTTATATCCTGTTGGTGAGTTTACCCCTTTATCATTATATTATGATCTTTTCTTCTCTTGTGACCATTTTCAGCTGAAAATCTATTTTTTCTTTCTTGTATAAGTATAGCTACCCTTGCTTTCTTTTGGTTACCATTTGCTTGGAATATCATTTTCTATCTCTTCAATCTCAGCTTATGTGTGTCCTTAAAACTAAAGTGAGTGTCTTGTAGGCAACAAACCATTGGATCTTGTTTTTTAAAATCTGTTCACCCATTCTATGTCTTTTGATTAGAGAATGTAATTGATTTATGTTTAAAGTAATTATTAATAGGTAAAGACCTGCCATTGCCATTTTGTTCATTGTTTTCTGACTTTTTTGTAGAGCTTTTGTTCTTTGCTTCTTCTCTTGCCTCTTCCTTTTTGATTTGATGACTTTTTGTGGCAGTATTCTTTGACTTCTTTGTCATAATCTTTTGTGTATTTAATAGAAGCTTTTCCTTTGTCATTACCAGGAGGCTTACATAAATTACCTTATAGTTATAAAGTACTGTGTCAAGCTGATAACAATTTAACTTTGGTAGCATACAGAAACTATGGTTTTACTTCTCTCCTTCTCACATTTTAGGTTAGTGATATTACAATCTTCATCTTGTTTATATCGTGTATCCAATAAATAATTAATGTGGTTATAGTTGTTTCTAATATGTTCATCTTTTAGCTTTTAAATGAGGGTTGCAAGTTGTTTACTCACCACCATTACAATATTAGAGAATGTGACTTTCACTTTATATTTACTTTTACCAGTGAGTTTTATACATTCATACATTTTTATGATGTTAATTAAATTCTTTTCATTGCAGCTTGAAGACCATCCTTTAGCATTTCTTGTAAGACTTGTCTAGTGGTGATAAATTCCCTCAGTTTTCTTTTTTGTTTGAGAAAGTCTTTATCTCTCCTTCATATCTGCAAGACAGCTTTTTCAGGTATATTATTCTTGGTTGAATATTCCTGGTCTCCTCTTCTAGAACTTGCAGGTTCGCTTTAGCAGGGAAAGACCTTCACCAGCCAGTTCAGCTTGGTATAGTGGATGAGTCTACTCATAGGGTTCAGGTGGGGCTTGCTATCAGGGTCTCTATTTAGGTGAGGTCACTGTCTATGCTTGGAGGTCAGTGGGGGTTTCCACTCTCTGGGATCTGTGGTTGGGTGGGCCTATTGGCTGGACTCTGTGTTCAGGTGGGCTGCTGGTGGACTCCCTGGTTGGGGGGAGCTTCTTGCTGTATTCTGTGGTCAATTGGGGCCACTAGCTGGGCTCTGCAATCACCTCTGGTCAGGCAGGCTAGCAGGCTGTGTTCCCTGGCAGGGCAGTGCCAACTGTTGGATTCTGAAATTTGGCAGGGCTGCAGTCTGTGCTCCTCAATCATTCCTGGTTGAGCAGGGCATCTGGCTCTGCTCCTCAATCAGATGGTGCTGCTGGCTGGACTCTATATTTAGGCAGAGACCCCGGCTGTGCCCTGAAGTTGGATAGGGCCACAAGCTGGGCTTCATGATTGGGTAGGCTGTTGACTGTGCTTCATTGTTGGGCAAGGTTGCTGGCTGGGCTCTGTGGTTGGGTAGAGCCTCCAATTGTACCCTGCAGTTGGCTGGGGCTAGAGACTGTGATCTGTGATCAGGTCCGGTCAATGTCTCGGCTCCCTGGTCTAGTGGGGCCGTTGGCTATGTTCTGCAATTGGGTGGGTTCTCTGACTAGCCTCCCTGCCTGGGTGGGGCCACAGGCTGTGTTCAGCAATCAGGCAGGGCCATAGGCTAGGCTCTGCTGCTAGTGGAACTACAGGCTGGGCTCCAAGGCTGCTGAGGGCCACTGTTCAGGCTTCCTGATTATGTGAGGTCAGAGGCTATGCCGAACAGTTGGACAGGACTGCTGGTTTGGCTTCCTGCCTGGGTGGGCTGTAGGATGTGCTCTGTTGCTGCCAGGTGTCTGTGGGCAGGCTTGCTCAAGGGGCAGCCCTGGAAGCTATGCTCAGCAGTTGAGTGGGACTGTAAATTTGCTCCCCTGCCCTCGTGGGCTGTAGGATGTACCCCATGTCTCTGGAGTATCTGTGGCCTTGCTTCCCAGAGGGGCGGAACTAGAGGCTATGCTCAGCAGTTAGGTGGGACTGTAAATTTGCTTGGGTAGGGCCAAAGAATGGGCTCCATGGCTGGCACAGCTCTTTGGCTAGGGATCCAAATCAGGCAGTACTGCCAAGTTAGCTCCCTGGCGAGATAGGGCCACTGGCTCAGGCTTGTAGATGGGCAGAGCTGCTCTGCTTTGGTGCTGCTGCAAGCAGGAACATGGTCTGCCACCACTTGAGCACTGTATAGTTGCTGTAAGCCCTGCCCACTTTTCTGTCTCTGTCTGATCACCAGTGGTGGAGCTCAGCAGGTTCCCCCAGTGAACCCTGCAAGGTGAGTCCTAAGTGGGCCTTCCAGGAAGCATCTTACAATGCTGGGGAACCTGGTTATGCACCTTGGGTTGTCTTTCCCCACTGGAGAAACCAAGGAGTGGCGTGGGCCCCTCGTGGTGCCGCTTTTTCCTCATCTGGGGGAGGGGCGATATGGTCAAAGTGAAGTCCCCCCTCTCACCCTTCTAGTATAGTCCTTCTCACCTCTGAGGTCTGAGGGTGCTTCAGCCTCACCCCCGGGTTCTGAGGTTTTCACAGTGGTGTCCTGTCTGTGAATAGTTGCTAGTTGATCTTGTGAGGGGGACTGAAGTCAGGAACAACCTATGTAGCCATCTTGATGATGTCACTCTTCTTTTCACAATTTTCTAATTTCTGAAGTTTTGGCTTTGGACCTTAGCCATGTGCACATGGGAAGAAACTGAGCTATGCTGTGCATTTAAAGGTAACTAGTATCTTTACATAATATGTAATTTAATAAGAAATTATTTACTCATGTTCTCTGAGCTTGAGATCATGACCTGAAAAGATCTGAAAGCAGAACAGCTTTACTTTCCTTAAATTGTGTACATGATAAAGGGTATTTCTAATAATAGGTAGCAATTTTCAAATGACTTGAATCAAAAGTCATGGAGGCTGCTTGATCTAAATCTCAATATGCCTGTTAATTAACAGTGTGACCATGGACATGTTAAACCTCTCCAACTTCAGTTTGTGCAACTGTAAGATGAGGAAAATGCCCCTTCACAGCTTTATTAAGGACAATAAATGAAATACTGTATCTGGACTTTTATACCCAAAGTCTGGCATTTAACAGACATTTACTGCATGTAAGCACTCATTCATTATGGATGATTGCACGAACTTGTGTATTATTCAGCGTCTGGACGCTGGAAGAATTTGAAAGGCTCACTTTCAGTTTAGATACCACAGTTGTCTTTAAAAAAAAAGGTGTCAGATAGGTCTTAAAAATTAACAGCTTGTACTTTAAAACCATTTAGGTAAGTAAATCATACAGATTGCTGGAAATACAGTAATAGTATCATAATAGCAATAACCATAAGAAAAACAAAAATAATGATAGTAGCTAAAATTGACAGCTTATTTTGTGCACAGAGAAATAGATCTCATTTAATCTTTGCACAACACTTGGGCTTTTATTATTCCCATTTTATGAATGTGGATACTGAGGCATAGAGAGGTTAAATTAATTGCTCATGTAACCAGTAAGTAGAAGATCCAGAGTTGGAAACTTCTCTCTCTTAATCCAAAACCCAAGGTCTTCTATGACCGGTAATTCTTTTAGGCCTAGGCAGATGGGCCCTTGCCCTGCAGCCCACACTTAAAAGGATCTATTTGGACCCTCTGGCTGTGTCTTTTCCTAAGAGGCCAGAGCCTGAGGAGTCAATGGGACACACCTTCCCAGAGCCTCTGACCCCTTCTACACCACAATCTGGGTACTCAGGGCCTTGGAATTCTCTGCACTAAAAGTCTCCAGACAGCTTCTTAAACTTGCTTAGACCCATCCCAGGTCCTCCTGAGCGTGAGACCTCCATGGTGTGCACACCCTAAGTGGAGTTGTGAGATAGTGTCCACAGGTGGGCATGTGGGACACCTTGAGCTATGGGATGAAATTGGGGATGACAAGGGAAGGTGGTTGCATGAATACAGCCAGGGTGCCGCCATGTTCTCTTGGGGTTGCTTGTCATATTCTGGCCTAGAACATCAAGGAGTCAAGAACGCTACATCTGAATCTGGTCTTTCACATTATAAAAAAGGCATTTTTCTCAAGGCAGGAGATATAACAAATTTTGTTTGATAGTTTATTGTCTTGATTTATAGCTTTTCAATATTTAGTTTTTGAGGATAGTTACAAGAGCTGCTTAAAAATCCTTTCTGCTAATTTTAACATCCAAGTTATTTGGAGATCCATCTCCAGTGAATGCTGTTCCCCTTGAATATGGGCTACATTTTTCAGATTCTTCGTAAATCTAGTAATTATGATTGTATCTCACATGTGGTGATTATATATCGTAGAGACTCTACATTCTATTTCTCTGCTGTGTTTTCTTGTTTTTCCATTTTGTTCTAGCAGGCGGTTAGCTAACTGAACTCAAACTTTCAACTCCCCCTGTGTGGGCAGAAAAGTCTCAGGTCAGATTTTTGAGCCTAAGCTGAGCTGCTTGGCGTCTGCTAGCTTATCAGTATTTTATATGTCAGATAGAGGTTTGGGCAGTTTTTACATTGAATTTGGGACTATCACTCTTCTGGTTCTCTTCTTTCTGGGACTTCTCTCATCACTTTCCAATTGCTCTGGTTGCCCTGAAATTTGTATTTCATCTGTATGGAGCCAGTAAAACTGCAGGTTTCTATCAGCAATGGTGATGGAAGGGATCTGCCTTTAGACCAAAGGCCTTAAAAATTAGGAAACTCAGTGCTGTTCCCCTCTTCCAAGTGTTCACCCCCCCCATGCCCTGCCCCAGAATCTGCTTTCTTTTGGTCACATATAAACATAACTAATGAGTTCTTTACTAGGATATTTCTACCAATGATTATTTTAGTATATCCTTTCTGTTTGGGGGTCATGATTATTGCTCATTTTCAGATGAGCAAGTAGAATTTAATTATATTTAAAACTTTCAACACAGAAGAAACATAATAAATAATCAAGCCTTGGCTTCTTGGGTTGATTTATTTTATCCCCTGTGTTTATCTATAAAATGATTGTTAGATCGCCTACAAAATTATCTATCTTTAGACATTCCAAGTATATATCTTACTGATAGCGGATGAGTCAAAGTCATAGACAGTGTGTACATTATTTAAAGAAAAAATGTGATTTTCATGCAAACAAGTGTCTGTTCGTTGAAGGCAAGTCTACACTGCCCGTTTTCCCATTTTGGCCTACAAAGTGTTTGCATATTGGCGGTTGATGTTAAATGACTCACAGAGCCTACTTTCCTTATTACTTTAATCCATTGAAAAGCATAGTAGCAATATCATTTCCAGATTATAGAACTTCCAGACCAAGTTTACCAGTAGTTTTTAAGTTAAAGCAAGTTCTTTTTGAGCTAAGTACATGGGACAAAGTATATTAATGACCAAGGTCTTGCTAATAAAACATAATCCAAAAAGAATTAAAAATCTAAGAAAGATTATTCTTCATTCGCGTGTGCTACTTGTAAATCTCTTAAGAAGGGCACGCATTTGAACAGAAGATGGCTGACCACTTGTAAAAAACTGTAGGTATTTTTCATTTCAGAGAGAGATGTTGAATGCATATGATCCTTTATAACAAAATATACCAGTAGAGAATAGTGAACGAAAGAGATTCTACTCTGGAGGCATTATTGCTGGTTTCTAATGAGCCAATAAATCAGGGCAGATGACTTCTCTGCACTGCAGTCAGAGAGGTGAATGTTCCAGAGAGTTTGCCTAAATAAAGGGGTTTTTAACATGAGCTTGTGTCTAAGTCAGTTTGCTCTTTCCTTTAACCAAGATGGTGCTTCAAGACAACCAAAAAAGGCATTTTGTAAAAATGAGCTACTTTTCTTGTCAGCACTAGTATTTGTCCCATTTTTTCTTCCCCTGAAATATATTTTATTCATTAATGCAAAATTCTACGTAAAGCAATTTCTCTCTAATAACCGTGGTTAGAAAATAAGATGCTCTGACAATAAATATCTTGATTCGTGGAACATATGTTATGTTTGGTCCTTCTTTGATGATTCAAAGATAATTTGGAATCTCATTGTACTTTGGGGACATTATAATTATGAATATCATTCTTTTGCTTATATATTGACTCATCTATTAATTTTTCTAACACTCATTTGTTGAGTGCTTTTAGTGTGTAAAATATCATCTTACACATATGAATAGAAATGCTGTTTAATAGAGTGTCATGTAAGTGACTGATGTAAAATTAATAATTTATTATACTTTGAGTAAGCTCTGTGTTCTCCAGATTATGTTGCTCCCACATCACAATGTACAGTCCTGATGCAATGGAGGAATAAATGAATTAGTAACTGTCACAAAATCTGATAGAAGAAGAAACATAAATATAACTCCTTAAATTTGGGAGCATAAATCACGCTTCGTTTTGTTCTTTAATCATAATTTTTTTTTGACAAGATGGAAAACCAAAACAAAGATAAACAATGAGCACTCTGTCCTGGAGATATTTGCTGCTGTCACATAAGATTTGGCACCTCCAATCTTGATGCCTTCATCTTTGATGGAAGGGCGTTTTGGTGTCCCTCCTCTCAAATTATTATCCTATTGGGAAAGACCCCTCCTTCACTCCACTTATTCCTATTTTCTTTAGTCCTTAATCTATGAGTCAGAAACCTAGCAGGAAACATATAGAAGGCTCAAACTGAGTAATTGAAGAGCATTTAATAAGAGGAAGAGATGTGGCCAGGGTTTAGGGAAACAAGTAAGGGTCTTTACCTTTCCTAGGACTGAAGGGGCAACGGGAGAGAGCATTTATCTGTTACCCAGACAAAGTAGCTTTGTGAGAGGGCCTCCTAAAAGGAGCTGTGACATCCAGGAGAGGGACACATCCAACTTGTGTCAACCTGGCTGGGAAGGAGCCAGGCAAGAAATTCCGGGGCTTCTCTTCCTCCTTTTTCTGGTATTTCCAATTAGCCAAATCCAACCAGCAGCCAGAGGCAAGGAGTAAGGGCTTGGGGTAAATAGAAAAGTGTAGAGATTGGATCTGAAGACACAGATGGAAAATATTCAGCATGGGCTGCATTGTATGTTGTCAACTCAGTATCCCCACCAATTCCTTCTAGATCCAAGGAACCACATTTTCCAGAATTCCCTTTTCCATATGATTCATACTTTGGATCTGTCAATGAAAGCCACTTGTGGGAGATTAGAAGGAGGAGGTAGGGGAGAGACCATTCTTTTCCCTAGGTAGTGGTAGACAGAGGTGTGCTCAAACAAGTGGTTCCAAGCAGCTTCTAGGCAAATCCATGAGAACCATCCACTTCATGTTGAAGGCTGAGCTAGCTGGTGGTATCATCTCAGAAGTTTCGGAGCTTCATAGCTACTTTCCAACAAAAGGGCCATAGGTTGAGCTCATTGGTCGCGGCTGTCCTACCCCTTGCTCTCTCAACACTTCCAACAGCTATGTGTGTCTCTACTTCCAAATTTGGAAAATCTAGAGTGGCTGCAGTTTTCCTAACTGAATCCTGACTGATACACAGTACAATCCCTGTCTGCCAAGGTGCCTGAAATTCTCACTTTATTTGAAGAGGGAATATTGGGATAAATGGTCAGTGTGGCACTGATATGAGGCCATGATGGGGCAGCCTAAGAATGGTGAGACAACAGGAGTGTCCAGGAGTGCATGAGGGTAAAGAAAGGGAGGAATTTGTGTTCAGGAAGGAAACTGGAGTCATGTTGTGTTATGGAGTTTCCTGGGGTAGCTATGAAGAAGAATTCATTTGTAACCATGGAGTTGGGTGACACTGTAGGAATACCTAATAGATATGTGCCAGATTTGGTTCTGTAAACAATAGTCTGTTGTTTCAAGCCTACTGTTATTATAATTATCAGGGCTATTAACCTCTTTGGAAAATGACATGTGCCTCTTTTGCACACAATTAGCTCATGGAGATGCCATCTGGTACAGCTTCAATCACAGTCTAAGCAAGGGGCTTTTTTACTTCGGCTGCGTATTAGAATCACCTGGGGAGCTTAAAAACATCCCAATTCCCAGGACTCACCCCAGATCAGTTAAATCAGAATCTCCAGACATCAGTAATTTTTTTTGAAACTTCACAGGTGATTATAATAGAAAACCACATTGTGAAATGTTTCTAGAACCTTGCTACTCAAACTCTGAGCCACTGAGAGCGGCGTGGGCATCCGTCCATCCATCCAGCCAGCCAGCCAGCCATCCATTCATCCATCCATCCACCCACCCACCCACCTTGATAGCAGCATGGGCAGCCCTGCCCCAGGCATGCTGAATCAGACTCTGCCTTTTAACAAGATCCTCAGGTGACTTGTGTGGACTTTCAAAGACAGAGAAGCGCTAATCCTGGCCATTCTAAGTAGGTAACATTTACCCTTGTTCCAGCATACTTTCTATCAGCACTTGCCTTTTTTTTTAAATAGCTTCGTTGAGGTATAATTGATAAACAGTAAGATTTACATACTTATAGCGTATAATTCAATGAACTTTGATGTATGCATGCAGCTGCAGAACCATCATCACAATCAAGACAATGAACATATTCACCATCACCAAAAGTTTCCTTTTGCCTTTTGTGAATACCTTCTTCCCCACTCCTCCCCTCAGCCATTCCCCTAACCCCATCGCCATGCACCACTGATCAGCTTTCTGTCACTATAGATTAGTGCATTTTCTAGAGCTTTATGTACATGCAATCATATGGTACATACTTTCTTTGGTCTGGCTTCTTTCCCCCAGCATAATTATTTGAGATTCATCCATGTTGTTGTATGTATGAATAGTCGTTCTTTTTCACTGCTGAGCAGTATTCCATTGTAAGATGTAACACAATTTACTTATTCATTCACCTGTTGGTAGACATGGGTTGTTTCCAGTTTTTGGCTTTTACAGATGAAGCTGCTATGAAATTTCACATGCAAGTCTTTGTATGGACATGTATTTTCATAATACCTAGGAGTGAGTGAAATGACTAGGTTATATAGTAGGTATATGTTTACCTTCATAGAAATAATTTTCATAACATCCCTCCAAGATAGGTATTATTGTTGATCTCATTTTATAGTTGAAAAACAGAGGCCCAGAGAGGTTAAATGATTACATTACCTATTGTGAAATATTTTCGCATTCTTTATAGTGATACCTCAGTGATGACAAAATTTTCATGTGTTTTTGGATATTTACAGTATAGCCATTATTACAGTTTGGGGCCCACAGCAGGCATCTCAGCCAGATAGGACTCAACCCATTTGGTCCAGGGAGGGTCATTGCTTATTCTGCAAGCTCCTTTTCCCTCTGGCCATCATGTGTTTTGAATTAGCAGATGATGCTTGTTGAAGCCAAATCCCACTATGACCTTGAATCAGGTCAAAGCCCATACCATATACTTCTAGAGCTAGCAATGCTCTATATCCGTAGTGTATTTGTGAAGAATGTAGGCATTTCCTAACTCTTGCCTTTGTCTAGCATGCAACTCATATCTTAGCACAAAGACTTTACTCAACATATGATTACTAATAATTAC
The DNA here is from genome assembly GCF_037783145.1 of Equus przewalskii. Classification (NCBI taxonomy): domain Eukaryota; kingdom Metazoa; phylum Chordata; class Mammalia; order Perissodactyla; family Equidae; genus Equus; species Equus przewalskii. The sequence continues at coordinate 17,813,755 of NC_091852.1, forward strand.
CTGCTGAGCAGTTTTACCCAACCTCATATGTCTGCCCAACTTAAATTATTTGCTGTAGTCCTGAACTTGAGTCCACAGGAAAACTCTGCCTTATTGTATCATTATCCTATTAATTTAGTCAATTTGTTATGTTCTCTTAGATATATAAAACAAAATATATATGAAATATGTATAAGACATAAAGCATAAAAACATTCACAAACCCACCACCAACTTAACAGGTAGAATCTCACTGGTTCTATTGTGTCGCTAAGTTCCTCCCTCTCCTACCTGCCTCCACCAGAGGTAAATAGTATTTAGAAGTTTGTATTTATTATTACCTTGCTTTTAAAAATGCATAGTTTTATTTAATGTACATGGCTTCCATACATATTACATTATTTAGTTTAACTGTTGATGAAGTTTTAAAAATAGGATAACGTAATAATCACTTGAAAATTGCTTTTCTCATTCAAGAATATATCTCTAAGGTTCAACCACATTACTGTGCATAGCTTTAGTTCTTTTATTTTTCATTGCTCTAGAATGTTCCTTTTATGACAGTCGATGCTGCTATGAATATTCTCGTGCAGGTCTCCTGTGGCATTGCGCAAGGGATCCTCTCAGGGCTGTGCTGTGGAGTCTGAGGGATGGGTAGCAGGATATGCGAATGTTCAGTTTTACAAGATTATTGCCAATATGTTCTCCAAAGGGTTGTAACCTGTTTCCATTCCCACCGTCAGTGTGCAAGAGTCATCTTTACTAAATCTCTAGCAACATCTGATGTTGCCAGTCTGGTAGCTATAAAATTGGATCTCACTAGGATCTTACTTTATATTGCTCTAGTTACAAAGAAGTCTGGACTATATATATATATATATATTTTTGTGTGTATGTGTGTGAGGAAGATTCGCCCTGAGCTAACCTCTGTGCCAATCTTCCTCTACTTTGTATGTGAGATGCCTCCACAGTATGGCTGATGAGTGGAGTAGGTCCGCACCTGGGGTCTGAACCCATGAACCCGGGGCTGCCAAAGTGGAGCACCTGGAACTTTAACCACTTGGCCATGGGGCCAGCCCTGATATTTTATATTTTTAATCACTGTTTCCTCTTTTGAGACATTTCAGGTCAAGTCCCCTCCATATTTAGAATATTGGATTATCTGTTTCTTATTGACTTCTTGGAGTTCTTTTTTTTGGTATTAATTCTTTGTTGTATGGATGCACTACAAATACTTTTGCCCATTGTGGCTTGTGGGTTTTTTTTTTTTTCATTTCCTGGTAGTTTTTGAGAAGTAGAAGTTCTTATTTTTCGTGTAGTTGAATTTCTCTTCTTTTTCTTTTATGAGTGTTTCTTGCTTGTGTTTAAGAAATTCTTTTCTACTTAAAGTAGTAAAAATGTTCTCGTATATTTTACTTGTATATTGTCTTCTGTACATTAGGAATTGATTTTTGTGACTGCTGTGAGGTAGGCCCTCAATTTCATGTTTTTGCCTTATGGACAACCAATTGTCTAAGCACCATGTCATATATCAATTCCCATATATACACAGGTTGGTTCCTGGAATTTCTATACTTCTTATTTTGTCCTCTTTTCTATGGTTCTTTCTTGCCTTTAAGAAAATATTTGAATATTTGAGGGGTTTTTTTGCTTGCTTGCCTAGCTTTTTTTATTTAATTTTTTTCTCCTACTGGTTTAGAAGTTATACACTTTGCTTTTATTCTTTTTGTGATTACTTTTGAAATTTTATAATGTGCATCTAACTTAAGAGAATCTGTAGTTACTCTCTTAATCATTCTCCTAAAAATTGCAAGAATGTCAGAGACCTTACTCTCATCAGGGTGATATTGTCCAGTATTTTAATTCTTTTCTCTTTCAAGTAACTTTATTGAGATTATAATGGTTTACAATATTGTGTAATTTGGGGTGTACATTATTATTTATCAATTTCTGCATACATTTCATCATGCTCACCCCTAGTAGTCTAATTTTTATCTGTCACCATACATATGTGCCCTTTTATTTTTTTTATTTTTATTTTTTTAAAGATTTTTTTTCCCTTTTTCTTCCCAAAGCCCCCCTGTACATAGTTGTATACTCTTTGTTGTGGGTCCCTCTAGTTGTGGCATGTGGGACGCTGCTTCAGTGTGGTTTGATGAGCAGTGCCATGTCCGCGCCCAGGATTCGAACGAACAAAACACTGGGCTGCCTGCAGCAGAGCGCGTGAACTTAACCACTCGGCCACAGGCCAGCCCCCATATGTGCCCTTTTATTACTTTCACCCACCCCCTAATCTCCTTCCCCTCTGGTAACCGTTAATCTGTTCTCTTTATCCATTTATTTGTTATTTTCCACATATGAGTGAAATCATGCAGTATTTGTCTTTCTCTGTCTGGTTTGTTTAGCTTAGCATCATACCCTCAAGGTCCATCCATGTTGTTGCAAATGGGACAATTTTGTCTTTTTTATGGCTGAGTAGTATTCCATTGTATATATATATATGTACCACATCTTCTTTATCCAATCATCTGTAGAAGGGCACTTGGGTTGCTTCCACATCTTGGCTGTTGTGAATAATGCTGCAATGAACATAATGCTAGTCTTTTTTAAAAAAGCCTTATTAGTTAGAAATAATTTTATACGCACCGCGTTTGTTTAAACATACCTACATATTCCCCAGTTTCTTTGCTCACCATTCTTTCTTTCATTTCAGATTTTCCTTCTGGGCATTGTATGCATCCTTCCTGGAGTTTCTTTGGTGAACATCTGATGACTGTAAATGCTTGTTTTTCTGTTCATCTAACTATTTAAAAGTAGCTTTTTGGGTTATAGAATTCTGGGTCAGCTATTACTTTATATAAGCACATGGAAAATATTATTTTATTGATTTATGGCTTCCATCATGGCTGTAGGGAAGTCTACTGTTAGGCAAATTGTCATACTTCGTAGATCTCTGTATTAGTCAGCCTTTCCTGTGTTTTAAACCTAAAAGCTAAAACCTAAAAAGCTCTCACTTATTCTCACATGTCTGTGAGTTGGCTGGGAGTCAGATGATCTAGGCTGAACTTGGCTGGATAAGTGCTTCAGGCTGTATTTCTGACTGAGCTTGGCTTTTCACTGTGTGTTGGGCTCAGGTCAACTCCATTTGTCTTCATTCTGGGGTCCAAATATCAGTTATTATTACAATCAATCTTCGTGGGACTAACTTGCATGCTGAATTTTCTAGAATCAAATGGCCAAGTACATGGGTAGATTTACTAGAGTAGTGGAATAGAAATTGCACAAGTAGGGGTGGAGAGGGACAGGAAACACTGAGACTTTTTTTTTTTTTTACAAATAGGATACCTTTAACAGACTGCAGTTCTTTCTCATTATCCAATCTGTGAAGAGGCTGACATGTTCACTTAAGGAATCTTGGATACGTCAGGGGTCAACTGATTCCATTTAGCACATCAAATTATACCCAGAATACTGTGTTCCACTCTGCTGTTTGAACAAAGCCTGAAAATGACCTTGATAGCTTATAAAGGATACTCATAAAGTTGTAAACTCTAATATGCCAGTTCACTTAAAGTTTGACTTTTAACAGACTGATGGTCCAGCAGTATGAGAATAAATTTAATGTAGTGGACTACAATGAGTATTCTGGCAGAATGTGCAAAGCACAGATTCAGTTGGCTTTGAATGGAATCATCAAGTTGGTGATAACCGAATGCAAATGAATTAATGATTGGCAGGCAAGAGCACTATATGATTTTAAAATGATAGTAGCATTCTTACTCTGAGATATTTCCATTAGATACAAATTCCCTAAATGTTATTAAGCAAAATCAGCCCTTGACTGGAATAAAATTTCACCTTTTCCTCTTAATTAGTGTTTGTGTCTCTATTTGGGAGCAAATAAACGTTTTTCTCACTCATGTTACCTAAATGCCAAATGAAAATGAAAACATAATTAGTATAAATATCCAGGTCTTGGTAGGGTGTCTCAGGCGGTTAATTCTAATTTCAGATATTCATTGTCCTTATAAAATAGGTGAGATAAAGCCACTTGGTTTGCATGTAATGGTACCAAACTATCACCACCATTGGAAGTAATTTGATGTGGCATCATGCAAATGAGACATGGGCATGATTCCCTTGGGCTAAATGCTTTTGGAGATAGGCAAAACTTTGGCAGATGATCTATACCTGCCAACAGTGGAAAGGGAGATACAGTGGCCAGGAACATTGCTGTCCCTTGAATTTTTTGTAAATATGCAGGTGCTCTTCACTGATGGGTTAAAAAATTAGTCATTTCAATTTTGTAGGTTGGTAAAAACGTTCCACTAACCCTTACATTCTTATCAATATTGTAACACTTGGAATACAGAATTTGTAGAGGCTGGCATTCCAGTTAAACTCATTAAGGAATCCCATGAAATTTAGAAGGTAAAGCAAGGTAAGGCATGACCAGTCCTCCAAGCTCAATTCAGGTCTCTAAGACTAAGTTGCTTTAACTTTTGTCCAATACAAGCTCCATAGTAAAGAAAGAGTTCTTTTCCTTAGATCGTTGGTTCTCTAACTTGAATAAGTATTTTCAGGGGTGCTTCTTAAAACTTTAGATTCTTGGGACCCATCCCAAAGTTTCTTATTCAGTATATCTTGGACAAGACTCAAAATCTGAATTTTCATTAAGTACCACAGGGGATGCTTTTGAAGGTGGTCACGAGCCCATGCTTTGACGTACACTGCATTGGACCCCTGTGATAGCAATAGAACTGTCTCATAGAGATGAGGGGTGACATGTTTTGACGTCTTGGTGTCTAGTACACCCCTATCGCCTCTTCTGCTTTATTGCACAAAAGACTTGACATGGAAGTAGCTTAAGACAAACAGATTTAAAAATAACATATAAGTAAACAAACAATAAGAAACAAGAAGGATTTAAAACCACAATATGAGTAGGAAAAATAGTACAAATTCAGGCTATAAAATTTCAATTATTTCTTATAATTAAACTAGAAACTTGGTTCAGATTCTCCAGGCAGCTGAAACAATAGGAAGATGCAGTCAGTTCTACAGTCAGTTGCTTGTTACTAAAATGAGGGGGAGATACCCGTGGCTTAGTAAAACTTGCCCGGCATTGCCGTGGCGTAGACAGACACTGAATGCTGGGGCAGGCCATGTACTCAACAGCTTTCTTCATTGGAAGGAAGGGACATTCCCATCCCCTACTCCACTATTGTCTCCCTACACGTGAAAGATGAGGTATGTATTCATATAGTCTGGATGTGGGTGGCATCCATCTGGCCCCAAATGCCTAGATCTTCGTCTGCTTATTTCCTTTGAAAGCTGAAGATCAGCATCTAAGGTATTTGCCTGTAACCTTCACACCTTTCTGTACTCAACCCATCATTGGTAGAGTTACTTGCAACAGTCAACTCTCCTGCCATGGAATCAATCATGTTCTTCCAGCCAGCAGGGTCCTGCACATGTGCTACCTTCTCCAGGAGGTGCTCTAGCCAGATGATGGTTGTTCTCTGGATTAGCCAACTCCATCTAAGGGGGAACACAGTATGGAGTCCTTGCAGGTGAAACATGATGCAAGCCAGAATCATACCACCTTTCCCATCAATCCCAGATTCCACTCAGCTTTTAGGTCTGGACCGGGAAGAACAGGACTGAAGTAGGCTCCTGACTGTTTCTTGCTACTGAATTTAGCCTAATGAGAAGAAATCTTGAAAGGTGCTTTAGATCTTGTCTGGGAAGCCTGCCCACATCTTGAAACCATTGCTAGTCTTATGTGGAGGCTAAATGAGCAGTCATCTGGATGGTGCGATTTGAGGGGCAAAAACGAAGCCCCTCACCAAAAAATATCTCCCCAAGTAATATGTAGTTTAGGTCTGAGATTCTGCCATTGCCAATTTATTCTTTTGCGTTTAAAACTTTCAACTCTGGTTATATCCTAAAATATACAGGGTGAGTCAATGTGAGTACATTCATCAGCTCACTCTTCTTTGTAGCAGAAGGACCAGGATTAACTGAGAACTCTGAGATGTTCAGGGCAGGAGTCACTTACAGAGGGAACATGAGTGTGGAAGGGTAGCAGGAATTAAAGGTATTTATCCATCTCATAATTTTATCTAGGGCTATTCTTGCCCACCACAATGGGGTGGAATGAAATGAAATTGTCTTTATTTTTGTGAGGTGCCATGTGATCTGCTCATGTTAGTATAAGAGAAGTAATCTAGAGATATATTTAAAGGGGGCCAGAGGAGATCATAATTAACAACTGATGCATGAAGAGGAGAGTACGGGCCTACAGGGCACAGCTGATGCCAATGAGAACCTTGAATGAATTTTTTTTCCAGGTGATCATTATATTATTTATGGGTAGGAAGGCTTAATTCCACCAGGAGAAGACAGAGCTCTAAAGTGGATTTTATCCAGAAATCAGGCAGCGGACATTGTGGGAGGGCCTTCTAGTCACTGGTCCCTATTTATTATGACAAAGTTTGTGTTATGATTCCTGGCAGATCCAATGCCTAATATTCTGGGAAAACCTGGGCAAAATAGAAATGATATTCCATTTGAAAACGAGCGTTTGCTATGGCCTCTTTGTTTCATAAAGTACATCTCAAAAGCACAGTAAGGGATAATTGTTGTCACACGTGAAAATAAGCCAAGCTTTCTCAAGATTAACCTGAGAGAATGGTCCTAACTGGAAAAGAAAATTGTCTAGTGAAGAAGCTGATCTTGAGAACTTTTCAATTACACATCAGAAAGGAAAATTACATTAAATTTCCATGGAGGATAAATGGGAGGAACTAATTTTCTTTTGCTTGTTTTTTTAAAAATATACATCACTGGTATATTTTTAGAAGCTATTTTGAAAGTATCTAGAAGATCTTTGTGCTCACACAAACATGTTCAAAACTTATTTGTAGACCAAAGCCTAATTTTGCTTTATGAAGTAAAAAGTGTATATTCTATTATTATTTGATCTATTTTATTATTATTTCAATCTTCATAGATTTTTCATTTTCATATTAATAGGTAGTTTAGAATTTTGGACAACTATGCTCATAGACAAAATGATGTAAGTGGAAGTTCGGTTCTTAAGTCCCCTCATCAGACATCTTAGAACCCATAATGTAGCCCCAGACAAATCAAGCCTAATCACCTTGCCACATGTCCTTGGATCTCCGCATTACCCAGAGCCCAGAACTCTCTATTCTGACTCCCCATGGATTCCTTGGGCTGGAGGTTCATCTCTCCATAGCCTCTGATCCTTACTGGGCTCGTGTTCCCTGCAGAGAATGGGAACATAGCAACAAGGGGCAGGCTGGGAGGAGAAGAGTGAAAGGACAGATTCCATTAACAGCAGATTCTGAGGTCAGACTTGGGAAGGGTTCTATTGTCATTGGACCCGTTGGAGTAGGATCATTATGGGTAATTCTTAGCTTTCAAGACTTAAGGTGAGGACTACCTGTCCCTCATTTTTGGGCATTACCTTTGAGTGGGGAAAAAAATTGTTAGACCTTTTGTATTGCCCCAAAAGTCAACAAACAAAGTTGGTTTCTGATATTTTCTTCTAGTGGCTCATCAATTTGGAGAAAAGAATTGGTTCAAAGTGATTGAAGAATATGATCTTTCCTTTAAAAGTTTGACACAGCCAAATGAATGTTACAGATAAAAGGGAGTGCAATTAATAACAAGGCAAGAACTACATAGTTACCTAGGGGATCACTGTCTTTTTGGGTCCACCTATATGGGTTCCTCTTTTCTTGAAAATGCAGTGGATTGTATGAAGGGCCAGTGGTAGGAGTTGTAGAACACAAATATGGAATTGTGGAAACATTATGTGGCCAGCCTTTATCAAGTACACGTTAATAATATTGGAGCTGCCCTTCTTGTAACATGAAAGACTAAGTCTCAGTTTCTTGAAGAGACAAACCCATTCATGAAGGAAATCAGTAAATGAACACACAGAAGCTATGGAACATTAGAGCTAGGAGGTTTCTTAAGGTTTTCTGTCCAACTGCTTCATATAGACGTGGAACGGCACTCAGAAAAGGTAGTAACTTGTTCAAGCTCGCACAGCCAGAGGCAGGACTGGGCTTGGATTACAGTCTAGGATTCTTGAATCCTAATCAAATCTTTTTTCCTTCTTTTCTCTATGTATTCTGCCTCCAGAGCAGTTGTTCTCAAACAGGGGCAACGTTGCTTCCAAGGTGTTCCCTTTGGCAATGTTTGGAAGCATTTTTGCTTTTCCACGACTGGTGTGTATTGGGGGGTTGGTACTAGCATCTAGTGGGTGGAAGCCAGGGATGCTCTTAAACATTGTACAAAGCACAGGACAGCCCCCACAATAAAGAATGTGCTAGCCCCAAATGTCAATAGTGCTGTGGTTGAGAAAGTCTGCTCTATAATAACAAATCTTAGAGGGTCCTGCATTAAGCAAACACAATATAGGAAAATCTAGATTTAAGGACAAGCAATTGTTTTATAAAGAACTTACCAAAAGGTTTTATTAATTAATAATTTATTTTATTTTATTTTGTTTATTTATTTTAAAACATTTTCATGTCGACTTTCTTTTTTTTTTTTTTCTGCTTTATCTCACCAAATCCCCCCCATACATAGTTGTATATCTTAGTTGTGGGTCCTTCTAGTTGTGGCATGTGGGATGCCTCCTCAACATGACCTGACGAGCGGTGCCATGTCCGCGCCCAGGATCCGAACCCACGAAACCCTGGGCCACCGAAGCAGAGCGAAGGAACTTAACCACTTGACCATGGGGCTGGCCCATGATAATTTATTTTAATATGAGAATCTTAAATAAGTTTTAATCAACAACAAAAAGACATATGTCAAAGACACATATACTATAAAAAAGCCTGACACTCTTACAAGAACAAAACATGAAGACAAGTGAAAAATAAGCATGGTATATTTCTATCCATTCCATAGGATGGAAAGCAATTTCATAGGCTATTCCTCACAATTTGAGTCTTGCAACAACCAAACAAAGTGGGAAGGGGAAGCATTCCTATAAATATGAAAACTGAAGCCCAGAGAGCAGAAGATTTACTCCCATCATATGGTGTTGGAGCTGGCACTCAAATCCAGAATTTCTGTCTCCAACAACAATGGTCTCTCTGCATTTATATGTTGTCTATACAATATGTTGGTATTTATATGTATCTATTTTAAGAAGCCATAGTCTATAACATGTGAAAGTTCTTATGTCTTATGCATTTTGAAAGAATGTGCAGCGAAAACCAGTCTTGCATTATTTTTTACTGGGAGCAAGAAATCGAAATAGTAATAATATTTTATAGGAACTGGTCTGTCTGAAAGCAGGTTAACTTTAAAAGTTACGTCTTGTCTAAAGCCTCTCTTCTTGGGATCATTAGGCCTGTGTTAAGATTAGGTGGAGAAAGCCATGGCCAAAATCCATGGTGGGCTACAGATAAACGTCACAACTGATGCTCTCAGCTAATTTCTCATGCACTTTTTATATGGTTTATTTGCTCACCGACTTCAACAGAGTTATGGGGATGGATGGGTTAAATGTGACAGTACTTTATCATTATCTGTTCGAGTCAAAAGGCCACCATCATCAAGAGTATCAACTCTGCTGCTTTGGAATGAAAATGTTTATTTTTCAATTTGTCTTTCAGTCTGGGTTTCTTTCCTTTTCTCTTCTGAAAGATTTGAAAAGGAACAGCATCTCCAAGTGAATATTTCAGCTACATGACATTCGATAGTAATAGGAGTTCTCTAGTGGGTTCTCGATTTTGCTGTATTGTTCTAAACTTGCAAGGTAATTGTTTCTTCTGTTTTAAGGAATTTATAATTTGGAACCCTTTTAATACAGCTGTTTTGATAACATATAAATACTGGCTTATATGCCAAGAACAAAAATGAAACCAGAAGACTTTTGTGAGAATCAATTTCAATATTGTTTTATTTGGTTTTCTGTAGCCAAATTCTGAATATCTTTCCTGTAGGCTGTTTCTCATGGACCTCAAGGTAAGATGATTCATTCTCAAGCTTTTTTAAAAATCATTTTAGTCTTTTAATCTCTTCATGGCAGAAAGAAAGCATTTTTTTTCCCTGCCTTCACCTCATCTGCAATCTGTTTCCATTTTGTACCCAATACCAGAGGTGAAGGAAATTTCTTCTTTGGAAGTAACATTCTCCTGAATGTCCTGGGGAAGAAGACATTCTTACCTGACTGGTCCTTGGCCGCCCATGGCTCAGAGGCAGTAGTCAGGCTTGGTCTGGGTTTAGCTCTCAGGGAATGTTTTGAGCTTTATACATCACTTCATGCTTGTGTCTACTCTAAGGAAGACTGGCCTTGGAGAGGCACAGCAGTGGGGGGTTGGAGGCTTAGGAGAGAGCGAGGGTTCTGAGCAACTATCCCGGGGAGCCCCACGGGTGGATATCATGAAACAGGACAGAACTTAGAAGTGTAATAAAATACTCAAACTATTTCAAGATGTTGCCTGGGAAGCCTCCACACATAGCAACCAATTCAACTGCCATAAATTCATTGTTCCATTTATTCATCATTTCATTCATATATTCTTAATTCATTCATTTAGGCAGTAGTTTAATCAAACATTTGTTATCGGTTGTGGATGATACTCAGCACCATGTTCTCAGGAAATTAGCTGCCCAGTGTGCTCAGGAAAGAGTCCCCTTATACATGAATGTGCCCATGACATGAATTCTTCAAGAGTAGAAGGGTGGGGCTATGTTGTTATTAGTTTTAGCACTTGTGAAAAGTACTTGAATTGAGACATCTTAGAGTGGCCTGTTTGGGCAAGCATACTCACACGTATGTGCCTGCATGCATCCACAGACACACACACACACAGAATCCATAGAGAGTGATGGAAACATGACTTACTTGGAGAAATATTGCTATACAAAGACACAGATGTGTGTGCCTAGGAATTATGACTCTGAAGTATTAAGGCTGATTTTACAGTCAGGCATGAAACATTCTTATCACCTTAGAGTTATGATTTTGCACAGAAATATGCTGCAAAGGCTGGAAGGGTCAGAATCTAAGTCAGAGGAAAAAGTTAGGCAAAAAGGGGTGGTTAAAGATTCCAGAGGTGGATGAAGTCAATGCATATTTGAGGACCAAGGGCAATATTTTTTGGAATTAATACTTTTACAAGCTATTTCCAAAGTGATATACAGGTAATATTTTTTACGTCTGCGTGTTATGGATAAAAATAGAGAAATAGATATAAAGGAGTACAAAAGCTCGTGTCCATATTCTCTCCATTCTCTATCCTATTGAAGAAATAAAGTAAACATCAATCTTTTCTTCAGCAAGAGTGATTTATTTATCATAACATAAATAAGAAGGATTAGAAGGAATTAATACCCGGGAGAAGTAGCTAAATAAATAAACGGAAAAGAACTTGAGAAAGAGAGGTTTATTTTTGTGAATTTTGCAGGCTGTGATATTAGATCTGGGCAGCCCAGTGTTGGCCAGATATAGGGTGGTGTGGTGTTTGTAGCTTCTAGATCCTTCCAACAGAGCCATCTTTGTATTTATTAAGAGTGTGGAATGCGGGGTGGGACAATAAAACCCCCAATTCATCACAGCAAGGCTCAACAGGGGAAAAATACATGTGTAAGAAGCGTCAGGAGAAGTCCATTTAGCAACAGGAAGCTAATTGCTTCATTTTTATTCCACAGCAAAATCAAAACCAGGTGGCTGGCAGGCAGCCCACACGTGAAAATGTTTCTTAGAGTTCCTGAGTCATGGGCCATGGATGTTGTCAGATGAAGTCGGAAGGCTGCAACAGCCATCTGGTGGCCGGTCATATTGTTGAACTCAATGGCCCTGGCTCCGCCACCGAGCTTCCTAGCTAGACTACCTCCTGGTGGTCTGCACATCTTTTATCAAGAATCAACAGAGCCACGAACACCAGGCAGACAGATAAGGGACACACACCCCATTAACTCCCGTTAGGGTTGATCCTCCACTTTTTATAAAGTAGAACTCATCAAGCAGTGTTTCCTAGGCTTTGGCATGTATCGGATTGCTGGATGGGCTTGTCAAACAGAGTGCTGGGTCTCTCCCCAGAGTTTCTGATCTGGTCGGTCTGGAGAGGGATCTGAGAATCCGCATTTCTAGCAAGTTTCCAGGAGATGCTGCTGCTCTGGTTCACTGTCATCCAGGGAGCCATTCATTATGTTAGGTATAAATAAAACAAGAAGAGAGCTCTATTATCATATATTTTTTTCCCTTCACATTTGACTAAAAATTCCTGAGTTTTTATTTCTGACAAAGTTCTAAGTCGGAGCTGCCTGTAGTCGCCTTTTTATATAGATTCCTCTAGATCATTGCTGCTGGGTGATACACCTACCCCCACCCTCTCACTCTGAGAATTGCAAATAAATTAATGTTCCTATTTAGAATGACTCATTCCTTGGTCAGAAAACAAATACACATCCAATGTGGGCTGACCTGACCTGCAGGCTGGTTTATCAAAAAAAACAAAACAAAAAACAAAAAACCAACTCTATTGTGCTTTCACACTAACAAGCATTTAATAAGAAGTGAGATTTCTTTTTCTTTGCTTCTCTCCCTCGAGAACTACATTGACCCATACTTGGTATTCTGTGTAATGAACATTTTCCAGGTATTGCAGTGATAGAAGGGCAGAGAGCAGAGGTGGGCTGCAGAGAGATGGAGAGGTTAAAAGAGGTGCCTTACAATGTATCTGGAGATGAATGTTATCTATTTTTTATTAAAAATCATAAAGACAGCCTCTGAATGTACAACCTTAGTCTAATTGACTAAAATAGAAGTTGGTTAGGTGTATTGAAAGAAAGAAAAACTTTTTTGTAATATAAATCTTAAACAAGAGGAACATCATTAATCAGCGTAGGGACAAGAGATATGATCACTTAGAAGAGGCGGCGTGTTTTTTATTTGGTGATTTAATGAAGATCTTGCCAACGGCCACAAGTTTCCTTCCTCCCTTCCGTTTTCTTTTCCTTCCTCTTTTCTTTCTTCCCTTCTCTTTCCTATCCTTCCCCTCACTCATTAGATTTTTATTTTGCCCTAATATGTGCAAATAATATTCAAGACTGTACGGGGAGAAGGTGATTCAAACACAGATTCTGTCTTCAAGGAAGGGCAGGTTGACAGTTTCACCATGTTTAAATCTGCTTGTGCTCAAACTATGGTTTCAGATGCTTAATATACGTTGGCATTATGATACATTCCTTTGAGGAGTGACGCATTTGCCTCCCACTCTCCACCAGGTGTTCACTCGCCCTGGAAATTCCCTCACGTCCTCCTGGCTGCCTCTCCAGCAGCCTCTGTCCTTCAATTTGATTTGCTGTTATCTCTTAGTGGGTTTAAATATATGTAGCTTACAGAGGATGAGACTTGGTGTTCAAAACTCAGGGGAACGGGGCATTCAGGATGAAGAATGTCTACCCTTCCAGCTGTTGAACTACAGCATGTGCCCAAAAGACAGGCAGTATACCAGAAGTCTGGCAGTGGAAGCGGTTACTACCTCCATAAAGCTCTGGCTAATACTAAGTTATATTGGCTCATTCAGTGGTTTAATGTTTGGTCGCTGGATTAGATGATTTGCATTGTTGGTATGGTTGTTGATCATTTTATTGATCTGAAAGTCCTGAAGAACAGAGCATGGTCATAGCTTGAGTGAGTCTGTCTTTGAGGCAGGTGGAGGCCTTAACAGTACTGATGGTGGGGAAGGGAAGGAACTGGTGAGTGAGCAAGACTGGGGAGCATGCCTTGGCTCCTGACTATAGCATTGGCCAACAGGGAATAGCAATATAGAGAGAAACATAACTTGTAGTTGCCACAAAAAAGTGACATCTGAGGAGTCAGGACCAGCTCTACCATCAACTGCCTGAGTGACCTGCTAAGCCAAAATTCCCAAGGGTAATATGGGAACATTAATAATACACAAATTATGGGGTGATTTTGAGGATTAAATGACATTGTTAAGTGTTTAGCACAATTCTCTCAATAAATATTAGCTTTCTTTATTATTTATCTATCTATGCCCTCAAATACAAGCCGCACGTGGGCTTCATTCCATATTAAGTGATCTAGTCCTCTGCTGCAGATGTTCTCAAAGTGTGGTCCTCAAGCCGACATCACTGACACCTTGCTGGAAATGCAGATCCTCAAGGCCTGCTCAGATCTACTAAGTCAGAGACTCTGGGGGTGGGGCCCAGCAATCTGTTTGCACAAGCCCTTCAGGCATTCTGATGCATACCCGAGTTTAGAACCACTGCTCTGGTGGGACATAATAGAGTCATTTTCAGCAAGGAGGTAACCCTCGAAGCTGATGAGTGAAAGCACTGTGTTTCCAGCAGATTGGCAAATATAGCAGAGGCTTCCAGCCATCAGCCAAAGGTACTGGGGTTGGGGTCCAACTTCCAGGAAAGGAAGCTGGGGCAAGAGATAGGCAGCATGGCAGCCTCTGCTCTATCCTTCCTTTCCCCGTTCCAGCCAAACCAACTGGCACTAGGGACAAGGTTCTTGTGCTTTGAGAGAACGGGGATGCTGATCATACCAGAATCCCATCATACACTGGGGCAAGGTCAGCAGAGGGTAGGGAAAACCTGAAGTTCTGTGGACATGCAGGTAACCAGGGTTCACTTCCTGGAGGGGCCAAGCTTATCCTTGATCAGCTGTGAATAGGCCTTGGAATTAGGGTGGAACTAATGCTGAAGATAAAAAATCTTCAGTCTTGGGGCTGGCTGGTGGCATAGTGATTAAGCTGCACGCTCTACTTTGGCAGCCTGGGCTTTTCAGTTTTGGATGCCAGGTGCGGACCTACACATCACTCATTGGGCCACACTGTGCCAGCATCCCACATACAAAATAGAGGAAGATTGGCATAGATGTAACTCAGGGCCAATCTTTCTCATCAAAAAAAAAAAAAAAAACTTCACCCTCCCAGCTTAACAGAGCTTGGCGAGGTAGGGACTGAGATGCTAGTTAGATTAACATGAACTCTTTGGCAAAGTGTAATCAACTTTAGTTCAAAACACTTCTGATCCTCTACTCTGTAGGCCTGCTCTTCTGTGCTCCTGGCTGACAGATTCACAGGCGTCTTGGAAAAATACTTTTTGCTTTGTTTTAGCATTTTCTTTTTAAGCCAACAATAGGCTGTGGACATGTTATTTGTGTCTGGTGGCAGCTGCATGAAGCCCCTGGGATTGGCCACTTATGTATGCACTGTGTCTAAGTGCTCTGGGCTGGAAATCAAAAATGTGCGCTTGCGTGGGAGAGGACCCTCGGCTCCAGGTGATGCTTTCCACAGTGTTCCCTGTAGAAGCCTCAGGGGAGGAAATCATAGAATGCTACAACTGGGAGAACCTCTGAGAAATCACTTGGCTTTGCCTCCTGGGGAGAGCCCAGGACAGAGAAAACAAGGAAAAGAAAAAAGAAAGAAAAAAACCCCTGACTTCCTTCCCTCTTGCTGACACATTGTATAATTCCAGTGCTTCTTCCCAGTCTTAGCAGAGGAAGTTAGGTTCAGGAAACCAGTTGGGATTTTGGCCTGCCCTCCATCATTTGAGCGCTCACAGTGTGATACTCAACAGCTTGGAAATATTAGCCCTAATCTGTAAGATACGAATTGAAATTCAGCCTCACAATTATGACTAGAGACGAAATCAGATTGAACCGATGAGTGTCACATTGTTATTAAATAGAAATTAAAACCTGAAAAATGTGAATGAGTTCAACAAATATTTATTAAGCTTCCATTAGGGCAGTTCTCAAATGTCAAATGGAAGAATCACCTGAAATGCTTATTTAATGTGGTTCCGGGACCCCATCCCCAGAATTTTTAAGTCATTGGGTTAGGAATGAGGCCCAGAAATCTGTATTTTTAATAATTGTCCCCAGGCGATGCTACAAAGCATACACTGAGTAGCACTGTTTGGGGAAAAGGACGAATATTTTGTGAGCAGTTACTATGTTTTTTCCCTAGACTATAAGCTTCTGCCAGCAGGAACTCTGATTTTTTCATTTACCACCAGATCATTCAGTCTCGTGGCTTTACATACCATTTATATGCCCACAACTCCAAATCTGTATCTTCAGCCCAGACAACAACTCCTAACTCCAGAATCACATACCCACTCAACACCTCCATACAGATGTCTAGTAGACATCTCAGACTTAACACATTGAAACTGGACTGCTAATCTTCTCCTAAACCTACTCTCCTTCCAGTCTTCCCATCTCAACTGATGGCAAACACATCCCTCCAATTGTTCAAAAGAAAAATCTTGGGGTCATCTTTGACTCCTTTCTTTCTCTCATACCCCTCATCCAATCTGTTAGAAATCCTGTTACCCGTGTCTTTAAACTATATCCAGAATCTGCCACCTCCACTCTTGCCACCCTGATTTGACACACTCTATCTCATCTCCCTTGAGTTACAGCCAGTTGCCTCCTAAGGGATCTCTGTGCTTCCACCCCTGCCTCCTGCAGTCTATTTTCAACATAGCAGCCAGGAAGATCCTGTTAAAATGTCAATCAGGGGATGTGATTCCTTGGTTCAGTGCTTCCTGTGTCTCCCCATTTTATTTGGAGTAAGAGCCAAAGTACTTACAGGGGACTGAAAAACCCTGTAGGAAGTGACTACTTATTGCCTCTCTGACGTCACGTCTCACTACTCCTCCTTGCTTAGTTTGTCACATCCACATGATCTTCTGGCTCTTCATGCAATACACTTGGCGTGTTTGCATCTAGGCCTCATGTTGGCTGTTTGTTCTGCCTGGAACAATTTCCCTCGTGTCCATATGGCTCACTCCCTCATCTTCTTCATGTCTTTGAGTCTTTGCTTAAATTTGTCTTTATTACCTTCTCAGGAAGGTCTGTCTTGGTTGCCCTATTTAATATTGCAATGACCCCAACTCCTACCCACCTGTAGCATTTCTGAACTCCTCCCATTCCATGTGCTGTTTTTTCTACAGCATTTATCTAACATACTATGAAATGTACTGATTCGTTGTCTCTTTTCCCTCCACTACAACGTAAGCTTCACAAGTGTGGAGCTCTTTGTCCATTTTGTGCACTGATGCATCCTAGGCACTAGAATAGTGCCTGGCATGGGTGGTAGGTGCTTCACTAATATGTATCAAATAAATTAATGCTTGACATAGTCAATTCTCAATGTTAATTAAATGAGAAAGCGTTTAGAAATATTGCTTCATTTAACTCATAGCAGCCCTTCTATCCCCATTTTACAAATGAGAAAACCAAGGTTGACAGATACTAAATAACACAATAAAAATCAAACATCCAAATTTGCCTGATTATGAAATGTCTTTACTTTCCACTCTTACTACCTATACAATGCCCCAGGCACTGGACTAGTTATGTAAGTGATGCAAATGAAAGAGGCATGGTTTCCTCTCCCAGGATCTCATTGGTTAGAGAAGACAGACATGCAGGAAAAAATATCCTGCAAGGAACTTACAGCCTATTACTGTAGCAAATGCATAGACAATTAACTACACCACAAAGAAGAATGTGGCATATATTATCAGAAATGCACTGGCTGTCATAGGAGAGAGAGTAAACCGCTGCATAGAGTGATAAGAGGTTGAATTCATTAGGAGAAGGAAATAATAATCATTGAAAAGGAGAATAGTCTTTGCTTACTTACTGAATGATGGGTAGGATTTAACAGGTAGAGATGATAAGGGCTAGTATTTCAGCCTGAGCAAAGGAAATAAGCAGGAAGAGGAAGATTAGGTGTGGGGAACATGGTATTTTCTAGGAACACAGTATATGAGGATGACATAAAGGCAGTAGCCTGGGTAAATCTATTAGATCTTTCTCCTGAATCTACTGAAAGCTTTTGTTCATGGAAAAGCTACACTTTGGGAGAGCCATTCTGGCAGGCATGTGTTCATTTATGTAACATTATTTATTAAGAGCTTGCTATGTGTTTGATGAAGGGATTAAAATGAAAAGAGTGGTGGAGAATTTCTCTGTTCTTTAGAGCTTGTAATCTGGCAGAGATGGCAGCTAATTAAACAAGCAAATACAATCCAGTGAAAAATGTACAATGAAAGAAGACATAGAACCCATGGCAAGGGAGAATGACCTAGTCTGAGCTCAGGAGAAATATCAGAGATTGACTGGAGGAAGTTACATTTCAGCTGAGACTTGAGGGATGTGTAGGCATTACAGGGCAAACAGGAGGGGGAAGAGTTGTAGGGGAGGAAGACATTTCCTCTACCCTCTCTGGGTTCTTCTGGCCAGAGAATGAATTAAATTCACATGAGATAGAATAACAGGAGAAAATTGAACAAA
This sequence comes from Equus przewalskii, assembly GCF_037783145.1. NCBI lineage: Eukaryota > Metazoa > Chordata > Mammalia > Perissodactyla > Equidae > Equus > Equus przewalskii. Next base: position 17,832,080 of record NC_091852.1, read on the forward strand.
CCTTTATAACATGTATACATGGGAGAGGCTCAGGCAAGCTGAGCAACTCACCAAAATGGCTGAAGCCGCCACCTTAAATATCATATTCAGCTAAAGACAAAGGAGAATGTTGGGGGTGGGGGGAGTCAGTTACAGGAGGTTACCAGACAAGCACAGTAAACACGAATAAGATTATTATGCAGATTTAAGTCCTTGCCTTTGGCATTGATAAGAGTTTCTAGAGATAAGGTCATTTACCCTTCTTCCTGGTACAGAGAGGGAGACACGTTTACAGATGGAGATTTCCTTTACAGTGTAAATATCTCTTAACAAAGGGTAATAAATTCTACTTTTCAGTTGCTTTCCTGTCTGCAGTTTATTGAAAGTAACCAGCCCCAAATAATCCTCATGCCAAAGAGACATATCTTGGGGTGGCCAATTCCAGTCCCCTACAGAGTGTCACAGGTAAGGGAGTGACATGTAGGGACAACCAGAAGTGACCAATACCTTTCACTGAGCCTTCCAGGACCCAGAAGAAGTTCAGTGTAGCTGGACTATAGAAAGAAAACCTAGTGATGTTGGAGGAGTGGGCAGAAGTCAAGTCCTGAAGCACCTATAGGCTTGTTAAGAGTTTAAACTTTATCATAAGGAAAACGGAATGTCATTATGAATTTCAAGCGGGGAAATTATACTATGAGATATACATTTTAGAACTTTAATCTTGCTTCAGTGACAGAATGAGTTGGAAGGGACTAAAAATGGAAGTAAAGAGATCTATTCAGAGGCTGTTATAATAATCCAGTTAGGTGGGGATGAATTAAAGTGGACGAATGAGGTTGTCAGGAGTTGGGGATTGGTGGGAATACGGGATGGAGGAAAGGAAGGGGTCAGAGATGACTTGCAGATAAATAGTGCAAATAGATAAATAGATCATGGTAGAGTCAATTACTGAAATATGACTGGATAGAAAATGTATGTTTGCATGGGAGCATATGTGCTTATGTGCAGGGGTGTGTGTTTAGATGTACCGGGTTAGGGAGTTATTCTAACAGACAAGACAAGAGACTTAACAATGGTAACAATAGAGTGGAAATCAGACAATTAATCTTTCATCAAATCTATGAAAATGTTGAGGTTATCAGTAAGAATCCATGTAGAATTAGAAAGTGATGATGGCACAATTTTGTCTTCAATTTTGTACTTAATTTCTATTTTGTGAGGATTTTTTTTGAGTTCACAATAGTTTATATCATTGTGAAATTTCAGTGGTAATGTATTTCTTGTCTTTCAGATATAAGTGCTCCCCTTCGATGATGGCACCATTTTTGTAACCCATTCGTAGTTTTCTAGTCATTATTTGATAGCTTGTCTGCATACTGAGTGGTTGAGTCAATGCCCCATTTATTTACTCAGTGCTTGCATAGGGAGAGGATTTCAAACCATTTTATAAGATCAAGACTTATAATTTAAAAACACCCTTTAAAATATCCATCATTATTATATCTCATCATTTCATATGTCTGATATAAAGAATGAGTGCACTATTTAAACAAAATGTTATTAGTTACATTACAATAGGAGTTACTACCTACTCCTGAGAAATCTTTTTTAGAAACACAGAAATTTGGGAATTATTCAACTATAAAGGCCTAAAAAGTAAGCAGAGGCAAGGAAAAGTCACATAAGCCTCATCTACACGAAGGATGGATGGAACTTCAACTTAGCTTGATTCTTCAGGGAGTGATTTTCTTCAAACATTTAGCTGAATTTACATATGATATTCATCCAAGCGCCTCATAGCATCTGCAGAAAAAGCCCAATTCTGAGCTTGTAAACATTATTCTTTTAAAGTGGTAGACTTAAGCATTGCTTTTGAAAGTACCAGTATGGAAAATGAGCCTTCAGAATATCCTTTCAGGGCAGTAATCACTAAAATGGCAAGCCTCACTGAGCTAAGAGTGATGGGCGGCCGGTGCTCAGAGGCCACTTCTGCACACTGTGATGGAGACTGCGATGGCAGGAAAAGATCCAGCTTATGGGAAAATTAGCCTTATCAACCAAATGGACTTCGTAAGATACCTCTCCCTTCTACCATTTTGAGTAAATGGATGGGCGATGTTCATAGAATTCTCAGGAGTGTGGTTTGCTTTTATTATATACCTCCCTCTTTTCAGAAACTATGTAAAGAATTCCAACCCTCTCCTAGGCCCTAGGGATACAAGATACAGGTTTTGGCCTCAGGAAGCTTATAGTCTGGCAGTAGGGACATTCTCTTCACACCATTTCTAGTAATCGTGCAAGCCATGTTGACTGCTTATAGTAGGTATTCAATAAATGATATAATAAATCATTAATGATTTATAATCCATACTGCCAGACTTGACTTCCTTGATTCCCTATAGAGGTCCCTGCACTTGAGAGGTTTGTTCTTCATGAAAAAGTGAATACTTTGGATAAGAAATTTTTTATGGTTAGTTATTGCAGAACCCTTAAATTTGCCAAACTAGATTCTTCTCTATAGTGTTTGCTCTTACTCCACTAAACTTCTAATACGAAAATTATTCCTTGCTAAATTTTTTGCTAAAAAGTAACACATGTCTGACCTAAGAATAAAAAATTCAGAAATTGGATATACACAGCTGAATGGAAGACAATTTCCTCATTTAGCCACAGATGGAGGAGGAGGAGCAGCGAGTGTGTGGTGACTTAAAAGCCTTCAGTTTATCTCTGTCTCCTTCTCCCCAACTGTGTCTTCTTCTTTGGGCCTCTAATGCAGTTCACTTTTCTAAATCTGCCCTCAGGAAAGTATCCATAACTTTGTAGAAAATCTTAAAATATGCATTATTCTCCCAGTGATTCTTATATTTTAAGGCTTAATTCTCATGACGGAAAAAAAATACTTTGTAACCTAACAAAGGTATTGAGTGTTTTAGGGTTCAGGTGGGAGGTCATGAGAGTGTCGACAAAAATAATCCATAACCAATCTGTAAATGAAAATTTGGGTGAGCTTATTCTGAGCTGAAATCTGAGGACCATGGCCCGGGGCCTTTCTTCCCAAAGGAAGAAAGGGCACCGAAGAAGTGGGGTGCACAGAGTGGTTATATACCCCCAAACAGGGTGTTTCACATATGATTGAAATGTCCCTCCCACAATAGTCACAAGATTGCCCTGTCGGCACAGCACTTGATGGACACTGCAGGTAGTGGGTCTGCTATCTTGGTGGGCGTAGCAGGAGGCAAGTCTATTGTCTCCAGCTGGGCGGTCACAGGTGAGGGCATCAATCAGTTTCTAGCCTAAGGAAAGATGCTTAATCCTTAAGGAGACACCAAGTTGGGAGGGGCAGGGAAGTTGCACCTTTACCTCAAGGGCCTTTTGCTCTTGCCATAGGGAAAATCTAAAGCAGATATACAATGCATGCTCAACGGCCACAGTCAGGCCCTTTTGGAAAGACAAGGTCAGGCTGAATTAGGTTTATACCAAATGGCTTCCTCATATTCTCCAATATATCCTATTGCTTGCCATTTTTATTTGTCAAGAGGAAGGCTAGGCTATCCTTATCAACATGCCTGTGATCAGACCACATAGGCACTGCCTTTGGTGGTCACATGTGTGGGGTGCTTTGAGTAAACATTCATAATGAGTTAATTTACTCATTCATTCCTTTAACAATCAAATGGTTAATAAGACAGAAAGTTCTTGGAGCTTATGAGGCAAGATGGAATTATGAAGTAAAAGAAATTATGATTCACAAGTAAAAGGTATGTAGTAAGGAAAATGGACACAATAAAGTCAGTAGATGAGTGGAGCAGATGCAGAAAAAGACAGACATTACCAGAGGGAGTAGCTGGCCTCTGATGTCTTGAGAGGACTGAGGCCAGGGCTATACCTGACCCTTATGCCTTCGGAAAAGCATATTGAAAAATATTTTAAAACTCTAATTCCAACTCAATGTCTTCCCCTCATGACCACTTCTCTTCTTCGCGACATCCTATCAATTATGGCCTATCTGCAAACTACTTAATCTGTTCCCCATTTTCAGAATGCAAATTCCTTGAGAGTTAGATTGGCCCAACTCATCTGTTCACAGTGAATTGACTATATTGATGTCAAGTGCCTATATCCTAGTGTAATCCATCACCCATCAGTGGCTTCCCAAAGCTTGGGCCATGGGTAGGGCTGATTCATTTAGAAGAGATTTGGCACACTGTAGGCATGAAGACTAAAAAGTCTAGAAGAACGAGTTTTTAGAATATAAAAAGAGCTATCTTCTTTGAGTATTTGCCATCTGCTTTATATAACTTAAATTTATCTAATATTAATAACAATTCTTTCAGGCAGGTAGCGTCATTATACTCACTTTCTATATGAGGAAACTGAGGCACAGAGATATTCAGTAAACTGCCCAAGTTGATTCCAACAGCAAGGGGCAGAGTTGGGATTTGAACTCAGGCAGCCTGTCTCCCGAACCTATGCACATGACCGTTACGTTCTACCGTCTAGGTTTAAATTCCACTTTCTCACCTACTATTAAGTCTGTGCTTCTAGGCAAGTGATATAACTTCTCTAAATTCCAGTGTTTCCATCCATCCTTCCAAGGATAATACTTTCCTACATACCATATAAGATTGTTAAGGATTAAGTAAGAATGTATTTGAAAATTCTTTTTGAACTATAAATCAAGATATTACAGTATAAAACAACAACATTATCAGTAACAGTAAGAATAACAAAGGCACAGAGAAGCTATATTGAGCAGTTAACTTTCTGATAACCCCTTAAAAAAATTCATGCGTTCTTTGCCCTCAAATTCCCATTATAAAATAGCTGTAGTGATCTTTCACACTTTAACATGACAGTCTTTGGGGGATTTTTTTTCTTGAGGCTGATCAGATTAATGCTGTATCATCTGAGAAATGACAATATTAATGAAAAAGGACAAATGTCCAGGATCTACATCTATATTTCTCTCTTTTCTCCTTCCACCCATGATTATTTGTAGGAGAGATAAATTTGTAACATGCTTTAAAAGCTTCAGGTGAAAGGTGGTACAGGCAATTTAATAACAGTGTGTTCCCGTTACATCGTTTTTTTTCTTGAGATGTTCAGCAACAAATTGCACAATGGAAAGTTCTTTTAACTGACTACTATCTCTTTAATTGTATGTCTGTTTTATTTTACCACACTCAGATTTGCATAGCATACATCTAAATAAAGGCTCTAAAAAATAAAACATTTCTTAATTTTTTTCTCATCTCTGAGCTTTGCTGTTAACACAGCTCTGCAGAACAAGGAGGAACACCAGCGTCTTCAAAAGGGAATAAGTGGGAATAGAGGCAGTTTTTTTTCCTTCCAGGTTTCTCTATTGAAGTAGCAAGCGCATTAAATGCCAAAATAGCATTAGCCCCGAGCACATATTAGCTTGCTATGGGATACTTAGAGCTCCATGGTAACAATTATTTGCAGAATTCACAAGATATACTTTTGGAATTAAAAGATGCTTATCTCATTCTAGGAAAAATAACATGCATAGATGAAGGAGAATAGGGAAAGCTTTAAACCAGACTGCTTTTTCAAGAACAGACTTTATCCATAATTAATCCTTTCCTGTGGATATATTTATGTTCTTCTACTTTCCCTTCTTAGGTTTCTCTTCTTCTTTCCCACTGAAAAATGGTAGGCCTGTGCTTGCAGTCTCATGGGGGATTGGGTATGGTTATGAGGTTGGGGAGATATTACATTTCACCTCGTAAAGCTGATTATGTCCTCAGTATGCATGAAAATGAAATTTCCTTTATTTGTTTGCTCTTGGAGTGAGATCCTCAGATAAACTCCTTGTTTTTATTTTAATTAGATTGACAGCCATAGCTTCTTCCTATCCTTCTTAACCTTCTTCTTATGTCTTTACCTCTAGGGCAATGACTTGTATTCATAAACTTAGAGACAAGAGTGAGGGGTAGTCACTTGCAGACATGGTATACAAGAGCAGAGGTTTAGCTGTTACCAGTAGTCCTGGTAGATATTATGTTACTAGAGGCATAGATGAAAGGGGTCTCTTGGACTGGGAGGCTTTAGAAGATGTGAAGTGAATAGTATCATCAGTTTATCCCGGTCATAGAAGCTTTGAAAGCAATAAACTTTGTCAAAATTATTGGCCAGTTACAGCTTTCGTTTCACCTCGTGTTGTAGTCCTAGAGTCTTTCTCCCATCTAGATCTAAAAATGTAATCCACAGCTGGGTCAGTTCATGAGACAGTATTTTGATTTCTATATGCCAAGACGGAGGACTGAATTTAGAATGAGTTACAATGATTGGTGGCTAGCTGTTTAGCGTGAACAAGTTGTCTCCTCCGTGGCTGGAAAGAGCATCTGAAATTATACTCTCAGAAGAGAATTCACTTGGGTGTTGCTGTATTTTCAGTCCTTGAGAGTTCCTTATTAAAAAACAGATTCCCAAAGTAGGGGACACTTGAAGCCATTATCTCTTACATGACCAAGAGGAACTGAAACAGTAAGTTACCCAGATGAAGATAATTTTTCCTCTATTAGTGGACAGCTGGTTGCATGCAAAGCTCAAAAAGTAGCAGTAGGCTTCCAGTCCTGGACCAAGGTAGAGTAGATGTATTCCTCCCACTAAGTACAGCTAAAAACCCTGCACCTTAAATATAAAACAAACATGAGAAGACTCTGAAAGGTGGAAAGAAGACAAATTGGCTATGGTCCTTGATACCTGAGGAACCACATGGCCACATGGGTTTTCTTTTTGCCTCATATATCCAGACTGGATGCTGAAGAAGCAGGAACCTGGAAATGCCAAGGTGAGCAGACAAAAAGAAAAATAAAAAAGCCCCAAGGAAAGCTTGTTGTCTCTAGCCAAAGGGCCAAAAAATGGGCAGCCAGCCTAGCAAGACAGAAAACTTTTAGACAATGGCCACTCTACTTTAGCCAGTTGCCGTGGGAAAAACCATAATAATCCCACTTCCACTCATATTAGCAAAGGCTGATTGGGGAGCTACACCTCCAACCTCATCCAGCTGGGAAGAGGCTCATTATCCCCTCCACCTATGGAAGACGAACTCGGAGTCAAGACTTCCATCCCTGCCTAGAGGAGACTGAGCGGGGACCCTGGACTTTCACTCCCATTTGGCAGCAGTGAGGTGGAGCCTCCTTCCCCCCAACCTGTGCAATGTCAGAGGAGAGCTGCTTAAACAAGCTTACATATTATACAATTGATATAATGCACACTTATGTAAAACTGATTTATATAATATACAATTATGCAATCAAAAATCACATATCATAGGGGCTGGCCCAGTGGTGTAGTGGTTAAGTTCACACACTCCACTTTGGCAGCCTGGGGTTTTTGGGTTTGGATCCTGGGCACAGACCTATACACTGCTCATCAAGCCATGCTGTGGCAGCATCCCACATACAAAATAGAGGAAGATTGGCACAGATGTTAGCTCAGTGACAATCTTCCTCAAGCAAAAAGAGGAAGATTGGCAGCAGATGTTAGCTCAGGGCCAATCTACCTCACCAAAAAAACCCAAGAAAAACAAAACAAAAAAAACCACAAAAACACATCATACCAATAAAAAGAAAAATCACAACTTGAATGAGAAAAGGTAGTCAACAGGCAGCAACTTCAATGTAACAGGTGTTGGAATTATCTGACATGGATTTTAAAGCAGCTATTACAAAAACGTTTCAGTGAGCAATTGTGAACATACTTGAAACAAATAAAAAAATAAAAAGTCTCCACAAAGAAATAGAAGATATGAACCAGATGGAAATTTTAGAACTGAAAGAAGATAATAACCAAAATAAAAAACTCACTAGATGGGCTCAATAGCAGAAAGGAGAGGACAGAGGAAGGAATCAGTAAACCTGAAAGTAGTGAAAGAGACATTCCCTATCTAAACCACACAGGGAAAATAGACTGAAAAAAATGTATAGACCCTTGGGGACCTGTGGGACTATGACAAATAAACTAACACTCACATTATCAGTCCCAGAAAGTGAGGGGAAGGAGTGTGGGGATGAAAAAGTGTTCAAATAAATAATGGCAGAAAGCTTCCCAGTTTTGGCAAAGACATGCCTGTAGGTTTAAGAAGTTGACAACATAGGGCTGAGTTTCATTCTAGAAGAAGCAACCTCTTGAAGCGGGCTTCCCTCTGAGAGAAGGGAGCCTCTGTACTTCTCCCAGCTCTGGAGTGGGGGTGTAGGGGTTTTGCTGAGGCGAGAAGCAGGTCACAAAAAGAGAGAGCTCTAAAGACCTCCCCAGGTGAACTGACCTTATTTGGAACAGAGAGTGGGGAAGTTTGAGCCTAAGGGAACTCTTGAAAGGAAGGGCGATTGTAGTGGGAAGTTATTCATCGGAGGCTGATATCTCTATGAGAGCAATAAGCTAAAGTGTAAACCAGCTAGAAGTTTACTAGAGAGAACCAGGGAAAAAGATAGCTAAGGAGGACTCCTGGAGTCAGAAAAAAACCTCAAATCTTGGCCTCAGAGAAATAAGCCAGACAGAGAAAGACAAATATTGTATGGTATCACTTATATGCGAAATCTTGGAAAAATAAATAAATAAAAAGCTGATTTCATAGAAACAGGGAATGGAATTGTGGTTGCCAGGGGCTGAAGGGAGGGGGAAATAGGGAGATGTAAGTCAGAGGGTAAAAACTTTTCAGTTATAAGAATAAATTCTGAGGATCTAATCTACGGCATGGTGTAAAGTGTCGATACCAGCAGATTTTCTGTGGTGCTGGAAGAGTTCTGTATCTTGATTCTTGTGGTGGTTATAGGAATCTACACATGTAATAAAATGGCATAGAATGATACACGTTCATGTTACCAATGTTAATTGCCTGACTTTGATATTTCACTTTAGTTACACAAGCTGTAACTGTTGGGAGAAACTGGGTGAAGAGTACGTCGGGCCACTCTGTACTATATTTGAAACTTCCTGTAAATCTACAATTATTTTAACATAAAGTTTAAAAAAGTAATGATAACTCGATGACTAGAGAAACACATTTGGTATGAGTGTGTATGAAAGACAGAAAGAGAGAGAGAAAAAGAAGTGTATTGAATAGAAAGATGCCAAATGGAAGGTGAGCAGATACAAAAGGCAAATTTCAAATATTTCTCAGCTTGGATAACGGTAGTCCTCATATTTCCAATACAGAATGTTATCTTCATACAATTAATTTCTCTTATTTTTATCTCAGTGTCTTCTAAGAATTCACACAAGCTAACTTCTGAAGCCATCATTGTTGTATGGTATATCAAAATAATTACTTGGCCCCTGTTCTATCTCAAGGATGCTCCTTCATCCACCCTCCTCCGAAGTCAGGATGCATGCTCCAGTCTTGTGATTTTGTTTCTCACTTAAGCGCGTTTTTGATGTTTACTAGCATCCTTCATAATTTTATATACTGAAAGGCAGGCTTTGAAAAACAAGGACATAGATACTAAGTACTATGTGCAAAGTAGAGTAAATTTGGAGATTAGAAGATTAAATAGGATATTTGAGAGAATAAAGGAACAAAATAGGGGCTGGCCCCATAGCCGAGTGGTTAAGTTCACGTGCTCCACTTCAGCGGCCCAGGGTTTTGCTGGTTCAGATCCTGGGTGCAGGCCTAGCACTGCTCATCAAGCCACGCTGAAGTGGTGTCCCACATAGCAGAACCAGAAGGACCTACAACTAGAATATACAACTATGTACTGGGGGGATTTGGGAAGAAGAAGAAGAAGAAGATTGGCAACAGGGCCAATGTTTAAAAAAAAAAAAAAGGGTGGGCTGGTCGGGTGGCACAGCGGTTAAGTGCGCAGGTTCTGCTTCCGTGGCCCGGGGTTCGCCGGTTCTGATCCCGGGCGTGGACATGGCACTGATTGTCAGGCTATGCTGTGGTAGGCGTCCCACATATAAAGTAGAGGAACATGGGCACAGGTGTGAGCTCAGGGCCAGTCTTCTTCAGCAAAAAGAGGAGGATTGGCAGCAGATGTTAGCTCAGGGCTAATCTTTCTCAAAAAAAAAAAAAAGGAAGAAAAGATGTGGTGTTGTGTCATATATTTTTAAACTCTGTTTGTAGCAGTTTTAAACCGTTACAAGAGATTAAATGAGAAATATAAAATACAATAACCTTACCAAACACAGAGGCTAATTATAGTTAACTCAGACAGAAGGTGGGATCTCTTGTTGCCAAAAAGGAAAAATAAAAAAAGCAATAATTAAGATAGTGAGAAGAGTTGAGATGAAACATAAATCCACTTATAAATAAGCAGCCCTTCCCTCATGAAAAAGTTGATAAAAAGTTTGTTAGTTTCTATGCCCTTCGTGGAAGGCAGGATATATAAGAAAAATAATAACCCGTAAATTTCATTATATTCGATAAATATCCACCTGTTACAATGAATGACAAATGCTTCCTAGAGTTTTGCACCTTTGAGCAAAGTGGCAGATTGATACATCTGAGGGGGAGCGAGTAGGAGTGACGATTGAAAAATAGTAAGTGCCATGGAATTGCATTGCATTACTTTTAATAAGTAGATGAAACTGGGTTGGAGATGGGAATTGAATATCATAACCATATTGAGCGGTTTATCTATCAAGAACAACGTGAATATACATAAGAGCTACCTAGTATATGTTCCCGAGCTCTAAAAGATGACTTGTGAAAGGAGCCCCAGGTTTTTATGCTTTCATTTGTCAAGGGCAAGCCAAGAGTGTTTACAGCTAGATCTTGGAACTTAACCCAACCAGCATATAAGCAATATTTGCTGTACGACCCCTTCATCTAGCTGAATATAATGATCTGTTTCAGGATTGTCAGGCACAGAAAGTAGTATAATTCAAGGGCCTTGGCATTTGCTAGAGAGATAAAGAATGAGGGCTGATTATCCAGCACATTCTCTCTTCCCCTCCACTTTGATATCAGAATGCTGAAAAAAAAATCCAGCTAAAACAAATTTAAAAAATGAAAAGAAGTCCAAAACTAATGGTGTGTACTCCACCACATTGGCTTAGTTATGGTGGAGACAAGGAAATGGTGGGTTGAAGAGCCCTCAGTTATTTTAAAAAATAATCATCTGTGGGTAGAAGTGCCACCTCCCCACCAACTGCCTCCGTGACTCATGGCCCATTCTCCATCAGCGCAAGGGTGCAGGGATGGGGGTGGCTGGGTGAAAGACCTTACATAGCATTCAATTGTTAGGGAAAATTTCAGCTAGAAATCCAGCTGGTGAGAAGTGTTTCCTGAAGCACTAAAATGCTTGATGACATCATCCTGGATTAGGCCAAGACCAAACCTCGTATAAACTAGTGGAACCTTAGATAAATAAATATACCATCATCATTATTGTTCATAACCCCAGCACCATCACCACCACCATACTGGAGATCAGAAATCAAGAACTTGGGTGGGTTTTCTCCAATAAAGACCAAATAAATTGTCAGCCTTTGCCATCGAGCAGTTTAAATGTGTTCATTCATATCTTTTAATCCTGCTTGCCTCCCCATTCTCACGGGGCTATTGGGAAGATCTAAAATTGATTATGGAAGTAAAAAGGGAAACAATATACAAGTGACAAACATTATTTTAAAATGTGTATTTGTGGGGCTGGCCCCATGGCCTGGTGGTTAAATTCACGTGCTCCACTTCAGCAGCCCAGTGTTTCACCGGTTCGGATCCTGGACGTGGACATGGCACCACTCGTCAGGCCATGCTGAGGTGGCATCCCACATGCCACAATGAGAAGCACCCAGAACTAAAAATATACAACTATGTACCAGGGGTCTTTGGGGAGAAAAAGGAAAAATAAAATTTTTTTTAAAAAAAGTGTATTTGTCATATTTTCGTCAGTTTGTTCTAAAGATAATTATTGCTCTCAGTGATGGCATTTTTGAGTACAATGAACAGCTCAAATTATGAGGTGCAAAAAAATTGACTATGACTTCCATTCTTCACAACATAAAAAGATTATCTTTATTAAAATAAAACATAAGGGGTCAGCCCTGTGGCCTAGTGGTTAAGTTCAGTGCACTCCGCTTCGGCAGCCCAGTTTGGTTCCTGGGCGCGGACTTACACCACTCATCAGTGGCCATGCTGTGGTGGCCACTGATACAAAATACATACATACATACAAAATAGAGGAAGATTGGCGCAGATGTTAGCTCAGTGACAGTCTTCCTCAAGCAAAAAGAGGAAGATTGGCAACTGATGTTAGGTCAGGGCGAATCTCCCTCAGCAAAATAAATAAATAAATAAAACTTAAGAGTAAGTACTATATCTTGATAAACTAAGAACAGGGATTTTAAGGCTACTTTTAATAAGAAAACCCTCTTTTTTTCCCTAAAGGAATAACAAGCTCAATGTTTATTTTCAAGTGTGGCGGCATGCCTTACATATTGAATATGTTTAATAATTGTTGTTTTTGGTGTTGAAATTGGCTTCAATAAGTTCTTTTTCTATTATTGAGGATAATTATGTTAAAAGAATAAAACATCCTTTTCACAACATATAAGGTAATTGTTTACATAGAAGGTGAGAAGAACTTTTTAAAGCTTTTTATTTTGAAATAATTATAGATTTTCAGGTTTCAAAGAAATAAGCAAGAATGTCCCTTGTACCTTTTCCCCAGCCCCCTCCCCAGTGTTAAAGTCTTGCACAACTATAGCACAGCATCAAAGCCAAGAAATTGACCCTGGTACAATTAATAGAGCTTATTCACATTTCACCAGTTATACATGAGCTCATGCATGCGTGTGTGTGTGTGTGTGTGTGTGTGTGTGTAGCTCTATGCAAGTTTATGACATGTAGCCATGCAAAACCACCACCACACTCAAGGTGGTCAATTGTTCTATCAGCATAAGACTCTGGTGATAAGGATTCTAATTTTAATCATAGATTTTATGTGTTTTGACACTATACAAATACTTATAGAGAAGTAAATGTATAATATATATTTAAACTGATATAAATGGCAGAAAACACCATTTTTCCAGCTTTTCTCTTGAAAATTTCCATATGTTGAACTGGCACATTAAGAATATCCTAGAGAAAATATGTGTGCAAGTGTTCATGTGTTTGGCTACAAATAGAAAGTGGCAGTCTGCGTAACTCTGCTGGCGAGTCAGTTGAAAAACAGCAGGAAAAATAATGCGAATAAAAGGAATCATACATGAAATTCAATTCACAAAAGGATAAAAATGGGATTATTTGTAGGGGAGGAGGATCCTGAGGCTTTGCTTGTTTCCCCTTCCCCTAACTTCCTTTGCATTCACAAAATAATTGTAAGATGTTAAAGAATTCTAAGAGACTTAAAAATCACTACTTCAGCGCGTATTCCTGTGTTATTCTTTCATCAGTATCCCAAAGCAATGCTCCTTATACCCCAATATGCTAGAGAATTTGTGCAAAGCTCTTTTTGGGTCAACAGAATTTTTTTTTTTTTTTTATTTTTGGCATGATACTAATGTGTGTTTCATTCTTGTCTCCACTTCAAGGAAGAGACTGTCTTCTGATATTCCTTTTCCTTGGGGAATTCTATCGGGCCTAGAGCAGAAGTGCTTGAAGCCAAAGGCTGTTCCCTTTGCTGAGACAGCCAAAGTTCATTCAAGAGAAGGTTCTAGGTACCCCAGGGAGGGAGGGGAGGTGTGTATGCTTTGGAGGACAGCAGGAAGAAAAGAGAGAGTAGAGGGGACGAAATCCAGGGCATGGGGTTCTGGAACAATGGAGACCTGAATGTCAGTCTTGGCAGGGCCCCAGGGAGGTGGCAAACCTACAAAGAAAGGAATTCAAGAGGAAGCAAGGGAGATGGCCTCCAAGCCTTGGCAGAATAGTGGCTTGGCAGGGAAGCAACAGCAGAGAACTTCAAGAACATGGTACCGCCTAGATTTTAGTGCCATCTAGGGAGATGAAGGAAGTCCCACTAGAACTTCCTGGTGGGATGGCTGTTTATTAAAGAAAAGCAGAGAAAAATGCTCTTCCTCATTCATTTGAGTATATGGGTTGAGATTCACACTTGCCTTAGAGTGTTACCTCTCCCCTCCTTCCCCTCCCCATTCCCTGCCTCAGGTTATGAAGGCAGAAAAACCACAAGGAGGGAAATAGCGATTATTTGGGATCACCTCTTCTTTTGAGTGACTAAGTTTTCACGATTAGGTCAAATTTTTCAGCAAACTCATGCTTTAGAAAGAGACTTCTGAATCCCCAAAAGTGTCTAAACAGATAAGACTTGGCATTCTCTCAAAGTAAGGCTCCGATTCAGCAGAAATTCCAGCTTCATAGTAAAACAATCCTTGGGTCTTTCTAAAGATGGGTCAGCTTGATCCTCTAGGGAGTTTATACTCTACACTGTTTCCCAGTGGGGCTAATAGTTCAGTAGATGATGAGAATATAGTGATGACCAAAATGGAGACGGTAGTTTCTCTCATGGAGGTCATAATCTGGGATTCCTGAGCCATCTGCTACTTATTTCTTAATCTTCATGACTTATGCTTTCTAAGTATATTTCTGAAATACTTCCTATATATTTCCTAAATACCACTTTGAAACAGTGAGAAGCAGGTAATCGTTAAATAGAAAAGAAAGCTGGAGTAATGGCTTAAAGTGAGGTCTCTGTAATCAGCCTGGTTGGGATTTGAATCCAGGCTCTGCCATTTCCTTGATGTATGACCAAGGGAAGACTACTTGACCTCTCATGCCTCAGTTTCCTTTTCCGTGTTATGGGAATAACAATTTTACTTACATCATAGAGTTGTTGTGAGGCATAAATGTGGTGATAGAGGTAGCGCTTGGAAGAGTGTCTGGCACAGAATACCTGCTCTATTGAAATTACCTTTATTTAATATTATTTATATATATATTATAGTCATTAAAGTGTTGAGAGTGGTTCCTAATCCATAGTAAATGTTAGTTATTAGTTCTTATTCATTACTTGTTTCACTGATAGGAGGTGCCTTCTTGGCTAGATGTATGTTTAAGAACACAGTTTTTGGGGGCCGGCCCTGTGGCTGAGCAGTTAATGTTCCACATGCTCCATTTTGGTGGCCTGGCATTCATGGGTTCGGATCCTGGGAGTGGACCTACTCCACTCATCAGCCATGCTGTGGAGGCAACCCAGATCCAAAATAGAGGATGATCGGCATTGATATTAGCTCAGGGTGAATCGTCCCCACCAAAAAACAAACAGAAAAAAACCCCATAGTTTTTACTTGGACGGGTTAGCCTTACAGGAGAAAGTCACCGACCGACAGGCTGTTGTTTTGTATTACAAGAGTGAAATTCACATGAAGCTTCTCCTGTGTTCAGTGTAGCATAAACCCATCCTTGGTAGGCTAAGGCACTAAAGTGAAATCATGGTTAAACAAAATAAGCTCAATTCAGAAATCTGTGCTGAACACAATAAGAACGTGCCTTGGAATACTAAAATTCAACAGAATTTTGCATAAAACTTAGCAAAGATGACCTTTCCCTAAAGAGTGAGGTTTTAGTATGAAAAATAAAAAGTGGATGAGTCGATAACCCTAGGAGATCTGAACATTTGTGTTGTGAAGATGTCAATGTGATGTTATTCCATCTCGTCTTCCCTGGAGCAGGAAGCTGAAGGGCCTATGGGGTGGAGCGTGGGTCCTTCGAGTGAGGAATTACAGCACTCATTTTTCTCTCTTTACATATG
The DNA here is from genome assembly GCF_037783145.1 of Equus przewalskii. Classification (NCBI taxonomy): domain Eukaryota; kingdom Metazoa; phylum Chordata; class Mammalia; order Perissodactyla; family Equidae; genus Equus; species Equus przewalskii. The sequence continues at coordinate 17,847,733 of NC_091852.1, forward strand.
TATTTCAGGGCGCCCCTCAGGGCCTACCTGTTCTGACCTGCAAGTCTGACAAAGATGACAGAGGGAGTGATTTTGCCAGATCGCCACCACTTGAAATTTCCTAATGCACCATTTTGCAATAGCTCTCTTGGGCTGAAGTGCTTCTCTGTCAAAATTTTATTTCCTTCAAAGTTAAACAGATAGGAGTTTTAAATTCTTTTTTCTGATAGGACCTCAAAATGTATTTTATTTTAACTCCTACCTAAGTCCACCAACTTAAACCCTTAAATGTTACTTTTTTTCTTTCTTGTGACTCTGTTGAAATTGTGCGACAAACATTGTAATGACTTTTTTATGTCTTCTAAACTTTATATTGTAGGTCTTTGATGTTTCGGATTTCTGCGGTTACTTTACTCAAAAAGCCCAACTGCTTTTTCATTTACTATTAATGGTGTGTTCGTGTGTGTGTGTGTGTGTGTGTGTGTGTGAGTGTGTGTGTGTTTGGTGGAGCTCCGATCTGTATTATTTTCTTCTCTTTATTTTTGCAGAGACAGTGTTGTGATACAACCAGTATTATTGCAAAACCCCATTTTAGAAGCAGGGTGCAGACAGCAGTTTTGTGACTATTGAGTTATTGTGGTTTATATTGTATTGTGACTTACTAACATTTAAAAAAAGGCTTTAGATCTTATGTATTCCAATTCTATGAATTCTATTTTATGTGGGATGCCACCACAGTGTGACTTGACAAGTGGTGCTATGTCCGTGCCTGGGATACAAACCTGCGAACTCCAGGCTGCTGGAGCGGAGCACGCAAACTTAACCAATACGCCACCAGGCCAGCCCCCCAGTTGTGTGAATTTTTTCAGGCCTCAAATAAAGAGGAAATACATTTTTTGCTAAAATAAAGGAAATCTTTTTAAAGGGAAAAGGGTTTGTTGGTTTGTTTGTTTATGGAACAGAAAAGAATAATGCCAAAGAAATGGTTGAGGCAGTTCCAAACAATAAAAAAATGTATAAAATTGTGACAATAGCACAGCTATAATAAGTAGTTATAAAATTGGGAAACAATAGATGTCATTTAGCCACCTTTTACATGCTAGGCATGGTACTCTATGCTTTACAATTACTAAAACATTCCTGTTAGATAGGGGTTATCACGCCCATGTTAATCACCACACTGTGCACCAAAGACACCGTGGGTCATAAAAGTGAAGATGTTTGTCCCAAATCACATAGCAAGTAAGGGCTGGAGCTTGAACTCAGATCTACATGACCCCTAAATCTTGCTCTTTAATCTGTTTTTTTTTTTTCTGGTGTAGATAAAACATTTTCTTTTCTTTTCAAAGATAAGATTGATATAAAGGTTAGACTCTTGTTGGTCTTCTTGAGTCCAAGATTTAGCTACAAGTAAAAGCATGAAAAAAAATGTTGTTGTCAAGGGAAAGATCACCTAGGAAACTTTTGTTATTTCCGAAAGGTAAGCTTGTAAAGGAAAACTTGATCAACTGGAGTGCCAGATCACTTAGTGCTATCTTCATGGTGGGAGTATCTTTCCCAGAAACCTTCTGAATTTAAGATAAGATTATAGGGGCAAGCCCAGTGGCATAGTGGTTAAGTTCATGTGCTTCCCTTTGGTGGTGGCAGGTTCAGATCCCAGGGGCGGACCTATGCACCATTCATCAAGTCATGCTATGGCAGCATCCCATATGCAAGATAGAGGAAGATTGGCACAGATATTATTAGCACAGGGCCAATCTTCCTCACCAGAAAAAAAAAAAGGAGAGAGAGAGAAGATTATGAATATATGACTGTTGACAGGGATTGCCATAATATATATATATATATGTATGCATTTCTTTTTCTCTACAAATGCAGAAACTACTCTCCATTATCTTTTGCAGCTAGAATAAAAAGTGTTATAATTCCAGGCATTTTGTTTAGGAGAGAAGTAGTGAGTACCATATGGCATGTCTGCTGTGAGAAGAAATGGTGCACTGTTTGACCATCCAGAGAAAAACATTGCGTGCAAGACCAGGATTCATGTCATGGGACTATGGAGCCAGGAATACTCAGGGAAGAGCTTGCCAGCCTCTTGAAATCTATCAGCATGTGTAACCCTCAAGTTACCACCTTCTCCAAAGACAGGGTAAATTCTGGAGCATCCCCACGTGTGAGTCCAGACAGCGAGAGAAAGTTCTCATAACTTCTCAGGCCAGTCCAGACGAGGGGCCGAGGTGATAATCTATTCTGGTAAAACCCTAGAAGGCACCTGAAGAGTCAGGAATTCCTGGGGCTTCTTTGGCTCTGGCTGCCCCATGGGTTGTTCTAATATGTTCTCAAATCGTTTTGTTTGTCTTGAAACATAATGAGCTTCTAAGAGATGAGGAGAGGGTTGAAAGTGGGTGGGGTGTGATGTCTGAGACACCACCCTTATTCAAACTGTCGAATGGTATGTATCACGCACTACCCACTTTTGGGAGTGGGGCACACACACACTCGCTCACACATCCACACACACCTCTCCTTATAATTCTTTCTAATGGCAAAGACTCTCTCCTTTGTTGAGATCACTGTTCCAGTTTTCAGAGTTCTGCGTAAAGGTTTATCCGTAAACTCCTAGAGCCAGGAGACATCCTGGGGTAAAGGGAATTAAATTAAACTGGGAAAAAGCATGAGAAATAGGGGAGGAAATGGTTGGCTTTTCAAAAGGAGATTTTATAATTTTTTAAGAAAGCCACAGACTCTAATTTTGGGGCTATTTACAAATATTACAAACAGAAAAGGAAATCTCTCTTTCTCTGGCACAAAAACACAGGTTGTAATCAACTGAAATATAAAGGAATAGATTGGGTGGCTTAAATACTTTTTTTTTCTCTCCAAGCTAATAAACATTGTGCCTGAATTATAGTCTCATTAACTCACTGAAAAATGCGCCGCCACAGTTAGTTCAAGGTCTTTTGTAAACATTGAAAATCTCAAAGGTGCCTCCACACTTAGAAATAATCATTTACTCTGTCAAATTAATAAGAAATTGATGGAGGGCAGAAGCTACTTAGAAAGAATAAGTATATGTTTGATAGCTAGTTTGACAAATAGAATTAAATCATACTCTGTGTACCTATCTTTTTAAAAAGATAAGCAAAAGCATAAAATATGGATTAGGAATATTTTGAACCTTATTTCATTTCAAAAATGGGTGAGTGAAACCCAGTGATGTTGTAAATGACAAGGAAAAGTGAAAACAGGAGGCCAAAGTAAGAGTCAGATTCTACGACGCTTTCTTACATTGAACGTTCACTGGGCCAAACACTTGGATGCCTAAGTAAGTAAGTTTAGACCATTCATGAATCCTGCTCACATTTAGGGAGAGGTTAGAATGCTTTAAGGTTAAACTTCAGACTTGGGCCTTTGTGCCTTAAACAAAAAGAATAATAAAAATGGATGGACTTTCTCATGGTTTCAGAGGATGCTGAAATGGAGATAATGACTCCTTAGGAAATGTAGAAGGACGAAATGCCTGTTGTTGGTTCACTTGGCTTAATGTAAAATATGAGGTAGAAAAGTCCCCAGCTCCAATGAGCCTCCTTATAGTTTCTGTCTCAGCGACACCTGTAGACCTGTACGGTGAGAATCTTATAAGTCTGTCAAACTGGATGAATTCCACGCAGCCGGCTGGGTATAAGAATGAGCTCCCAGGGGCAGAAGGCCACAGCAGCTGTTCATGTCCCAAATCACATTGTGCAAAGCCAGGAGTTATCCTACAGGATGTAGGCAAATTCCTTCTTCACTATTCTCTAGAGATGATTTAATCTTGAATCATCTGTCACCCAATCACTTAGAGCGAGTTCTTGAGCCTGGGGTCATGGACCTCCTGAAATTGTGTGCAAACATCTGCAAGTGTGGGCAGCCAGCTTCTCCTCTGGGGAGAGAACTTACCGACTTCCAAAGGTTTTCGAATTATCAACACATACACCCCATCCCCAACCACCCCCATGCTTAAAAAACATACTGGGATGTTTTTATTTGATGTTTTTGGAAGTCAATCACAATCATTGAGATGGTATTTTATGATGTATAAATCTAGAAATATGTTGCCCAGTAAGGTAGCCACTAGCCTTTAGTGGCTATTAAACACTTGAAATATGGCTAATCTGAATTGAGTGATGCTGTAAAAATAAAATACACACTGGATTTCAAAGACAGTACCAAAAAAAGTCAAATGTCTCATTATTAATTTTTATATTGATTACATGTTGTGAAGATGATATTTTGTATATATTGGGTTAAATAAAATATATTATTAAAAATTTCTCCTGTGAATACTAGAAAATTTAGTATCACATGTGAGATTGGAATTATTTTTCTATTGGGTAGTGCTGGCCTACACTATTACAACTCCACATATTAGAGATATACAGAAAAACGAGCTAAGTTTTCAGTAACTACTAGAAGGCACTAATCTTAGAGAGAGGGAAAGGAGCTAGGACTGTGCTAGGCACTGAGCAAAATGCTTTACCTAGATTAATTCACTGGATTCTCGCAACTCCTCTGTAAGGGAAATAATATTGGCTTAGAGAATTCCCGAGAAAACAGAGAACTTCGTAACCATTCCCCCTGACTTTAATTCCTGAGCCAACCATGACAGTCCATTATTGTAATAGCAAGAGTTATGTCTTTTAAAAAACTAATCTAAATTAGTAGTAAAATGGTTAAAATGATTGAATACCCTAAAAAATAAAGTGTAATGGTTATGTCCTACGCTCAAGCGTCAGACACTGCAGAATCGTAATGGGGACTCAGTCAGTTACTACCTGTGTGTCCTGGGGAAGTTGCCTAGGTTCTCTGAACCACAGTGCTTCCTCTGCGGTACTGCTGAGAGGATGAACTGAGATGAGCAGGTGCTCAGCAGTGCTTTGCTCTGGGCCTGGTTCCATGGTAAACAATAAATAGTAGTTGTTTATTACTGTTACGGTTGCTGTATTGTGAAGAGGTCAGGCTGACGAGAGGTTAATCTCAATGCTGTGACTTGAAAATGGAATAACTTGGGCCATGTTATTACCCTGCATGGGTCTCTGTTTTTCATGTCTGCAACATGAGACTAATACGTCCTCCTTCCTAGAGTTTCTGAGAAGATTAGTGGTCTCCTTCAGGACACTTCGCACAGTGTTTGGCACAAAGGAAGCAGTCCATATCAGGCACTTATTATATTTCTCTCTCTGTCTGCTTTCCTGCATATAATGGCATAATGGTAAAGTGCGTGGGCTCTGGAGCCAGACTCCCTGGGTTCAAGTCCAAGGTCTGCCTCTCTCTGGCCATATAACCTAAAGTGATTTATTTAGCCTCTTTTGTCTCAGTTTCCCCATCTGTAAAATGAGGTTGTAGTGAGAATTAGGGTAATCCATGTACAGAGGTGATGCTTGACACACAGTAAGTGCTTAATAAATGTGAACCATTTTAATATAACTGTTATTAGTTTTCAGTTTCTCATATGCTACTCTTCCTTTCCTACTTTCACCGTTTCTCTTTCTCTTTTGGATTCTTTAAAACACATCCCTTGGAAATCCAAGGAGACCCATGAATACTATTTGAATAAAGTGGTGACACTTGCAACAAAATTACTGCCACCATCTTGATCAGTGTGTTTACTTTACATCATAAAGCAATTTGGAACGAATGTGGTCATGACAGACACATAGAATTTTTATGTTACCTATTATTTTCAAGTTAAGTGTCATCATAGGCACAAGCAAGAAATTGAGATTTTGAAAACATTTTTTAAAAATCACAGAAATTTGTGACATTTGAAAACCAGCTGGCCAAGGCATACCACTGTTGCTGAGCCAGCTAGACAGAAACTTTCAACCAATTTGCAAAGCAGCAGAATCTTTATTAATGGATGTGATGGAAGGAATGAATGGGACAACTTCTTGTGTTTGCCATGGCTCCATGTCAGGCCTAGTTGAAAAATGCTCATAAAGTAAGAAGAGCAGTTGACTAATCAATCAAGAAATACTGAGGGGCTGGCCCTGTGGCCAAGTGGTTATGTTCTCACGCTGTGCTTTGGCGGCCCAGAGTTTCACAGGTTTGGATCCTGGGCACGGACATGGCACTGCTCATCAAGCTGTGCTGAGGTGGCGTCCCATATAGCATAACCAGAAGGACCTACAGCTAGAACATACAAGTGTGTACTGGAGGGGGGCTTTGGGGAGAAGGAAAAAAAGAGGAAGATTGGAAACAGATGTTAGCTCAGGGCCAATCTTTAAAAAAAAAAAAGGAAACACTGAGACATCGTGTTGGTAGGAATCTTAAAAATCACTTAATTTTTCACCTTTAGGTAAAAAAAACATTTATCTAAAAGCCTGGAAAAGAAGAGTTTAGAAGGACTATGGCTTTCCCGTCTGCCTTTCTCATTTTGGTTAAGTTTTTCTTTTAACTGGCTTGGCATTGCTTACATCTTCTTGTGCTTTCAACACCCTGATGAGTTTTGTTTCCATGACACCAGCCTGGACATACAACTTTGCTAAACTCCTTTATTGTGGTAGCATAGATCATACATTTCAGCCCATCAGCTCAGCTTTCTTCTCAACTAAATAATTGGCATAACTTTACATAATCTGGTACAATTTATTTTCTTTAAAATCCAATTTAGTACAAACCATCTTTTAATCCCCAGTGTCATAGCAGGCATTGGAATCTCTACTGAATGTAGAGAATTTCAGCAGAATACATCTTGTTAATGATAATAGCTTTTCCCATTTTTAGCATATTGTTAACTCCATTTCTTTTGTGGAAGTCGAAGGAGACCAGAAGCACTTGAGAATATCAGTTAGTCTGTGGAACCTCTGCCTTCGGACTCTTTTCAAGCTCAATAATGATTTTGCATGAGTTGGAGGAAATGAATTTTGAAAGTGCATCAAAGATGAAAAGGTAACTAAGCTGCTACTTCTTGTTTAACTAATTGCTTTCACTTCATTCACCTTTGTACTTTGGAGGGGAAAAAATGCACATATTTGTTCTGTTTTGAGCAGTGAAAAATACTTAATAGGATTCTAATTAATATGCTCAGATTCAAAACTATACTTAATTCTTTTTCAGTGTGAATAGAAATTGTGACTCTAAGAAATATGAGAGTTTTGCATGGTCACTTCCATGTTCCCTTTCACTCTGTTTTGTAATGGACCAGATGACATTACTATTTGTCCTTCTTTGCAAGAGGACAAAATTGCACAAAATTGCTCAAATGGACAGTTTAAAATTTTAGTTTCATAAGGCCATTTAATGCACTTACATTTAGGAAAGTCAACATGTCTAAGTGCTGGGCCTGTTTAGAACACTACTGAATATTTTTCTTGACTTGTGGGGTACTTTGAGAAATTAATACTTTCTCACAAATAAAAACGAAGAAAATGTAATGACTTGCCCTAATGACTAGACTTGCCTCTAAGACTGTGTGTTCATTTTCAAGATGACCTTTGATGTTTTCCTGCTGTTTATACTGGACAAACAGAAATAATTGGACTTTAGCACAAATGATTGCCTTCTGTTCTATTGTTCTAATTCAAGAGCAGGAAGGAAACAATAGTTTACCTTTAGAAACTCCCAGGCGCTGGATTCTCCCCCTCTCCTTGCCACATCTGTGTTGTGGATCCTTCCCTACCAATCTCCCAGAGTATTTGTTACGTACCTAAAAAACCCTGACCTCAGAAAGGTGATGAGTGATAAAACTTAAAGGATTACTCATCGACGGAGGAGTTGCATTTTTAAAGAAGAGAAAGTAGTGAAATTGTAAAGGTAGAAGTACAGGTATCTATGAGGTCAGAAAAGCGGTTTGAGGAAAAATTTAGCCCGTTTAGATGGGCAGCAACCAATTTCTTTGACTGTTAATGATACCAGTTCCTCCTGGGGATAGCCAAATTGTCTACCAGTTGAAAAGTCAATTAAGAGCCAGCCCTGATGGCCTAGTGGTTAGAGTTTGGTGCTCTCACTGCTTTGGTGGCCTGGGTGCCGTTCCCAGTCACAGGACCACACTACCTGTCTGTCAGCAGCCATGCTGTGGTGGTGGCTCACATAGAAGAACTAGAACTTACAACTAGGATATACAACCATGTACTGGGGCCTTGGGGAGGAAGAAAAAAGAGGATGATGGGCAACAGATGTTAGCTCAGGGTGACTATTTCCTTGCAAAAAAAAAGGAAAGTCAATAAAGCTTAAATATCTTATTTTAACTTAAAACAGCTTATATTTATTTATTATTTTCTGATATAAAGTCTTTTCTTCGAGTATGTTACTAGTAATTGAACCTCCGATTTACCTTTCTACATAAACCACATCCATCATGTAGGATGTAATTTCCAGTTTAATTTCTTTAAAATAGAGAGAGATCTTAACAATAACTGCAGAGCAATCTGAGGGAAGCCAACTTCTGTATTTTTTCTGCTTTATTATTTTTTTTACAGTTGTTTTGCTTACACTATATTATTATGGTTGCATCATTCATGGTTTCCCATTGAACAGTGGTTTATTCATTCCCATTGCTGTACAGTATTTCATGGTTTCAATATAGCATAATTTATCCGTTTTGCTGGTGATGGACATTTGTGAAGTTCCTGGTTTGGGACTTCCACAAATAGTGCTGCTATGAATATTCTTGCAGTCTTTTATTGATCATATGCACGCATTTCTGTTGGGTGTGTAACTTGGAGTAGAATCGCAGGGTCATAGTATGCATATCATCAGCTTTAGTAAATAGTGCCAAATAGTTTTACAAAGTGGTTGCACCTGTATACTCCTACTGGTAGTGTGTGAGAGTTCCAGTTGCTCTGCATCCTTGGAAACACTTGGTATTTTTTGTCTGCTTAAATTTTCTTTTAGACATTCTCATGGGAGTATTATATCAACATTTCTTTCTTTCTTTTTTTTTTTGAGGAAGATTAGCCCTGAGCTAACATCTATCGCCAATCCTCCTCTTCTTTTGTTGAGGAAGATTGACCCTGAGCTAACATCTGTGCCCATCTTCCTCTACTTTATATGTGGGATGCCTGCCACAGCACAGCTTGATGAGTGGTGCTAGGTCTGCGTTTGGGATCTGAACCAGTGAACTGCGGGCCACCAAAGCAGAGCACACGAACTTAACCACTACGCCACGGGGCCAGCCCTCTCAACATTTCTTTAGTCATCTATTTTAGACACTATTTTATACTAGGTGGGAATTTAGTTCACTTACCTCCCTTTCTCCCCTCTTCTGTTCTCTCTCCCTTTTGCTCCCCAATTTTAATGGTAATATTATTTTTAACTTTATTATTATTTACCATTATAATTCTTATACCATTTACCTTAGTCATTATCTCTTAATCTTGCAATAAAGTTTCAGAAAACGATGTATAGATTTAGAGTATGGAAAAATTGTTTATATACATATAAGTTTGTGCAAATGCATCAGTGAAAAATAGAAGAGCGTCTATACTAAAAATTCCTATGTATCATAACAGTGTTTAAAGAGGAGAAAGCCTGGACAGTGGGAGGGTTTTGTTTGTTCTATGTTGAGGGAATGGTCTACAGAAAAATTAACACTAGGAAGAAAGGAAGGAGGGAGGATGAAGAGAAAGAGAAACGAAACAGTGCAGGTGTGTAACTAGGTTCTCTGTCCTGCAATGACTCTTGCAGAGAGGATTGATGGGGTGTGTGACCAGGAAGACTTGTCAGCAGGTATTTCAGGGAAGATATGAGATCATTTTTCACTAAGAAGGAGGATAATTTTTCAGGAAGCTATCACTCAGAGAATTTTATCCACATTGATGACCAATTCGCATAAACCAGTATAACCCCACTACTCCTTTTCTTGATTGATAATTGTGGGCTTTGAGAGATTTTTTGCTCAAGTTACAGGAATAATTGTTTCAACTCTCATGCTTGTTTGGCTCATGTGAGACTCAGCCCTCCTGTCTCCTGAAGGGAATCTAATCATGACTAAGCACAAATTCTACATCCTGTCTTCTGCTTCATAGGTATTGACTAATCCTATTTGTGCGTCTAGTCATAGTGATTAAGCTTCTAGTGAATTCACAAATCAGTTGGCCCCCAATTCATTTAACACTCACCATTTTAAATTTTCTCTTAATATGTGAGAACGCTCCCCCATTTGTGCAAGGATGTGACAGAAGAAACTAGACATTGTTTAGCTTAAGGGAAGAGAAATTTTAGGGGACTTGTAAAGGCCATCTTCAAATACTTAATGATTATCACAAAGAAGAGAACATATGTTAAGTTAGCGTGCCTCTAGGATTTAAAATAAGGGTATAAAGCATGGATTTCAGCTTAGATTATGAGGATGGACTTTCTAATGCTTAAAACTGTTTAATAAGGATATGTCCTGCTTATGAGAAAGAAGATCTCTACTGCTGAAGACTGAACATTTAGGCAGAGGGTGAATCAGCTTGTCAGGTTTCTAAGGTCAGACTTCCAAGTATCTATCTCGCTCTGAGGCTCTCTGATTCAGCATAATGTATTACACTGAATCTTAGATACCATCTATTATAAAAAGCATCCTGATTTCAGAGAGGTTAAATGTGAAAAATTGAGGGTGGTAAAACTGAGGAAATATGGTTCGTATTCTCCTATTTTGTGAGGAGAGTTTTTGGATCAAATATTGCAGTGCAGTTTTCATCACTTTCTCTATGTTTACTCTCCCCTCTCAAACTTTACTTGATCTAGTTAGTCCTGGGGGATGCCTGAGGGCTTACACGTACTGGAAATAACCCCAGGAAAAATATTTCCTATTAACTCTCTTACAATAAAGTGCATAACCATGTGACCCAGAGCAAATAGGTTAGGAGAGTTTGTTCTGATTATAGACTCATAATATACTCAACAGGCTGGTAGGACCATGTAGACGTCATAGCGTACTGGGGGCTAACAGAGTACCGTTGGCATTTTCTTGAGAATTTTTTGGGAATACTCCTTAAAGTTCACTTTCCAGAACATTTCACAATACTATATTTTGATTGATCCATACATAAAGATTTATATGTTTACATTTTTATTTCACATAGAATATCTAGTATTAAGCAATATAAATAATTTTTGCCTTAATCTTCTTTTACTAATATTCACACTCTTAAATGCTTAGAAACCATGGAGAAAAAAGGTTTATGTCCACCTTTGTAATTGAGGTGACTCTTTTAGTCAAGTTAAGTTGCTTTGGAGATGGCTTCTAATCTTGATTCCAGAATTTAATGCTGATGATTTTAAACGTGTTCTTAGCTGTGATGCTGCCATTCTTTGCTAGCTTTGTGAGAAATATGATAAACTTTCCAGTTTATGATATGTTTCCAAGTTCCTGGCTATGGGAAATTTGCCAGAAAACAAATGAACATCAGAAGAGGAAAGGGTCAGCTTCCCGCTTGCCTATAATCACACCTAATCTAGCCTCTTGTACGGTTCCCAGACATTTTTGGTACTTGTCAAGTGGAAGAAAAAATGCAGAGATCATCTTCAAACAAGGCTTTAAAAACACTGCTCTAAGATAAGGGCAATCGAAAGCTCATTTTTAGACCAAATAGTTAAAAAAAATTGACATATGCAATCACTACTCATCATTACATTTTTCTAAGTGTGTCTAAGAAACTCATCAGTTGCTCTGAGTGCTCATGGATGTGCTGGTACCATTGTTCATGACAGATACCCTTGATAGCAGGGTTATTTGCCTCTAAATAAGCTGATGAGGGTGAACCAGGGTCTCATGACTCTGAGGTGAGCATCCTTGGATTATGTGCCTTGATACATCTGTGAAGGCCCCTCTAGTCTCCTTTTCAGGGATTTTATCATTCTACCTACAGAATGAACTTTTAAGGCACCAGTTAGCGCACAAGCTTTTCATCTCCTGGGGAGTTTTCACTTACATTCCTCTTTGTTGGCAAGTAAAGGAAAAGGTAAATATTTACTTTGTCATAATTGACTTTTATTTTTCTCCCTAATTAGTATTTAGTTCTCATACCTGTCTAATTTGTAAACAACACATAATCATTTTGATTTATTTGTGTGCAGGGGATGAATCTGGACTGAATTATTATATTTCCATGAAATGTCACTAATAATTTCAAATCCATGAACTTAGATAGGGAGCGAGAAAATGCAAAATGGAGCCTGTGGTTTTCTCATTAAATGACATTGTGTGTTGCTAACATTGTTTAGAGTCTCATTTTGTTTAATACGGGTGTGTGATTTCCAGACACAGAAGGTTGTTTAAAAAGGTAGGAAGTATGCTCCATGAGTCCCTTTGCTTAAAATGACAGGATTAATATTGATGTAGCACTACACACAGGTGCACAGCTGTGAGATTTTACAGCTTTGTATTCCATGCCCGTGAACTAGCCAATTCCAAACCCTCTGCTTAATCAGACTGACCACTGACAACTCAGATTATGATTTTCATAACTCAGATTATGGCACCACAACACCGGTTTTCCTACAGTATTTCTCATCCTCTCCCCTTCCCTCTTAATCTTACCTTTTCGCTTTTCCTCCTGGGGGGACCAGCATTATTTAAATAGGAGGGAGAATGGCTGATTTCAGAAAGAAATGAAATATGTCTGTTGTCATTGCAACAGATAAGCAACCAGACAGCCCTTTTCAACTAGGAGCGATTTTAGGCCTCCTTCCCTTACATAATGAGTCAGGTCATTGTTTTAGCTTTTGTAAATCTGTGATGCCCCCAGCGGCCCACTCTCATCTGATTAAGGACTATCCTGAACATGAGGACAGCTCCGTCTGGTAAAGTAACTGACACAAAACATGAGAGTCTGTCGGCTTCCCTTCTAATGAGCAGAAGGCAGATAGTGAACTGAAGACGAGGTGGAAGTGTCAAAGAATATACAACACGCAGGAGCTCACCTGTCATCCTCACTGCTTAACTGCTGTCCCACCCTTGCCCCAGGAGTAAAAGGGTCAACCAACTACCCATGCCCACCCCGGAGAGAAAAATGAGTTGATTTAAGAAGTATCAACCCTCTTTTCCCTTCCAAGGACTCTCTTCTGCCCTGTCCTCATAGTACAGGACCTTGAAGGCGCTTAATTGCGATTAGAGCAGCAAGAATCACCTGGGGAGCTTTTAAATATCCCGCTTCCCAGGCCACAGCCAGCCCAATTAAATTATACGCCGAGGAATATAAGCATTAAAAAAAAATCGATTCAGGTAGCTAATGTGTAGTCAAGGTTGAGAACAGTGGACTAGTCTGAGCAAGCGTGAGAAGGAATTAGCGTGGTGTCTTTCAGGGAGACGAAGCTCTACTCTCCCCAAGGATACTTAGGAGACGGTTGTTGCTGCAAAGAGGAGAAAGGAAAGAGAAAAGGAAGGACAGAGTTGCATGCTTCCTGTCTTTCTCCAAGTCAACTGGAGTCTCCACCCATCTGCTGTGGGTAACCAGGCTTGCACCTGCAGCTCGGAGTGGGGTGAGGTTGGTCCCCAGGCCTAGGGACCTGGTTGTAGTGGGGAGACTGGAGGTAGCTACCAGCAGCGAATCAGTAACCCCGGGCGTGGGCCGTGCGCCCCCCAGGGAAGGCTGCGGCTGCGGAGTAAAGAGCAATTTGGAGCGCAAAAGGAAGCAGGCTCCGGCGCAGGTGGCGCTCACAGCCCCAGCCCACGGTTGAGCCAATCGCGGGCGCAAGCGCAGCCTGGTGGCGACGGCGGTAACGGAGCGCAGGGCTCTGGCAGGAGCCGGCGGAGGCAAAGGCGGCGCCAACAGAGAGCTGCGCGCAGGCTGGAGTGAGACCCGGCGGCGAGAGGAGCGAGCGAGAGCGCCCGGCGCCGGGGTGTTGTCCGGCCCAGCAGGAGAACTTAGCATGGGGAAGAAGTGGAGGGATGCGGCGGAACTGGAGAGGGGCTGCTCGGACCGAGAGGACAGCGCGGAGAGCCGCAGGCGCAGCCGGAGCGCCAGCCGGGGCAGGTTTGCCGAGTCGTGGAAAAGGTTAAGTTCCAAGCAGGGGTCTACCAAGCGCTCGGGACTCCAGTCGCAGCAGACGCCGGTGAGTGGCTGGGGGAGAGCCCTGGGTTTCTCCTTCCCTTTCTCCCTCCGCCCACGACTCGAGCCCTTTCCATGGTGCTGAACTTGCCTCCTTAGGGGCTCCCGTCAGGGAACTTGTGGAGCCGCTTCTAATGAAAGAAGTGTTGGGGTCTGTGAGGAGGGGCAAGAAGGAACGACTTCCTTTTCTCCAGCCAGGGGAGAGTCTCCTGACGTTTCTGGTGTCTCTGCAAAAACGGAAAACATGTTCGAGAGGCGAGGGGCGCACTGTCAGATCATTAGAGTTTTGCAATTAACAGAGCGTGTGAGATGTTGTCGAGTGTATTGTGACTCATGTGTACGTCCCGGGGGTCTGTCTGTGCAGCATGCTCGAAGGTACTCGGCATCCGCTGAATGAGGGCGGAATAGAAAGGGCATGTCATATTTTTACGCTCTTAACGCTTGCTCTTTTCCATCCTACACCTCCACTATGTTAATGGTGCGTTTAATTGTTTGCAGAATGTCGTTTGCATAGAGAGAATTGCAAGAATATCCCAGGTGCTTATAATCCTGCTGTTAACATATATAGCGTTCAGAAAACAATTTTCCCATGTGTCAGCTCCCCTTCAATGTCTAATTAGTGCAATAAAAGCACTCAAGTGAAATTAATATAGGCATCGTATGTGTGTAGAGAAGTACACTTGATGAAAACTTTAGCTGCATTTGCATTTTTAGTATTTAAATATTATGTTTTCCTACAGCCTAGAGGGAGAGAACTCTGTTCTACAAGAGAGTGCAGAGCCCTCCTGTTGCTCGTAGGGAAGAAGAGCACACCACTTTTAACTTCCAAAACGTTAACAACATCAGCGTGTGTGTGTACGTATTTATGTTTTACATATAGAAGAGTTGATAGCAGATATTGCATTGTGAAGAGGAACTGACTTAATTAAAAGAAAGGATGGTACATAAGAATTGTATCTCATGGCGTGAATAGTGGTATCCTGCTTTGTCTTTGAGGGGTCATCATTGAAGGATAAAAATTAATCCCTAAAAAGCAGGATGTTTAAAACGTTACTTCAAAGGAATAAAATATAAACACGTACAATTTTTGTTGTATTTGTTTTGTTTGCTTGTTCACAAAAACTACTAGCAGAAAGTTATTAAATTTGAAATATTTTCTCTAATACTTAGCGTGTTTTGTAGTCAGTTTTTGTTTTAAATATGGTTATAGTGCACTTGAAGTGCGATTAATTTTATTTCAGGCATTGAAATATTATTCATTTAGAAATGCAGCCTTGAAAATATTTTAAAAAGGAGAATATTATTCTGAAGATAGGTTTTTCTAAAATGAATTCTGTAGGAAATTTAAAATTGATGACTTCTGGTTTCTATCAATTATGTGAACTAAGAATTAATTTTATCCTGTTTTGAATAGACAGCCTAACTCTTATTCTAAGTAACTTTTTATGCTGCTGCTTTGGTTTTGTTCAACAGGTGTGTGCAGAGTCTATATCAGGAACATATAAAATCTTCATAAAACTATAAGTTAGGTTAAATAGCTTGCGGGTTTGTTATCTAGAATAAAAGTGTAAGAGAGAGAGAGGGCAGAATAGGATACCATGACAACCAGAAGACATCTGGGAGAGTAACCAGGTCCTCCTGTTTACTAAGGGTGATGATGGTGCTATCTTTCTGTTTAGTACTTGTTAATTGAAATATTAGTAATTCAGGAAAACCCATTTATGGCAAAAGCCTGTGCTTATTTTCAAGTTGCATGGCAGGTTTAATATCGATTTTGTTCTAAAAATCTAATAAGTGCTCCTAGCCATGATTTTCTTTATCAGAATTTTTTAAATCAAAGATAATGAGGGTCTGTAAATCTTAGAGCTGGGTTGGTGGATTTTAACCAAGGTTTGATTCCATTAATTGTTAACAAAGACTTTCTACTTCATTTGTAAGTGAGACACCTAACTTATTTATGCAAACAGGAGGGAGGGAATAATAATGTTTGCAGCAGATATGCTTATGAAAGTTTTTAATCTTCAAGGCAAGATTTTTTTTCTCCCTCTTAAGGTGGGCTCATGCTATTTTCAACCTTCATTGTGTTTCATTAAAAAAAAACAGCATAAACTATAGAGATTAGGAAGTGATTAAAACAGTTAATATGATTAATGCTACTTCTTACTTATTCTTATGAATAAGTAAGATATTTTGTGATGTGGCTTTGGATTTTACACATTTTGCGTGGTACTCAGAAATATTGTGGCATCCTTCTGATAAAAACCATATGAAGGTTTTACCCTTTTCTTTGAAGACAAAATAGATAAATGTGGAAAAATTTAGTTAATAATCAAACATGGAAGCTTTCTTCTTTCTTTTGAGCATTTAAAATGATTAAATAGTTGTTTTATTAATGTGGTCTTGTTCTTCTCTTCTCTGCTTTTGTTAGAGTCATGAAATCACTTCCAGTTAAAGTTATTCCCAGGGAACGATCCAGTCCATGACTCTGTCCCCAATGGGAATGATGGCGTTATTTTTCATTTTCACTAACAACAAAGCATGCACACATCATAGATAATGGGAGCGATTTTCTTCAGGAAGGAGAGGTCTGCCATGTTCTTGGTTATCCAGAAGTACCTTCCTTCTATGATCTGAGTCATTGTGCGTGAAGTGTCTGTCTGAATCAATCTTGGTGATTAGATCTCCTACCTACTTATCACTAAATATGTTGGGGTCTTCTTAGAGATGTCTTAGAGGTTGGGCTGGCCCCATAATTTTAATACCACTATTAGAAATCAACAAGTTACATTTCTGGCAATCTCTTTGGCCCTCAGAAAATGGTCTCCTGATGTTCGTTATGGAGTACAGCAGGCCAGAGTAGGCTGGTATGTCCCATCCCCACCACAGCTCTCTGGGATCTGCTTCTATTCTGGCACCAGGCAGAAGAAGCACTACCTTTGTGCAATAGCTGGAGGAAGGGGCAGCTGTTCTGAGTCCTAGCAAGGGCATTTAAGGGGCATATTTTCAAGTTCTGGGCCACAATCACAGGTATGTCTAACACAACAGTCCTTACTGATTTGAAAAAGTTTTTTTCATTCTTGTAATTCAAGAAATACTCTTTTCTCTCCTTATTTTTAGTCTTCATGGTTGACAGTGCAAGTTTTAATCCAGTAATCTCCAATACTCAAATTAAAGTTCAAATCATAAAATTCTGATAGGAGTGAAGTAGGATTTAATCATATTCATTTCTTGGAGTTTGTTCTTCTCTGAGAGTGGGTCATAGATTATTCTTTAACAGTCTTTTTTTGGTAAATGTAAAGGAATTTTATATCAATTTTATAGTTATATTAATATGAAAGTTATATATTTGAATTTTGGATATCAAACTAAGTTTCTGGATATTAATGTTTTACATAATGTCTCGAATTGGTCAGTAGGCATAAAAGTAATTTAAAACTTCTTTCCTTCCATTCTATATGATCTGAATTTCATATTTCTCCTTGAAGTATTGTTTTTGTTATTCCTATCATTTATTTTAATTCTATTCACTCAGAAATTCATGGAAATCTATTGAAAGGTGATTCAGCAGGTACCCTCTGGTGTTACAAATATCAAATGCTTACCTTGGCATGTATGCATTTTTAATTTTGAAAGGCAATTTCCTCCTCTAGTCCCATAACTATTTAAAGGCTTGTTTTCTAATAGATGCAGATTTAATTTAATCTCCAAGCTCTGTGTAAAAGGAAAAAAAGAAAGAGTTCTGAGGGAGTGAAATGATGGAGTTGTAATTAGAGTTGTTTTTCAACCTTCGATGGCATGCTTGCTTCCACTAATGCTGTAATGACCCTTATCAGCAGGTGCCAACCACAGAACATCACACCTCACGCAGACAATTGAGCAACTGAGAGTGTATAGAAACAACAGTGAGTGTGCAGAAACAGCAGTGCTGTAAAGCAGACAAGTCTGATTCAGCTGGTTATCAAATTCACTCTCCCCACAGCTGTTTGAGATGCTGTGCATGCAGCGGGATTCCATGAACAAACTTGGTTCCATTTCTGAGGCTAACTTGCCCCTTTTGGGCCTAGTAGGTGACTTCCGGATGTTCCTGCCAAAAGCTGTGTTCTTCAGGATCTTAAAATAAATGAGAAAATGCTGAGTCAAAGGCAGGGCTAAAGTCAGAAAAACTCATCTTCCAGCTAATTGCCCATTCAAGGATCATGTGGATGGTAGATCCCATGGTGGCTATGGTAGAAACAACAGCAACTTGGTGAAAAGAACCCTCATTTCTTTTTCAATGTCTAATATGGTATTGCAATGTCATTAAACCCTTAATAGTTTGTTCTTGTTACACAAAGGGCTCTCCTGGTGAAAGCAGGATGAATCCCCTGCCGTGCTAGTCCATTACTGAATAAACCATTTCTTGACAGATTGATTTTTTCTACTGCCTTTTACTTACTGAGTTAAAAAAATAAAAAAGGGCTAATGTTGTATCACTCAGGAATACAGATGTATTATCTTGTTACCGCGATTTTTTTTTGGTGGGAAAAATGCCATTTTCTGATAATCATCCATTTTGTTCAAGCATTTCTGAAATGTTATTTTTTTAGTAATTAATATAACAACGAGCTTTTTCTCATCGATCATAGTGAATTAAAAATTTAATTTAGTTTCATCTTTAATCTGAGGGCCATGAATACATTAGGTGGCAAATGAGTAATTCAAATATTTTTAGTTTTGAGAAGTAAAATATTGTTGTATGGTGATGGTTTTAAATGTGTTTTCAATTATCCCAAAATATATTAGAACAGTCCCTCCTGCCATTATTTATTGAGATCTTTAAAAACAATTGAATCATTAAAAATCATTTATAAATAGTAGCAAAACATTATATTCATTTGTTCCGACCAGCTGTGATGGTCTGTGCGTTGGCTTTACTTTTTGTTTCTTTCATTTGCAAAGCCAAAGGAGGGCTAGTAGAGCAAAAATGAAAGGATTATAGAGAACAACATTTAAAGAAACTTTTATTCATCTCACATTTGTTGAGTACCTAGGAAGTGTTAGATACCGTGATAGGTACTGGACAACTTCTCGAGTAGAACTGAGGATTTAACTCTGGACAGAGCTATACAAAGCAACAAGACAGAGATATACACAGTCTAACTTCATAGTCAGAATATAGTGGAGCAAAGGTTAAAGTAGTTGATGCCTCTTAAGGGATGAAGATGGGAAGTTTATATAAAAAGCTTCCTAGATTTGCTGCCTGATGCTTAAAAGATGAGGAAGAAAATGAGTTGCTTGGATTTGGAAATTTGGAAAGAGGGCAATGGTACCTTTCTGAGAGTCATTTTAACTGACTCATGAGGAAGGATACTTGAATGCAGGACATGGAAGGCGAGGCAGGCAAGGAAGAGAAATAAGAACAAATACGTGTGTAGTACTTAGTACTTAGTGCCAGGCCCTCCACTAAGCACATCACATACATTGTTGTCTACTGCCTGACTTCAGCTGGGATGTGAGCCCGTGAAGTTCGAGATCTTTGTTTTGTCCACTGATTTACCCAAATGCCTTGAACAGTGCCTGGTGTTTGTTCAATGAATAAATTGACCAGTTAAGAAATCCATTAATAAAAATAGTCCATTCTAATTAATGTGAGGAGTAGACTTTAGGCTCTTAGCTGTGAAAGGAAAGAGGAATAGAGGCAGAAGAATTTTTCTTTTCTTTTTTTGTTTTTCCAAGATGGGAGAGATCTGAGCAAATTTATTTGCTAGGGGAAGAACCTATTAAAGAAGGAGAGTTTAAGTAAGTACAAAGAGAGAATAGTCATGAAACTAGTCCATAGACTTGGAGGAGTTGGGATTTGTTTTATGGGAGGGCTGAAGACCTATCTTCCTCTGTGTTCAATCCTGCTTCTGTCCTCTCTTTGTCTTACAGACTTGCCTGGTGGAAATTGGACTTGATCATTGATTCTTTTGCAAGTTTCACTTAGTACGTATTTAGTCTATAATATTAGTGACAATTCAAAGTGATCATGCAAAAAATATGAAGAGTATAAATTTTTATGAAAACTTTTGTTTGTTAATAATTCAGAGATTGCTGAAATATTAAATTGTATCTTTGACCTCCCCAAATATTGCAACACTTTGATCTTCCCAAATATCTCAAGGGATGTGGGAAATTTCTCAGATTTCAGAAAGGTGGGCATCGCTACTTCAGTTGT
Source organism: Equus przewalskii (assembly GCF_037783145.1). Classification (NCBI taxonomy): domain Eukaryota; kingdom Metazoa; phylum Chordata; class Mammalia; order Perissodactyla; family Equidae; genus Equus; species Equus przewalskii. Next base: position 17,867,926 of record NC_091852.1, read on the forward strand.
CATGAAGACAGTTGTTTAAATTGAGTGGATCTGACAAGCTTTTGATCTGTGCATTCCATGTCCTGGGATTGTATACACATTAAAAATGCCTCTCTAGAATACCAGAACTTCAACCAAAACAAAGTCACACCAAATGGAACACATTCATGGTAATAACCAGCTAGGTTTTGTCCTCCATAAAGATTGACTTTTCTAGGAATTCCTTGGAATGAACTTTATCATGGTAAGATTAGAAGGGAGGACTCTATTGGATGTGTGTTTCCAAGAGGCTCAATCTGAATGCAGGTCATCTCGACTTTGGGAGTTCTTGGAAAGATCTGAATTGATTTTAGAGAACAGAATGGTGGCTTTGAATCAAGCAGATCTAGATTCGAATCCTCGCTCTGTCAGTTATGAGCTGTGTGGTCTTAGGAGAATTCTATTTCTGTGCCTCTTTTCTTCCCAGTTCTATTAAGAGAATTCTTTCTTCCTTTCCTACTGTTTAAGATTCACTCAAGTGTTCCTTTTTAATAAGGAAAAAGCATTTATTGGATTTACTTCTATTTAAAATTTAAATTGCCTCAAATGTACAAAAATAGAAAATATTATGAAAAGAATCTACATACTCTTAACACCCATTAAACCATATTTGCCATAAATATGTAAATTTGCCATCTTTTCATCTTTTTAAGAGAGTAAAATGTTACAGATACAGCTAAAATATCCCCCTACCATTCTCTTGATTCCTTCCCCAAAGGTAAGAAATATTCTGAACTTAAGGTTCGTTCTTCTCATATAGGTTTATTTTTTTTAAAAATCTCTACTACATATTTGTGTATTCATAAAGATGCATAAATAGTATGGTTCTATGTGTTTTAAAATTTTTACATGAATTGTATAGTATACATTCTTTTGCAATTTGCTTTTTCATCCAACATTATATTTTTTTGAGGTAGATCAAGGTGTTGCATATTATTTCAGAATATGTTTATACCACAGGTAATTTATTCATTTCTCTACCGGCAAAAATTTAGTTTATTTCCTTTTTTTTTCTATTACAAAGAATATTCAATGAACATCTTTGTACTTGTCTCTTTGGTTCTTGACTTGCAAATACTTTTGATAGGACACAAACTCAGGAACTGACCTGGCTCTGTGAAGGACTTAAGGACCAGGGCTTCGTCTCTGCAGTTGTTTTGCATGAGAGAGGTCAACTTGGCCAGGCCCTAACCTCTGAACAGAGCCAAAATTTGCAAGGGGCTGAAGGGGAGTGGTGCTGGCTTTCTGTTTTAAGACCATATTGACATTCAAATCAGACAGACTTGATTTCCAGTCTGACTCAGGTCATTAACTGGTTTTGCAATTTAATCCTTGTGTCTCAGAGCTTCCATCATAAAATGAGGATGGGAATATCTGTCCCCAGGGTGAATTGTGAACGTTAAGTGTGTTGATGTGCGTAGCTGGTTCAGTGTCTGGCAAGAGCTACTGGTTAAATGGAAAGTTACCTAACTATTGGTGTTAACTAGAGGGGTTTCCACAAATGTCAAAAGCAGAACTTGCCTTTGTTTGATGGGGAAGTGTTTGTGGTCTTTAATTCTTCTGAAATTAGAATGTTGTTGGTTACAGCCAAGATGTAATATAAGGCTAATGATTGTTAGTATGGGCTTCTAGTTTTAAAAGTGTTTTTGAAAATAAAATCAGCTTGTCTTCTCCAAGATGATTGTTTTCCACAGTAGATCCTGGTCCTTGAGATGTCCGTTATTCTGTTTCTCCTGGAGGTGAATTTGACAGATTGAGATAAAATGCGAAATCGGTATCATATTGAAATATAGGATACTCTTTGCTTTTTGTATTTTTATCATGGGTTCTTTATGTTTTGAAATAAATTATGGTTACATAATTATTCTCTCCATGAACCTTAAGACCTTAGGGAAAGAATGCTTAAGTATACTTTTATTAAGGAAAATTCAAACACGTACAACAGTATAGGGAATAGTATAATAAACCCCATGTACCCATAACCCAGCTTCAGCAATTAGCAAGTCATTACAAATCTTGCTTCATCCATACCCTTAGTTTCTATTCCTTCTCTCCCCACAAAATTATTTGCAAGCAAATACCAGATAAATATCACTTCATCTAAGAAATAGCTGAAAAATAAAGACTCCTTATTAAAACAAAACTGCAACACTCTTATGAAAGTTAAAGAAATTAATAATTTCCTAATACCCACATTTATTAAGTTAGGATCACATTTCCTCGATGATCTCATAATTCTGTTTTCTTCCCTCATAGTTTGTTTGAATCAGAATCCAATCATAATTGACAAATTAGAGTTTTGTCATTTTTAGTCTATAGGTTCCCCCTCCTGATCTTTCTTTTTCTATTGAAAACTATTTCTCAAAGAAATTTGTCCTGTAGAGTTTCCCACATTCTATATTTTGCTGAATACATGCCAGTGGTGTTATTTGACATGTTCCTCTCCATTGTATTCCCTATGCACTGGTATTTTGACCAGGCGCCTTGATCAGTTTTGATTTTTTTGGCAAGGATACTTCATAGTTATTCAAGTTGCCTCTCAGTTTAGGTATTAGCTACCATCGATGATCATTGCCTAGAGCAGAGGTTGGCAAACTTTTTATGCAAAGGGCCAAATAGTAAATATTTTAGGTTTTGTGTACCATAAGTTCTCTTACAACTGCTCAACATTGCTGTCTGCACAAAAACAGCCATATATATTATGTAAATAAATGGGCATGGCTGTGTTTCAATACAACTTTATGAATGAACACTGAAATTTGAATTTCATATAATTTTTACATATTGTGAAATATTATTCTTCTTTTGATTTTTTTTAACCACTTAAGAATATAAAAATTATTCGTAGCTCACAGACTAAGTGAAAAACAGTCCTGAGACTGGATCTGGCTAGAGTTTGCCTTTCCCTGGCTAAGAGCCATTGCTTCATTAAGACATTGCAAAATGGTGACATTACAATTCTATATTTCCTTTTCCATTTATTAGCTGAAATAGTTTTATAAATAGGAACCTCCCTCATCAAGTATTTGCTTATCCTGAGTTATAATTCATACAGTATAGTCAAGATAAATGCTTGAGAGAGAGTTTTTAAAAAGTTGAAGTAATAATAATATGAGCTATGTGGTGGCATTGATCTGTTAGTTTACTGTCAGGACTTTGATTTTAATTGGGTCAGCATATTCAGTTAACTGTCAGGAAATATTTGGCCCATTTCTTGTGGAGGCCAATTAAATTGTCATTAAGAAATAGAGTATGTAAAAATATATTGTCAAACTATTTCTCTGTTATAGATTTTGCTCTCAGGATTTAAAAAATCCTGGGCATTATGTTAGGTTTCTACTGCTGCTGTAAAAAATTACCACAAATTTAGTGGCTTAAAGCAACATGAGTTTGTTATTTTACAGTTTTGTAGTTCAGAAGTCTGACACAAGTTTCTCTAGACTAAAAAAAGGTGTTGGCAGGCATGTATTCCTTTCTGTAGTCCCTAGGGGAGAATCCATTTACTTGCCTCTTCCAGCTTCTAGAAGATAGCAACATTCCTTGGCTCCTGGGTCCTGGTTCCTTCCTCTTTCTTCAAAGGCAGCAAAGTTCATCTCCGTGACCCCTGATGGTGTCATCACATTGCTTTCTCCGACCCTCTCTTCTATCTTCCTCTTCCATATTTAAGGCCCTTTATGATTACATTGGACTCACCTGGATAACACAGAGCAATCTCTTTAAGGTCAGATAATTAGTAACCTTAATTTCATCTGCAACTTTAGTGCTCCTTTGCCATGTAAAGTAACATATTCACAGGTTTTGTAGATTAGGATGTGGACCTAGTTGAGAAGCATTATTCTACTTATCACAGACATTAAGATATTGTTTGATTTATTAAATCTTTACTAGACAAAGTTTTGAAGATGATGGTGCAAGATCCTCTCTAAGGTGTCTTTAAATCTGTGAAAAATACACATCTCTTTGGAATGAGATTTTGCTGAAAACAAAGGAACAGAACACATGAGGATTCACTGCATTCATTTTTCCCCCATTTTCCCTCCCAGCTTTATTGAACTATAATTGACAAATAAAATTTGTATATATTTAAGGTGTAGAATATGATGTTTTACTATAGTATATATTGTGAAATAATTACCACAATCAAGATAATTAACGTATCCATCACCTCACATAGTTATCATTTTTGTTTTTGTGGTGAGAACATTTAAGATGTACTCTTTTAGCAAATTTCAAGAATATAATACAGTTTTGTCAACTATAGTCATCATGCTGCACATTACATCTCCAGAACTTATTCAGTCTGCAGCCTGAAACTAAGACTCTTGTTTTCTGAGTGTTGAATTTATGGTGATGACCGTAGAAGTGGAAATGACCTTTCCTACCAGTGGATCTTCAGTAGATTTGGGGATGTGAAAGTTTTGTTTTGACATACATTTGAATGAGCACCCACTCTGTATAAGATAAAATCGCAAATGCTACAGGAGAAAGAAATGTGAAAAAGCCTTCTGGAAGACTTACTTATGATGGTAGGAGGGATGAAATTATAATTAGCTTATAACATGATATGTTACAAATATAGTGGGTATATATTAGCAATTATAAGTAAGTGATATATTAGGACTATTAGTCATATTATAAGTTACTATAATTACCTTAATTGTATTATTAGTCTGCTAGGAAGCTTGGTAAGAATGGTCAAATGAGTGAGAAAATCAATAGATTGGATCCATGAACAAACAAATGATGGAATTTTCAGTTTTTGATTCACTGAACTGAAGCTGTGTAGTTAAAGTAATTTTTTTGGATATCCTTCTTAGCATTTCTATATAGATGTTGCAAAAAAAGCAACTTTTACTGGCTTGTAAATATTTATTGATTTTTTTTCTTCTTAGTGAATGAAAATAATCTTAACTTGAGATTTTGAACTACAGCTACTTTTTCAATAGAGCTCTTACCATTTTTTTTCTGTTATTTGAGGACATCTGATTTTTCGTATAAGTACTTGTCTCCTTTACTCAATAGATAATCATTATAGGAATAGATAATTATTATAAACCACTGTTAATATGAAAGAAAGAAGGAGGAATAATGAGCCCCAAGTGAGGACTGTAGCAATAGATAGCATCTTCAAAATGCTAAGGTCAAATAAGCTGAGAAGTTGAGTCTGTCTTTTTAAAAAGCATACCTATTTCTTCTTTTGTATTGAAATATGTTTGACATATAACACTCCAAATTTGTTTTAAAGCATATTAATATGATACATTTCTATTTTGTAATATGATCGCTATTAAACAAAACAAATTCTGACCTGAAAAACCAAATTACTGGAAATACAACTGAGGAAGCAGTTATGTCAAAGGAAGTATTATATCTTTAAAACAGTAATTGATAACCATTTTCTAGAGTACCAGATTGTGATTGTCCAAGCCACACGAAATTGGGCAATGAACAATTAAACTATGAAATTTCAGGGAAGCAACGAGTAGATTGTTTTCTCTAGAACATCTGTCACAGAGGATGGAAGACATTCTCTGGTGAAGTTGGGAAATTTCCAAGGTGCATGAGGCCTCTAAATTGGGAGAGTAGAAAGCTAGGGAGTGAGAGGCACCCTGGCCTGAAGTTGCTGTCTTCCTCTCAAAAGTCAGAGGGAGAGATAGATATAAAAGCATACTGACCATAGCATTTGAGGCAGGCGTTCTTGGGTTATGTATCTACAGCAGTCATTTGTACATCTGGGGAATGTTTTGAACTTGAAATTTCAGTGTGTGTTTAGAATTAGGGAAAAATAAGCAGATATATTTGTAGGTATACAACTGATGGAGACGCTATGCAGGCAGTTGGCTATGAAAGCTCAGATATTCTGCAGTTGGTTACTAGTGGCTGCAAAGAGGTACCAATGAAGCACAGAACAGGAATCAAAGAAAGCTGAAGACCAGGTCCCTAGCAAGGCAAAAAGACCTAGATGAGGACAAAAGATCTGGACATTGACTCAAGATAGAGACATTTCCCTTTATCATTTCTGACTAAGGTTTTACTGTGGTTGTAGCTCTGTTGTATTATTATTAATTATTACAACTTGTGTATGTGATTAAATTTAAGGTAATTGGTGACTAAACTCGATTCGTTTTATTCCCTTTTTGTTGTCTCTGTAAAGTCTATCATAAGAAAAACACTTCAGGAAATACTGAGGGAACTGGCAAAATTGGACCTGTCAGACATTTGTTTTTACCAACCCATTGCCCACTGTGGATGCCCATTTCAGAATAAAATGTTTCCCATTTGCTTTGACTTTTTATCACAAAGTTGTCCCTTCATGTAAAGACACATTTTGAGCAAAAAGATAGACTTTTAAGTTGCTTTCCTTTGTTCTGAGTTATTGGCAGCCATTTTGTGGGAAATAAATAGGGTTTGTGGTTTTTTTTGTACTTTATAGAAATATATTTTTGCATTAGGAAATTGAAATTGATAAAACACGTAGAAATGTCAATAGAAGACTCATCAAATAAATTGGTCTAGTTAGTGCCTCAACACTATGAAGCCATGACATAGTTTAAATCAAATATAGTGAATGTGTATACAGAAAAAGAAATGCATAACAACATAAAAAGTTCCAGGTACTATAACTGATGAGATGCAGAAGCATTCCTCAGATTCCCTTATAATTTATCCCGTCAACTAATATTTATTGAGTGCCTCCTGTGTGCTGGATAGATCTTGTTATGGTCAGAAAAGATGCTTGGTATTATTTTGATCTTCTTAAATTTATTGAGACTTGCCTTGTGGCCTAATATGTGACCAATCCTGGAGACTGTTCCATGTGTATTTGAAAATAATGTGTATTCTGCAGTTTTTGGATGGAATGTTCTGTATATATCTACTGAGTCCATCGGGTCTAATGTATCCTTTCAGGCCAGTGTTTCCTTATTGATCTTCTGTTTGGATGATCTATCCATTGGTGTAAGTGGAGTGTTAAAGTCCCCTACTATTATTGTGTTACTGTGTATTTCTCCTTTTATGTCTGTTAAGAATTGCTTTATATATTTAGGTGTTCCTATGTTGGGTGCATAGATATTTACAAGTATTATATCCTCTTTTTGGATTTTTCCCTTTATCATTATGTAGTACCCTTCTTTGTCTCTTGTTGCAGTTTTTCTTTTAAAGTCTATTTTGTCTAAGTATTGCTATCCCCGCTTTCTTTTATTCACCATTTGCATGGAGTATCTTTTTCCATCCTTTCCCTTTCAGTTTGTGAGTGACTTTAGGTCTGAAGTGTATCTCTTGTATGCAGCATATATATGGGTCTTATTTTTTTATCCAGTCAGCCACCCTATGTCTTTTGATTGGAGCATTTAGTCCATTGACATTTAAAGTAGTTATTGATAAATATGTATTTATTGCCATTTTGTTACTTTTTTGTGTGTGTGGATGTTTCAGTAGTTTGTCTATGTTCCTTTCTTCTTCTCTTGCTCTCTTCCCTCGTGGTTTGGTGGCTTTCTTTAGTAAAGAAGTTTGGTCTGGTGACGAAAGAGAAGTTCTTCTGAAAGAAGTTTGATTTCTTTCATCTTACTTATTTGTTTATTTATTATAGGTTTTTGGGTTGTGATTGCCATGAGGTTCCTATGTAATATTCTACATATATAGCAATCTGTATTGAGTAGATAGTCTCTTTAGCTTGACCTCTTTCTAAAAGCTCTGCTCTTTTACTCCTCTCCTCCCACATTTTGTTTTTGAAATCATATCTAATCTCTTGTGTGTGTCTATCCATTGCCCTCTTATCATTGAAATAGGTAATTTTAGTACTTTTGTCTTTCAACCTTCATGTTATCTTCATAGGTGGTTGATCTGCTACGTTTACTGTATTTTTGCCTTTACCAGTGATTTTATTGCCTGGTTTTTGGTTTTTTAAAATAATTTCCTTATCCCTATTTGTGCTCTTCTCTTTCCCACTTAAATAAGTCCCTGTAGCATTTCTTGTGGAACTGGTTTCTTGGTGACAAACTCCTTTAATTTTTGCTTGTCTGGGAAGCTGTTTATCTCTCCTTCCATTTTGAGTGAGAATCTTGTATTCTTGGCTGTAGGTTTTTTCCTTTCAGCACTTTAAATAAGTCATGCCATTCTCTTCTAGCCTGTAGGGTTTCAGCTGAGAAGTCCACCAATAGCCTTATGGGCTTTCCTTTGTAAGTCACTTGTTGCCTTTCTCTTGCCACTTTTAGGCTTCTCTCTATCTTTAATTTTGGACATTTTAATTATAATGTGTCTTGGTATGGGCCTCTTTGGGCTTATCTTGTTTGGTGCCCTCTATGCTTCCTGTACCTGGATGTCTGTTTCCTTCCTTAGGTTAGGAAAGTTTTCAGCTATTATTTCTTCAAATAGATTCTCTGCCCCTTTGTCTCTCTCTTCTGCTTCTGGGACACCTATAATACAAGTGTTACTGTGCTTGATATTGTCCCAGAGTTCTCTTAGACTGTTCTCATTCTTTTTAGTTCTTTTTTCTTTCATCTTTTCAGTTTGGATGGTTTCCTCTAGTCTTTTGTCCAGTTCGCTGATCCATTCTTCTGTCACTCTGGTATTGAGCCCCTCTAGTGAATTTTTCATTTGCAGTATTGTATTCTTCATTTATGATTGGTTCTTTTTTATATTTTCCCATTCTTTGTTGACATTCTCACTGTGTTCATCCAATCGTCTCCCAATATCAGTGAACATCCTTATGAGTTTTTGTTTGAACTCCTGGTCAGGTAGATTGCTTATTTCTGTTTCATTTAGTTCTTTTTGGGGATTTTGTGTTGTTCCGTTGCTTGAAACATATTCCTTTGTCTCCTCATTATCGCTCTTTCTCTGTGCTTATATCTATGTATTGTGTGAGTCAGCTGTATCTCCTGATCTTGGAGAAGTGGCCTTATGTAAGAGACACTTTTTGAGGCCCAGCAGTGTGCTTCTCTCTCGTTACCAGTCCAAATGATCCAGGAATGACCCCTGTGTATGGGCTACTTGTGTCTTTCTGCTGTGGCAGGCTTGCTCTTGCTCCAGGTACCCAGGGAGTCTAGTCTTTCCCTCCCTGGCCGACTGTTTGTAAATCAGGTTTGGGGAGTCCCAGCACCATTGGCTACAAGCTCTAATAGCAACTCCTGTTGCAGTTTTCCTGTCAATTCAGTGGGTACCCAGTGTAGCTGGTTGCTAGGCTCAGGGGCTTACAGTTGCTATAGGCCTCAGGCCTGCAAGTCTCTTGTCAGCTCTCTTAGGAATACAGCTGAGTGGAATTGGCCCTATGCACAGGAGCACCCAATTGTTACAGGCTTTGGAAGTTGCAGCCAATACTCTCTGTGGCTGTTTGTGAAGCACAGGTCTTCTGCTACTGATAAGCCCCACCCCCCCACAGGTCCACACACACAGTCAACATAGTCCTGGCCTGTGCACATTTCCCAACCCCCTGGAATGCACCCAGTTGCTCTACTGCAGAGGCCCCCACCTCTCCACCAATGCCCTCCACAGTTCACCTGTTCCTCATACAGGCCCTGCTCCACAGTGGCGGACACACTCACCTGCTTGTAGAGGACCAAGGCACCCAATCTTTGCAGGCTGACAAGTAGCCTGAGGACTTGCTGTTAGGTGGGGCTGGTCCCTGGGGCAGGCTGCCTGCCCTGGCTGAACTGGATTAAATCTGTGCTCTAGTGGGTGTGGCAGACCCCTGGACTAACAGGCCAGGGGAAGAACTCAATGGCGTCTGCCAACGTCTGTGTCAGCACTCCTGTACTAGGTGACAACAATGGCCGCCACCAATGTCTCAGTCTCTGGAGAGGTCTCACCTCTCACCAAAAGGCACCCAGAACCTACCAGGTGCATCTTTTTCACCAAAGGACTGTGCAGCTTTCTTTATGGTGATTTTAGGTTCTCTCTGAGATGGGTGAATTTGTGCATAGACCCTTTAAGAGCTGGGTTTTTTCAGCTTTCATTCGATAGCTTTCCTGGGGTATTCCCTGTTGCAGTTAATAGCCAGTGAAGCCAGGCAGTAGGACATGTCTCAGTTGCACTAAGTCTGAAGGATGCTTATATCAGTATTGGGCTCCCGCTAAGATCCCCACTCCTCCAGGGAGGGCTGCATACCTCAGGGTGGCTCCTGCCCAGTTGGCTGTGAAGCTCTGCTGCTCATGAAGGTGGCTTTTTTCTCTTTAGAAGGAATTTCTGCCTCTTCCACCTCAGTCAAGACTATCCCTTGTTGTAGGAGTTCTTTTTATTCAGTTTTCAGTTTTCTCTCCAGGGTAATTTTTCCAAGAATAGTTGTAACCTGGTTGTGTTCGTGGGAGGAGGTGAGTTCATAGTCTGCCTACACTGCCATCTTGACGAGATCTAAAATAGGGGTTTTTAAGCATTTGAAAGTATTAGATACCCTAGCACTAAACTAAATTAATTTTCTTTAAAAGATAAACAATAATGATTCAAATTACCAGAGCCTAGGACAAAGTGGGAATGATTTGGGTTACCTACAAAAAGAGTTCATCGTTTAAAAGGTGCATCCAGTTATTGGATGTAACTGTAGAATGCAGTGGTAACAGTAACTAAAACAAGAGCTTAATTCATGTTATGAAGACCACATACTCTGAATGAATAGACTGTGAAAAATGAACACAGACGGAACTGGTGATAAACAATGGCTAAATCCTACTTTTGTCTCATTACCCATTAAGTACAGTTGGGGGAGGGAAAAATTTTTTTGTGACCATACTCTATCTTCTGTAACTGATGCCTTTGGGTCCACTGATGGAGACAGATGACCAAGCTGGTATGATAACATCACAGTCCTGCATTAATCTGAGCAGTGAGGTAATTCGCAGGATATTGTATTACCACATAGTTTGTGAATCATACACATTGTAAAACCTTTGGGAAGCTGGGCATTATTTCTTCTTCCTGAGGAAAATGTCTGATTGTGAAACATAACCTTAGATGTACCTAGAGTACAGACTGGTCCTTTGGTTTAGGATCTCATTTAGGACAAGGATTGTATTTTATTCATCAGCGTATCCCCAAATCTTGCTCAGTGCCTGGCATGTTGCAGAAACTCAGTACCTGTGTATGGAGTAAATGAAAGAACACCATGAAAATGCTCTAGACTTAGATGTTTCATATCCTGGACAGGAAAAGATGAAGAAAGGAGGGAAAATGAGCATTAGTTTGGTATTTTTAAACACTAGGCACTTTCAGTGATCTCTTATGTAATTGTCTCGACATCATTCTGAGGTAGGTTTTATTTGGATGCCCAAAGAACGGATGAAGAAACTAAATTTCAAAGAAGTCAAGTCAGTTTTAACCAAGGTGGCTTGGAAATGGTAGAGAGAGAATTCAAATGCCACAAGTCTTTAATTTTTTTTCAATACTTTACTGACTTGTGAATTAGGGATAAAATGACTAAAAGAGCATAAACAAAGTATATCTATGTCTCTTTCCTCACAAAGGTATTGGTTCTTGGAGGTGGCTTAAAGGTCACTGTGGATGGTGAGACTAAGTCAGGGCAGTACTGAATAATGAAAGCAATGAAATTATATTGTCAGCAGTCCTGCAAAAAAGCTTAGTTCCAGGAATAAACTATTGAGTGGAAAAAGGAAAACATGGTAATTTGTTATTGATGCTACTTCTCTTACTCTTGTTGGGTGAGAATAGGGCAATATAATTGTATTTACATGATTGTAAGACTATTTCTTTTATTATTTTTAATATGTTGAATCATTTACATATCCTTTCAAGTTTTAAATAAACTTGATTATTTCATTTATGTGATGTTAATCAAAACCAGATCTAGGAACCTTTAAATTCAAGTTCAACGTGAGTATGGTTAAATAGGTTCTCTGTGTGTGCATGCGTGCGTGTGTGTGTGTGGTCTACTTTTAGAAAAATGTGACAAATAAGAGAGAAATAAGAGCCTTAACTGGGAGTTTAATTTGAGAGAAAGTAATTACCTTGGTTTGTCTTGAGGTCAGAATGGAGTCAGGCCAATATGCTGTATCTTCAATATCTTCAATTATATTAAAAGGGAATTGGTGTCCATAACAATGACCTTCACCCAAGATGTTGTGCTCAGACATAAGAAAAAGATGGATTTATGTTCAGTGCTTCCTACTTATTAAGGCAAGAAACTGCATTAAGATCAGGAAGAAAGATGTTCAATAACAATGGGTGAAAGAAAATGAGTTGATGATTAACTAGAAATATCACTTAAAACATCCCTTTTCACAAACTCTCCTATTTAATCTTACTCTGTGTGCACATAAGAAGTACGTGCATATATTTTCACAACCAAGTATGTTTAAAAATCTAATTAGGACATGCTGACTTTTGCTGCAAATCTAAATAATGGTCATAAAATTGAAGAGTTTTCGTTTATTCTTCTCAGGTCTCTGGGATACTGATTGTGGGGCATCACAGTGGTTGTAGGAATATAAGAGAAGCAAAATGTGCCTACCCTCTTCACTTGTTATCGTGAAAAAAGGGAAAACATGAGCATTTGCTGTAGGCTCAGCATTTTGCTAGGCTTTTTTTATATTTATAAAAGTTTTATATTTTGTACATGTTATCTCATTCAGTCCACATGACAACCTGGTCGGGTATGCATCATTCCCATTTTACCAAGTTCCATACCTCCTGGAGTTTATATTCTAGTCAGGGCTGACAGAAGATAAACAAGCAAATAAATATATAATGAGATGTCTAGTGATCATAAGTGCTCTGAGGAAAAATACAGCAAGGCAGGGAGGTAAAGAATGAGAGGGGGCATTATTTTAGCTGGAGGGAAAGCTCCTCTGATCCGATGTCAGAATGAAGGGGGAACAAGCCATGGAGATATGCTGGAAGAACATTCCAGGCAGAGAGAACAGCAAGTACAAGTATCCTGAGGCAGAGGAGTGTTTGAGAATCAAGAAGGCCAAAGACATGAGCAGAGTGAGCCAGGAGAAGAGGAGAAAGAGAGAAAGATTCGAACCCAGGTCTATCTGACTCCAAACCTATGTCCACAATGTTCCCCTTACACCATAAATGGAGGAGATGAGTCACAACTAGAGAATGGCACAGGAAGTTAAAAATAACTCGATAGGGCTGGTACAGTGGTGTAGTGGTTAAGTTTGCATGCTCTGTTTCGGTGGCGTGGGGTTCATGGGTTTGGATCCTGGGCACGGACCTAGCACCACTCCTCAAGCTATTGTGGCAGCATCCCACATAAAGTAGAGGAAGATTGGCACAGATGTTAGCTCAGCAACAATCCTCCTCAAGCACAAAGAGGAAGATTGGCAACAGATGTTAGCTCAGGACCAATCTTCCTCATGAAAACAACTCGAGGCTTTGTGGTATAGACTGTAAATATTGCAGAAAATCAAGAATAGAACAGCAAGTTTTATTGGAGGCAAGATGGCATGGGCTCTTGGGCTTGGGTTCTAAGATACTGGTAAATGTGGATTTGCAGATTCAAACTGCAAAGAACGGGGATGTGGCAATGTAAATAATAGTTACATACATTGCACTCCATGTCCAGAAACTGTTCTGTGAGGCTTACATATATTGAATCAATTGCTCCTTATAACAACCTCACTGTACCCATTTTACAGATGAGGAAACTAAAGCACAGAGGTATTGAGTAACTTGCCCAGTGTCATGGAGTTTAGGTTTAAAATCATATGTATTCTGAACTCTTAAAAATGGAGGGAATGGAAGAAAATGTAGAGCGATCTTTCTTTCCTTCTTTTTTTTTTCTCACCTATCATTTTCCTGAAATATGGAGCAAAGATTGACAGATGAACTATCAGAAAAAAAATATTTTGTTTTTTTCCCTCTGAAAAATATAGAAGAAATTTGGGAGGAATGAGTTAGGGAGGGTGGTGAAGATACACATTTAGTCAAAATATTTTCTCATCCCAATTTCCCTCTGGCCTATGGTGAAAAGTAATTAACCAATGACGTGCAGTACTGTGCGTATAGTAGGTCCTCAATAAAGAGCCTATTAAATCTGTTTCAAAATGTTCTTTATATTAAACTAAGTCAAGAAGGCAATTATTAAAACCTGGGGCAACTTGATGATTATAATGAATTCAATGTGCTCAAGGGTTAAAAGAAGCCATGAGAGAGTATAAATTTTTGTTATTGCTATTGGGTTTTTTTTTTTTTTTGCTTGAGTGTTTTGTGTTTTTCACTAAGCGAGACTTTTAGGCTTGTTTCACTTGCAAATTGTCTGCTGAAACATGCCAGAAGCATCAGAGCAAGTAGTTTTAGATTAAATTTGTCAAGCTCTGTAGAGAAACGTCAGTGAGATACAACAAACACCTATCCGGGAATTCTGAAGGAACTCAATGATGAAATAGTAAAACTGTTCATTGAATGCATAACTGATTTTAAACAGCCACTGCATTAGAGAATGGCTCCCAAACTTGCTGGCCATCTGAATCACCTGGGAACTGTTTAAAAACACAGACTACTGGGGCAGACCGGGTGGTATAGTGCTTAAGTTTGCATGCTCTGCTTCTGTGTCCTGGGGTTCGCAGGTTCAGATCCTGGGTGAGAACCTACACAGCTCATCAAGCCATGTTGTGGTGGTGACCCACATACAAAATAGAGGAAGATTGACACCAATGTTAGGTCAGTGTGAGTCTTCCTCAAGTCAAAAAAGAGGAAGATTGGCAACAGATATTAGCTCAGGAGGAATCTTCCTCATCAAAAAAAAAAAAAAAAAAAAAAACAGACTACTGGACTGGCCACACCATGCCTGTGGGCTTTCTATCTCCATGGCAAGGTCTGGAAAACTATAATTTGAAAAGATCTCCAGGTTATTAAATGAAAACTCTTATTTGAATACTACTCTTTTAATAACTATTTTCTGCGATGGTGGCTCTCACATTAGGGTATATTGGAATCACCTTGTTCAACCACCCTCCATGGGCCCCACCTTCCAGTGTTTCTAAATAAATAGACCTGAGGCGTGGTCTGAGAATTTGGATTTCTAAGAAGGTCCCACATGTGGCTGCACTGCTGCCGCTGGCCTGGGCATTGCATTTTGAGAGCCACTGACTTGTCAGAACTCCAGAGTAAGACGCGGGAGGCCACAGGATAGGTAAGCATCATCACTTTCATGAATAGCATATGGAAGTCTCCATGATACAGGATAGATTCATTGCCTGTTAAGAAAAAAATTATAGTGCATAAGGCAACATTATTGCTCTAAAGTGTATTCAATCGATTTGGTTGTTTGTGGTTTTAGTGGGTTTGTAAATAATGGGCTAACCAGGGCAATATAATTTATGAAACAAAGCCTTTGATTGGATTCTAAACTAAGAGTGTCTAAAATAATCTAGTTTCATGGGATTGCAAAAAGTGGAGGTGGGAAGCTAATCTTTTATTCAAGGATGAGGTCAGATTTAATGACGGACATAAAAAGGAGATAAGCAGACATTTCTCAAGACAGTGAAAACAAAATAGTGAATTGTCTCTGGGATTAGGTCTGGAAACTTCTTTTCCTTAACACTAGTAAATGCCTTACAACTGTGAATACAGTAGTAAATCACTCAGTGTACTTAGAATTTAAATTCTCCCGAGTAAGAAAATGTCAAGCTAGTAGGAATAAATGTAGGCAGCTCTTCACAACAAAACCTGTGTTATAGTCAGGAGCAGCTGCATAATTTGTGGGTCCCAGTGCAAAATGAAAATGCAAGGCTCCTGTTCCAAAGTGATTAAGATTTCAAGACAGCAACAGGACAACATTAAACAAAAGGTGGGGCCCTCTGCACCTAACTGGGTCTCGCCCCGTGAAGCCAGCTCTGGGTGGAATCAAAAAGGGCCCCAAAGATGTGGAGTTAGTGCTAGATTTGAATTCCAACCCTGACACTCTGTATCTTCATGAGCAACATTCTTTTGCTCCATAGTTTCTTGGTATGTGCAGTTTGCCAAATAATCCTTACTTTGAAAATTTATTGGGGAAAACGAGTTAGGTAATATGTGAAAGTCCCTATGGTAGAGCATTGCATAGGGCAGACAATAATAATAAAAAGCAAATCCTAAATAAAAGAAAAAGTTGGCAGGGATGGAGAGATTATTGATCTCCCCACTATAAGTGTGCCATTTTTCATATTCTTATAAATCTGACTAAGTCATTAAAGAAATGTTTGTTGATTGCTCGTAAAGTGCTAGGCAGTGTCCTAGGTACTGAGCTCACCACTGTGTTTGTGCAGGTCACAGTCTAGTGGGAGACACAGCCAAGAGAACATAACTGTAAAGTACAAAGTAGAATGGAAGAAAATAACTGGCACAGGGGTACACTTGTGGAGGGAGGCCAGGGAAAGCTTCTCCAAAGAGGTGACATTTAAACTGCTACAATCTAAAAGTGGTGGAAAATCTGGTTACAGGAAGAGTGTTCCAGTTAGGGAGAGCAGCACATGCAAAGCCCCCTAAACAGGAAAGACTTTGGTGTATTTGAGGAACTAAAAGAAGACTAGTTGGCTGCAGCCAGAGAATGAGATAGAGCTAGGAGGTGAAATCGGAGAGGAGCTTAGGGCCAGATTATGTAGCCCCTTGTCGGTCAAAGTAAGAAGTCTGGATTTTATTCTAATCATGGTGGGAAACCATTAAAGAGTTGTAAGCAGGGAATGATGTGAGCTGATAGATATTGCTAAAGTCTCTCCAGGTGCTTTGTAGAGAATAGTTGGAAGAAGGACAAGAGAGGAAGTGAGAGGCTATTGTGGAAAACCTGGTGAGAAATGATGACGGCCTGGACCAGGTTGGTGGCAGTGGCAGTAGGAAGAAATTGTTTGATTTTTCTAATGTATTTTGGTGGTGGGAACCAAAGTTGGGATGCGTATGAGTGGAGAGACAGGTGAATCAAGAATGGATCCCAGGTTTCTGGCTTGGGCAACTGGGTGGATGGTAATATTCACAGAAATCATGAAGACATGGAAGAAAACAGGCTTTGGAGGAAAGTGAAAAGTCTGGTCTTGAACATGCTGATTTGGAGATGGTGGTGTCAAGTTGACTAGTTGAGTATATGTGACTAGAGTCCAGAGGAGAGGTCAAAGTTGGAGAGAATCTGGGTGTTAGCAGTTTATAGACAGTATGAAAGCCTTGGGAATGAATGAAGTTAATTAGAATCACTGTGCATAGAGAGATGACAAGAGATGTGCAGGAAAGAACTCTGTGGATCTGTTTAGTAGAGGGCCATCAAGGAAACAGAGAAGGAACAACCAGAGACATATGTAGGTAATTATGTCACAGAGGCCAAGAGAGATCAGTCTTTCAGGAAAGAAGGGACCAAGAGAGTTGAACGCTGCTGAGATAGGTCAAGAAAGATGAGGATACTAAAGAGGTCAATGTATTTGGCAATTTAGATTCTTTGCAAGTTTGCCAAGAGCAGTTTTGCTACAGTAAGGAGGGCGGAAGCCAGATTGGAGTAGGCTGAGGGCTGAGGTGAGGTAGAGGAGACAGTGTGTGTACTTGATATTTTGAGAAGTTTAATGTACCAGAGAGCACAAAGAATGGAATGGACACCTGGGAGGGCATATGCAGTCAAGGTAATATTTTTCTTTTAAGAGAACAGTACCAGGGCCTGTTTGTGTGCTGACAGGAGTGATACCACGTAGAGGGAGAGGAAGATGATGGAAAAGAGAAGAGACATCTGTAAAATCCAGTTACAGAGAAGGCTAAGGGGATCTATAAAATAAAATTATGCAGGAAAGCAGAGTGACTCGCTGAGAATAAGAGGACACTAGGGGCAAACCTATCTCTGTCAATGATATTTGAACTATGTCCTGCCTTATGATATGGCTTATATTTGAATTATTTAACCTGTTTTGTTTACTTATTCTTTGTTTCTCTCCTTGGCTTGCCAGCTTCCACAGGGAGAAAACATGTCTAATTTACCTGACACCCAGCACAGTGACTTGGCATAAGTGTCCAAATGAGTTTCCTGAAATCTTGTAGTAGAAAAGAAAATATGGCAATTTGAACCCAGATCTCTTAAAAGAGTTAGTAGATGGTTTGGTGTCAGGGGCAAAATGGCACTCTCTGAATAGTATATGAATACATGCAAATCAGACCTAGGGTTACTGAATTGGGGCATAAAACAGTGAAGAAATGAGATTCCTTTGCAGAAGACTGTGTGCTGAATTATCTGTAAGGAACCTCATGACGTCGTAAAGTTGTTGGTAGTCTATAAGGCATCCTTAAGAATCCAGATGATTGGAGCTCTGGGTGGAAACCGGAAGGCAGATCTTGGACAATAGGAGAGCTGCTGAGCGGTGCTCACCGTGATTGGGAGCGCTCCAGGTGTCGAAGCTTAGCCAGCCTAAGTTCATTCGGCCCCTTTTGTCAACTTGTCCCAGACAAGGTGGGAGCATTACTGGATTTGGAAGAAAGGCAGATGAAGGAAGTAGATTAGTCACATGAAGCCTTGGCTGACATTTTAATTTTAGCCTCATTAAGAAAATATTGCTTCTCTGGGTTATGAAATTGGGAACTGAGGCTAAGATTTAGGAAGAAATAAACTGGCAGAAATAGCAGAGAAACCTTATTAAATGGATTAGGCAAAACTGTCACCCCTCTATAATGTTAATATCCTGGATCATCTTTTTAGACTTCTTAAGTTTCATAGCCAAAAATGGTATAATGTACACTGTTTTTTTATTTCTAGAAGAACATGATAATGTTTTCTATCCACAAAGATTCATTAATGAACATAAAATATTGAGAGAAAATAAACTTAAACTTTCATGGTGCCAGGCTTTAGTTCTGGAAGGCTGTTTCGTAGAGAATGGTGACAGTAAATTACTCTGAGAAAACAAAGGAATGGTTACTCAGAAAATGCCAGTTTCTTCATTTCTTAGATGGTATGTTTCTTTCCCCAGTATTCTGGTCACATTCCCAAATAGTCTTAAAAGGATGCATCTTCAAAACAAACATGGCAAATTTTGATTGCTTTTCAAAGGGTAGTTCATAAAAAAGAAAATGTCCTATTTAAGGATTCTTCTGGCCATCTTCATTGGATCGTTCCTGTTTATCTATTTCTTATAATGCTTTCAGTTCAAAGTTATCTGTCAAAGTGCAAATCTGCTACAGACATGAGAAGTGAATTTCATGTTAATGAAAATGACTTGTTCACAGCAGAGAGTGGAGTGTGACTCCAGGTTTTTTGCTCTGGTGAGCAAGTGTGGTAGACTGAAATGAAAGTGCTGGGAACTGAGCAAAACTGTTAATAATAATTTAGGGGATTGTAGTAGAATACATGGGTTCAATTTGCTGGACTGAGATTTACCCAGCAGGTTTTGCTCCGTAGATATTGCATCTTGACGTGGTAATAGGAATGTATGGAGCTCTTCAAAGGTCACCTCCTCACTAGGTGTGTGTGGTGACCTGATAAATTCAAAGGTTTAAGAATTATTCTTCAATCTCCACTGAACAAAAAGGTATCTGAGTTGCTATAATATATAGTTGTCTCAAAGTTTCAGAGATACTGGAAAGTATCAAATAATGTATATGTTTTAATTATCAGCTGAATAATTTTCAAAAGCTAACTATTTCTAAGAAACATAGCAATATGACGTGGGTTCAGCCAAATGTGTCTCTTTTGAAGTCCCTGTTAATTTCAGTGATCATGGAACTATTTTTAGCTCATTTGGAAATCTTTGGAGGTACACTACTAGAAAAATTTAGCCAATTATGTTATCTGTAAAGTGTAAAGGGGCAGTGATTTTCAAACTATTTTTGGTGAAACCCTAGGTCTTCATTAAAATGTCTCCTGGGATTCCTTGGGAAACTAGGCATGTGGTCGTAGCCCTTTGCCAGTAGGCCCTAATCCAGTAGTGAATAAACACTGAGGGGTCTCAAAGGCAGAAGGGTCCTCCAAGTCAAAAGGGTAGAAAACCATTGCCCTAAATAATGCATGCAGATGGCAATGCTTGCTGTGAGTTTTGATTTATAACTCTATGGATAATGTCAAATTTCCCATCAGCATCTAACTTACTGATTCCTTTTGCCATATTTTCCTTTCAGTACAATGTCAGAATGGTCACGGTTCCTTCCTAAGTTGGTAGTTGTGTTATCATTCTTCTGTGATATTTGCTACATTACTCCCTTCAGAGTACGTGCTTTACACCTTTGCTCTAAACATCATCCTGAAAGGAGGAGCAGATTACATAAAACAAATTCATTCGTAGTTGTTAGATGGCTCTTTGAGGGAGGAAGTGGTCAACAGAGAAAGTCCACGTAGCCTTCCTGTCTTTAAGGTTTTTCTTCAGTCACACCTCTAATTCTCTCCTTTTCCTGTTTCCTTCTTTCCACCCACACCACCCACCTTATGATGTCTCAAATTCCTAGTTTTCTCCCCCTGGAGAGCAACGTGAGACAAAGAGATTAGTTAATGTTTATGAAAGTTTTTTTTTCCTTAAAGTTTGGCACCAGAGCTAACATCTGTTGCCAATCTTCTTCTCTTTTTCTTTTCCTTCTTCTCCCCAAAGCCCCCCAGTACATAGATGCATATTCTAGTTGTGAGTGCCTCTGGTTGTGGCATGTGGGATGCTGCCTCAGCATGGCCTGATGGGTGGTGCCATGTCCGCACCCAGGATCCAAACCGGCAAAACCCTGGGCCACCAAAGTGGAGTGCGCGAACTTAACCACTGGGCCACGGCGCCGGCCCTATGAAGGGTTTAAATATGAAAATTGTTATTTAAAATGATGTGTAACGGAATATTTTAAATGTAAGAATGTATAACCAATTGGACTGGGGTTGGTTGATGATTAATAACATAATTTATAATTTGATTTAAAAGAATAGTTTTGCTGGATTTCATTGAATGAACCTCAGTAAGTTTGCTGTTCAAAGAGTGTCAGAAATATACCTGAAATATGCATCTGAACCAAGATATGGGCGTAGTTGTCACTATTCTGACCTTTTTTGTAGAACAGGAATCATTAGTCTGACTTTTACTATGGGAAGGAAATAAGCCAAATTGAGATTATTTGTATCAGAAATTTTTTAATAGTGTATTTCAACTTTTTCTATTGTGGTAAAATATACATAGCATAAAATTTGCTGTCTTACCATTTTTAAGTGTTCAGTTCAATGGCATTAACTACATTCACGTTGTTGCATTCACGTTGTTATTTCAGAACTTTTAAGGAAACATGTTCTGAGATATGTATTTCTGGTTACAAATTTTTGGTGCAAATGTTTTGATTTTTCTCTTTTACTGTTACTTACCCAATTATGAAAACTGAACTAAGAGAATTCAAAGATTTATGGCCAAAAGAAATTAACTGACTTGATAGCTGACTGATTTTTCAACTTGCTCAGGAATAAATTATCTCAGAACTCTTTTCCTAAGGCTACCAATTTGCAAACAAACAAAAATTCCACTTGAAGATATGGTCTCTTCTGCACATTGGAATACATTTCTCAATCTTGAAACATCAGAACAGTCATTTGATTTCTGGATCCTTTGGGGGGAAAATTTTGCTTTTTAATGCAATAAAAGGTCTTCACACATTACTACCACTATAAATAATTATTGTACTGCAGAAATCCTATCAACAAGGCCTTTTGTGTTTACTAGTCCTGCAAGTTATTTTGGAAGAAAAATTGCTCTAGGAAGCAGATGCTACATTAGGATGAGCAAAACCCATAAAAGCTCTGATGTTTTACATTTTATGATGGCTTTTTAGTTTTATTTTCCTCAGGTTTACATCCAAAATACTACTATGTGTTTTCATACTTCCCCTGCAGGTTCATATCATTGGAATGAAACGTTCACATTTGCTAGGTGCCTTATGGTTTTCAAAGCTCTTGTGTACACATACTGCATTGTTAGAGCCTTTTAGGAATCCTTTTAAGTTGAGGAGGAGGGGCCGTTCTCAGTGGAGTTTTATAGATTGAGATATTTACCTTCCCTGAGGTCATTAGTGGAGATTGATTAGTTCCTGACTGCTCAGGTCCTTTCTCTTTTCCTAACGACGGGCAAATACTCCTTCGCCCTAGATATAGTCAGCTAGGGCTATAGTGAGGGGCCCACCAATACCAGGCCATGGGGGCAGGTATGAGACCTAAAGCACAGGCAGCCAGTGGTTCCCTTTTAGGAAGGTGAACAATGAGGCTGCTCGTGGTTGCCTTCCATGCCATCTCAACAGATGTGTGTCTTGGTGAGATTGTTTCTTCTGAGAATTGCTGAACTTCCAGCTTCCTCAATCTAGAATTGCCTTGTTTTCTATCTTTCCCAGGTTCTCAGACCTCCTGGAGATACTGGGAGTCCCTGAAATTCTTTCAATAAATTCCCTTTTGTTTGAGTTTGCTGGAATCTACTTCTGTTGCTTGCCACCCGAAAGCTAACACAAGACCATTCACCCTGTGGGTATGGTGGAAGTTGGTTCTTTCTTGGATCTAGATATTCCAGGGCTCCTACGTTCCATTATGCTGCTAACAATTGCTGGTTCTTTTCAAACAGACAATTAAAGCTGAATTAAAAGCAACAATTTCTCATTCTTTTAAAAAGTGATTTCCAATTGCTTTAATATTTATCCCCATTTCTTTTCCCCTTTTCCCTATGTCCTTCTTACCATAGAAAGGTTTTTAGTCTTTTTAAAAACTTAAATTTTAAAACTTGATTCTTTTTATTTTTCTTCAGGTGTTTTGCTAGTGACAGAGCATGAAAAAGAGAAACAGTTTATCAAGTACAGGCAAATCATTTGTTTTAAGAGAAAATAGTAAATAACTTTTGAGGTAAGTCAGTTGTGGTTAGAGATGGATGTTAAGTTGTTTGTTAGGCTCTTGGAGTAATCTTATCTCCTCTTTCACTATAAAGTGATTTTCTCAGAAATAGAATACTTCTAGTTTGGAAGTCTGTGTGAGATAGTGGGTCCAGCCTGCTGTGTCCTTGAATATTTCCATTTTGTTGGCACTTTACTTTTTTTATACCCTCCTCAGATGTCTATTTCCAATACTTGTTTCTGGTAGATTCTTTATCCACTAACTTAGATTAGGACACTAATCATAGAATTATGAGATTATACTTTGGAATACCAACAGTCATTCATTCAGTTACTATTTATTGAGCACCCACGGGGCAAGCACTATGTTAGAGTGTGGGTATATATCTTTCAACAAAATGGACAGTCACAATTCTCCAAAAGATTTAAATAGGGACTTCACAAAGGAAGGTACATAAGTAGCCAATAAACACATGGAAAGATGCTCAATATCATTAGTTTATCAGGGGAATGCCAATTAAAACCACAGTAAGATACTATGATACACAAAATAGAATGGCTAAAATTAAAAAGATTGACAATACCCAGTGTTGTCAAGGGTGTAGAGCAATTGAAACTCCCATATATTGTCAGGGAGAATATAAACAGGCACATACACTTCAGCAAATAGTTTGACAGTTTCTCATAAAATTTAAACACGTACTTAGCATATAGCTCTGTGGTTCCCACGAAAATATATGACCACACAAATGCTGTCACATGGATGTTCATAGCAGCTTTATCTGTAACAGCCCCAACTTGGAAATACCCCAAATGTCTATTAATAGGTGAATGAATAAACAAATTGTGGTCTATCCATGCAATGGAATACTCAGCAATAAAGAGCAATGAACTGCTGCTACAGTAGTCCCCCCTTATCCGAGATTTCGCTTTCTGTGCGTGGTCAACTGCGATCCAGAAGCACATGATCCTCCCTCTGACCTATGGTCAGAAGGTCAGTGGTAGCTTAATGCTATGTCACAGTGCCTACATCATCCACCTCGCTTCATCTCAACACGTAGGCACTGTAGCATCTCATATTGTCAAAAGAAGAAGGATGAGTACAGTACAATAAGATATTTTGAGAGACAGAAACCACAGTCATAACTTATTGCAGTATATTGTTAAAATTGTTCTATTTTATTATTTTTAATCTCTTACTGTGCCTAATTTATAAATTACGCTTTATCATAGCTATGTATATATATAGGAAAAAACATAGTATATATAGGGTTCAGTACTATCTGCAGATTCAGGCATCCACTGGGGGTCTTGGAACGTATGCCCCATGGATAAAGGGGACTATTGAACATACAACTGCCTGGTTAAATCCTCAAAATATGCTAAGCAAAAGAAATCAGGCACAAAAGAGGACATATAGTTTGATTCCATTTATGTGAACCTCCAGACAAAAACTGTCTAATCTAGAGCAACAGCAGATCACTGGTTGCCTAGGGCTGGCGTATGTGTTAAATTGGCTGGGAGGGGCACATAAAAACTTTTTGGGGTGATAGAAATGTTCTATATGTTATGGTGGTAATTTTACAGATATATAATTTTGTTAAAACTCATTAAATGTACATTTAAAATGTGCACCTTTTATTGTGTGTAAATTATACCTCAGGGGCCGACCTGGTGGCACAGCAGTTAAGGTCACACGTTGCACTTCTTTGCGGCCCGGGGTTCACCAGTTCAGATCCCGCGTGCGGACGTGGTACCGCTTGGCAAAAGCCATGTTGTGGTAGGCGTCCCACATATAAAGTAGAGGAAGATGGGCATGGATGTTAGCTCAGGGCCAGTCTCCCTCAGCAAAAAGAGGAGGATTGGCAGTAGTTAGCTCAGGGCTAATCTTCCTCAAATGAAAAAAAATTATACCTCAATAATATTGGAAAAAATAGAGGGATACTGCCCTTAAAAGACTTTTTATTTTATGTCATATCTGAAATAGATTGTAATTAAACTGGAAATATCATAAGGCACTTAATGGTTATATTTTTAAAGAGTATAGTGCTTTTTTGAGAATTTTAAATAAAAATTCTCATCTACTTACAATCATATAGGATGGGGAAATTATCCAAGAAACCAAATATATTTTCTACTTATGATAAACAATATTTTATTTTAATCATGGAACAAGAGTTAATAAACAATACTTTGATTCTGTAGGTAAAATGACTAGGTCCTTTTTTTCTTTATGAAATTAAATCAAATTAAAAATTCCTCTATTGGGAAGGACAATTCTCAGTTACTGTCAACTAATGGAAAGTAATAACTTATCAAAAATCAGTGGGATATTATAACAGGATTATTGAAAAATGTGTTTTCCCAGAGCTTCAGGCAATAGTAGAAATTCGATATACTTCTACCATCCATTCTTTTAATGCAATTTCAGAGTAAGTTTTTTGGAAATAATCTTTTCACGTTCCTTCAAATTTTTACTTTTCTAATACTATTTTTTGGTGTTTGTAGTATGCAAAAATCCTTGCATTGTCAATCTAGAGAGGCTTTTAGAGAGAAGACCTCGCAGAATCTCTTAGATAGCCGTTCAGGGGGCGGGGGGCGGGGGGTGGGGGATAGAAGACTCTCCCAGTGAGGCAGCAACAGAAGGGAGGTGAGGCATTTTGTAAGCCGGACTCCATCAATTTCCACCTTACAAGTTTAATAGCCATACATAGCAGCTGAGGTTTATAATTTCTTCAAGTCTGTTTGCAACGTTTTTTGATAGTTCTGAAATTTACTTGAAGGTTTACCTCCTTAAAATCAGTATCCCCCCTCTGTACTGCTTCTATCTATAAAATATGAAAAGACAGTCTCTTATGAGGTTGTTTTTAGCAAGTCTAGATAACCCCAAAAATAAATTTATATGTATTTGAAGAATAATAATCAGACTACTATACTCTATTGAAACTTAATCACGACTGTGTTTGTTTCCTGCATCGAATATAACAGCCACAAACTGGGTGGCTTAAATCAACAGGAATGTATTCTGTCATGGTTCTGGAGGCCGGAAGTCTGAAATTAGTGTTACTGGCTGAAATCAAGGTGTTAACAGGGCCGCGCTCCCTGCGAAGGCTTTAGGGGAGGTCTGTTCCTTATCTCTTCCAGCTCTGGTGACTTTCTGCATTCCTTGGCTTATCATCACATCACTCCAATCTCAGGCTCCATCTTAGTGTTTTCTTCTCCTCCTCTGTCTGGTCAAATTTCCCTCTGCCTCTCTCTGATAAGAACACGTGTGTTTTCAATAGGGCCCACCCAGATAATCTTCCCGTCTCAAGATCCTTAACCCAGTCACAACCGCAAAGACCCTTTTGTCAAATAAGGTAACATTTATAAGTTCGGAGAGCAATTAGGACCTTATATCGTTGGGCGTGGTTATTCAGGCTACTACGAAGACGTAAACAATGAAGATTTTTATTTTAATTGCATTGCTCTTTTTCCTATCACTTCAAAGCACATATGGTCTTTCCTACACATTTTGTAGCTTAAATATATTACTTATTTATTTACTCCAAAAAAGACTGAGTACTTCTGTTGTATAAGACACTGTCTGCTCTCATTCAAATAATCAGAGGAGTCTTGAGTTTTCTCTGCTTCGTAAGTTAGTGCCTCGTCTCTCCAGTACAATAGTAAAGATTTGAGCACGAGAACTATGTGCATATTATGCCATATATTGTATACCTGAGAATTTCCCTGACAATGCAAATTTAGAACATTCAGTCGTGGTGTTAACCAGTGAATCCATTACACGCTATATTTTTTATTTAGAAAATGCCATTGCCATATACAGACCACCTGACAGAGTATGCCTTTTAAAAGTATCTATTCAGGAGAATGGTGACATTTCCATTTTTTCAAGCTAGTTCACTATATCCCACTTCTATTTTTCCCTTTGTGAAAGGAAGTAAAAAGGTAATCAATGAATAAGCTGTTAAGAGAGTGGCAATATCAAGTCTGTTTCACCACATAAAATTATGACAGCCTATTATTGTTGTGATGGACTGGTTCTGGTAATAAGGCATTGATGTAGGGAAAAAAAATCCATCATATTAAAATTTCATTTCTATGGTCTCACTCAGATGCTGGCGTCTGCCCTCAAATAGTATTATCTTTTTTCATCTTAATAATGTCTTTCAGCTTTGTAGACCAAAGAGTTTGCAGCTTGTGTGTGACAGCTTAGAGCTACCCTATGCATGGTATGCAGAATGGAACTACAACAATTCCCATACAATGGTACAAATTAAATTTGACTTTTACATAGCACAATTAAAAGGTTATATTATATTGTGAATATTACAAAGCAAAGAGTCATTGTTGAGAAGCCATTTTGAGAGTAGTGTCCATAGATGTGGTGTGGGGAAGTACGGAAGAGAGTGAAAATGAGCAGACAGTACAGAAGCCAGTGAGGAGATAAACGTGCCCAGTAAATACTCTTATTCATCTGCTGAGCAAATATAAAGACTGTACAATATTGAGAGACTTGTTAAGGGTGTAGTTTTGGGGACCTGAGCACATGTATACAAATCACATTGCAGCAATTTACTAATTTTATGAGCTTGAGAAGGTTATTTAATCTCAGCTACCCAAGTCTATTTTCTTTTCATCTGTAAAAACGGATAGTAATAGAAACTCGCTCATAATTTTGAGCATTAAATCAGATGAACTGTATAAAGCACTTAGTTCTGGCACATACTAAATGTTCAATAAGATGAATTATTATTGATTTTCAGGTTCTGAACTAGATATAAAATCGTATAGGAGAAAATAGCCAGTTTGATGAATTTAAGCCACCGCTCCATCCAAAATAATAAGTGGGCTGTACTCAATAGATATAGTCAATAAAACTCAATAAAAGTTTTTCCTTCAATATGGATCAGAGCTTCTTCGGAACCCCCAACACTGGCCCTTGAATCCCCCATATCAAACCTCATCATTGCTCTAAAGCTGTACCCCTAAAGTCTGACTTCTGACTCCAGACCACTTGGCTGTCTTTGAGTTCAGTCCTTGATCCCTCAAGCAATACCATCACTTTCATTTTCTAAAAGGACTCAATACCCTAAAACAAAGTTCCCTAATCCAGTGGAAACCACTTGTTGTGGTTCATAGAGGCAGTGACTCGGATGACATGACTGTAACAAAAGTGGCAGAATAAAGGAAAGAAGTGTGTTTGGGTTGGGTCAATTCCAGGTCCCTCTAAATCCCTGGAGAAGTTTTAGCTACCTTCATTTTTCTTCATGGACAGAATTTCCATTTTCTCTATCAAAAAGAAAAAAAGACTAATTTGTGCTTAGTGTGTGCACCGTATTTTTCTCCTGGTAATCTGAGATAAATGGTTTCCCTATTTAGGAAGCCTGGCCTGGCTAAATGCTGAGGTTGGCAAAGTTGAACTAGGTTAAGTTTCAGACATTTTCTTCCCTTGGAGCTCCCCCTTTCCAAACAGACTGTCCTCTTATTCCTGGAGAAAAATTTTGGTCAACTTTTAATTTACCTATTTCTTTTCTAATTTAATTTACCTATTTCTTTTCTTTTCTGTAGACTTCTATAGTATCTCTATAGACAGAGACTATTTCGTGCTCTTTCTTGCATTGCTCTGCATTCATCTCTTTATTCGTTCTTTCATTCAACAAATATTTATCAAGCACTCCCTATATGCTAGGAATTGTGCTAAGGCACTGGAATACAACCATAAACAAAGTAGACGGGGTTGGATCTTTTCATAAAGGGAGCTATTTACCAACTTCTTATTGTTTTTTAAAAATAATACTATATTAAATGATGGAAGCTTTATCTTTATTTTTCTAGTTTTGTTCTGTTGCCTTTGAGTGTTTATGCACTTAGATGTGAAGGAAGAATAGGTATGTAGATGTTGTCTTAGCCTTTGGCATCTTTTAAGATATATTTTCATCTTGAATATGTGTTAATTGTCACCTGCCAAATATTAATTACTGTTCTTTGAAGCAGCCCTGGTACAGGGAATAAAGACAAATAGAGTTGATAATTTCACACAGCACCATGAAAAAGAGAGCCATTAGGAGGAGATGAAATTCAGAAAATGACATATTTGTTATAGAGCAATTAAAATTAGATCTCAATATGTAAAAAACAAGCAAACAAAAATGTTCCATCAGAACTCTCTGGACTTATAATGGTAGAGTGGTTTAAGCTCACTTTTGTCCTCCTCTCATATTCCTAAAGGAAAAGACACACATCTCTTTGTACAACATTAACAAAAAGGAAAAATATCCATGTACATGGCTGAAGTTTCAGAATAAGATCTTGTTTATGTGAAAAGAAAACCTACCAATTATCTGGTAGTGTTGAAATATCTTTGTGAGCTGGGGGAGAGTGAGGGCAGCTGGTGTGTGTCTGTAGCTAAGCCACACCCAACATCTAATGATCATTTTTACCATTTCCTAAATTCCTGGAATTTGGCACAGGGGGAAAGATCTTGTTTCTTTTCAACTTTGTATATCCCATTGAGCACAGGACAGGGCCGTACATACCGTAGGTGAGGAAGTGTTAAATTCTAATAGACTCAGAATGAAGTTGTTTTTATATGATGGTAGAATCTATGAAGACAGTCAGACAAGGAGTAATTATCGCTTCATTTACCAGTCAACATATTTACTGGTAATTAGTATGAGACAAGAAAGATACAAGATGTTGAGGATGTGAAGTTAAATGAAACAGAATCCCTGATTTAGAGGTACTCACAGTTTAAGTGTGACCCATGCATGTTAATATAATAAAATGTGGGAATACCAAAATGTAGATATGTACAAAGTGCTACACGAACTAGAGGGGTCATGGACCAGTGCTGCCTGGATAAGTTAGAGAGGGCCTTCAAAGCACAGGAGATACTGGGTTTAGATCTAGAGAGGTTTGCTAGGTATCAAACAAGACAAGGGAAGATGAGCCTGGTTTGTGGGGAAGAGGCAGAAATTGAGGCAGGGAAGTTAGATGGAGGCGAGGTAGGGATGGGTCTGTGTGTGTTGAAGTTCAGACTTTGTTCTCCATGCAAGGGGAAGCCGTTGGGGGTTGAAAGACCAGGGACGTCATCTTAAGATGCCATCAGTCGCTTTTGAGAATGGGCTGGAGGGAAGAAAAGCTTGGAGGCAGCAACAGCAGTCAGAAGGTGATAGCGCCAGTTCAATTAAGAGATGACGAGGGTCTGCCTGATATAAGACAGAGGGACAAGAAAGGAGAGGAGAGATTTAAGATTTTGTAAGATAGGTTTGAGAGAAAATGGCGATGAATTGAATTGTACGAAAGGGAGAGATGAAAGATAAGTAAGAAAAAGCCATCTGGGATTATTTCAAATCCTAAAAAGATTCCCATGTTATGCTATGCTGTTCAAGTGGACATTCATCTGATTAAGGTTGATCTTAGCTAAATTCATTTCCTAATGAAAATCTATTAATACAACAAACAATTATTAGACTGTTTATTTCTGCTATGTGTTGGATGCATGTTTCTCCTTTAAAAATTCAGTGACAATAACTCGCATTATTGAGCTGCAGCTTTGTGTCAGGCATGGTGCTAAGCACTTAGATGTTTCTAGCATCCTCAGAGTCACCCTGGGGTGTGTTATTATGGTCCTCATTTTGCAAATGAGGATGCTAAGGTTCTGAATAACCGATTTCCTGTGTAACTTGCTGAACTTGTCTGAGGTTTACCAGGAGAACAAAAATTGGACATTTCTGACTCTAAAACCCTCTTCTTTTCATTATCTTACTCTGCCTCCTTATGTCAGAATTTCATATACCCAGCGTTTTTAGGATTTTGAAGGGAGAAATATTCCTAATTGGTCATTAAGAAACACCAACTTGTTGACATCCTCTGAATTACTTTAATTGAAGTTTTAGTTCTGTGGATCCTTAATTCTCCTTAGGAAAATGCACATGTTCTTTATCTCACAGCAGTCTATGGGGTTCCATAGGTTTGAGCTCTTTTGGTGGCATCTGCCAAAGATTTTGTGGTGATAACTGCTTTGTAGTTGCCTTACAGGTGATATAGAGCGTAGGAATCACTCTTCCTGGGTTCAGACCCCTCCTCTGTCATTCATTAGCTAGGTGCTTGATTTGCCCTGCAGGCATAGTTTGCCAACCTGTTCTAGAAAGTTCTATTGAAGATCCCCGTGTGAGGTGGGCACCCTTCCAGGCAGGCCTTTACCTACTCATTTACCTGTAACGAAGCACTCTTTACACTCAGGAAATTATTTGTCTCTGTCTCACAAGACTGAGAACTTTGAGAGCAGGAATTGCCTCTTTTCAGACTTTTATAACTTTTCAAGCGTAGAGAAGGCTCATTAACATTTATTGAGTGAATGGATGAATTTCATTAACAGGGTATTGTGCACTGGCTTTGTGATTCAATTGCTCTTTAAAAAATCTGGCCTAAACTGATAAGATTAGTGGAAGGTTCAAATTGAGGCCAGACCAGCATGGATCATAGTTGGGAAACACGTGGCCTCTCTGCCTCGCAGATAACACAAAATGAACATGTTCTACTCCTTTATGTTTGTTTTAAAGTAAGTATTATTCCTACAAAAGAGTACAGCTTTCATAGGCCATTGAAGTGAAACAATTCAATATAAACTATTGTTTTACTTCTTAGAAATGGGATGACTCACGTAACTGCAATTTTAAATTCAGTGATGTGGGGAAAAATGATTTGGGAAGGGGATGTTTAATTGTACGCTTTGGAAGTACCTGTCAAATAGATTATTGAAATAGAAGAAATACCGTAGACCTTTGATACATCCATATAAGACCTCAGTGCATCTTTAACAATAGTTATCAAAGAAGAGTTGATCTGGAGGAGATGGCAAACCAGATGATAGAAAATGATCAAATTTAAGACAGCTCCAATTTCAGGATGTTGTCTGTACTTCTTTTTATTGACTACTAAAGCAGCAAGACTTTGTAGCATCTTATCATATTTTTGTTTATTAAGTTGTCTTGACACATAAAAATGAATGAGATGTCTAAAGTAGCTTTGGATTTAAATTTATTTTGGTATATGTAGGCAGCAAAGTGCCAGGCTATGTAGAGTTGCATGCTGATTCTAATTTGTGATAAGCAATTGATGACAATTAGTTTGAATGTTCATTTCTCTCTCCACTTCAACCTTGCTAGCTGGAAGTTGGCAGAAACAATTCTGACATGTAGTTCAGCCACCACTTTACTACTTACACACTGATCATCTATGGTGCCCCATTTTCTTTTTTCGTCTTTT
Organism: Equus przewalskii; assembly: GCF_037783145.1. Classification (NCBI taxonomy): domain Eukaryota; kingdom Metazoa; phylum Chordata; class Mammalia; order Perissodactyla; family Equidae; genus Equus; species Equus przewalskii. The sequence continues at coordinate 17,899,930 of NC_091852.1, forward strand.
TTGAAAATTTGGATTATCACATTATATATCTTTCTGATGTACATCATAATATATTCCGAATTCTGCATAGATTACATCGTGTTCACCACCCAAAAACTAACTATAGTCCATCCCCTCACATGTGAGCCTAATCAAGCCTTTTGCTCCGCCCCCCCCCGCCCCCGCCCCCGGCCCATGGTAACCACCAATCCATTCTCCATTGCTATGTGTTTGATTGTCGTTGTTTTTGTCATCTGCTTATGAGTGAGATCATATGGTATTTGACTTTCTCCCTCTGGCTTATTCCACTCAGCATAATACCCTCAAGGTCCATCCATGTTGTCACAAATGGCCGGATTTCATCATTTCTTATGGCTGAATAGTATTCCATAGTGTATAAATACCACATCTTCTTTATCCATTTCTCCCTTGATTATGGTGCCCCATTTTAGAGCTCTCTCTCCCCTAGAAACCTAGAGTGATCTGAGAGGATGATATTAACTTTTGAAATTTCCGTTTTTGCCTCTGCCTGAGTGCTGTTCAGCTGAGTGAATCATTTATTTGAAATAATTCCTCAATTACTCAATTGTCTGTGGTCAGATTTGAGTCTAAGCTTTATTTTTGACATAGCCTGAGGGATCTGAGACTGTTTCCTTTGAAATGGCAAGGAAATGCTTTGCCTTCCTCTCCATTCTAGTTGTCACCACTCCAGTTCAATTCTAGCACCTCAGCCCCGTAGCTCGTCTCCCTTTCTCTGGTTACTCTCTTCTTTAACCACCTGTATATTAATCCTGCTTTCAGAAAAGCTTTATTTATTCCGGAATATTCAATAAATCCTTGTTATGTACATCATCAAGAGCAAACTATTCAAGTCAGCTTTTTAGACTCCTAACATCTAGCTCCATCCTGTCTATCTAACTCTTCCTCTGTGAAGTTTACTTTTTGTTTTTTTGGTCAGGAAGATTGCCCTGAGCTAACATCTGTTGCCAATCTTCCTCTTTTTGCTTGGGGAAGACTGTCACTGAGCTAACATCTGTGCCCATCTTCCTCTATGTTTTGTATGTGGAATATCGCCACAGTGTGGCTTGATGAGGAGTGTATAGGTCTGTGCTCAGGATCTGAACCCATGAACCCTGGGCTGCTGAAGTGGAGCATGCGAACTTAACCACTATGCCACTGGACCAGCCCCGAAGTTTACGTTTTTTTGGTTTAATTTGGCAAACACTTCACTGGGATGTTGTGTGTAATATTCAACAAAACTTAGGAATATCAGGAATCACAGTTATTAAGATATGGTTCATAAGATGATCTGATTTCAGAAAAACATTCTACTCTTTAGAGTAAAGGGAAAAGCAAAGATTGAGAAATGTGATTATACTTAAATGTGTTTAAAAAAAAACTGATAGTGGGGCTGGCCTGGTGGCGCAGTGGTTAAGTTCACACACTCTGCTTTGGCAGTCCAGGGTTTCACAGATTCGAATCCTGGGTGTGGACCTAGCACTGCTCATCAAGCCATGCTGTGGCGGCATCCCACATAAAATTATGGAGGAAGATTGGCACAGATGTTAGCTCAGGGCCGATCTTCCTTACACAAAAACATTCAGGCCAGCCTGGTGGCGCATTGGTTAAGTTCATACATTCAGCCTCAGTGGCCTGGGGGTTAGCTGGTTCGGAACCTGGGTGTGGACATGGTACCACTTGTCAAGCCATGCTGCGGTAGGCATCCTACATATAAAGTAGAGGAAGATGGGCATGGACGTTAGCTCAGGGCCAGTCATCCTCAGCAAAGAAGGGGAGGATTGGCAGCAGATGTTTAGCCTGGGGCTAATCTTTCTCAAAAGAAAAAACCAAACCCACATAATAGAATAGTATTAGGAAATATATGCTTTATAAAGAAAATCTATTATCCCTGGCCAATACCCTTGAGATAAAAACTGTATTGTTCTGGCTGTAAAGAACTATAATAGTATCTTCAACAATAATCCTTATCTAAATGGAGATACGTTTCATTGTTGGAGGGGCATGATTTTATCCTGATCACAAACTTTGCTATTCTTATTTAGAAATATCTTGATGCACTACATTATTACTGAATTAATTCTCTATGTTAGAAACACATTTTCTTCTTTGTGACCTGGGACTTTATTTTTCCTAACAAATTAACATGATTAGGTGTAAATATAAACATTGACCAAAAAAAGAAAGTTGTGTATGTTTTCATTCAACTGTCTATGTCTTACTTTTTTTTTCTTATAGAGAGATTTTGTTCGAAAGATTGATTTTAATTTTCATAGACATGGTTCTTAAAAACATCTTTCTCCTCAGAAGATACTCCTATGGCTGGGATTTCCCAAGTGTAAATGTGTAATAGGAGGACTCACATCTCAAACTGTGTTCCTCTGATTTTTAAAATATTCTATTCCATAGCAGCAAGCCTATTGCTTTAAGTGAAAATTAAATAAAATTTTCTGCAAATTGTGATTTTTTTTTATAGTTGTTTAAGACCAAACTGTGTTACTCTCTGGACGACTCTCTTTCTATTTTTTTTTTGGTGAGGAAGATTCTCCCTGAGCTAACATCTGCCAATCTTCCTCTCTTTTGTTTGTGGGATGCCTACACAGCATGGCTGATGAGTGGAGTAGGTTCACAACTGGGATCCAAACCCACGAACCAGGGCTGCTGAAGTGGACTGTGTGGAACTTTAACCACTCAGCCATGGGGCCAGCCACACTCTCTGGAGTCTTAAAACTTGTTTGTTAAATAAAAATATGCTTTGATAATCATTACTGATGTGTAACCATGTGAACATCAAGAATATTTTTTCAAACAATGGTTCTTAAAAACAAAGTTTATAAACTTGAGTACAGAAAATGTATATGTGCTAAATAATCTGTGACAACTTCTAAATACCCTGAACCAGAGCAGCAAACAATTTACAAAATTATTTCTGTCACCTGCCTTGAATCCCTCTTATGGTCTTAATCGTTGTTTTCCATTTGTCATGGGATTAAGACCAAATTTCCCAAACTTCTCTTCAAGGTAGTCCTCTTATTTTTATTAACTCTTCCTAGTCTCATTTTGTTTTAGCTTTTCTAGGTGGTTTTCCTAAACATTTTCTTCACTTGATTTTTTTGTTCCCCACTCCTAACCCTTGTTCATTCTCCAAATTCACACCCAATGGAAATTGTCCCCCTGCTTTCAGATTGTCAACTCCTAAAAATTTACATTAATTCTCTAATTCCATCTCTCTCACTAAACCTTCTTCACTCTACTGGATAAAAAGGGCCATTTTCTTCCCTTCCAGCTTTACCTTTTCCAAAGCATGCAATTTCTTCTTTGTTCCCTTCTTTTGCTTCAAGGCTCTCTCTTCCTGACCCCTGTCATCCTAGACCCCATAAAATTAAGTCTTTTATTTTCACACGTGGTAAAATTTTACATGTCTTTGATGGGAAACTACTAAAAGATAGTTTAGGTTGCTTTTAATTGGTATGAAGCTTGCCCGGGCAAATGAACCTCATAAGTTCTGTTGATCATGATGATAAAGAATAAATGAAACTAGAGTTTTAAGACTTTAGTCAACATATCTAATCACAGCGTTGGAGTAAGCTTTCACTAACTTGCCAGCAACTAGAAAAATCACAAAGGGAAATAGTTAATGATGTTTGAGCTTCTACTTTGGTACCAATGCTGCTGTCAGTTACACTAAGTTAAGGTTGACTGTTCAGCTCAACATATGCTTGTTTCTCAAACAAAAAATCGCTCTCCCTAGAAAGCCTAAAGCTTTTACAAAATCTGACTTTTTTTTTTCTTCTTTTCAAGATTGGTACCTGAGCTAACAACTGTTGCCAATCTTTTTTTTTCCGCTTTTTCTCCCAAAATCCCCTAAGTACATAGTTGTATATTTTAGTTGTGGGTCCTTCTAGTTGTGGCATGTGGGACACTGCCTCAACGTGGCCTGATGAGTGGTGCCGTGTCTGTGCCCAAGATCCAAACAGGCGAAACCCTGGGCTGTCAAAGCAGAGCGCGAGAACTTAACCACTTGGCCACGGGGCTGGCCCCTGACTTTTTTATAATCTAGACTCATTTATTCAGACAGTGCTTAGTATTTTCTTAGATAATAGTACTCAGAATTTTTCTAGGTGACCCTGCATTCAGGAGGTTACAGTTCTATTGAGGAAGGCAAAGCATTTATATATGAAACTGTCAAATCCTTGGATAAGAAACTGTATAATTAAGTACCAAATTGAGTACAATAGATGTAAATACAGAGGAAGGACGCAATGAAGTGTTTGGGGAAGTTTCATAAAGAAGATAGATTTGGACTTGAGCCCTGCAGGCGGAGAAGAAAGGATGGGAAGCACCAGACAAGGCTCGGTGTTTCTCGATGGAGGTGCTATTGGCATTTTGGCAGTGCGGCTCTTCATTATGAGGGATTGTTCTGGTTGTTGCAGGATGTTTGACATCCTTGACCCTTGAGTACTAAATGACAGCAGTACCCCAGTTACAGTGGTAATCAAAATACCCCACACAGGTCCAAAACACTCACTTGGGTGCTGTACTGCCCTTCGTTGAGAACCACTGCTGCAACACACCATCCTCTTATGGATGGCTCTGATTTTGGCTTTCCCAGGCAGAATTTATGATGCCAGCTAGCAGGAAGTGGAGTTTTATTTATTGACACTGTAACATATTTTAGAAGATGAAGACTTGGGTACATTTAAAGAACAGGTTGGATTTTTCTCTGAAATTATTTCTAAATTTGAGTTTTTCAGTCATCCAGGAAAAACTTTATTGTAGGTTAGAGAAAAAAAATTTACTGTGACATGGGTAAATAATACATAATAAGAAAAAAACTGGGGTGTGTGAGGACAACATAGGCACCAATAAAATATAATTTTCTGAAATTGATGAGTCTCCAGTTAGATCTGAGAATGGTCATTTTTGACAGACTCATGTACCCACACAAGGAAAATGTCTTCATATTTAATCTTGGAAGCCTGTAGTCCCCACGTGTCATTATAAATTGTCTATAAATATACAAATCAAATGAAATCTAATACTAAAACAATACATGCTTATTTAAGAAAATTTGGAGAACACCAAACATTTTGAAAAAGTTAAAAATTATAACTCAATATTATATAACCTCAGTGTATACAGTTTAGTTTCCTGCTTTTTTTCACTTAAAATTATGGGGCTGGCTCTGTGGCATAGTGGTTAAGTTCATGTGCTCTTCTTCGGCAGCCTAGGGTTCATGCGTTGGGATCACTATACACTGCTCATCAAGCCATGCTGTGGTGACATCCCACATACAAAAGAGAGGAAGATTGGCACAGACGTTAGCTGAGCGACAATCTTCCTTACCAAAAAAAAAAAAAAAGGATGAAAGTATTTTACATATGTTAAACTCTTTATAAACATATTTATGATATATCAATGAATATTTGACATGAATAATTGAGTCAATTGTAGTACATTTTTTCTATCATCAGTTCTGTGAAATTTCTCATGTTAAATGAATCTTAGCAAGTAGGCATCATTAATTTTTTTCTTGTCTTTTAGCGGTGGTTCCTAATTTCTTGCATCTCACATCTTGTTGATAGTCTAAGGAAATCAATGAACTCCCCTCAGAAAAAGGCATATATACACATACATAGGAAATTTCCAGACTACGTGAAGACTGTCTATGGATCCCTTAAAGGAATGTAGACCTTGGATTATGAACTTCTCTTTTTCAGCATAAACTTTCTCAAATATGGGAAAGGTCAGCAGAAGAATTAATGGTACTGTTAAGATGTTTGCCACTTGTTGGTCTCAGTAGAACTTAATGATATGAGTGTGCTGTGTGGTGTGTTATTGCCAACTATTCTGTACCCTGAGACCATCTAGAGTTTGTTTGTTCCCGGCCATTGTACCAGAACCTGTTTATTGATGGAACTGACTATGTGGAGTTGGAAGGGATATGAAGAGCCTCTAAGTTATTAACTTGGGCAGGACTGTGGAGTCCGCATTTTTGGAGAGGCTAGAAATAAGGCTCTCTATCTCTGGTCACAGCCAGCTTGCTGCACGCTTGGGGAGCATCCAGATTTTCTTTGACTTCCCACTTTTTCTTCTGGTATTTTTATTCTTCTGTTTGGTGTTGCATCCTCAAGTTAAGCTCTACTGCAACTCTGGCCACAAACATCCATAAGTGGTACTCACCAGCATTTCCCTTCTCATTTTTTGCCCCCTCACTATCTCATCTATTTTATTCCTTTCAATCTAGGCCAGTTTCTGGGACATGAGCATGAAAATGGATATTGCTTTCTCAATACGTGGAGCATTTCTCCCCATCCTATGCCATTCAATATCTGCAGAAACACCCAGAAAGAGATGTTCTCTCCAACATAATTCTGTGCTTCCCCTTGGCTGTTTTATTGCCATAGAAATCTTAACAGATCTAAAAGTCAGTTCACTTTTCTCACTTCCTTGGCCTGAATCAGTCTCTCTTTTTCTTACTGCTACATTGTTCCAATCCCCCTAGACTCAACTGCCTAGTCATCTTTGACACCTTCATCTCACTGGCCATTTGGATCATAGTGTCCTTCTAATTCTTCCTAGAAAACAAATCACTCCCTCCTTTTAGTTTCTGCTACTACTTCCCTAATCCAGGCCGATAATTTATGACCTAGATTTGCATTTCCTTTCTCTATTTTTCTATATTCCTACCAAATAATCCTACAAAACATTACTTTGATCGTATTATGCATGTACTCTGAAACATTTAATGCTTTCCCCACTTCCTAGAGGGTAAAGTGCTTTCAATTGAATAATTATTCAACTAACATGGCTTAAATGCCATTCTCTGTGCTGTATAGGGTACAAATGTAATTTAGATGTAGTCTTTCAAACTCAGTTTAATAGGAAAACCAAGATGTACATAGTTAACTATAATACTAGATAGAAAATGCTGTAAATCTTGAGAGAAAGTTCTAGTGAATTTGAGAGGAGAGAGCGATGATAGTTCCCTCTGACTGAGAGGTGTAACACTGGCTTTTTAAAGCAGATCCCAAAGAATGAATAGGATATAGACAAGGGGAGAAATGTGGAACAGGCTGAGACAGAGAGAATAAAATGAATAAAGACACACTGAGCCAAAGCACGTTTAGGGAAATTCAAGTCATCCTGTTTAAACTTGTTAGTCTTGCGCTGAGGGCCTGAAGACCTTAGCCCAACCTTCTTTCTAGACTTCCTTCCTTCCATCTCCTTCCATGTACCCTTTATCCTAACCAAACTGTCCTATGCTTTCTTGGCTGGCCAATGCCCTTTCTCCATGCCATTGCCTTCAATTTTTTTTTTTTTTTTTTAGTAGGCTTTCTCAATATTTCTTCTAACCAAAGTTCACAGACCATCAGTCTCAGGTCGTAATTCACTTCTGAAGGTATGTTTTGTTTAGCAGGTAATGTTCATTTTTAAATTAAATTGGAATGCCTGAATGTGGGGGACACATGCTCTAGTTCACCACAGCCCCCCTGATTTCTGTTGTCACAATCTTTTCAGTGGCTTTTCTTTTTAGTTCTCATCCAGGCCCTCGTCAACATTTGAATTTGTAATCCCCATGAGCTCATTCAAATCCTACTAAATGTTTCTTTAGTGATTTTCCATGTCACTCTAGCCCATGGAAATGACTTTTATCTTTAAATTCTCTCCTTTCTCTGAACTTAGTCTTTTATGCCCTTCACTTGGAAATTATTTGCTGCTTTCACATATCTCTAGATTTAAATTTGCTTAAATGTTTACCTATCATACCCTTTGGCTAGACGTGTTGTACAAGCTCTCCATGCCCACAAGAATGCTTTGGATTCAGCATGAGTGCGACAAGTATTAGGTTGAAGCATATGAAATTACTATTTTTGTAGGTCTAAATGGTTGAACATTAGCAATTTCAAACCATTCAACATAATTAAAGTCAAACCTGATTTTTTAATTTGCAAACTTATGAAACTTCCTAAAAATGGATTTTTTTGATTGTATGAGTAAAAGTCCATTTACTTAGCATCCTTCATGTGGAAAAATTCAATAACCTTTAATAGAGCTTGACCATTATATTTATAAATTAGAATTTTAAAGTCATTTTAATCTGAGTATATGAACAATAACCGTTATTAACCTATACTTAAAATAGGAAAAATTGCTATTTTTTGAGAAAAGGTATTATCTTAGGAAAATCACTTTATATATATATTTTTTTCTAAGAAGTAAAGAGAGGCAGATATTTGTAGCTGCTGGAGTACTATTGTGGAATCGGTTACCTGAACTTGAATTCTGGTTCAGGACAAGTCACTTCATCTTTTTAGCCTCAGTTTTCTGTTTTGTTGTAGAAATAATAGTGATCATACGCTTCTCACAGGTTTGTTGTGAGGATCAAATAAGATAATACAGATTAAGAGGCCAAGGATGGTGCTTAGTACACAGCAGACGCTCAAGTTGGTTTCCTTCCTTTTGATGTTCAGGCAGGGACGGTCTTAGGCAGAATGCTGGTGACAGTGAGGGTCATTTGTAATCATCAAAGCTATGGGGAATGTTTGCTTTTCTATTTATTCATATTGTACTCATTTGGACCTGCCTAATAAATATCTCTGGCCATGTAGTCAACACTTTTACGTCTTCATTCCACTGTTACTCCCTTTGCTCTAGCCAATTCCATGTTTTCTTTTAAGCTTTGCTTGAAATAGAATCTTCCCCATTCTCATGAGGGCACATGTCCCAGTACCCTGTGCTTCTTTCTCCTTTGTAGCGCTTACCACAATTACAATGGAAAAACAATCATGTACTTCAGTGTTTAATATCTTCTCCTTCACTGGATTTAAAACTCCAATACAGTGACCATGTTGATTTCATCATGTGCCATCACTACAGGCCCAAGCATGGTACCTGGCCCACAGTAGTGTGGCGTTTAAGGAATACACGCAGAATCGGTGACTGACTGACACATTTAATTAGTGAATGTCTACACCTAGAGTGGCACATGCGTAATCAGGATGCAGTAAGAGTCTGTTAGGGGGTCACCTCATGGTAGTTTTCCAGCTATAACCTGTGTCTAAAAGAGGGTACGGACTCTAGTTTATGCTGCTGGTAGAAAGGCAAACCCCGTCTTTAGCCAAACCAAGGATGTGGCCTTTGCATTTAGATGGTCAGAATTTAAAGATTTGCAAATGACTGAAGCTGAAATTTGGAGACTCCTAGAAATGTAAATGCTGCTCAGATTACAAGAGCCAAGTTCAATTGTTGACTCAGATGAGGCAAATTATTTAGTTTATGATTATTTTTTCCTGTTTATGTGCACAACAAACTTGACATTGTGCATTCCTTCCTTCTCGCTCCTTCTCCCCTTTCCTTTCTTCCTTTAAATAAATGGGCTTCTAATAGTTTTACCTCCTATTTTATGTGCCAATGAGATCTAGCTATCTCACATATGGAGAATATAGATGAATGTACATATGTGTGTGTATGTTTATCCCTGTCTGTCCATCTATCTGTATATATGTGCCAATGCTGTTTTCTCTAAAATACTTTATCAAATAAGTTTTCCAGATGGGTTGTTTGAATTTCGATGAGGATGAGATTACCTCATTTTTATCACACAACGTTTGGTTCTTTCCTCCTTTTTTGTTCTAAGAAACTGTTGCCCTGCTATCGTTCTTACAGCAGGCTCTGATGTTTTTCGAGTGGCCAAATCTATTCACATTAGTTCATGTCCCCAGAATTCTCATTTTGATTTCTCTGAAAAACAGCAGATTCTGTTGATCTCTGGGCTCCGGACTGAAAATGTACATTTCCTCAAACTATTAGAGTAATCTCTCCTGGGGCGCTGAAGCCACATTAGGGAGATGGAAGTCAAAAATTCTTTTTTCGTTCTCAAGTTTTAAATAACTTCACTCTGAAGCTGAAGTCTCCCTTGGCTGGTATATATAGAGCCCTTATAGAACTTAGAGGTTAGTAAAATGTGTCTGTAGGCCCTAATATCCTGTGTCAACTGTTCTCTAAGCTGAAATAGGTAAACCTGGCAGGAGCATGGATTAATTTCTGCTTCAGCGTCAAATGACTTACATGTTCCTTAAGGGATTTCTCATACTGTCATTGGCTTTCCTGCATGCATTTCATATTATGAGGCCAAGATAATACAGCAAATGCCACATGTGTACTCGGAGGTTTATCTCAGATATTTTGTGGGGAGGGATTTGTGGCAAACTTTTCTTCTTACTTTTTCAATTTTTATTTCAAGTCTTTCTCCTAGCCCAGACTTAATTTGACTCTCTCAGACAGACGTAATTAAATAGCCAGATTTTATACTTCTCTTGAAAAAAAGAGATGATGCTCTTTGACTTTTTTTATTCCTCTAAACTTTGTGTGCCCATGTGTGTTTCTGTGTGAGACTGTAAAAATAAAAATTATGAAAGGACAAGCCCAGAGGCAAAGTTTTTCCTCCTGGCTCTTCATGTAACTGTGGCTCTTCTTTTTCTCGTCTAGCTTTGTAAGATGGGTACTGCCAAAATCTTCTAGATAGTGGCACAGAAGTCTCTAATGAGCCTTTGATTACTGTGGTTTCTTTGAAGACACAAAAAGAACCTTTGACTTCTTAGAGCTAGAGCTGTCCAAAGAATATAATTTGACAATGGAAAAGTTATTGGAAAATGTAGATGAATATATATATTTTGATTTGTAAATATATTCACAATATACGATTGAGTGGAAAAGCGTGTTACAGCATAGTGTCTAAGGTATGATCTTATTATTATCCAAAGAGAGAGGAGTTATGTGTGTGTGCGTCCGTGTGTGCCTGTGTCTGTGCATGTCTTGCTGAACATGCATTTCAGTACTAATACTGGTTATCCCTGGAGATGGTATTTTAGTTTTTGATGTTGTTTTTATTAACTTTTATAGTAAAAATTGTTAGTAATGGCAGATAGTCTTTCTTGAGTGCTTACTGTGTGTCAGGCATTATGCCCTATCCATTAATTAGATAATTAATGCCATATCTAAACTATTTCACTTCTCACATTATGTAATATACACATTTTAATAAGAAACAAGTCACATTTAGTTAAAACAAAAAAATTAATGTTTCAAAAGAATGCTACCTTAGCCTTTTTCTCATTTGGTCAACTATACTAAAAGTGAAGTGTAAAGGTATCAAATACTTAATTTGAAAATCTGTGGCATTAACATTTCTTTTCATAAAGATTCAAAGTCTTCCTTTTCTATTTCCTTGTAGTTCAAGAAACCTTTTTGTAGATCTGATTTATAGAGGTAAAATAACATGGTTCTTGGTAAAAATGAAGGTGTGGCGTTTAGGATCCTGTCACTTCTTGTCATCTGTGCATCTACCCAAACTATGTCTTCCCCTGAAAGAGATCCCACAGATAATTTCTTCTCTCAAATTAAAGATCAGGTTCTAATATATGATTTTATGTGATCATGAGGATTTAGAATTCAGAAACCATCATGTTTGGCAATTGGCAGCTCTTTGGTATCTGGTTGTCTCCGTTTCATTGGTTCCTGAGGCTGATTAGAAAGCTTCTTAACTAGCTTACTATCCAAGTAGAATTAGGAAAACTTTGCCCTCTTTACATATGCAACCTAAATTTTTAAATATTGGATCTAATTTTCTCCTTACAAACTCATAGATCATTGATCTATTTACACTTGATCTCTTTCCCTAAAAATTTGACTTAACTTGTTCGCAAGAAACCTTGGGAGTTCCCCTGGTGAAACTTGAAACTGGCCCCATATATGGAGGGCAAGGAAAGACTGAACGAAAGAGACAGACTACCCAAGATTGACAGGTGGCAGTTTTAATAAGCAAAGGAACTTACATATGAGGCTTTTCTTGGGCAGTCTCAAGACAAATAGATGTCTGCACCCACTCGCCAGAATCTTCAGTTTATATGGAGGCCTTAACAGGGTTCAGTGACATGTTCAGCTCAGGTGTTCTCAACACCTTATCCTCTCAAGGCTATGTCCTTGAAATGGCTGCTAGCATGGGAATAGTAGACAGAATGTACATTCCAAGGACAGGGAGGGGATAAGGAGCTTCTCCAATTGCCCAGGTCTATCTGTGGGTCAACCAGCGGTCATGTCCTCTTGATGACCTTCTCCAACACAATGCATTCTGGTATGTCGGATAACCTTGATGAACACAGGAATCATCAGTTGAGTAAATGCCATCTCCAAGAAAAACAGCGTACAAATACATTTTCCAATATTCTGATTGTTACTGAGTGTGTACTCTCAGTGCCAATGGAGAATACTATGCTCTTACTAGAAAAGTAAATGTTTGTACTTTGTGTATATGTCTGTCAGTCAAACCACATGGTAAACTAAGGACCAACTGATAGTTATGGAACATTGTCATTTTCTTCAGAAATTTTATAGTTTCCAGGTTTTTGAATATTAAGGTTATCACTGTAAATTAACATTTTGAGTCCTTACTCATAGCTTAAGCTACAGATCAAGTTTATAATGAGCAATCTAGTGTAGTATAATGAGCAATATCATATGGTATTAATTTTCTAGGGATTATCATTACTAACAGCATGAAAATTAATGAAAGTTAGTTATGTATACTCCCCCCAATATCTAATTGACTATTAGATATATCTGTACCTCGATATTGCACAGCTACTACAAAGCCAACATTTCTAGATTTATCCTCGTTAATTCTGCCATCTCAGCTCTTCTGAATGTATCTTCCTCCTGTATTCTCTATTTTAGGCAGTAGTCCACCACTCTTTTCCCTTTTTCCCCAACCAACCCAGAAATCTCAGAGTCATTCTTAGTTCTATTCTTTCACTTGTAACTTCTACATCCAATCAACCACCATTTCTTGTTGATTTTATGCCTACATACTCTAAGAATCACTTAAAATAGCAGATAATCTGTGAATGCTAGTGGAGTGATTGGTATGTTTTTACTGTAGATAGGCTAGTCATTTAATGTGAATGAGTGTTATAGTCTGTAGTGCAATTGGGAATGGCAGGGATTGTGGCAAATGGACAGTAGCCATGTGGAAGTGCAGACTCCATATTTTCAGGCAGTCCAGTATTTTAAGAGAAGCCGGAAATCTGAATCTTTGTGTCAGCTTCTGATTTTTAAATGTAAGCCTCTAATTCAAATAAAAAATATGCCAGGTCAATTAAAAGTCTATGAATCCAGTTTACCCTGTGGGTTGCCAGGTTTAGATCTGTGCCTGTAGATCATGCTGGGTACCATGTTTCATATACATTTAAATTAGTTTTTTTCCTAAGTAGTTATTAAAGAAGTAACTTATTTTTCAGAAATTGGTTTTCTAGATTGCTATTGTGAGAATACAGAAGAGACAAATGTGGAGATATTGTTCTGCCTCATCATATTCTGAAACCATTCTCTGGGACTTCAATAACAAACGTCTATAATCCACATTTAGGGCTCTCCATGTGCTGCTCAGAGCATTTGGATCTTTTCTTTGTCCTTTCCTTTATTAAGGAAGGAGTTTAGTTTCATTCCCAAAATGGAATGGAATATAACTGTGTCCCCATTGAGTTATCTCAGAAAACTCATCATTTTATAATTTCTTGATTACATTTTGCCAAATGGAATAGGCTTCAAAGTCTATTACATTAGGTAACTTTCTATTATTTGAAATATTTTCATTAACTGAAGAATTAGTGCTTTTTATGACTATGAATCCTTCTTAAATGACATTAGGAATCTTTAACTTTTGAATCTTGAGAGATCTTGAACAGTTTTAAGCCTCACTTATCATTCTATTAAAATATTCCTAATATTATGTTCATTGCACAGCATTTGTTGACTGAAATAAATTGTTATATTTAGATACAAGATACTACGAGTTATTTTGTTTGCTGTCTTTTGGACACTCCCAGAAAGCCCTAAGACTGCTAAAGCCTAGGAAAATCATGGCTGAAATTTCAGTGATATCTATGGGAGCATCAAGGAATAGAAAGGCTAGTGACTGGCAGTTTCCATGGCAACAACGGAATTTTCGGGCTAGAAAGATGTGTAGGTTACACCATCAAATGTGCCAGAGATTGGTCTCCATGACGACAGCAATGTGAATGGGGAAATGTATGCTCATGAGATTTTGTTTTAGAAGCCTATTGGGTTATTTTAGAAGAAAATCCTTGTCAAATCAATGTCTTTTCTATTATGCTTTACTTTTTTAAAATGCATAGTCAAAATAAGGGATTCCATTTGTTCTAATATTTTTGAGAAAGTAACATTCTTGAATATCTGTGTTATATCAGGGATCATTGACTTACAAATAACTCCTTTGGCAGCATGTCTGAAATAAAGAGCCCAAAGAATGGAGATTTTTCAAATGTATTTTCTTTTAAATTTCAACATTGATTTCAGGGAGCATTTCCTCCAAATGTGAAGATAGCTACAGAGTTATTTAAACTTTCTGATGTTTCTGAACATAAATCAACCACCAGAATGCATAATCTATTAAAGCTTTACTCCTCTGGCATCAGAAAAACAGGATTTCTTACAGCAGTCATAAAATAGAAAAATGGTCAAAAGTAATTACTACTCAAGTTCTTCCTATGTTTTGATTTGTAATAACTTTTGGTGAGTTTCCCTTATTGCTGCTTTTTGACATCTCTAATTTATGTAAGTACTATAGAAATGGACCGTGCCTTAAGTGTGTCACGTGCATAATTAAGGGCGCATATACCAAGTGTTAGTGAAGCATCGATTCAAGCATAGACATAAACACTGGCCTTATGCCTAAGGTTGAAAACACTTCGTGAACACGTTTTATTTTTGTTTCATGGGCAGATGCTTGTGTAATCAGTTTTTGAGACCTACTTGGTAAGATTGATTTGTTTGTTAGTGAGGAAATGTAAAATTTACAAAACTGAAAACAGGGTTTAGGAAAAGCCAAAAAGGGATGGCATCCTCAGGGCTGGTACTAACTGGGAGCAGGTAGGCTAAATGGGACAAGAGGAAGGAGGTAATCCCAGAACCTGGAGAGAGTGGCCATGGTCGAGAGCCACCTGACAGGAGCTTTGCCTTTTGTAGAGGGACAGAGATAACTAACTTGGAGCAGCCCAACACAACAGGAGCCAAGGGAGGAAACACCCCAACCACTCAACCCTTCTCAGTCTCCTGTTGGTGACTTTCATTGGCTGACCCCAACAGAAGTCAGATGACAAAGAAGCAAATAGATGAAGTTCCTAAAGGTCAATTTACTAGGGCACAGAACAGGGGAAAAGAAGAGTGGAAAATGGATCTGAAGGGGTAAACACAAGGTATCCAGCAGCACCAGAAATGACACATATTTCAAAGTGTCAAGAATGAAAATTAGTCTGGTTTAAAAATATCATACACGTATACATGTGTGTGTACATATACACATATACGTGTGTGTATATTAGTTTGGTTGATAGTGATGTAAATATTGATGTAAAATGTTAGAAATAATTCTTTTTATGCTCTATGAAAGAAAAACAATGTTGAATATTATTAATGTGGGATATTGACTAAAGTCTTTTTTTTGATGAGTTCCACTTAATTGTTATTGATAATCATTTATCTAGTATCTATCTACAGTATATAGTATTGTTTGGGGTTTATGCAAAGTATGCTAAGTAATATAGTCCCCTTTTCTAAAGATCAGTATCATAGAGCTAAAAAAATAATGTTTATTCCCTGCTTTCAGACGAGATATTACATAAACTATCTCAGTGAGTGTTTTCTGAGTAAAATGCATATGCTCATTTCTTTTTTTTTTTTTAAAGATTGGCACCTGAGCTAACAACTGTTGCCAATCTTCCTTTTTTATTTTCTGCTTTTTCTCTCCAAATCCTCCCAATACACAGTTGTGTATTTTAGTTGTGCGTCCTTCTAGTTGTGGCATGTGGGACACCGCCTCAACATGGCCTGATGAGCGGTGCCATGTCTGCGCCCAGGATCCGAACTGGTGAAACCCTGGGCTGCCAGAGCAGAGTGCGCGAACTTAACCACTCAGCCACGGGCCGGCCCCTGCTCATTTCTGAATAAAGATGAACAAGGAAGTATAAAACATGTTCTGGCCTTTAAATCTAATCATTTAATTGAGAAAGAAGGCTGGATATTCGAGAAACTAAAGGACATTAAAAGCAATATGTGATAAACTGAAAAAACTATGGCTTTACAGATATAGAAGTTCTGTAGCTGTTTTGGGGTTTTGTTCTTGTTGTTGTTTTTTAAGATTTCCAAACAGGAAGAATCTGAATACAGTTGGCCCTCCATTCCGCATCCACGGATTCCACCAAGGCTGGATCGAAAGGCTGTGTCTGCGGTGAATGTGTACAGACTTATTTTTCTTGTCATTATTCCCTAAACAATACAGTATAACAACTATTTACATAGGTTTTACATTATATTAGATATTATAAGTAATCTAGAGATGATTTATAGTATATGGGAGGATGTGCATAGGTTACATGCAAATACTATGCCATTTTATATAACGGACTTCAGCATCCGTGGATTTTGGTGTCCTTTGGGGTCCAGGAACCAATCCCCTGTGGATACCAAGGATGACTGTATCACTCGTTTGACAGTTTGTCTGGTACTTTTGCTGGGTCGACACAAGGCAAGCATTTTCTGTTAGTTTTCTCTCACATAGCTTTGTGTGTGGACCTGTTTTTTGTTTTTGTTTTTTTCTGTTTAAATTCAATTGTAAATAACAGTGTACTTAGAGTCAAAAAATATGAATCAAAATCTTGGATTTACTATTTTCTAGTAGTGTGATTTTGATCTTAACGTATTAGTGCCTCAGTTTCCTTATCTGTAAATTGTGAACTTAGAATAAAATAATAAATGGAAAGGTTTTTCACATGCACTTGGCACACGGTAAATTCTATGAATGACGTGGATCCTGTTCTTTTATTTATCAATTAAACAGTCAGTTAGGTTTTTATGGGGAGTTAGAGAAGTAACCATTTTAAAAGGTTGATTAACTAAAATTCTCATTGAATTTTCCAGTCCGTAACTCATGTCCCCCTAGGTGCAACAAGGAGTTCGTTTCAAGGACTCAGTGTAATAGCTGAATTCTTAGATTGGCTCCATACTTAGCTTCTTGTCAATTGTACAAGGATTTCATGTTCCAAGTCTACAGAAACTCTGCATCGGTTTCCTTGAATTCACTGATTAATGTGCAATAGTACACATTTATGAACAATAAGAAAGGTAGACATTTGTTCATGTTCAAACTTGTCCTTGTTCCTAGTGGCACAAGAGCACAGGTCTCTGTCTAGACTTTAGACTACAGAAGACCATGACTTTTCCTACCACCAGCGATGACAACAATTTATTGAATGCTTACTCAATGTCAGACACTGCATTAAGTGTTTGACATACATGATTTCACTGAACTTGAATAGGAACCCAGTAACTCATAGATATTTACGGTTAAATAAACTGAAGTTTTGAGAAATTAAATTACTTGTATCACGCCATGCATCTAATAGATACAAGAAGTGGGATTCAAAATAAAATCAAACTCTAAAGCCATGTTCTTAACCACAACCACAATTTCAAATACTTGTGTTAAATTGCATCCTTGCATTTATTTATTCCTCCATCCGTTCACTCGACCTTGGCATGTATCACAGAGTATTGTGGTGGTTTACCTTCTTTCTCTCCTGTGAGTCTCTGAGCATTCTGAGGGCGGGACTGTGTAGAGAGGTGGTGCTCAAAAACTGTAGAATCACTCAACATTTACTGAACTGGGGCCCTTCTCCAGGTGCTGGGGACAAATAAGAAGGATGAGGAACCTAGAGAGAATATTTAATAATTCCCTTGTCCAAAAACTAAAGCCGTGCCAAATATTAGAGAAAGCTGTGTAGCATCATGAATTGTATGGGTTCTGAAATAGACATGCCTGTACTCACATCTTACTTTGCTTGTTTATTGAGTGAATTTAACTTCTCTGAGCCTCCATTTCCTTGTGGTAAGTTGTGGTTAATAGTGTTTATGTATTTATGTTGTTATGGGCATTTGTTGTTATTTGCTGCCAAATATAAACATTCAGTACATGGTCGTTAGTAATAAGAATACACTTTAGTGCCTGGGCCAGCCTGGTGGTGTAGAGGTTACATTCATGTGCTCTGCTTTGGCAGCCTGGGGTTTGCAGATTCAGATCGTGGGTATGGACCTAGCACTGCTCGTCAAACCATGTGGTGGCAGCATCCCACATAAAATAGAGGGAGATTGGCACAGGTATCAGCTCAGGGCCAATCTTCCTCACACACACACACAAAAGATCAATACTTTAGTGCCATCTGTTTTTCAATCCAGCCACAGATTTTTTTTCAGCTTTGAACTTGGCGGTTGCCTGGAGTCCAGCTTAATCACAATTTGAAAGTCTTAATGACACACGGGCCTTACCAAGTCATTGAAATGGCCAGGTTCTGACTTACGCATACTTAGGGAGCCCTTATTTCCCCTGCTTTGTGATTTCCAGGGATGTATTAACCTGCTCTCTTCTACCTCTGTGGTTTTGATTATATTCACCCTATGTCTGGGAGGAATCCTCTTCTCTGTCCCCCTCCATCTGAATGTCACTAGCTCTTTAAGATTTAATTCCTATTTTGAGTCTTCCACAAAGCCTTCCCTCTTCTCTAACAATTGTTGATGTCTGAGTGTTCTAGGCTCTACAGCACTGTTTTATATGAGGTCGTCTCATATCATTCCATGTGGGTGAAGCTTACAGCAGTGATTATGTCTTGTGTTTCTTAAGTATACTGATGGTTGACCTGACTCTGCATATCTCGGCTTGCATGTATAATGTCCTTCTAGTGCATACGAAAGTAGTTCCAGCTCTTCATTCTTTTATCCTCTCCTCCCTACTACATAAGGGCAAGCTGCATAACTTCTTCCCTAGAAAGTTTTAAACAGTTCTGAGTTAAGATACTGACTGCTTCAGGGGTAGTCTTGGCCAGAGATCAGGAAACTGCTTTCTCCCTGTCAGACCTTAAATTCATAAGTAGGTTTTATTTATGATGCAGTGAGTGAAAGATTTGGAGACTCAAGAGATAAAACTCAGAAAAAATGGACTCTTTTCGTAAAGTCACTTTTATTTTCCTTGTAACATAAAATTTAAAAATAATCAGCTATTGCCCATACTGGTTTCTTAGCTCTTTGCTGATGAAGCTTCTTTTCCTGGGAAGAGCCACCTCGCTTAGGACGAGTGCAATAGACAGATTGAACCTTAGTCCAGCCCTGTGGACTTAAGTTGGTTACTACTTCTCCAGGGTCATGATGACCTGCCTCCCTCCTTAGTCAATGAAATGATTGACAGAGATGAAATCAAGTTTAAATTTTTCTGTTCTTTTTTTTTTTTCCTGAGGAAGATTAACCCTGAGCTAACATCTGTGCCAATCTTCCTTTACTTTGTATGTAGGTGCTGCCACAGTGTGGCTGACAAGTGGTGTAGGTCTGCGTCCAGGATCTGAACCTGTGAACCTGGGCCAATGAAGCAGAGCTTGCCGAACTTAACCACTATGCCATGAGGCCAGCCTCTAGATTTTTCTGTTTTTAATTGTGGCCCTGAAAGTTGGGCTTTCTCATTCTCTCGTTGGTAATGTTACAAAATTACAAGCATGTGTAATTTCTCATAACATAGGGCAAGATTTAAAATGTTTACAGACCATTCCAAGTGTTTGTTCTTTCTTGTGCCTTTGTCTACTATCTTTTGGGATTGGAATGCCCCATGACCTGCTATATCAAGCTCAAGGAACATCAATGACATTTTATCAGCCTATCTTCACCTAGAAGGAAGAATTTTCCCAGGCAAATAACCAAGAGCACCGCACATTGAGGAAAAACTAGAGTCCCTTCTAAGATTGGAAATGTTGAACACTAACATTTTAAATCAAGACTTGTACTTCTTGAATCTACACATATTCGTCAATTGGCTATGTTGAAGGATTGTGAAAGCAGTCAAAATTAATGTATGCTTTCACAAACCTGAATAACCATTATCGTGTTCTAGAAAAGGTATGATTTAAAGTATTGTTCCAAAGAGTAGTCTTTAATATTTTATATCCACGTACAACCTGCTGGAACAAGGCAGATCCACTCTGCCATGCATCATAAAGATGGGATTCAGCATTTGTATTTTGTTGTAAATATGCCACTTAATGTTTTACCTTTATCCAAAGTTGAAAAAAGATTATTTAAATATTATACAATAAAGAAAGGGAAATGTCTGAGTTCCTGTCAAGGTAGTCACAGTTATGAGTTTCTAGGATGCAATGTTGTACCCAACATGGATTTTTAATAATGACAACACTGATTTCTGCTACCTAAAATTTGTGCTCTTTAGATATTTACATCTTCAAACTCATATAGAAATTCTAATTTTAGTATTGCTAGACTTTTAAGAAGAAAGATACGTCTAAGTTATACCATTGACTGTGTCTGAGATATTTGCATACATTATATATTATTATTCAATAATATGGAATTCTATAATGATATCTAACGTAAAGGTTGGATGTGCTTAAGTCCTAGCTAAGGCAGTTTATTTTTTAAATAACAAACGTAATTTGTTAAAAAGAAGTTTTACTTAGACGATATTTGAAGACCTTCAGTCAAAAGGGCACTGTTAAAGTTATATTCTAATGTTTTGATAACTAGAATAGTGACAACACAGAAACATCCCCCAAAGGTTCCAAAGGGCAGCAAGGGGCTGCACGTCAGTGTGCAAATGCAAAGGAGAACAAACTTGGAGGCTTGTGTCCTCAGAACCTGGCACGGTGTCTGTGACTTATTAGATATTCATTATTAGTGTTTGTTAACTGAATAGCACTTCTATTTTGTCAGAACCAGGAAAATGATGGCAAAGATCTTTACTGCCTTGGCATGACTCTAACTGTAGCATTATCAAGTTAGGAATATTACAGATGGCGCTGCTATGAATATTTTGGCTAAACAGTTTTCTAAAGTGGCTGTGCCAATTTTCAAAGTGGTTAATTAGCAGTATGGCTGACTTCTAGTTGCTCCACTCTCTTGTCAACACTTGGTATTTTCAGTTTTTTCCACTTCAGCCATTTCACTGTGTGCATAGTGTTATCTTATTGTGTTTTAATTTGTATCACCCTGATGCCTAATGAATTAAGTCCTTTTTAAGATGTTTCATTATTTGCCTATCCTCTTTCTTGAAGTAACTGTTTCAAATGTTAATTTTTGTATACAGCTGTCTTTTTATTCTTGACTTATGAGTTATTTATATTGTTTGGATATGAGTCCTTTAGACATATATAGCAAATACCTTCTCCTGCTGTAGCTTGCTTTTTTATTTTTTGAATAGTGTTGAGTGGCAATCCAAGTGTCCATCAGTAGTACAATGGATAAATAAATTGTGATATATTTATGCAGTTGACTACTATATAGAAATGAGGGAAGTGGACTATAGCCGCATGAACAACAGAGATGTATCTTACAAACATAATGTTGAATGAACGAAGCCAGATACAAAAAAGCATATATTCTATGAGTCCATTTGTATAACATTCATAAACAGGCAAAAGTAATCTATGGGAGACTAGTGAGGTCCTATTTTTGTATCTAGGTGCTGTTCTCGTGGATGTTGGTCACATTGGTGTGTGTACTTAGTAAAGACATCAAGTTATACACTTACGATTTGTGTACTTTTTTGTACATTTGTATCTTTTTCCGTGTATATGTTATACTTTATTAAAAACGATGTAGACCAACCACACTTATCAAAGACAGAAACTCTAACTGAGGATAAAGAGTAATGGGCTTGGTGATTTATGGTAGATCTCCCTTATGGTGAATTGGATCTGGTCAATGTCCAAAAGGGGTGATTAGGCTCACATGTGAGGGGATGGGCTATAATTAGTTTTTGGGTGGTGAACATGATGTAATCTACACAGAATTCAAAATATGATGTACATCTGAAAATAAATTTAAAAAACAAAACAAAAAAACAATGTCCATATCAAAATTTTGCCTATTGAATGCAAGCAATTTAATGGAGCCAATAATATTTCCTATGAAGCTTAAACTTGAGATTTGGTTTAAAGAAACTTAGATAAGAACCTCCGTATGATTGATCTTTTCTTCTTGATTGTCTTCGGATTTTGGTTAATTAACCCCATCTCTGAGGTTAGAGGATAATTTCTTAGAAGTTTTTTAATGCCCATAGATGCCAGGTTTACTAAAATAATGTTACCAAAATATCTTTGGTTAACAGGAATTGTTATTGAATGGCTATTATATTTAAATATTTTATCCATATGAGGCAGTATAGCATGGTGGAAAGAAAAAATGATTTGGCATCTCCAAAAAGAGGTTTGAAACTCATTTCTAGCATTGGTCAGTTGTTTGCATTTGTGTAAATTCCTTAATTTTTGAGCCATATTTTTCTTCTGTACTAAGATAGAAATATTCTAATGACATATAGTAGGTACATGATAATTAGTAGCTATTATTATGCAATTTTTGTAGCCTGTCGAACTTTAAATTCTATTCTTTGAGAAAATTTTAATTGCAGTAATATAGATGAAAATTAAATTTCATGTATAGCATATAAAATAGAAAATACTTTCAAGTTTAACTTAAATATTAAGCAGAAATATAAATATATTTTACTTTTAATCCATGCTTCACTGTGCCTAATAGAAACACAGAATTTCCAAATTTTCAGTTTTCTTAGTATGTTATTAAATTAGAATAGAATTGAATATAAATCATATTTCCTATTTTTGGTGACTAGAACCTAGAAGTATACATTTAATTTGGAGAAAATGAGTTATGATTCTAATGATCAAGATGATGATTACAATGATGATAGCTAGCAATTATCGAGGTCTTATTGCATGGCAGGCACTGTTTTATTAGTTTTATATGCATTTCCCTATTGAATCCAAATGAAATAGATAAAACAGAACACTTATATTCCTATTATACCGACTAGGAAAGAGAAAGGTTAAGACATCGTTTTAAGTATGCTACAAATATAAAACTCTTGGAAAATTACTTGAGTTATGTAGCCATTCACTGATAATTGTGAAACACGGCGTTGTAGATTTTAAAGCTTATTAAGGGGTTTCATGTAAATCACTTGCAGGGAAAAATTGGGTTTTTTCAAAGTTATAAGAGTTGGCCTTAAAATTCTCAAAGCTGTCTTATATTTCGTCTGATCTCCCTTAATCATAAATGAAAATAATGGGATATAAAAGTGATTTTATTTCTAGATTTCTTCTAGGTAACTCAGCAGAGTTTGGAATATCAGCCTCACTCCCTCACTGCCCAATATTAGAAATTACGATCTGGGAGCTCGGGGAAAGAGACTGTAGTCGTGTCAGGAAGTATCTAGGTACATAATTTTAATTTTTAAAAGAATGATTTATTGCAATATAATATACATGCAAATTATAAAATTATAAGTGTAGAAATTGATGAATATTCACAAAGAAACACACCTATGTAACCATAACCCCAATCAAGGAATTGACCACCCCAACAAGTCAGTAATGTGCCCCTAGCCCCTCCCAGTCACTTTGCCCCTAGATATAGTGCTAGTAGATTGTCTGTCCTCTTTGTTCAGTTTTTCTCAGTTCTGATTTTTCTAGAAAGATATCCTTTTATATATATTTTCAAGTGTATTGGCGTAAAGTCATTGATAATATTTTTTGCATCTTCTCAGAGCAATACTCTAGGTGTATGAGAGTACAGTATATGGGATAGTTTTTAAGTTACCGTTTGAGTAAATAAAACTCCTTATTTTAAAAAATGTGATTGGCGTTTATTTGTACTATAATACTGAACTGAAATTGTCTTTAGAATTTCTAACAATTATGCCTTTTTTCTTTTCCTCAGCTTCAAATTGTAAGTATGACTTTTTGTTACAAATTGTTGAAGGGACTTACTGATATGCCTATGCAGGCTGAGTAATAGGCCCAGCAGGGGTTTTTTGGAGGGAGGGAAATTTCTGGAAAAATTAGAGATTCCATTAAAATAATGGAAGGCTTTAGTGAAGTAAAGCGCTTCAGCCTGGACTTAGCGTGTACAAAGTGGAATGCGACCTTTTAACCCTTTTACTGGGTTACTTTTCCAAAACACTCCTTTGGGGTGACCAGCAACTGTGACTTTATTCTGTTGTGTTGTGGTGCATTGGTTTCCTTGTGATGAAATGGCTTCAGTTAGTTGAACTTGTGATTTTTAAGCCTCTCTTACTTTTAGATTTTCTTTTAGCTTTAAATTTAAGATCCTGGGAATTAATGGGTTAAAAAAAATTCTGACTACCTTCTTTCTGCTTTTTAAAGGACAGTGGATTATTGGTCAACACTACCTAAGTCTAAAAATATGAAATAAAAAAAAAACTTTATGTAGATGAGCTTATGGTTATAAATATGATTATGTCAATTACTGTTCTCTGGCTACTTCTAGATCATGTTCAGTGACTCCTGCAAGCAGGCATTATCTAGATGGTCAGTAAGTAAGCTAACAAATCAACTAGCAAATTTAGCTATTGAAGTCATTATTTTTTCCTTTCAAAAATAAAATCAAAGTGAAAGTGAATCAGAAAAGAAAGAAAAAGAGAGTGAGCCAGTGAAATCAAGAATGTGGGGGGCCAGTCTGTGGCATATAGGTTAAATTCCCATGCTCTGCTTCAGCGGCCTAGGGTTCACCAGTTCAGATCCCGGGCGCGGACCTACGCACTGCATATCAAGCCATGTTGTGGCAGGCGTCCCACATATAAAGTACAGGAAGATGGGCACAGATGTTAGCTCAGGGCCAATCTTCCTAAAATAAAAAATGTAGTTTTAAGTACACAGGGCCACATGTATAAGTTATTATTTTGTGGCATCTCTTCATGAATATATGCTTGTTAATAATGTGGATCATGTCTGTGCTATGCAGTGAAAACACTCACACTCCCCATTGTAGTAGGATACGACAGTATGTAATTGATTAATGCTATTAAGCAGGAAACTCCAAGACACACAAAACTTATGGCATGTTGAGAATTGTAGGAAATCCTATGATTTATGTCTCTAAACTTTATTGGAACAAGTCATGACATGAATAAACAAATTCATGTGTTATATCTAAATTACCTTGGAGTAGATATGGGACTCCATAAAATTTCTCTCCCTTCTTTCCTTTTGTTGAATTTTGTTTCTCAGACTGAACTTACGGACTTTGAGGTGCTCTGTGTAGAGTAGAACCTCTCGTTTTTTTGCGGGTCTATTCATTCATTCATTCATTCATTCAACAAACAATTTTCAGAGCACTCCATTCTATGCTAGCCCTTCTGTTCCCTGCTTGGCCAATGGGACTGAATAAGATAGACAAGGTCCCTGTTCTCAGGGGCTTTCCATCTGTTGGGTGGGGCACTGCTCTACTCCTTTGGTACAAAGAAAAATCCAGTGGTGGAAATTTTATTTATTTGTTTTATTCATTTATTTTTTTGATGGGGAAGATTGTCACTGAGCTAACAACATCTGTGCCAATCTTCCTCTGTTTTGTATGTGGGATGCAACCACAACCTGGCTTGATGAGTGGTGTGTAGGTCTGTGCCTTGGATCTGAACATGTGAACCCGGGGCTGCCAAAGTGGAGTGCACAGACTTAACCACCAGGTCAGCCCAGGTGGAATTTTTTTTCCCTACAGACCCTGGGATATAAGTTCCCTTGCTGTTACCAGGATTCATGTGGGAGTTCAGGCCTTGAGTTTGGTGAGGTGCTTGAGGATTTTCCAGGCACTCAGTTTAGCAGTAAAAGTTTTAGGGTAGCATAGCTGCCCTGAGCTAATGGATAAACTCTGCAGCTGTCAAACAAGTAATCAGAAGGTCCAAATCAGCTTTGACTATTGTCCTCCCAATCAGAGGGAATAGCGCTGTCGGGAGTCTCACCACGTTTTATCAGAGAAAAAAATTTATTTTAAGGTCACTGTACCACATCTAAAATCTTGGTCGTCTCTTTAACAACTGCAGGTCTGTCCCTGGTTACTGATACTTGTCCAGTGGGTGAACCTAACATACATACATATATATATATAAAAAATATATGAAGATACTAAGATAGCAAGTTGAAAGACCAGCTATTAAAGACGTTTGAAGTAGGGGAAAATATCTATTAGGAGGATGGCCAGAAAGCAACGTCCGACCATCCTAAGAGTGATTGAACATTTTCTCAGGAGCTGGGCAGAATATGTGCATGAATGCCCATATTCCTCAAGAGAGGTGGTGACTTCCCCATGCGAATTCTGCCACTGCCTTAGCAACAGGGGGAAATTGCTAATTCCTCATGCCTTACTCTCTTTAGTTTACAGAGCATTTATACCTTTGTCCTTTTATTTAATGGTTTTGATGAGCTTGGATCTGGGCTAGATGTGTGTGGATGAGAAAACAGGCTGGGAGAGAGGGGTGAAGCCATTGCTAGAGCTCGGTTCTTCTTTCTCCTCCTCTCACTGTTCTTTTTCTGTTAACATGATCTTATCCCTAATCAAAAGAACTTCACAGAATGTCAGACTTATAGATTTGTCTTTTACTGTGTAAACCGTAGACGGCTTGGTGAACTTCAGCAAATCTCCATTTCCCTATGTACAAAATGGAGATGTTGATAAAATCTCCCTCATCGAGTTCTCCTGAGGATTAATGGCCTTATCCCCGCCCGGCATCTGGGACAGAGGCAGACACTCCAGGAGGGTCAGCTGTTATTATGCAAGGTTCTCTCAAATGCTTTCCTGTGCGTGGTGTTTTGATTGTTCAAATGCATTCTTTTCAAATTGTGCTCTTAGCCTGGGGTAAGGCATTGCTAATACCACTAGAGTTTTCAAACTATTGTTTTAAGGAAGAAAATTTGATTCTGAGATTGTATTGAATATTTTTCTTAGGATCATTTCGTTTTGTTTATTGTCTTGTTAGAACAAGGCAGTTATAGAAAAATTTTGTAAGAAATTCCTTATTAATTCTATTCATCATATCAAAGTTAGTACCCTCTGTCTGCCTACCACTTTTGAACAGTCAATTAAATAGGCTCATTTGCCTTATGAAAGTCTTCGACTTCTTTCAATGGGGGAATCCCGTCTATAAGAAATCAGTTTGAATTTGTAATGAGCTTTTAAATTTCTGAATGTGCAGATTCATTACTGCCAAATTATTTTTATTGGAGAGTAATCTGCATTGAAGTTACTGAATTTTTTAAATTCTTTTTTTTTTTTTTTAAATTGGCACCTGAGCTAATGTCTGCTTCCAATCTTCTTTTTCTTCTCCTTTTTCTCCCCAAAGCCCCCCGGTCCATAGTTGTATATTCTAGTTGTGAGTCCCTTTGGTTGTTCTATGTGGGGACACCACCTCAGCATGGCCCGATGAGCGGTGCCGTGTCCACACCCAGGATCTGAACTGGGGAAACCCTGGGCTGGCGAAGCAGAGCATGTGAACTTAACCACTCACCCACTGGGCCAACCCCTTAAATTCATTTTTGATAGACATCTCACGTACTAATATGAAAGCATACTTTAAATATCCAAATAGAAAGAAACTCTTTCCATTCCACTGCTCTATGGAATAAATTACTAGTAGGAGAATGCACTCTTGGGGAGATAATATTTTAAGACAGCAACTGAGCATGCGTCCCTAAAATACAAAGATAATGATAGGGGCTCTACAAGGCCAAGTCCTAAGCAAACTGGTCGTGCAGGTTTGGAGACCCATATTTCCTTCTCTCGTCCCCAGACTGCCTCAAAATTTCTTTACGCTCCTGCCCTGAGACTCCAGGCTGTCTGCTGGGCTTCTTAGAAGCTATCATGGCCCTTCCCTTCCTCAGCCAATGTGTGTCCCAAGCCTCATACATGCCCCCTGCTCCTCTCCCAGTTGCCACCACAAAGTGTCATTCATTTAGGCTCTCTAACTCCATGTCTCCTGTTTTCCAAGGAAACAGTAAGAGGATAAAGCTGTGCATGGTAAGGTGCTTGTGGATGCTGTTGTACGGGGACTAACACTTTTGTATTTTAATAAGTTAGGTCTTAAAGATAGAAAAGAAATGAACTCAAATTTTTAAGTTACGCTATCTGTGGTGTTTGAGTGCTTACTTGGTGCTAAGTGTCAACTATATTAGGTCTTTTATTTATAAGTTGTTAAGGATGGCCAGTTTTTGAAAAGCTCTTTTAACAGCCTTCACCTCATTTTCTTTCTGTTTCTGGCTCAAGTGTAACCTCTGAAAGGCCTTCCTGTCTCCCGTGGTACCCATCCCCATCGCTCCTTCTCCCTTTTACCATTTCATGTCATTGATCACATTGGCATTATATCCAATATTTAGTGGTGTGTTTGTTTATATTCTGTCACATCAACTAAAATGGTAGCCCCGTGAAAGCATGACTTTTGTTGTGTTTGTCACTGTATCCCCCATATTTAGCACAATAGGTGCTACATACATAGTTGTTTAATGAAATTGGGCTTTCTTTCCATTTCCATAGTTGAGGAAACTGAGCTCAGAAAAACTGAGTAATGAGCTCAAAGTCACATTGATAGAAAGTGGTGGAAATGGGTCAGGACCCAGGCTCCAGATCCTTCATCTCTCATGACATCATGGTGCAATTTTCCCCACCCCTGATATAACAAAGAGGGATCCTAATTAAAGAGATGCCAGATGACAGAAGAGCTCTTCAAGAGAGAGTTCTTTGCTAAGTCACACCCTTCAGAATCCCTAAAGTCATAATCCATCGGTTGCCATCTGTTCTACCTTTGCAGCTAGCCTGGTTAATGTTTATATCTGGGGAAGTTTCAGAATCTAAGATAAAGTGATGCCCTGAATGAAATCTAGTGAAAAGGAACATTATTATAGGATGAGAGAAATAATATGAAGATCAGTCCAATATGCCACCTGAGGATTGGAAAATAGTAGGAAAAAAATGGAGAAATAATTCTTATGATTTTTAAATAGGGTCTGGGGTTGCTTAACAGGAACACAAAACTCAATAAAAACCATGCTATTATGTGAGTTCATGTAAAAAAGCAGTTCATTATGAACCAGTGGAATGTTTGTGGGTAGACTCTGTTTGCTCATTTATTCCAGAGACCCAGGGTCATGAAACAGAGGAGGAGGGGTCTTTACCTGTTGTCTACAATGACATGTTGTCTACACTGCCTGTTGCCTACATTGACCTTAAGGAAAAATGAGCTCTATTGCTCTTAAGTCCTTTGTTAGTTAGCTTATTTTGTTCTGCACCTTCTCTTTCTTTCTTTTGTTTTTTCCTTTCTGACCTGGTGTCACTAAAACCAGGTATTTCTTTCTGTTTGTAGTGCTACATTGTTAAAATGAGCAGATTCCAGTGGGAAACAAGATTGTATCTTATTTCCTTTCTGAAAAATAGGTTCTTTTCCCCCAGGTAAATGCTTATGAACTTTCATATGATTATTCAGTTAAAAAGAAAAGGGATGTATTCTTGTGTCTGAGTAAATCTTAAGTGATTCACAGTTCATGGTTTTCTTAATTGTAGAATTCTCTGTCGTCATTTTCAGTGCCCTGGGTCAGTAACTTCAGTCACCCGGGATGATAAAAGACCTTTTATTTAATGAGACACACTACTGTCAAGCTGAAGGTATAAATATTCTTTTATTCTTTATTCTTTTATTGTTTCATCCATAGGATCCTTATCATCTCCCCTCTCTTAGGATTTGTAAAGATTTTAAAATCACTTCTTTGTTCCAATTTAGCTCTGAACCTCACGTTAAACTCTAAGAGGATTTATAATCCTTTACAGTCATTTGGAATAACCAGTTGGGTTCTGCGATAGGCAAATAAATTAGCCAGTCTTCTTCTAATGACTCTCCCTTCCTCCCTGACACTGCTGAAGGCAGATGTGTTAAGGTAATCTGCCTGCCACATGTTTTATCCCAACCAATTAGTGGCTGACAATGTCCAGAAGAATATCCCCTTTAATTAGGCATAGACAAACGATGACTACATGTGTCTCCTATTATCTTTGACTGCTCAAGTTCCCTTAAATGGGGCAAGAATTAGTTTTCAATATCGTTTTGGAATTGATATATCTGAATAGTAGTGAATAAAAATATTAAGGCTGCCCCAGGAGTGACAGTGCTGTCTTTCTACATGGGGGCCCAACACTTTGGTTTTTTTGGTCTTACTTCACATGCTCTGCTCCTTACTATTCTTTCTTTTTTTTGTTTGCATAGAAATGTCTCATCATCCTATTGCAAGACAGCCCTAAATCTTTTTTTCAGTCTTATTTTTCCTGGTTGGCATTAACAAACAGCTTTTAAGTTCCAAATGAATTTAAATACCACAAGTTTAGCATATTATTTTATCCATTTATTTCTTAAATATTTTTGTACGTTTATTATGTGCTGGGTCTGAGGTCACAGTGGGATCTAAGCCATGCTCAGGATCTGTCCTCATGGAACTTACAGACCAGTGGAGTGACAGCTTCAGCAAGAACTGAAATTGAGCACGATGCTTTGGTGGAGCACGGGAACTGTGGGAACACGAGTCAGGGGCCTCCTGTTCAGGGAGCAGGAAAGAATTCCTGGAGGAAGTGTGGTGTAAGCTGAGACGTGATGGGTGAGAATGAGCTAGCTTAGAAAAACATTTTACAAAGCATGTTTTTACTCTTTTTTGTGCTTATGAGCTTCTAGTTCTGGAAAATGTATTTTGTGTAGGTGACTAGGGCCGGAAGAGTTGTTTCAAACAAAAAGCAACTCATTCAGTTGAAAAAACTAAAACAATATATAATTAAACCATATGAGGCAGCATAGAGAGATGAAAATGAATGGCATGGAAATGATGGGGGCTTGGGTTCAGATCCCACCTCTGTTGTTTACTGATTGTGTGTCCCTGGGCACATTATTTAACCATGCCAACCTTCGGTTTTCTCTACTCTACCTAGGTTTTGTTTAGATTAAATGAGGTATAACGTATCAGCATAGAGTAGCTCCTGTCTAAATGGCATCCTTTTGTTATGGATACAGGACTCTTGGACAGCATCTGAAAGCCATCTACCACAAGAAACATTTGCAACAGGCTGAGCAAGTTAGCCTACTGATAGGCATTTGAATTGAGTGACGAATTTTGCTCCCTTTTTCATGACATGGTCTGGGTACCATTTTCAGAATCAAATTAGCCCATGCTAGGGAAGATGGTGATGATCATTGCCATTTTCTTGCAATTAGCAGTGAATCCAAATGAAGTCCGTTTTACAAACAAAGTGAATTCTCTATGTTCTTTATGGGCTGGGGATCCTATGCCAACATTTTGGAGTACTCCATTATGGTGCGGTTTTCTGGAGCAGAGCTTTGGAGTTCTATGTTTTATTCCTTTAATTTAAAACGATGAATTTGATGGAACTAAGAGTGTTTCTTTAACAACCTCTCAATCCAGATTCTGTGGAAAGCACTTCCATGGCACATCACGTGTACACGGCACATGTGGGCATCTACATGGGAGGCAGTCACGGTAGAGGTTGTGGACTTAGATTTCAGAGTTACCCTGACCGTGTTCTAGTTCTGGCTCGCTGCATATTAGCCTGTACAAGTTAATATCACCAAGCCCCGATTTCCCCATCTCTACAATAATAATTGTAATTAGTACAATAATAATTAGCCACCTGACAGTGATTTCAGGGTCACTTAAGATAATGAATATAAAGCATATACTACATGCTTAGAATAGAGAAAGAGTTCACTTCATGGTAACTATAATCTCTCAATTTGATTTAGATCATTTAAAACAGCACAATTCCAGGGCTGTTGCTAGGTAGACTACTTATTTGTCTAGGATAGGCAGGACTTAAGACAAAATTAGTAATTCCATGATCACACCAGGAAATGATGGTAGAAAAGTGTTATTAACCTGGGAGTAATAGCAGGTATCCCCTTATCTATCTGGGTGTTTCTCTTAATATACTCTTAACTCTCCAATAGTAATTTCTTGGGTTCCAGTGGAGCCCACATGCAGAATCTTATCATATGAAAATTTTATCAGAATGGTCCCTCGGGGGTAGTACAGGTGGTAAAATGACTAAAGTTAACATTCCTGATTCCTCAGTCTTACCTTTAGCTAGGGCTTCTTGTTTTCAAAGTATTGCTCTGAAGACGATTTGGCTTCTTTAGTTTGTTAGCTTAATTTAAATGAAAGAATCGCTGTTTATGTTCTCCAGCAATCCCAATGAAATGCCAGTATGCTTTCCCAAACCCATGCCTCCTAAGCTTAATTTGTAAGATGGTTATTATTATTTTTATCTTTACAAGTTCTGGACTAAATTTCATGCAATCATTATCTAGAGCTGTAGTCTGTGTCCCAAGTCACTCAGCTTGAGTAGGAGCGGGTACTGTTTAATTTGAAACTTTAAATCTAATTCATTATGTTAGAAGAAAATGTATTTTTTTCTGAAACAATGATTAGATTTTATTAATTAAAAGATTAGAACTAAGATACATCTAAAGAAAATGGCACCAAAATACATAGACATATCTTACTGATTAAATATGAATCCTACACATGGACACTATATTCTGGTTCTTTTAACTCTTTCCTTTTTTAAAAAATTTTTTAAAAATTTTTTAAATTTAAAAATTTTTTTTGGAATTTCTTTTTATTATTATTATTATTATTATTATTTATTTTCCGGATGTACATCATATTTCGAATTCTGTGTACATTACATCATGTTCACCACCCAGAAACTAATTATAGTCCATCCCCTCACATGTGAGCCTAATCACCCCCTTTGGTCTCCCTCCGCCCCCCGTCCCCAATGGTAACCACCAATCCAATCTCCAATGCTATGTGTTTGTTTGTCGTTGTTTTTATCTTCTACTTATGAGTGAGATCATATGGTATTTGATTTTCTCCCTCTGAATTATTTCACTCAGCGTAAGACCCTCAAGGTCCATCCATGTTGTTACAAATGGCGGATTTCGTCATTTCTTATGGCTGAGTAGTAGTCCATCGTGTATGAATACCATATCTTCTTTATCAATTCATCCCTTGATGGGCACCTAGGTTGCTTCCATGTCTTGGCTATTGTGTATAATGCTGCAATGAAAATAGGGGTGCAAGTATCTTTAGGCCTTTGTGTTTTCAAGTTCTTTGGATAAATACCCAGTGGTGGAATAGCTGGATCATACAGTAGATCTATCCTTAATTTTCTGAGGATACTCCATATTGCTAGAAGAAAATGTATTTAATGACAAGTTATGAGAATTGTTATTATGTTCAGAAGGTTTACCTGTAGTCATAGAGACAGGCAGTAATATTAAACAGAAAGGATCATTCTGAATGTTGGTAGTTTGAAACTGTAATTTCAACTCTTATATTTTTAGAGTGTGTGAGTACGAGGCTACCCTTGCTGAAATTTGCTTTAACCAGATAAGAGTAACAATGTACTGTCCTGCAGGGCCAGCCACAGGGGAAATAGTCAAGTAGGCAGTTTTTCTCTGATTCAGTCATAGCTTATGGTACCACAACTGTCCTCTCTGTTCTGAAGAAGGTCCTGAGGTGAGCATCTTTGACTTCCTATTCACTGGACCCTGCCCTCCCCAAGGTCAGTATCCTTTGTTCTGGGCCTTTAATGCTTCTCCTCGAGGGGAATTAGTTTTGTAATTAATTATTCCTGAGTAAGGAAACCTTAAGAAGTTTCTGCCATCTGGGATGGTCAGGTCATGTGAACAGACCTAGATGAGAGATAGAAGAATGCTGCCTGAAATTCCTCCACTCATCCGTGTAAACAGGTGGTGTGACCTTATTTGTGGCCATGATTAATGCAACAGAGAGAGCGTTAGCTGGGAATCAGCAGCCTGAGGCCCCATCCCAACGTGGCATGAAGTAAGGTGTAATGATCTTAAGCAAATCACCCACTAGCTGAGCCTTGGATCTCTTGCCTGTAAAATGAGGAGGCTTCAACTCGAACATTCTGTGATTCTATAATCTCTTTCATCTCTTTTTGTACACTTGCTTCCAACGGATTGCAGATAAAAAGTGGCAAGGTTTTAGTTTTCAAATATATTTGAAACTGATCAGGGAGAAATGACTAGTTTTCCAACTCTGGAATAAATCCAGTTTAATTAGTGTCAACTTTTTGGTAGAAGTTGTTGTGTAGTCTAGACTTTGAAAAGTCTAGAAGAATTTCATACAGAATAATTCATAAGCACTAGAAACAATGAAAGTCATTTTTATGTGCCAAGAGTGTTTTTCCATTGCTATGGCAGTGCCATGGGGAAACCACCCATAAATATGCAGTCTGGTCAAAACAGTGAGCTTGGATACAAACACAGAGGTAAGAGAAGAAAACTTGCTCTCTCTTCCAGCCAGCTTGCCATCCCTGAGCCCCTCATATGTAAAACTCCCGTAGCTATCATGGTCTAATAGACAATTTTGGTTATGGACAGCCTCAAGGACTACACATGAACCAGTCTCTGCCATAAATACTTTTGCCTCAGGGAAGTAGCGTTTTTGGATAAATTATTCTAGTCCCTCTTGCTTCGTCTATCTCTACTTTGTCCCTTTCATTTTCGTGGAGATCTTTGAAATTTATTATGCTGTGGTCTCTCAAAACATCATATGGGCATTTAGTGTCCTGATATATTTATTAGTTTTTGGAAATGCAGAGCCCATTTCAAAGTTAGATGATAGTTAAGATTTGTCAATGTCTAATTAAAAAATAACTATGAAAAATTTCCAATATATACAAAAAGAGAGAATAATATGATGAGCCCCAACATATCTATCATCCAGCTTCCACAATTTTCAACATTTTAGCAATCTTTCTTCTTGATTATTTTTCTGGAGCATTTTTCTGCAAGTTCTATTGTTATAGTTAACAAAAATGATGATATGGTGCTGTCTTCTGGCTATTAAATCTTCTACATTAGAAATTCTTCTAAATTAGAAAAATTCAGTTGAATGTACAGAAAACTACAAATAGGCTTCTTGTCTGATTCCAAAGAGAGTTGATGTTACAGTGATGCTTTGCAATCAGAGACAGTCTCTCAGATTTGGTATATGATAGTGTCATCTACAAGTCGTCTGCCAGAATGCAAGCTTGTGCGAGCAGCTTTTTTAAAAAAGTCAGTTCGCTTAATATTTGGATTGTGGTTTTCAGTTTAGAGATTAGAATATTGGAAATT
Source organism: Equus przewalskii (assembly GCF_037783145.1). Lineage (NCBI taxonomy): Eukaryota > Metazoa > Chordata > Mammalia > Perissodactyla > Equidae > Equus > Equus przewalskii. The sequence goes on from NC_091852.1 coordinate 17,935,058, forward strand.
GAGTGAGTCTTTGTTACCCTTTTACGCCCAACTGTAACACCTAATCCAACACCTTATGGTGAAATGTCTGACTTATTTTTAAGCTGATTTCAGTGAAATTAATATATCCTTTTGAAATTCTTAACATTTTTATCCATTGTTTAGATCTCATGATCTTTGTGCTCAGAAATGTTAGTAACAAAACTATGTTATTTATCATACCATTCTATCAGTTCATTCATTATCAAATGGTGGAGACTTATCCAAGGTTAAATAATTGTATGTGGTTGACTTTGCACTGGACGCCAGGACATTTACCACATCACATAGTGCTTTCTCAAATCCGCTGGAATATAAGAGATTAAATAACTACCTTACAGTCATGCAACTGGGAAGTAAAGATTAGGACAAATATGATAAGAACGTTGATGAAAATAATAACAGCTAACAATTACGGCAATTATGTGCCAGCCTCTTTTCTACTAGCATTCTTCATTCTTTCTCCTTTATTTAATGTTTATTGAATTCCTACTAAGTGCCCAGTACTGTCCTAGGTCCTGAGACGTGGTAATGAGCAAAACCCCAAATCCCTGTCTCATGCACTTATCTTGTCCTAGTGTTCTATATAGATCACCCTATTATTTGAATTTACACAACAGCTTTATGGATAGCTACTCTTCTTATCCCCATTTTATTGTTGATGAAGTGGAAATTGAGTCACAGAGAGTTGAAGTGCCTTAAAACCAAGGTCACACATGTAGGATATGACACCTAGAATTTGAACAGATAGTCTGATTTCAGAAACCATATCATAAGCACCATGCTATGCTGTTTCCATATTGAACTCTAAAGTCTTTATTTATTTATGACCACTCTGCTATGTTGCACTTCTTATTCTACATTTCTTACTGAAGTTCTTGGCTTTGTCATTAAAAGCGAAGCCATGGATGGCAAAATAGGTTATAAGACAAAATGGGTTATAGATCCATATGATTGAGCCTGTTTCAGGGAACTTATGTTGGAGCCAAAGGGACAGTTTTATCCCCACACTCGTTTAGTCATTGGTGTGTTAGTTAAGACCCTCATATGTGATAAGGATTTTTCTAACGGCAGCACACAGAGTACTGGCTTGTGCCTTGGGATCATTCTTGGAGCCCCCCAGCTGAGATGCCCTATCATCAAAAGAAGTGTGACTGAATTCTTAAACAAAGTGTCAATAGTTATTTGAGTTTATTTTGATGCATAAAAGTCATATTATTTTTAGAAAAATTTTAAAAGCCTTGAAGTATGTGACCATTACTGGCAAAAAATTTGGGAATTATAGGCTAGACCTGTTCATCCCTTTGGCAATAGCATTTGTGTGGTTTTGCAAGTGCTGATAATCCAAAAATTTATGCAATTCCCATAAAGCTTAATATATAAATTATTCTCTTAAAGATTAATGCTTTGTGGGTCCATTTGAAGAAATTTTTCTGATCCTGAGGTCAGAAATATATTCTCCTACATTTTCTTCTGGTAGTTTTATGATTTTTTCTTCCCTACCATATTTATGTTTTTGATCTATTTGACTTAACTTTTGAATATGATATGTAGTATCAATCTACTCTTCTATTCTTCTACTTATAGAGCTAATTTTGCCAACTCTATTTATTAAATAATTCATTCTTTCCAAATTGACATATTGTAAATTCCCATGTATATGCTCCATTTCTATATTCTCTACCTTGTCTCTTTGTTCTCTTTATCTATTATTGTTCCAGAACTGTGCTGTTGTAAATTCTATGGATTTGTTATATGGCTTAGCCTATAATAGGAAAAGTCTTCCCTTTTTGCTTTTCTTTGAAAAATCATATTCTCTCTATATTAAACTTTGTTCTTCCATGAGGAAAAAAATTCTGGATCTTTCACTTTTACCTGCTTCCCTATGATCAGATTCTTGGTAGAAGTGAGATGTCACATCCTAGCTTTAAACTTCTTCTGACTTCCCCTTTCACCTTGCCTTGTTGTCGGCCTTTCCTGGTCTTCTGGCTACACCTTGTTTTCTATTATTTTTTTTCTTTCCAGCACTTTTATATTTAAAATTTGAAATGTGAAATGTCTTGTTATTAGAGGGATTGTCAATAGATTGTGAAGCATTTAAGCTCATGGTCCATTTAAGTAGAAGAGAACAGAATGCTTGAGCCAATGGATATGCTTACAACCCTTGATTTTGGAGATTATGTTCTAACCCACAACCACTAGAGTATATTTCTTTAGTTGTTTCTCCAGTATGGGTGATGGGTTGTGTTCATCTAGCCATATATCTTCCTTGGCCCTGCCCAACAAATATCGTGCATTTTCTAAAAGTTTGTCTAAGGCTTAAGAAAGTGATGTACAGTTAACAGATCCATGTGAGGATCGAGCCCATAACCTTGGCCTCCTTAAATCCTATCAATAAATGAATTGTTTACAGATAAAGCCAAGAGGAGAAAGAGAAAAACAACAACAACGAGATTGTTGGAAATAGTGATGTTTGATAACAAAGTAAGCTGACATTCTGGTAATTACTGAACTTTCAGACTACTTTATCAAAAGTGAGATTTCAACCTGAGCTTATCGAATTGATTGACGATAAAAAGCCTGTTATCTTCTTGTCAGTAATTAGGTTCTGTTGAGGAAGTATTGTATTATTTTAAAATGCAATAAATATTTTATTTCCACTATATCATTCATTTATTTCTGCACTTTTCCTACTCCCAAGGCCCCTGTTGCATTAAGATCTGGGGCAGAAATGTACAATGAGTAATCTAGTCCATTTTGGCAAAGTGATAGTTGTTTGCAACATAGAATATCATCTTTCATGTTCCTCTCCAAGTGCTTCTGGGATCACTTTCCTTCATCACCGATTCGTAGGAAAAGCTTTACAACAGACTAGGTGTTTCACTCTGGATCTCTCTATATAATGATTAAACAAGAAAAAAAGGTGCATTTCTTTCAAGGACAGCTTATCTCTTGAGTATGAAGCAGTTAGGCCTGCTTTGAGCCTGGTCTCAGTGAACTGAAGGCATAATCTGTATTTCAGAGAAGGCCAGTTAATTTTGGTGTGTGACATCACCACAGACAGTGTTCCCACTTCCAGCAAAACCTTTGGCAAATGCATGCTGTTGTTAATTAGAAACTAGACCAGTAAATGATGATGGATGCAAAAGCATGCCAAAGTGAGGGGACAGTAGTACAATCTTTGTATGCAATAGAATTGCTGTGAATTTCAGTACAGTAAAACATGTCTGCGTCTCCTTGTATTTGGAACTCCCATGCTTTGGTTCATTGTCAGGTTACATGTCTCTCACTGTTTGAGCTGATGGCACTTGAAGAAAGTGAATATGCTTTTTATGAAATATTACCCCTTTGGTTTGAAGATAAATGACATGAAATTGTATCTTTACATGTGCATTTGTGTCTTTAGAAATAACAGTCTACACTGAAAATATTTGTACTGCAGCAAGACGGGAAGTTTGCAGTCTTTGAAAATGTGTCAAAGAAGTCAATTTTAACTGAGTAGTATGTTCGTTTTTTAAAAATGATTTTCCCCCTGGCAAACCTAGCATCGTGGAACCCTAAATGCAGTAGTTTGCTAGAGGGCAGGCTCTCTGTTCACATACATCCTGCTGTCCTTTTTCACTGTTTTATTTTTCATGGTGCCATCAAGCCATCAAGCTCATGGTTTCTAAGAGCTGCTCTTGGAGAATTTTCTTGTCCCCATCTGGTCTAACCATGTTGTTCCTGCTCTTCCACTAGCCTCTCTCCTTGGGGCTCAGGGCTGCGATACAGATGGGAGTAGGAAAGATTCAGAACTAAATAATGCATAATAAACAGAAAATGGTAAAATGGAAAAGTCTCTGGCTTTTGTGCTACCATGTCAAAAAGGGACATTGTTCATAATAACAATTGCTGGCATTGAGAACTCACTATGTGCTAGACACTGACACAAGTGGTTCCCGTGGATTATCTCATTTAATTTCCATAGCAACCTAATGAAATTAGTATCCCCATTTTATAGTTGTGAAATGAGACCTAGCCAAATGAAGTAACATGTTCATAAAGGTGGGAAGGAGCTGACATTTGAATTCAAGCCCATCCTAATGACTCCCTAGTCTACCATCCTGTAGTATAGAGACATTAAACTTTGAGTTTCCTGGGTCACAAACCTCACACAAAAAGTTTAGTTAAAAGTACACGGTATTCTAGGCCACAGTCAGTGTAGCTGTTTCCATTGGCTGAATGGTAGTCACCTACTTGGCCTGATTTCAAGTGTGGCAGAGAGACCCACCTGCTGGTTATTGCCTGAAATTTCACAATTAGGGATTTCCTCCAGGAATGAGAACACAGTGAAGCCTAATCAGCCACTAGCTAGCAGATTTTGTTTTTCCTACAGTGTGCTTTTTCTAAGTGTCATTCTTTAGGTCATTTGGACTTTAATGTAAGATTTAGTTGTCTACTAAAAGTCTTAAAAAATCTTTTCAGTGTATTCTGTCCTTTCAAGGGATATAATAGTTATAGTTCCTGGAAAACCCAGGTATGGGTTATGCTATAGTAAAAATATCCTAAATTTCAGTGGTTTGCAACAACAAAGCTTTTGTTCCAGCTCATGCTATGTGTCCATGTTTATTGTAAGTTATTAGGGACCCAGGCCAAGAGAGAAGGAGAGATTGTGGTGGGTCTCACATCAGCAGTGAATTGCTTTTGCCCTAAGTGATATATGTACTCTCTTATAGGGTATTGGACAGAAATAGACACATAGCCCCAAATTGCCACAAGGGGACTGTATTAGTTTCCTAGGGCAGCCATAACAAATTGCCACAAACTGGGTGGCTTTAAAACAAAAATTTATTCTTTCACAGATTTGGGCTGGAAGTCTGAGATCCAGATGTTGGTAGGATTGATTTCTTCTGAAGGTCTGAGTGAGCATCTGTTTCACGCCTCTCTCCTAGCTTCCGGTGCTGGCCAACAATCCTTGGCATTTCTTGGCTTGTAGAAACAGCATTCCAATCACTCTGTCTTCACGTGGTGTTCTTCCCTGTGTGGGTCCGTGTCTCTGTTCAAATTCCCTTTGTCTTATAAAGGCACCAGTCATCGGATTAGTGCCTACCCTAATCCAGTATAGCCTCATCTTAATTGCATCTGCAGAGACCCTTTTTCCAAATAAAGTCACATTCACAGGTACTAGGGATTAAGATTTGAACCTATCTTTTGGGGGGACAAATTCAACCCACAACAGAGACCACGAAGTACAATTGGACCATGAGGTTGGAAAGGAAGAGACATGGAACTATATGGCAAAGGGCATCAGTGACAACTACATTCTCCTTTGAAATCTGAAACTGAGACACTTCCTTTCAGAAGCTGCTAGGAGTTTAAGAAAGAGCAGCTCAAAGACCTAAGACAGACTTGGCCATGGATGTAAACCAAATAGCCTGACTGGCTAAGAATGTTTGAATAACGCAGAGATACTATCTGGGGAAGGAGCCACAAGGATATTTATAGTATCTGTGGTTTGAGGTCTCTGCATATCTTCTTATCTCTGCCACCTCATGGAAGGAAGTGAATCAGAGCTTTTGTGAGCAAAGGGATGGAAATAAAACCAAGTCCTTTTACCTGACTGGAGCATTTTGTGTAGGATGTGAGTATTCTTTTGCTGGTGATTATGACAGAAGATAACTTAGAGATGAGTAAGATAAGACATTTTGGTGCCAGGGCTGTCTCAGGGTTGAGGATCTGTCCCAGAGAGCCTAATTTGATCATAAACAATGATTTTGCAAAAATTGGTGGAAAAATTCAGGATTCATTGAAAAGTTGACAAGCTGTATCTTCGGTTAATCATTACTCACGTATCTTTTAAAATAAAATTGCTTTGTGTTTAAATTCTGCAGTTTAAGGATGAATTATATTTGAACAAATAAACTGTGGGAAATCCATGGTAATAAATGTCTCTGGGGTTGGGAAGCAGTCTGCAACAGAAGTTTGTTTAAAGCATCCGTGAGTCAAATCCATGGAGTTTGGGTCATGAGTCTAGCGTAAAGGATGATGCTGAATCCATAAATCAAAGTGGCAGCAACATCACAAGAATACCGTGTACCTAACTAATATGTGGGTGGTTGGGATGTGGGCAGCATGCTTGACATCTGCCGAGTGGCAAAATAGAGTCATTAAGATCAGGGTCTCTGAAAACAACCTTTATCTTGGGCCATCTCCTGTTACAGGATGAATCTTCTTGTGGGTGGACCCTTGTCTATGGCCTTCTGCAGCTTGATTGCGTATCTCCCTATTGCCTATCTCCCACGGTTTTAGGGGGTTGGGGTTGGTGGTGATGAGACCTTTTATCATCAGAATCTCAAATGTCAGCAGAAAATGACAATGTAGTATTTCAGGAGTGGAGAGGATGGAGCATGTGGAAATAATGGAAAAGAGCTACAGCTATGGCATATGGTGAGTGGCCTAGATCTTAAGGAGTCAGCAGATCATCAAAATAAGGGGCTACGAGATGGAGTACAATGACTGGGAGACAGCAGAGCTAGGTTCTAGGCCAAGCTTTATCGCCAGCCACTTATGGCTTAGGCAAGTTGCTTATCTTTTTTAAAATTGAAACAGAAATTTCCTAAGCTCCTTTCTAGCTGGAAACTACTACGATTAAGGACATTTGAAACTTTCTGTTCATCAGTATATGTGGTCGAATATGTGTGGTCATGGAGAATAGGTAGTCCCCAAAATCAGGGGACAGCTTTATTTCGTAAAACTACCAAATGTTTATAAAGGAGGGATATCTCAGGTTTGGCATTAGAACTGCATAGAGAGAACAAAAGAAAAAAAATAATAAATATGTATTGAATATAATAATAAATACTTATTGACAGACACCGTTCTAAGTGTTTTCTCTGCATTCAATCTTTATACAATCCTAAAGCAGGAAATGGAACCACAGAAGGTTGAAATAACTTGCCCAAAGTAACACAACTAGTGTAAGGTGGCCTGACTATTGAGCCTTTGTCCTAACCCCTTCCTCATACTGCTTGCCATGGATAAATACATGGACATTAGCTGGTGAAAAAAAGTCAGGACTTCATAATGGCCTTGGAAGTCACTTAAATTTATGTGTTCACTCATTTACTCAGCATTGCTTCACTGTGCACTTACTGAGTGCCAGTCACTGTTCTAGACTCTAAGGATATAATTGTGCTCAAGAGAAGCCCAATTCCTGCCTTCATGGTGTTTTCAGTGTAATTGAGGAAAATAGGGAATTAGACAGCACTTAGAATACAGTGTGAGAAATGCTGATACAGGTGGATACAATTAATGATGTGTGTGTGTGTGTGTGTGTGTGTGTGTGTGTGTGTGTGTAGGGAGGTCATCCTAGAAGAAGTAACATTCAAGCTGTAACTTAAAGGATGTATACCAAGTGAAGGGAGAAGGGAGTTGGTGAAGAAAGAAGAATGTTTCTAGCAGAGAGAACGAGTGTGAAGAATCTAGAGCTAGCTCTTAAACTTGGACCGGTGCTGGCCTGGCTGCTTCAGCATCACTCGAGATTCTGATTCGGTAGGTGCAGGATGGGGCCTGGGCATTTATATTGTGAACAAAGTGGTTTGAATGCCAGGCTGGTTTGTGAAGCCTAAATTTTATACTGTTTTGCATCCAGGAGTCACACATGCAGGCAGGGTGGGTCAGAGGCCCCAACTGGAGGTTCAGAATCATTTTGGAAGGGGGCAGGAAAAGAACCTGGGAAGATATAAAAGATTGCAGCCTCTGAGGGAGCTTCCTGCTCTGGGTAAATGTGAGTGGTATCTGAGACAGACAAAAGCTGGACTTCCTGAGAACAGTCTGGGAGTGGCTTGGGCCAGCCCGGGGGGCCATAAGTTGGAGGAGATGCTGAAGTGACATAACAGGACCTCTTTCCTTCTTGTTTGAAAAACTGTATTTTGGGAAGTGTCTAATTCTCAAAGACACATGACAGAGTTACGTCATGGGATGAGTAATGTTCATTTAGATGCCTCTTTCTCATGTGAACTATGTGACAGGTGTCTGTTAGTATTGTGACAACAACTGTAGATATTTTGCATTGACTTCATAGGCCAAGTGCTGTGATAGCATATCCCATTTTTACCAATAAATAACCCTAAAGGGGGTGTAAATGAGATAATCATTTTTGATGGTCTCAGTGACATCTCTGTGCTATTCTTTCTAGAAATCAAGAAAGTTCGTTGTTTAATCTAGTGAAAAATATATCTGAAGTTGTATTTGAGTTAATTTCAGAGCACTCATGGAAAAAATTCATTTAAAAATTTATCAGTTTGTTTCTTTTGCATTATGGAACTTTTTTAATATATAAAAGGGTGGAAAGTATAATGAACATCTATATGTACTCTACTTACTTTAAAAATCTTTCACTTCCATTTCCTTCTCTCTTCTCTTTATCACCAAACCCCCTCCCGTAACACTTTTTCTTGAACCTGGCATTCAATTTCCTTTGTGTTCCATTTAAATAATGTTTTAAAATATCCAAATTACTGTATCTTTTAGGGTTATACACTTACAAGAAAAGAATAACATTTAGGGCATTTAAAATATTTTTCTATGTATGTGAATGGCCCTAAAAATATATAGTAATTTGGACATTTAAAAATATTGTTTAGGGGCCTGCCCGGTGGCACATAGATTACCTGCGCATGTTCCGCTTCTCGGCAGCCCAGGGTTTGCAGGTCCTGGGTGGGGACATGGCACCGCTTGGCACGCCATGCTGTGGTAGGCATCCCATATATAAATTAGAGGAAGATGGCCATGGATGTTAGCTCAGGGCCAGGCATCCTCAGCAAAAAGAGGAGGACTGGCAGTAGTTACCTCAGGGCTAATCTTCCTCAAAAAAAAAGAAAAATTATTTAAATCATAGCTTCCTGTGCATATCTTTCTGCAACATTTTTTTTTGCCCAATGTTATATTTTGAAGATCTATCACTGTTGATATATATTGCTACTTCACTCATTTTCATTGGTTTATAGTATTTCTCTGTCTAAAAAGACCATGATTTACGTATTCATTGTCCAATTGATAGGCATTTAAATTGGAAACAATCTAAATGTCAAGTTTGTTGACTGATCATACAAATCATTTATTCAATCTTTACCATTTATAGGTGCCTCTTTCCTCCATTTTCAATCATCATCTAAGGTATACAACCATTATTTCGGGAAGAAGATTAAAGAAAACCAGAGACAGCATTGCAATAACAACTAAGTTTGTGTGAATCCAATTACAGCTTGAACACTGTGTGCCTAAGCTTACAATTGGAACTAATGATGACTTTCTAAGTGGAGAGTAGCCAGTGAGCCATAATAAAGCTGCAGCTTGGGTCATATTCCGTAACCCAATATTTTCTAGCTCCAGGGAGTTTCTTAAAGGGGCCAAATAAATTGGTAGCTATCTACAGGAAAATATTTTCATATCAACTTCTTCAGGACAGCCCAACAGGTTCACATTTAAAAGAATTAGTGTAAGAACAGGTCACCCAATCAGATTCTGTCACACTCTTGGCCTTTTCAGTCTCAAATTCTGAATTTATGAAAGCTCTTGTTTTCAGTCATTCCCAATTTCCAAAAGGTTTTGGAAATATGTATTTCATGAGCGTGGAGGTAGATATCAATATGGCCTGATCTCCAGGGTGGATGTGGGATTATCATCCTCTCCCCAAAATATCTTCCACATCAGTTATCACTGAAGTTTCAAATGTTTTCACCAAAAGGCACCCCCTTTCTGCCATATGACTAAAGATAATGCTTGTTTAATGTAGGTGCCATAAAGCTTGGCAGATAACTTGTGAGTTAGATGACAGATCTGGGAACTTCAAATATTTAAAGGAGAAACCCAAATCCACAAAATAGAATTGAACTGGAATGAATGGAAAAATTGAAAGAATCAATGAAAAAGCATTAGACTGGGCCAAGTATATTTGGCAACCCTTCATGTGAAAAACATCTGAGGATTTTAGGTGACGATAATCTTAATGTGAGTCAACAGTTCAATTATTCTTGAAACTGAGAATGCAAACTGAAGGCTCTATTAATAAAAGTATAATTCCACAATCAAGGGAGGTAATCAGCCTATTCTACTCAGGGATTAGTCAGACAACATCTGGTGACAGGTTTGAAGTTCTAGAATGGGCATTTTCATTGACAAATTGATAAACTAGAAGTCTGGAAACTGACCAGAGTAGTGAAAGTTTTTGAAATAGTGGCATTGAAGAAGGGTTTTTGTGGAAACTAGTTTCTTTGTAATTACTCACAGATCTAGTGTCGTGGTCCTGTTGTTGACATAGAATACATTTGACAAATTGAACTGGAACAGTGTATAAATGTGACTTTTTAAATACAATATATAAGCTATTTGGTCGTTTATTTGGGGGTATATCTCATCATGACTTCTCTAGAAAGGATAAATTATAGATAGGAAGATGAAAAATGGATAAATTTCATATAATCTCCAGCCTGTTGATAGGGAGGAAGTATTTATTAATATCTGGAGGAAAACTGCAATTCAGGTACATACACTTTGAAAACTGAAAAATCCCTTCCACGAAGTTTATTTTTGTGGTTCATATATAAGACTACAATGTGAAAACAATGTTAGGACGGGGTGATGGACCCCAGGTTTCTACCCTATCGCTTTTCTTCTCTCCTCTCAGTGGTAAACAGAGAGTGGACATGAATGTGTCCTCGTTTTGCAGCAGAGTGTAAGATCGTGTTGGGGAAAAGATTCCACAACACAGGTGAAATTACTTTTGAGGCTCCCTTTCAAATACGTTTTTACAAAGAAAATTGATCACAAGAAAAACATTTGAATAATTGTTGATCGTAATCATATGTTCAAATGCACATATGAAAGAGCATTCATTAACTTTAAAAGTAGAATTTGGGGGGCAAACTTACAAAGGCAATATATTATAGTGAAGTATAATGTCTTAAGATTTGAAAAACCTAAAGTCAGTCTCCATTTAAGGAAACCATTCACTGAATGTTATGCTGAACTCTCTTTAATAGGATTTTTCTTTACTGGTTTTCTGGAACGGGAACTGCTCTCTGAGCCCTAATCTATTCAATTTGGTGAGGCCTCTAAAAATGTACATTTTTGTTGTACTTCCAGATGGGGATACCCTCCCTTTATGCCAGACAACCTCTATTCTATTGAGCTTTCAAAAGAGTACAAGGTCCTGATATTGAAAACAAATAGTTTTATAATTTTCCTCAATTGGAAATGTTGGTATGAATTTTATTTTCTAGGACAGTAGAGAGAGGTAATTTCAAAGCTATCGTAATACGTAAGATACATTTCTGGATTTATATTATTTCCACCTCTCTTTCTAATCTGAAGCCCTGTTGGAGCAGGTGATCTTCAGAAGAATGAAAGCCTTTTCTGGCCCTAATATAAAGCCAGTTCATACTTTCAAAATATTTTGTACCTGAAGCCCAGGAAGGTAGATTTAAAGCAGATGATGTTTTATTTACTTTTGATTTCACTTGTCGGCTGACCTAACTGACCTTCAATAGCTTTATTTAGGAAATAGCATGAAAACTGATTCAGTGGCCACTTCAGGAATAACATATTCCTTATTCAATCAGAAATAATAAAAATTGTTTTCAGAAAGGTCAACCTTCAAACTGCCAAAATGACTAGATGAACTGAAGAATTTTTGAAGCAGTTTCTCTATCTGCAAAAATGGGAAAGGTAATGCTTTTCTTCCTGGATTATTTTGAGGATTAAATGGTCTATAATGTTTGTGAAAGTGCTGAGCATAGTCACAAGTACCCAGGAGAAAGTAGCGAAGTAAGAATTTTGCTGCTCTAAGACATTCAATCACAAATAACAGAACATGTTTGTCTAATGGATGTAGAAACTGTTAATAAAATGTGGTAATGATTTATAAATAAGCCACAAAACGTTTTCTGGGTAATTACTGAAGAATCATTAACATTTATTTAAGTTATTACTGCTGTTACTCATTGAAGTATGTGTGTTTGTAACTTTTAAATTTTTACCATTAGGGCGAAAACAAGCAAAAAGTAATTTTTCTTTTCTGGGGCTTTAAACTTTAAACTCCTTGTCAGTAATCAGAACAAATGATTTTTTTAATTTTATATTTCTCTCAGTCACTTGACATTTTTGTAGAAAATAAAATATTTCTTAAGTTTATGAGAGTTGTTCATTTTGACTTTTTCCTCAACAAAAGGGAAGCAAAGCATTTTTTAGTAAAAATGCAAATAAATGAGCTCTGTTTCCAGGGACTACATAATATCTTTTCAACTTTTCAAGAAATGAGCAATCGAGAGCATGATCTTTAAATATAAACTGCTAAAAACTAATACATTTAATTTTTAATTTAAAATTCTTTTAATCTTATTAATTTCTTTTAAATTTCATGTTAAACTGTAGATAATGAATATATTGTCTGGTGGGCAAAATACTAAGCTATTTAATCCAAAATGTATATTTTGTGATTTTAAAACTATATAACCACAGTATCCATATAAAAGTTTTTATTTTAAAATCAACCATTCTCTCCCAAGCATGATAATAGTGCATTTCAATATAGTTAAGTAAATTAACTGGAAAATTGAACAGACCTAAGTAAAATCTATGAACAAAGACCCTCTATGCCTACACAGAAAATGCCTACGCAGAAAACAAAATAAGAAAACCTCAACTCCCTGGGGGAAAAAATGCAAGTGCCTCTGAGGGATTTAATGAGGAAAAAGAGAGTTCCAGAGACAGTAACAGGAACGGACACTAACTAAATACCTACTATGTATCCGGTACTTCTGCATTTGTTATCATGGTTAATCTTCCCCACAACATTATTCTTGGATGACCATATAATTTATTGTCCAAACAGGATACCTTTCAAATAAAATGCTAAAACAGGCTTGATATTGGAAGAAAAGGAGTGAATCGGAACTGTCTCACAGAAGGCGGAGCGTGCAGTCACTGCACAGTGTCCACCTGTTTCATGACAGGGAATCCTTCCTTTAGGGATTTCCTTAATGACCAGTCTTCCCAACATGCTGGAAGCATCAGAGTTTCTATTATTAGAGTTCACTCATGGTTTGTGCCACGTTTCTTTGCCAAATGAGGTGAAATATGTTATATTCTAGCCACTCAGGCCCGGAAAACAAAAATAGAAAACAGATTCTATATCTTGACCTCCCCACTCCATCAATGCAGTTTTTCCTAAAGCCAACAGGTATTTCCACCCCATTTTTCCCTCTTCTGTACACAACTGGTGATTGTCTCTGCTTTTTTTGTTTCAACCCAAGCAATGAGATGGAGATGTGTTTGTCAACTCATCTTAATTTTTATATCTTCTATCACTACTTCATCTGAAGCCAACCCCTCTTTCATATCATCTCCTCTCTGCTTCCTATGGTTCATGGACCAATGGCTTTTCTCTTTCTCAGAAGGCACTCTTCCTAATTTCTTAAACGAATTATGTTTCTTATTTTTCTGGTTTGCAACAACTGATAGTGACCCTGGCTCCCTTTGCAAAGAGTTTGGACTCCCTGTAGATGAGGTCTCAGAAATGAGTTTACCATGAAGCTAATGGAGCTTAATTAGGTCCTGTGCCTAATTTTGCACTTGTAATATTGTATTCCTTTTCTTAAAGTAACCCCCTAAAACTGTAGAAGCAGCAGACAAACCCTTAAAACCTGGACCTGGCCTTGGTAAAAATTTATAGATCAGGGGAGACAGAGATGCAAGGAGTAAAAGTAAAAAAGCTCATAATAGGAAGAGGGCAGGGTTTGCTGTAAAATGTTTTTAATTGAGGTTTAATTTGCATGCAATAAAATGCACAGATTTTAAGTGTACAGTATGGTAAATTTTGATAACTGCAGGCATCTGTGTACCACCACCCCAATCAAGATAGCTAAGATTTCCATCACCCAGAAAGTTCCCTTCTTCTTTCACAGACAACCGTTGTTCTAATTTTCATCCCTTTAGCTTAATTTTGCCTCTTCTCAAACTTCATGTGAATGGAATCATACAGTAAGTACTCTTTTGTGTCAGTTTTCTTTCATTTAGCCTGATGCTTTGGAGATTTGTCTTTGTTTTATGTATCAGTAATTCATTCCTTTTTATTGCTGACTAGTATTTCATCATATGAATATATCATATAATTTGTGTATCCATTCACCTCTTAAAAGCCATTGTTGTCTCTAATTTTGGGATACTATGAGTAAAACTGCTATGAATATTCCTGCACAACTCTTTTTAGGGCTATGATTTCATTTATGTTGGGAAAATACTAAGTGTGCAATTGTTAAGTCTTTTGATAAATGAGTGTGTAACTTTTAAAGAAAAATGTGTTGAACAATTTTCTAAAGTGTAACATACAACTGGCAAAGTTAAGAGTTCCAGTTGTTCCACATTCTTGTCAATATTTTGTTTTATCAGTCTTTTCAATGTGGGTCATTCCACTGTGTATATGGTGCTATTTGTGACTTTAATTTGCATTTCCCTGATGACTAATAATGTTCAGCATATTCTTATATGATTATTAAAGATTCATATCTTTTGTGTTGTGTCTATGCAAATCTTTGGCCATTTATTAATTTGAGTGCTTGTCTTCTTGTTATTAAACTGTAGGATTTCTTTATATATTCTGGTTATAAGTCATTCATCAGATATGTTTATGGTGAATATTCTTTTCCGTCTATGGCTTGCCTTTTCGTTTTCTTAACAGTGTCTTATGATGAGCAGCAGTTCTTAATTTTGATGAAATCCAGTTTACAATTTTTTTTAAGTTAGTGAATTTTGGGTCCTATAAAAGAAATCTGTCAACCTCAGTGGTTTGAGATGTCACCTTTATCATCTGCTAAATTTCCATAGGTTGTTAGGTCTATTTTAGGGCTTTCTCTTCTATCCCATTGGTTTGTCTTTCTGTTCACACACCAGTACTCACATTGCTGTATTAAGGAAGCTTTGTAGAATGTTTAAATATCAGGTAGAGTTTCCTTATAGCTCTTCTTCATCACTGTTTTCCTAGCTATTTTTGCATATCTATTTTTCTGTTTGAAGTGTAGTATCAAACTTGTCTAGCTCCAGGAAAAAGGACTTTTATTATGATCACATTAAATTTATCAATCAACTGAGAGAACTTACATATTGATGATATTAAGACTTTAAAATTAATGAAAAGGGATGTTTTCCATTTACACAGGTCTCCATTTATATCTCTTATGGGTGTTTTTATAATTTACCTCATAAAAGTTTTGAGGTTAACTGGCTAAATTAATTTCTGAATATTTATCTTTACTGTTGCTATTGTGAATTGAATTTTCTCTTCCATTTTATCTTCTAACTTGTTATTAGTTATATAAAGAATACCGATTTTACATGCTAATTTTAAATCTGCTACCTTGTCTAATTCTTTTATCATTTGAATTAGTTTTATCGTTGATTCTCTAGTTTCTTGGTATAGTGTCATGTTCTCTACAAAGAGTTTTATTTCTTCCTTTTTCATTTCTGTACCTCCAGTACAATGTTAAATAGTATTGGAGATAGAGAGTATTAGAGTTCTAGAGTTCTTGCCTTGTTCTTGACCTTAATAGAAATGTTTGTACTGTTTCCCCATTAAGTCAGATGCTGACTCTAAGACTGAGGTAGGAGTGTGTGTGTGTATAAGGAAGTATCCATCCATTCCTCTTTATCAAGAGTTTTCTTAAAAATAGCTGTTAAATTTTGGCTAAGGCTTTTTCACAACAAATTAAATACTTTATTTCAGAGATGGATTTTTTCCATTCTAGAATTTCCATTGGTTTCTTTGATAGTTTTCATATTTCCCCTGAAATCTCCATCTCTTTATTCAGAAATTCATCTTTTCTTATAGTTTAAGATTGATGATAGCTTCTATTTGGCTTTTTTAAAATCTTGTACGCCAATTCCAAAATCTGTCTTGTCAGTGGGTCTGTTTTTATTGATTTTTCTCTTGACTGAGTCATATTTTCATGTTTCTCATTATGTATGACACACTGAGGGCACTTTGGAGTCTGTCATGTTCCTCTGAAGAGGGTTGAGTGTTGTTCTCGTGGACACTTTGATCTCTGGCAGATCACCTTGATCTTCTGGGGGCTTGGTTTCAGGTTTTGATGGAGTTGTCCTATATCTGGTTTGCCCTTAATCTAAGGAACGTCTCCTGGTCATGGAATGTTAGTTTTACTCCTCAAGTGACTGAGGGCTTCAGTGGAATGACTGAGGTGTTTGCCAGGCCCCTCTGAAGTGGTGTGGCGGGCAGCTGCGAAGTTTCTGGTCAGCCCCTTCAGCCTTCTATGTGTTGTTTTTCCCCTGGGCTGTTTGGAGTCTTGCCGTGAACACGTGCAGCTAGGAGGCATCCAAACATCTTGAGAAAATTTTATGCAGATTTTGGGACTCCCTCCTGTGTGGCGTCTCCTTTCAAGGAGTTTCCTCCCGGATTTACAGCTTTTCTGAAACCCCAGACTCTGATATCTGATTCCTCAGTTGTTGAGATGACCATTTTCTGCTTGAGTTTGAGCCCTTGCTCTGGAAAGAATGGACAGAGCTCTTAGAGGAATAGCTGTATACATGTGGCTCTCATTCAGTGTTGTTTCCTTCTTCCCAGTTCCTGTCTACTTTTGCTCACACTCCGATACTTCCAAACACACTTAAAAAAATATTTTGCCTAGGATTTTTTTGTTATTATTAGCAGGATACCATATAGTCTGATACAAACGACAGTACCATTACTTGAACCCAGGAGTCTAGAACCAAGACTAATCCCAGCGGAATTAATTCCAAAGTATGTGCTAGTTCCTTTTTACCACATTACCTTAGCTACTTGATTGGTACTTCCTAGGTGTGAGAAATGAGTTTTATCTTCTGGTCGTTTTCCAAAGCTAGATTGCCAGAAGATACATGGTAGTCCTCTTGGAGTGTGGTAATAAGCTAATAGTTTGACTGATTTTAATGAATTGATTGGTTTTGGATAGAATAGTTTGGAGGTGCAACCACTTTAAATATTTTCTCCCGGACTGATCAGTCTCAATTACCCCATGGTGGTTTTCCTTACTTTGGTAAACTTGCTTGCTGCTTTTATGCTGTTTATGTACAGAATCTGAAGCCAAAGAATACCATATCTTCCCACGTCTAAAAGGGTTTAAGATACTTACTATTGAAGCCCCAAGCTAGTTTCTAAATATTCGATTCTAGTGGATTCTACTTGATACTAGACCTTGCCGAGATATTCCTCATGTTTATAAATTAATTTGAAGGTTTGGAAAGTATATGATAAATCTATAAGAGAAAAACTTACTTACAAAAAGATTATTTGCTTATTCTTTCAAATAACCCAGTTTATGGGTCCCAGGGGCATAATATCAGACTAATTTATGATTTCTTTCTCATATTATTTCGAATGGAATAATGGTGTATTCAATTTTGGCAATTGTCTTCAGAGTTGTTTCATATCAGTGATGAGGAGGCAGTTTTATCTGCAGCTTCATCAAGTTATAAACTGTTTGGTATGAGTCATATAATGGGAAGATTGCAAAGGTGTGTTCTATTTAAGAGTACCCAGTACACGAGAATTTAACTACTAGTTGTTAACGCTTAAGAACGGCTACTCAATTTATGAAGCATTATCTTAATATTGGTTTTATCAAAGTGGTGTTCTGATATATTGCAATAAAAGGTAATCTAAAAGAGTTTGATTTGCCAAACTTCTACCCCAGGTTTCAGGGGAGCGCCTGGGTTTACTGCATCTGTGATCACCAATCCATGCTAAATAGCAAATCTTGCCAAGGAGGAGAGCTGACCCCAGGTTCCCAGTGAGCCATAACCATGTCTCATGTCTTTGCAGACTTTTTACCTTTCAAGATACCATTTCTTTGCAAACTTATTAATATACTTTTAGGTCATTAAAATTTATTAAAGTTGCTTTTATCCATAATTTTTGAGCATCCATAATCTCTTTCCTAATATCTCCTATAGTTCACTTCATTCCTAATGGCAGTTAAAAGTTCATGGTGATTGTGTTTTGTATTGTGGGGCAAAATTCTATCATATTATCACCAACAATTGATTTTTTATTCAGTAATATTTTAAGGAGCTCAGTATTGGTATGGATGTAGAGTATAAATTAATAGTGGGTGAATGGTTGGAAAGAAAAAGATGCATAGAAAAAATATAGTAATTAGGGTGTTAGTTGGTGAGAGCTTGAACCAATGTTATTCTTGTAGAAATATAAAGGAAGTAACATTTAAGATAATTAAGTTAAATTAGAGAAATAACATTAAATAATATCTAATCAGATTTGGTAACTGAATGAAAATGGCTATGGTGGAGTGGCGCAGGGGGAGTCAATTTGGGGAGAAAGATGACTGTTGAATAAGAAGAGGATAGCTAAGAGAAAATTCAATTTGAGATAAAGGAATGTAGTTTAGGGATGTGGCCGGGGATAGAAATGCATATTTGGGATTCATTTTCAGAGAAGTGACAGATGAAATGTTGAGAGTGTATAAAATGGGATTAACCATTATCTGTAATAGAGCAAATGATGTTACGGTAATTCTGCGGCACAAATTTATAGAAACATTTTGTCTTAAAATATTTTAGTATGACTTATATCCCTGGGTATATTTCTGTATTAGAAATTGGCCTCTTTTTTCCAGCAGTTAGCAACTCATGTATATTAACCACAGTATAGTTTTCAAATTTAAAAAGGAAAAAATAATCCCTTGGGTTCACTCTGCTCCTTGCTTATTACCATTCGGTGGAGACACATGAGGAAAATGTTAAGCAGATTTAATATTAGAGCTTTGATTGATTCAAGGTCTCTCATCGGTGAATTGCTCAGTTATGACTTTTTTCCTTTAATTTTATTACTGATTGTCATGCCTACTTGCAACAGTAACTTTTTACCTTTCAAGATACCATTTCTGTTGTCACAGTATGCTCTATGACTACAAAAAAAATAGTTTTGTTTTGTTTTATTTTATTTTAGAGGACTTTTTCCTCATTCCACATGTTTATCAATGCATGTTCCCTTTGGATCACATTCTCTGTCATTTCCTTGGTTAGTGTATCAGTGAGAAACTGGAAATTTGTAACCTCTTTTAGCCGTCAGATGTGTTATTTCCCTCTATGCTATGTATTTATGTATTGAATGAATTGGTTTTCAACTTTAAAAAGTTAGGAGATTTAACACACATAAATTTGGATTTCTAGCTGCTTTGAAAAAAATGGAAAATCTAATGATGCTCTGCATTTGCCATCTACTCCTTAAAACAGTGATATTTGTTATCTCAATTTCTGTGGGCCAGGAATCCAGGTGCAGCTTAACCGGAGGTCCTCTGACTCGGGGTCTGTCCCAAAGCTGCACTTGAGGTGTCTGTGGGGATGCTGTCATCAACTGGTAGAGGATCATCCAAGCTCGCTGCTGGGTTGTTGGAAGGATTCACTTCCTCTGGGGGATGGGAACCAAGGGGAAAGGCTTCTATTGGTTCCTTCGCACGTGGGCCTCTCCATAGGGCAGCTCATCACATGGCAATTTGCTTCACAAGAGAGAAAACGAGAAGAGCCAGAGAAAGTGCTAGCAGGACCAAAGTCACAATCTTCTGTAACCTAATCTTGGAAATGCCATCCTGACTTCTATTGTGTTTTTTGTCATTGGAAGCCTCGCTAGTCCAGCCCACACTCCTGGGGAGGAGATTACCCAAGGACGTGAATGCTACGGGGAGGCGTTTTCATCTGTTGCTCATGGTTCCTGAGTTTTCCCTGCGCAGCTGGCCGTATGAGTTCTGACTGGCTCCCAAAAGTAGGTCAGGAACTTTCTGGTCTAAAGCCGACCTCCTTCAATCCCTTAACCTGTTTATGTTCTCTCCTGAGATTCTACATGCGATCGAGTTTGTGATCCCAGTTATGTCGTTGTCACTATCTATTTTGTAGAGATGTTTGTTCCACATTCTTCCCTTCTCTGCCCTGTGGAGACAAAAGAACCACATGGAGTCAGAATAGTAGATTTAAAAAAGACCAGATTTAATATTGACTAGTTGGTTAACATATACCGCTTAGTTTTTCAGAAGTTCTTTAGGAATTCTCCAAATTTTGGTTCAAAACTTTATTAACATAGACGTTTCAATTATTTAGAAACTGTTGAAGAAAAACTACTAGAATGTGTTCTGTAAAAGTTGTCACACTTAGAAACCAGCAAAGCTTAATTTTTGTATTTCTGGGTAAAGCTTCCACTTTGCACATGCATTTTAAGTTCTTCTAAATGTGTTATTAATTAGAAGCTTGTGGCACTGTGTTGGTCTTTTAAAAAATTCTATAAGATTCTACATGAATGCTCAGTGGTATGATCAAATTTATGAAATTTTGCAACAAAAATGAAATATATGATTAAATTGATAATGAAGTAGACATAACACCTTAACTTTTCTTTATATCCCCTGATTTCACATTTTTTGGTTCATCAGAACAGAACGCATTCTCATTGACTGACTTTATAATAAGTAAATTTTTAAAAGCATGCACTTATTTATGTTAATAAAAGGCCACTTTTAGCTCAATTGCAGCATTGTGTAAGAATTCACTTGAGCAGAGGGTTTCAGCGCTACAAGACAAACAAATAACATTGAAAATCACTGAGAAAAACTAGTTTTCCTTTGGGTTAGATAAAGAGACTTTAGCAAGAGCTATTTCCAATAAAAGCTTTATTATTCCTAACCCAAATGATAAAATAGCCAGTTAGAATAAAAGCTTGCTTTTCTGTAATAGCTAGAAATATTATTTAAAATACAAACTCTGAGGTACAGCAATATATGGAAGTCTCTTTTTTAATCACTCAAGATTTGAATATACCTAGTGTAGTTTTCATGGTAAAGAGACTATCAGTTATCCAGGTGTATTGGTTGCTATTTAACAACTATATTCAATTAAGCAGAGCTTTTTATTCCCTGACCATACCATGCTACAGAGAATTTACTTTATAAAAACTATGTCTGCACAATAACCCATGTAAATGTTTACCGTGATTAATTGTCACTATTTTTAGGATATAACTTCAGTGATAAATGGTAAAAAGCATCCTTTGTATCCACAGGGATTCCTTTTGTTTTAGCCATTTTTCCCTCTATGTAGAATTTAGTAGAGAATTGTGGCAGCTATGGGCAGTAACAATATTAGCTAGTCAAATATTACTCATATTTCTTATAAGTCTCCATTATAACCTGGATTAAAGATTTTTATCACTTATGATGCAAAATAAATATCTGGCTAGTTTATCTTATCTGACCATTAATGAAAAGATTCTTATTTTAAGAGCTCACAATCTAACTTTTTTGATGTGAATTTCAGTTGTGCAATATTTGTTTTGAAAAGAAATTTCATAAATTTATCTGAAATTTTACCTAATCTAGAATTATTTTTATTGAAGTATAATTGACAGTCATTTAGGATTACTTTTGAAATAATCTTCCAAACAATTTATTAACATTCTGTAAAATCAAGTTTCATGACCTTATACCCGCTACTTGGAGTTCTAATTTGTCCTCTTAATTTTATAGGAGAAAAACTGAGATCCCGGGCATGTAAGCAATTTGCCCAAGGTCTCATAGCTGTTTAAAGATAGACACATTTTTTCCTGATTCGCGGACATGTCCTTTAAGAAAAATGGAGACTTATTTAGGCCAAGTCTACACCTCTTGTCAGCTCCTGCCACACCTGAGGCTATAGGGTCCCTTCCAGGAAAGACTGTCTCCCTTCTGACTATAGAAATTCTTGTAAGCTCTGCGCCCCCATCATCTGCTTGAATCCTCCTCACTGTCATCTGGTGTCCTTGTATCTTATCCTGCTGCTGCTTCATACTCAGATTCCAACTGTCTCATTCAGGACAGACACTTAGGCCTTACAGGCTATTTCTGCATCCTTCCAGGGGGTGCCTTTCACAAAGACTACCACGTGAATGGTGCCCTCCGACAGTGTGCGGAGTTCAGCCTGCACGGCGGAGCATCCTTTAGCCTGCTTGGGTGGACCAGTTGTTTGGATGATTTTCCTTCCTCTCATGCTTCTCCTCCACGTCCTTGTCTCCACTGCAACCTTTAGCACATGGCTAGCGTTAGCCTTTGAGATGCCCATCACCTTTGTTCCTGCTTCTCTGAGATGGAGATGTCAGAAATGTATTCTGTGCTCTTTCTAATTCACCATCCTGAGAATTTATTTCCTCAGTACTAGAAAAATATTGGCAAAATAAATTCTAACCTTTCAGGGAGATTGTGGTCATTAGTAGTATAATACCTAGGAAGTGGTTGGTATTCAATAAATAATGCTCATTATCCTTCTTTTAGTACAACTAATTAGTATCAAACTGAATTGTGGCAATGCCATTTATGTATGAATTAATACAATGATTATAAAAATGTTTCTCTCTCCTTAAAGCAGGTCCCACACTGAACTGAAAATGTTTTGTTAGCCTAATTGAGTTACTGTGTGTTCTTAAAAGTAATTAAAGTACATAACATAAAAAAAATCTGTAATTTAGTTTTTCAAATTCAGACTGCAATTACTGCTTTAATTAGCCAACATTGAGATGTTCCTATGTGTGCCTGATAGACATGAGAATTGCCTGCATGAAGGGTGGACCAGGATTGTTCATAAAGAAAATATTTTTTTGGTTCTATGTTGAGAACTATACTACAGCTGCTACCAGGATCTGTTTTCTTGGGAATTGGCTTTCTTCTATTGTCTTTCTAAATTTGGGTCCTTTTCTCCTCACTCATTATTTCTGGTCTGCCAACTTACATCCCACAACTCCTTCAAATTAAAACTCAGAATATGATGCTTCCAAGAAATTTTCTATATTTATTTGTACCCAGGTTCATGAGTACTTGTGTCTGAGTTATTGGATGCTCAACACACAGAAGTGCTCAGGAATGCTCCTATAATAGAATTCAGGAACCATAAAAACGTTTTCACCTTCTTATAGGGAGATGGGACCCACCAAATTCTGGGGTCATGCACATGTCTCTTTTCCTCAGCATAACCAATGCAAGAAGAGTATAGAGGAAGACCACTTTAGAATTTATAGACAATAAGTGGTTTGATGCAAGGCACATGCTGATTTGTCTTCATAGTTGCATACCATTTTGATTATCCATAGCAATGATTTCTAACCCCTCTTTTATCCTCTCCCCTTTTTTCCTAACTTCAATTTCATTCAGATCTCCAATTTATAAAACATATAAGGTAGAGCTCCTGTAGTTGAATCTGCATTTTCTTGGCTGCTTTGAGCCCTTTGCTGCATCCCTGAGGCTCAGCTCACCTGTATGGCTTTGGGATACTCCATACCCAACTCTCTTGATCAACTGAAATATTGAAGAATCATCAGATAATTAAAACTGTATTTTATTCTGTCCACTGTATGCTCAGAATCACATTAGATACTGTACAAAATACAGAAAATTCTAAGACCTAGTCACTTCTCTCCAGGTGCTAATTTAAGAGACAAGATAAACACACATGAAATGAGAGTGAACCATCAAGGCAGTAGATAATTAAGTATAACTACATTGCTGTTCTAGGGGTTGTTCCTATTGATACTCCTCATGTTTGCTGCAAAAGCCAAGTTAACAAGGTGCAGCTAACATTTATTCAGTGGTATCAGGCACTTTTTTTGCCCTATCCTATTTCATCTGGACAACAGCGCTGTTGTTACGTCTCTTTTACAGATAAGGAAACTGCAGCTGAGAAAGGTTAAGTGCCGTGTCCATATGCACCAGAGCTGGGTTTCAAAACCTGCTCGGTCCATACTCTTGATTGCTGCTTTGCTACCATTCAAGGTTGTCCACATGTGAGTGTGGAAGGTCTTTGCCTCTGGGGTATGATGATAGGGATGCATTTCTTCATCTGACAGTAGCAGTTAAAATACGAATGAGATCTGTGCTGTAATGTAACGCATTAGATATAATAAAAATAGTAGATCAACTGAATAACCTTTTGTATTTTGAAAGTAGCTTCATATACATTATCATAGATAATGATGGAATAGAATTTATCATGACAGGCTATAGTGTTGTAACAGCTATTGCTATGCTCATTGCAATGATGAAGAAATCTGCCAGAAAACTTGAATGACTGGTCATAGGCTACAGGGCTAGGGATAGAGCTGGGAATGGAAATCAGTATCCCAGACTCCTTTCTACCAAGTTATTCTTCAGAATTGGGAGACCGAGTAAAAAATAGACATTTTTGTGGGCTGCCCCAGTATTTTTATTAATAGCAATTTTTAAATCTATCACAATGATCCATGCTTGTCAAAGAAGTATTGGATGACAATTTAACATTGATTACTTAGACATAGAGACTTGATTGATATTTATTTTTTATTTTTTAGTAATCTTTCAAATGTCCCTGAATTACACTGGAACTCCTTAGTTGTTTGATTATATTCTGCTCCAAATAGCAATTGTGGGGGAATTCAAACCTGCTTGCATGAAACCTAGTGGCAGTCAACTAGACAGTTGTAGTAACAGGCAGTCTTTAGACTGCAGTCAATTAGTTCTTGGGTGTTAGTAAGTTAGTTAAAATAATTTTCCCCATTGGCTTAAAATTTCAAAGAGAGCCCACCTCAATCACGTGTTGAGCTCTTGGTCATTCACCCATGGCCTGATGGAAGGGAGAGGATGAGGGAATGATAAGGACAGAAATAGGAGGTATCCTACCAGGGCATCCTAATGACAAACCCAGGGCAGATTGACCTTCTGGGGAGGGAGCAAAGATGAAAGAGAAGTCAGAGAATATAGACAGCAGACTTGGGGACATTTTGGCTTCTTTACTCTGGTCACTTTGGTATTTTTTTTCTCAGAAAATTGCTGTATCTTTTCTTTGGCTGATGCCATCTGTAGTCATCCCACTCTTTTGAATATCCAGAGACTCTCCATCATTTCCCAAATGAATCCAGCACAGCTTCAGGACAGGAAAACTGGCCGCTTGAAGTGTTGCATTCCTGTTGTGCTACTTAATGTGAAACACCACACATAACTGACACTCATGAAACTATTCCCCTTACATCCTTTTTGGAAGCAGGCAAGGCTTATGATTAATACATTACAACATTTTTAAAACATTGATAGAACCTCTCAGGAAGATGCTAGTATGTGTACATTGTTTCAGAAGCAAAGCTAACTTTTGAAGGGAATTCAGAGGTGTTGGAGACATGAAAGAAGGGTTGAGGGAAAGTAAGAACAGTGTGTGTTTTCTTCCAAAACACAGCGTTAAAAACCAAGCTATGTTATTTAAGCCTTTTGAAACGTTAGTTCATTCGTTGTATAGTTTTCGGTTTGAAAATCAGTAGGTGATATGTTCTCTGCTGTTCCATCTGCTTGTAGCATTAGTCTCATATTTTGTATTTACCTAGTGAATTTTGTCTCAAAATCCATCATTGTGACTCATATTGTAGATAAAATCCTTCTGTATTCCTGGGAAGTCTCTGCTGGAGGGGACATAAGCTGGGGAGGCAAAGAGCGTGTGGTGTGGCCAATCAATCAGCCTGTTCCAGCGTGCTGGGTTCTTAGGCAGCCCAGCAGTAGTAGCAGTGGATGGTGGTCCATTGCTCTCCACAGCTCACCTCTTTTCAGTAATCTTTGGCCCTTATAACGTTTGAGCAAAATCCTAACTTGATATCAAATCTTCAGTATCTCTTTAACAAAAGCTAAGACATTCAGCCTCAATTCCATAAGAAAGCAGATGCTGTGGTCCAAGGAAACTGGCAAAGCAGCATAATTCCAAACAGCAGGTCCTAACAACCAGTCCAAGGGTAAACTCCTGAATCTGTACCTGAAGAGAGTTTTCTGTAGGAATGGAGGCTCTGCAAAAGCCTATGCGGTTGGTCAGTCCATGTAGGCTTGTCTAGAGACGCAGCCCTGATGTCATCATGCTGGGTGAATTCATAACAAGTGTGTTTTGTGCCTGGAGTGAGAGAGTGTGGGCAGCTAGTGCTCCCTCTCTGTGCACTCAGGAGGACCAGGGCTTGGGAGCTGCACCAGGAACACGAGCTGTTTCTTGTCTGCTGAGTCAGAGGAGGACGTGAGAAGGGACCTTCATCCATCACCAGGGTTGCTAAGGATGGAAAGATATTTCTGGGCCTGGGGAAGCTCCAGCTGTCTCCTATCTCTTCTGTTTATTTTCCCTGTCACAAGAGTGTTCTTGGGCTGCTTTAATCAGGAACACTCAATGGCAGTATCAACCATGGTAAAGACTGCATTAAAACAGCAACATATACTTCTTTGCTTTTGTTATAAATCATGCTTGGGAGTCAGAGTTGCATTTTATGAATTCTTTGCTCATTCAAACAACACTTACAGCATACACATGCTGAACTATGTAAGTTGTTGGGTGCTATGGATACAAAGACGAGTGAAATCCATATTCCCTGCCCTCCAAGAGCTCATAGTCCTCTAAAGAAATAATTGTGATACAAAGAGCACCTGATAAGGATTGCTAATCTGCTGGTCACATGGGAAAGGTTTAGTCTCCTCATCTGTAAAATGGAAATATTGTATGAAATGGTTTCTTGGCTCTTTTCCCAATCTTAAGTTCCAGGATTTCTTCTGACTTATTATCAATAAGTGTCATGGTTCTTAGAAATGTAGAATATTTTCTTTGATATGAGATAACATCATTTTGTCAGTTCAAACCCTACATATGCCCACAGTTAACAATCACTTGATCAGCAGGCTTATGGTAAGTATGCTCAATGCCTGTGTTTTAAGGCTTTTAAACCTTAGAAGTTGCCCAAGCTTGCCACAAATGTGTAAAACCTCTAGGTGAATCTACTGATGATTAGCAATTAAAAATGTTGTTATAAGCAGAGTGAGAAAAATAAAGTCCCAATGGAAAATCATCATCAAATTACCATTCCCATTTAATGAAGTATGTGGCAGTTCCTGCATCACTCTGGGGTGTGTGTGTGTGTGTGTGTGTGTGAGAGAGAGAGAGAGAGAGACAGAGAGAGAGACAGACAGAGAGACAGAGAAAGAAGCAGAGAGAGGGAGAAGAGAGAAAATAGCTAGCCCCTATAAGAGTAAAGGAAAGGAAATTGCATCTTTATTGATTTGGTTGTTGCTCTGATTCTTTGTCTCTGCCTAAGCAATTCTTTCATTCATTAACAAATTTACTTACCTGTCATGTGAAAGGCTGTTCTGTAAAATGCGTCCTGTCGGCTCTCATGGGCAAAAGTCGATTTGAAGTTACCTGCCAATCCCTTCAATTCTTAGTTTTAAAACTTACAATCTCTGTGACTCTAGACTTGGCATTTGGTCTCTCAGAGCCTCAATGTCCTCACCTATGAAATGGGGGGAACACTTCCCCCACAAGCTTGTTGTGAGGATTTAACAAGCATATATGTGAAAAAAGGTCACAAATATGCCAGCAGACTTCAAAGATGACAGGTGATGATACATTGGTGCTTGAAGACATGTCAGCACCTTTTCTTGCTTATTAACATTGGCTCCAAGTGTAGAACTGGCTTTTGTTGACTTTAGTCCTGTTTCACAGTCATGTGGAAGCCTATTTTAAAAATTTGTGCTAGAGAAGTTCTGCTTTTTTGGTTTGGGTTGCAGAAAATACTGATAATTTTGGATCACATATTCAAGAGAACTATGATTTCCAAGACTCTTTCCATTTATAAATTTTCCCTAATTATTGTTATTTACCTAATTATTTATATACAATTCTATTATATTTATAAATAAAATGACAATAAATCTATATCTCTCTCTAAATAGAGAAAATAGAAAGTTCTACCAGTGAGCTCATTCTGATACTCACTCTATTTAAAGTATCAAATGAAAGGATTCTGTAAGGAAGAGAAAATTCATGTTTTGTGCACGACAAAGAGCACTGGGAGTAAAGTCCGGAGCATGGTGATGAAGTCAGATCGCTACCTCTGTGTTTTAGTCAAGGCAGTTTTGGTTGTGACAGAGCCCAGTCAGGCTGGCTTAAGCAAAGGGATTTATTATAAGTCTGCAGTAGTCAATTTCATTGTCATCTAAGATCAGGAAGTAAAGTACAGCCAGACC
The DNA here is from genome assembly GCF_037783145.1 of Equus przewalskii. NCBI lineage: Eukaryota > Metazoa > Chordata > Mammalia > Perissodactyla > Equidae > Equus > Equus przewalskii. The sequence continues at coordinate 17,963,140 of NC_091852.1, forward strand.
CGGTGAGGATCAGAATTGGAAAGCCAGGTATGAGGTCCCTCTCTTTTTTTCTTCTAGGCTGCATGGTTCCCTTCATGTCATCTTCTCTCTGGTCTTAGTGTGTCAACTTCATTTTGTTTTCTTAACCACTTTCTTTTGCTTGCCCATATTGGTCATGGCTTAACAAAGTCATTTCTTGGTCCCACAGACTACAGTGTAGCCTTTCATTTCCAATGCCTACATCCAACTGACAACAGTTTCATTGGTTCAAATTCTCAAGACAGTCTCATGGGTTGTTGGTTGATTTGGGGTCAAATATCCATGCCTGATCCATTTAGTAGTTTTCGCTTGGAAGGTTACAGACAACAAACCAAATCTAGTCAAACCCTTGCTTGTTTGGTAAGCTTGCATAAGATTCAGATACATTTTGTCATCTGAAGAAAATGTAGATAACACTACTTTTTTCAAATTATAACATAAGAATCAAATAAAATAACTTAACGTGATATTGTTAGGTAAAGTATAAAGAGTTCTGTAGCAAGAAAGACTACTCTTGGGGTTAGTGGTTAACCACTAGGCAAGTTGGAGTGTTTGGCAGATGCTATTCCTGAGACTACAAGTATTCCTCTTTAAATTCATTCCAACTCATTTTAAGGACTTAGCCCCAATCATGCTCTAAGATATGAAGGCTGATGAAATGGTTTCTCTGAAGAATGAACAGAAACTACACTGTATTTAAATTGTTAGGTTATGAAAACAGAACAAATTAGTTTGAACTGTATAGGAGAAAAAAGATAAAGCTATTTGTGTTCCCTGCTGTTGAAACATGTAATATACCATCCAATCTTGACATTCAGAATGTATTACTTTTTTACTACAAAGGGCAAAAAAACTTAGAAATATCTCAAAAAGGTGAATGAAAGTGACTGATCTTTTTGTCAGTAAACACTTTATTAGCTGAACTATTACCTTTAACTTGAACTAAGCACTTCTTTTTATCAAGTCAGTGTACTTAATTTATAGTTTGCCTTAAAAAAATTACTCTAATTTTTACATTGGAAATGATGGGATCTGGGGAGAATTGCTTAACTATGCAATTCGTCATTTTCAAAATATATAGGAACTTAGACATCAGCCAAAAAAATAATTTAACTAGTTGTTATGTTGCTTTTACATGAAATCCTGGGCTAAATGTCTCCCAAATGTAGCTTATTTCTTTAATGATCTCTATTGACCCCATAAAATATAAATTGGAATAAGCTAACTGAGTCATCACTGCTCTCAGAGTGTTGTTCATGAGATGGGAGTTGACATTTTTCTTGTAGCCGCCTCATTTACACAGAACATGCTGGCATAGTCTAACTCTGCTGTAACCTGAGGCAATATGACTGGCTGAGATGTCATTTCTGGAATGATATAGCAGGTTGGATAGCTAGTTATATGTGAAGATGCTTAATGAATTTTCATTTCAGAAAATGTACTGCAATCTTGCAAGAAATATTTTAAATAACAATATTTTATCCCAACAACTATAAAATCATCATCTAATTGGATGAATCATTTGGATAGTTTGTCTATATGTAAATGACCTGTGCAAAATTCCCCCACCAAAGTTCATTTAACACACCACTGGGGTCTCTCCCTACCCTCTCATATGGCTTATAGTCAGATAAAAGACAACTGATTTTAATGATCTAAAATATTTAGAGAGTTAAGACCACTGCTAAACATATAATGGAATCTCAAACAGGTGAAATATTATGGCATACCACTATTCCTCACCTTCACAAAAAACCCAAGTTGTCTATACAACCAAAAATTATTTGAGAAAAGCTTCCGTAAGTCAAAGTTCCTGCCCCAGCACATAGGCTACTTTATCTACAACTTTTTATTAAACGTTTAGTTCTACTTCTGCTTTTTTCCTACAAAGCGTTTATGTACCTATTAATCTCTATTTCCTCACCTCATTTTTCTTCCTTCTGTGATATCTTCCAGTTGCCTGCTTTTAAACTTCTTCTCATATATGAGTGACATCTCCTCAAGTAGGTTATGGGCACCTGAGAGTAAGGACCACTTTGTACACGTCTGTATGTGCTAAAAGTTGCTTACCAAATTAAGGTGCACGTACTAGCTGCTTAATAAACATTTTCTAAAAATAATTAAGAACATTTCTCTTTGTAGACAATAGCTGCAGCTTGGACCCCTCAGCAGCTTATAGGAACTTTTAATCTCCCACGTCTAATAGATTGTATTTACCAGGAAGTTCTTTCACAGTAACTATTGTCATTTAGTTGATGAAACCTATATGTAATACACTTTGCATCTTGTTAGCAAATGCATAAAATTTTGACTCTGTTTATTTTTGTGTTCCTTGCGTCTTACGACCTATTCTAGGACTGGGAAGTTTCATATATAAATGCTTTATATAAGATGAAAGTGATATGTATATTCGTAGTTTCATGTTACTGATTTTTCTATTTGTATGATTTCAACTAAGTAGTTTAACAAGAGAGAGAGATAATCCTTTGCTTCAGGACAATCAATTTAACTGCACTTGTAAAGGAGGTTAGAGAGGCAAAGACTGAAGGTGGAGAGACCAGTTTCAAAGTAGTTGGTATAATCTAGGCAAGAGATATGATAGGTCCAGGTCTAGTTTAGTGACGTTGGGTTGGAGAAAGGTGGATAGAGTCAAGAGATATTTAGTAGGTAGAATAAAAATTGTTGGTGGTTCTATTTCAGATATGCTGAGGAGAAAGGGGGAATGGTTTGTGTTTTGAAAGGTCTTTTTGGCTGCGTTGCAGAGAATGAATAGAGGAGGCTGGAAGAGGTGTGGATTGACTTGCTAGGGAGTTATTGCAGTTCTCAATGAAGGCAACTTGGACTCAGACAAAATCAGTGGAAATGGGTAGAAGCAGACTAATTTGAGAGAGATACTGTGTTTAGAAGGTAAAAAAATGAGAATTGATGATGGCTTAGATAGGGGAGAGGTGTCAACAAGGGGCCCTATGTGTGGGTAGCTGGATGAATCACTCACTGAGATAGGGAATTATGGAAGAAGATCTTGTTTGGGAAGAAGATTAAAAGTTTATTTTTTGCCTGTCGATTTTGAGATGGCTTTGGAACAGGCAAGAGGATTTTTCAAGTAGGTGAGTCGATATGTCCGTCTAGAGCTCTGAGGGGAGGTCTGGGCTGGAGATACACAATGTGAGTCCTTGTGTATAGGTGGCAATTAAAGGCGTAGGAGTGGATGAAGTTGTCAGAGAGAAAGAAGGCTGACTGTTGAGCTGAGAAAAACTTCAGCATTTATACACTGGGTCTAGGAAGTTAAACCTGCAAAGGAGACAGAGGAGGAGTAGCCAGTGTTGGATACTATGGGGCAGGAGCAAAGAAAAGACGAGTGATGAAAAGTATGCAAGATATTGATAAAAGAGAATCCTCTCTTGTATCTGACCAACATTGATATTTCCTTATTTCCACCCTAATCTATGTTGGGCTGATCCATTCTTGGAGACTTTCCTGATAAGCAGAGAATTGTTTCATGAGCAGTTGTTCACTGCTTAGACCATAGAAAAATATTTGCTTTTCTTTTAAATCAATATTTCAAGTACGTTTGCAATACCGGAATCGCAGAAAATATAACTCTAGGATTACCTTTGCTGTATCCTGCTGCTGTTTTTAATAGACCTTTCGCACCTTGGAGAAGAGTATCTTCTGGGATGGCTGTGGCCTGGAAGACACACCGCCTCTTACTCAGATCTCTATCCTTCTACTGGAAGCCTTATTGGAGGTTGTGTTTTAATGCTCCTTGCTCATATGTTCAGATCATAACAGTACAATCCTTAAAATAACAAAGTACCAAAATATAAAGTCTTCTCATATTTGGGATTTTGTAACTCCTCCATTTCAGGCATCTCGGGGATCAGCAATGATGGCACAAGGAAGTTTGTTTTCCTCCCCTCTCAAAATTTCTTTCCCATTTTATGCAGTAATAGCCCCAGCCTAACTGAGCCCTAAGGGCCATTTGCTTGTTGCCAAAGTAGTGGAATGTCTGAGGCTGATGTTAAAATTTTTTACTAGTAATATTATATTAACTTAGTAAGAATATTATCTTGTAAACTGCATGTATCATTTTCCATAGAAATAACTAGGAATCCCAACTCTTATTTTACCCACTGAGAGTTCATCATATGGACAAAAAAAGTAAAATAAAATAACTGTAGGAATACTGCTCAGAAATAAAAAGGGAAAACAAAGCAATTCAGTGGTTGTTGGAGTTGGGGGTTTGGGAGTGGGGGTGGAGTGGCTAGGATGGGTGACCATGGGACAGGAGGAAACTTTAGAAGGTAATGTTCGTTATCTTAATTGTGGTGATGATTTCAAATGTCAAAACTAATCAAATTGTAGATTTTAGATAAGTAAAGCTTACTCTGCTTCAATTATACTTCAATAAATTGTTTTAAAAAAACCTAAGTAACTCAAGAAGAAAAAAAATCTATTTTAACGTTTCTTCCGATTGTTGCTTTCTATGATTCTCTTATTTTAGAGATAAGAGGACTGAAGGCAAAGGATAGTGTGTCTTATAAAAGTTATTTTTGTGCTTAGCACTAGGACTAGTTGGTTATGATTACCAATTGCTAGTTCTCAGCAACTGCCGTTCTAACGGAGCATCTCCTCCTTCTCTTATCGGGTGGGAGAAAGATGCTCTGAAGTATTAACATACTTGTTGGTTGAAGGAGAGCTGTATATGTTGTGAATGCAGTATTGAAATATAAAGCTCTTTACTTACCATTCAGATGTCCTTCAATTATATGCAACAAACCTCATTATTAATGTGGAGTTGTGGAAGTCATGTCCAAATTTGTAACAAGTCAAAATTTTAGATTTTTAAAGAACATCATTTTAGATGTCAAAGACAGTGATGTATTAATGGAATATGACTATATTTTGAGTTAAGCCTCTGTTACATAATGTCTCATATTTTAAAGACCCTGATTTTGACTGCTTTTCAATAACTTGGAATTCAATAATGATCAAACACATTTCTGAATTATCACAAAATCTGTATTAACAGACATTGCTGACAAAGCATCACCTTGTCCCAGTCCATTTTGAGTGTTGAAGCCCAACATTCTGCCTGCAGTTTTTCCAGGTTGTATCTACAAGATGCTCTTTTATTTGTGTTTCAAGCATTTGGTCAGAGATGGGCTAAAATTTAATGAACATGATTAATGCTGTTTTTGATAACTTTTGAATATTTTCTTAAAAAGTATTTTGTTAGGTGAAAGAATGAATGAGAAGAACAGCAGTTCAAAGTCCTGTAAATGAGTGGTTTGAAGGACCAAAGATGTAAGTAGAATTAAAATGAAAGGGGTTTTTGCTGTTCTATATTTTGAATAATTTATCTTCTTGACCCTATAGAAAACACGAAGTTGTTTTTATTTATCAATCTTAACTTTTTACTTCACAGGACATTGTTAACATTCTGGCCCAAATATTTACGATTTCTTTTCCACTAGAAAGATTTGATTAATCTTTTTTTCATGCATTCATTGTGGGAGCCTTTAATCTCGGCATTCACATGCGTGCTGCAGTGCAGATGTAATATGACAGGTCAGAATTATGTCCTGGTTGTAACAGTGCATCGTTGACAAAATAGAATGATAGAAACCAAACAGTAGCACAGGGAATATGGTTTATGTAAAAACCTCAAAATCTTCTGTGCCTCAAAAAGTTGAGGATTCATTTGTATAAATTATCTTTTATAGAAAAAATACTTTAGAAGTGATATTGTAGAGTTGTGAATGATGTTGCTTATCTGAAAAGCGTAGTAGTCAGTTGACTCACAAGATATTTTTTCCTTTACAATGTGATTCATTCTTGTGGGTTGTATCAGTTTTCTGTTGGTTCTGTAAGAAATACCCACAACCTTAGTGGCTTAGAACAATGAAAATTTACTATCTTAGGATTCTGTAGGTCAGAAGTCTGACATGGGTCTCACTGGGCTAAAATCAAGATGTGAGCAGCAGGGCTGTATTCCCTTCTGGAGGTTCTGGGGGAGGATCCATGTCCTTGCCATTTCCAGCTTCTAGAGGGCTGCCCTGCATTCTTTGGCTCATGCCCTCTTTCTTCCATCTTCAAAGATGGTAAGGTTGCATCTCTCTGTGACCTCTTTCTGACTCTTACCTCAGCCAGAAAGTTTCCCTTAAGGACTCATGTGATTAAGGTGGGCCCACCTGCATAATTCAGGCTAATCTCCCTTTCTCAAGATTCTCACCTTTGATCACATCTGCAAAGTCCCCTTTGTAATGAAGGGTAACACACTCACATCTTCCAAGGATTAGGGTGTAGACATCTCTGGAAGGCCATTATTCTGCCTTCCTTATGGATGAAATACTAGAATAGCTAGAAACTAAATCAAACATTTATGTGAATTACTTTAAAACTGTTAAGGAAAAATAGAACTAGGTTAATAGACAGTTTTTAAACCTCGAGCTTCTTGCTTAGGGTATGTTTAGAATCCGCAGGAAAATGACAATAACTATAGACCAAATAACTAGAGACCAAACATCTTCTCAGCAAGATGTTTTTGACTTGAAGAGATGAAGCTATGATATGTGAACATCAATAGAAAGGCAAGATTTAGTTCTAGCTTTTAAATTAGCAAAATAAAAAATTCCACCTTTCACAAATCTTAGTTGATAAGGAAAGGCAGATTAGTCTTTCAAAATCTTTGAAAAACATTGCTGGATAATATCCTCTTTGTTTTAGTTAATTAAAAGCCTTTAATTCCTTATAGAATCTTTTTAAACTGTATTTTTCTCACTTAAATTGATTTTAATGAGCTAGATAAAATTAATACTCAGGCGAACCTAATACACAGCTGCAAGTACAGCTGGAATTGATTGTCTTAAAATTAATTGTAGTTTGAAATTCAGAGCTCAAGCTAGAAAATCAGTGACAGGTGAATAAAGCAGAGATCCAGACAGAGTGGGAATATATTCACATGTCCTGGAGAATTCCTCAGCTTCCTATGTATAGAAAGTTTGCAAAATGCCTTCCTCCCTATGCTGATCCTTATAAAGGCAATAGCCGGTTTTACATACAATGAATAGCTGAATTATGCAATGGAATTGTTTGGTCTATTTCTAAAAGTTAACTCGTATGTGATTGTAAATTAACATCAGATTTGTATAATTCTCTTAACCCGCCACCTGGAGTGGTTGGACAAGCTAGAAAGAATCCAGAGTCCCATTGATCTCACTCTTCCTGGAATGTATGGAGAAAAGGGAAGGATCATGGGAAGTAGAGGTGGTCTGGTGGCAAGGAAGAGAATGAATGCTTATTAAACACCTACCCTGTCCCAGGTACGCTGCTTCATGCTTTGCACACATTGCCACAACTTTTTGAGTCAGTTACTATCCAGGAGAGATCGTTGAGACTTGGAGTGGCTAAGAACTTTGTGCAAGGTCAAACACCCCCTCAGCAGTATAGCCTGACTTCAACTCACATAGACTTGACTCCAAAGCTTTGTCTTTCTCATCACCTCCATGCTGCTTCCTGAACCTTGCGACCCATTTTTCTGCTGCCTCTCCTTAAATAGAAGTTACTGTGTGCCTTAAAAAAAAACAAGTTGAGTCCCTCAAAACCTCTGACACTGACAGGTTTACAGGATTCCCCAAAGCATCCCAGGGCCCCCAAATCAGAAAAGCCTTCAAATCATGGAGGTTTCCTTCTTCTAGTTGTGTGATTCGTTCACTCCCGTAACCTAAGGCCTCACTCCCGGTTAGGAATCTCCTCTGGGAGCAGATGGACTGTGAAGTCTGGCAGGCCCTCTGCACATGATGGGGCGGAGTTGTACTTCAGATCTTCCCCTTCTTATCAACCTGCTCTTGGAGCACTCCTGCTTCTGTATCTATTTCTCCCTTCTTTATACCCATCAGGGGTTATTGGGGTAGGATGTGGGGCCAGAATCATTTTTCCTGATATTAAGAGAACTTCTTCAATAATGTGGACTTTGCTGAAACTAGAGGGTGAAAGGAATTATCATACAGCCTACTGAAAGGAGAAAAAAACGCTTACTTATTGAGGAGCAAGGAAGATAGGAATATGTGGAAAATATGTTTGATGAAAACAATAGAGATCTATGTGATAAAGAATAATAGGATAATTGTGTTCGTGGTATGTTTATCATAGGTTATACTTGAATTATCCTTAAGGCCAATATGGTATGATTTAGAAACCACCTATGGGGGTACTTAAGATGCAGGCAGGCTTTACTTGAAAAGTTGTTCTTTGCAACTGCATAATGCCCAACAACAGGAATATGGTTAAACAAATTGTTGTATCTCAATGTGATGTCCTCAGTCTTTAACAGTTTATAAAGAATTTATAATGATGTGACAAAAAACTTCACAAAAATATTTTAAACACAAAATGTGAAGTTAGGGATATGATTTTTTTTAAATTATGAAAGTGCATGAAAATTCTAAACAAAACTGCTAAAATGTTGATAGCGGTTGCCTAGGGAGTTCTGGTTTCTTGCTGATATTTTTTTCTGCTTCATTATCTTCTCCCAATATTTACAACCGGAAAAACAAATAAGGTTCTGTGATGAAAAAGAAAAGCAGAAGATTTTATGAGTGTTTTCAAGTGACCAGGGAGGAAACAAGAGATCCTTCTGGCCAGATGGGACTTACCATTGTTGCAAGTTAATTGATGTGGTAATCCTTCTGTTTAAAGCCAGTGAAGATCACATAGTGACTGTAGAACTCAACATCATGTTATCTTAGCAACAGGAAAAATAATTAGAGAAGTTATGCAACAGAAATTTCTCAACTGTGATAAATCAAGAAAAGGAATGTCAAGAATCATATAAAGCATATGTTTTAGGCATTAAAAATGTTATATATTTGTCAAAACAATCATAAGTTAATGTCATAATTTTAAGTAAAATATGAATAGCATCTTAATGAATTTGCTATGTTCTACTTTTGTAATTTCTTTGCTATAAAATTACCTGTTTGAAGAACCACACAGGTCATCCAGAAATTTAGAAACCAGCTATCAAGTATCAGTGCATCCTTTTTAAAGCTATTAAAGTAGTAGATTTGGGTATTCATATCAGTAAGCAGTGACTGAGATTATGTACATTCATAAAGATATTACTTTTTAAATTTTTAGTGTTTTATTTCTTTTAAACAGATTTTTAAAGAGCAGTTTTAGGTTTACAGCAAAACTGAACAGAATGTGCTGAAAGTTCCCCTATTTCTGTATACCTCCTGTCCCCACACATGCCCTGCCTCCCCACTATCAACATCCCCCACCAGAGTGGTACATTTGTTACAATGAACAAACGTTGATACATTATTATCACCCAAAGTGCATAGCTTATGTTTGAGTTCAGTCTTGGTGTTGTATATTCTATGCGGTTGGGTAGTTATACAATAATATATATCTACCATAATAGTATCATGCAGAATAGTTTCGCTGCCCTAAAAATATCTCTGCTCTGCCAATTTCTCTCTCTCTTTCTCTTCCTCCTGGCAACCACTGATCCTTTTGTTGTATCCATAGTTTTGCCTTCTTCAGAATGTCATATAGTTGGAATCATATGGTATCTAGCCTTTTAAATTGGCTTCTTTCATTTAGTAACATGCATTTTAGTTTCCTCCATGTCTTTTCATGGCTTGATAGTTCATTTTTTTTCGGCACTGAGTAGTATGCCATTGTCTGGCTATACCACAGTTTATTTATCCATTCACCTACTGAAAGTGATCTTGGTTGCTTCCAGGTTTTGGCAATTACGACTAAGTCTGCTTCAAATGTTTGCAGGCTTTTGTGTGGACATAAATTTTCAAATTCTTTGGGTAAATACTGAGAAACATGATTGCTGGATTGTATGGAAAGAGTATATTTGGTTTTATAAGAAACCGCCAAACTGTCTTCCAAAGAGGGTGCACCATTTTGCATTCCCACCAGCAATGAATGAGAGTTCCTGTTGCTCCACACCCTCACCAACATTTGATGTTGTCTGTTTTTTGGATTTTGACCTTTCTAATAGGTGTATATCTCATTGTTTTAATTAAGTTAAATTGTTTCACCTTCCCTATTGTCATGTGAACCGTAACATCTTTTCAGACACTTATTTGTCATCTGGATATCTTCTTTGACAAAGTATCTGTTTAGGTCTTTGGCCCATTTTTAAATCAGGTTGTTTGTTTTCTTGTTGAATTTTAAAAGTTCTTATATTTTGCACAATAGTTGTTTATCAGATGTGTCTTTTGCTAATATTTTCTCCAGGCCTGTGGCCTGTCTTCTCATTATCTTGACAGTGACCTTTACATAACAGAAGCTTTTAATTTCAATGAAGCCTGGTTCATCAAATTTTTTTGTGTGTGGATCATGCCTTTGATATTCTATCTAAAAGGTGATCGCCAAGGTCATCTACATTCCCTCCTATGTTATTTTCTAGGAATTTTATAGTTTTGCATTTTACATTTAGGTCTGTGATCACGTTGAGTTGACTTTTGCGTAAAGTATAAGGTCTGTGTCTAGATTCATTTTATCGTGTACGGATGTCTGGTTGTTCTGGCACCATTTGTTGAAAAGACTGTGTTTTCTCCATTGTGTTGCTGGTTCTCTTTTGTCAAAGATCAGCTGGTTACATTTATGCAAGCTCTCTGTTCTGTTCCATTGATTTCTTTATCTATTTTTTCACCAGTACTACAGTGTCTTGAAGAAATATTACTTTCAAAACTGATAGGAGGTAGAGTTCTTTCTACCTGTGATACATATTTTCTACAAAATAATTGTTTTCTTGTGGAGTATGTCTCTCTAATGTTGAATTTAGCCCTCATATCCTAAAGAGCTTAAAGTGTTGAAAAAGAAGATGAATTTACAAAAAAATATACTTTCTTAGTGACAATTTGATTTCTCTATATCTATTTGTGTACAAGTTTTAAACTATTCAATTTTGCAAGAATAGACATAAAATAAATTATTAGAATGATATTAGATTACATTTTCTTTTTTATATGTTTTGTCACTCTGAAAAAATATGTAAGGAAAAAGAGAAAGAGAAAGAAAAATGTAACGTTATGATTTCTATTCACTACAATTCTAGAGTAATCCAACAATTTTTAGTAGGAAGTCTGTTCAAGAATAAAACTCAGTTGAGGAACAGATCAAGAAACTAACAAATCAGTATCAGATTAGAAACTATTTTAATTATTTCTTATAATTTTTTTAATTATGTCTCTTATTTCATCTCTTCTTTGACTAGCTCTGTGGTAAGGATAAATACGTCAAGCTCTTTCAGGTTGATCCTTCTTTGTGCCTACAATCTGGGTAAAAGGTGTTCTTCAGCATGTTGTCCTATGCTTGAAATCTCAAAACATGTCTGGTCAACTGGAAGTGATACAGCTTGAAAGACTGATTCATATTAGCCAAAATCATGAAAGACTGATTTGTAAGTCTTAATGCCCACTCATTAGTTTACAGTGGGACCTACACTTAGTATGATAACTGGATCAGTTAACTGAACAAGACACTCCCTTTGGGTGAGTAGAAGTACTCTGGTGGCCAAATTATAGATAGGAAGTTTGCTTAGAGTCTATGAAATTAGAGCAATGGGAATTGAATATTAACAGATATTTCTTTCCAGCTAGGGGAGCCTAATAATTTACCCTTTGTCCCTCCAGGGATTTTTCTGTTATAACTAGAGATGTTGCCCAGATCTCCCCTGAAATTTTTTTGCCCTACCACTCCTTTCTCTAGATTGTTTAAGGTTGTTGTGAAATACTATCATTAAATCATCCTTTATGACATGCTGGTTTCCAGTTCAGATTTGTTTCATTTTACTATGGGTTTGTTCTCCAGACTCTTAGTTTATTTTTAGAGCAAGATCTCTCTCTAGAAATAATAATGTAAGACAGGTTAAAATGAATTCCAGCTATTGTGTGTTGATTCTTACCTCATTTAATTTCATAGATTGTCACACTTTGACTTAGGGTTCTGTCCTATTCCTTTGGCTTGTTGTTTTCTTTCCCTATAGCATATTGAATGATAGGCTACCTAAAATCTGAATTTTAATTTTATGTTTTATTTTGACAGTTTACAAATATCAGTAGTTTAGAATTTTTGCTATCCACCTTAGCATGTTACACTCTTTCTTTTATGAAAGATAAGTTCTTTCTAACGGTTTGTTTTCCACTATAAAGTTCTTTCATAATTTGGTATATGGGCTGAATGGTAACGATAAAAAGCCTTCATTCAATTTTGAATCCCACAAATCACTTTTAGAAAGAAAGAAAGAAAAAAGCATGTTAAGGGAATCGTTTTGGTGTCATTTTTATCAATTCTGCCATGATATTTTGATGAAAATGAATGTGTGTGCATTTCGTTTGTAAATTAGCATGTCAACATTTAGGTCATAGGAAGTATGTCATTCTGAGAAAATGGACACAATGAATTAAATATTTAAGTTGTGTTTTTCCCTGAAGTGTTTATCAAATACAGTGTGTGATTCATGTGTGCATTATTTCAGAATTTCACCAAAATTGTAAGATCAAGAAAATAAGTGAAGATCCAGCATTGGACAAAAGCAGTTGTGCTGGATCTTGCCAAGTGGCTTTGAGTGATATGAGGTTATAGTGATGGCTGGGATCTTCTGCTTATATCTACTAAGTAATTAAAATGAGTTTGCCTTTCCTAGTCTGTATTAGGACATGTCCACTTTGCATGCATTAAAAATGAAACTATAGGGCCAGCCTGGTGGCGTAGTGGTTAAGTTTGCGTGCTCTGCTTCAGTAGCCCAGGGTTCACAGGGTCGGATCCGGGGTGCCATGTAGCACTGCTTGTGAAGCCATGCTGTGGTGCAATCCCAAATAAAGTAGAGGAAGATTGGCACAGATGTTAGCTCAGGGCCAAGCTTCCTCTCAAGAAAAAAAAAAAAAAAGGAAACTACTACATTGTATCTTTCTGGAAAAAAATATGAGAAATGTGTGTTTTTTATATTACTCTGAGCCTATTTTTATTAAGAATATCCGTGAAACAAATGAAAATTTTTCTATAAATAGAACACAAAATCAGAATATTTATGAAACACAGCGGAAAGTTTGTGTCCAAAACACTATAGCTGTAAGGAAATGGGCAATAGACAAGACTGTTTGTTGTGAGTCAGTTTGAAAAGGAATAAATAATCTGGAGAAGCTACACTGTTTAATGCACATTAAAAGATTAAAAGTAAGTTTCAAATGGTAATATGTTTATATCTCTCACACTAAGGCCTGTTTCTGTGGGTACCTCCCATGATGCTTTGGAACACGTGGCAGCACCTTTAAATATTGATCAGATGAGGGCAGGGTCCTACCCAGTGGAAAATTCTGATAGCCAATGAAAGTCCCAGTCAATCTCATGTGATGATGTGCCGGGTACAAGAACCATATGATCTCTGATAACCTTGAAGAGTGACTTTAAGGGAAGAGTACAATTTAAGGCCAGTGCAAGATCCTGACGCATTAGAACTGGCTTCCCAATCTTATGTTTCTAAAGACTGGGAATCAGTCAGAAGCACCATTGGTCTATATTTGCTTTCATTGAAAGTTTACCTTGGTTTCCTGTTTCTGTGGTTTCATGGTCTGTCTTTGAGCTTCAATTACAGAGCACAGCAGTACTGTTTATGTCAAAGGCCCCCATTACTTTGTTTGCTGAAGTGTAAAATAATTTTCACTTCGAGCCAGGACAAGTCCTACCTAATCTCCAACTAGTCCGGAAAAGAAGACACTTCGATCCTTTAATTTAAGGGTGTTAAATACTACCTTTGGGATAGGCATTTTAATGAAGTGATAACTGATCATTAAGTGGTTATGACAACTACGTTCTGCCTGACTTGCTAATAAGATGAGATAAGTGCAGTAATCACAAACTGATGTTTAAATTAGATGTATAAACAATCTTATTAATCTTCCCCTTAGTTCTCCTGGATTCGTGCTGAGAAATTCTGAAATAACCCTCTATCCTTAGGAAGTGACAATGTGTGAAAACAAGTGAAGTAATTTTTTTTAAAAAAGATAAGCATTTCTCAATTATCATACATACTTTCATATAGACTGTAAATATAATTTATTTTTATTGATTTTGGGGGGCAAGGATATTAGAATATATTGAAACTTACATAAACCTTAAACATTTAATTATTGAAATATGAGTAAAAGTCTTAGATAAAAAATATTTTCAAGGGGAAATCACATAAAGCATATAAAACTCTAACCGTAAAGCATGATAACTATTGCCACTTTGGGAGACATAAAAATCTCAAGTAGGAAAGTTAGATTAAACAACATGGTAAAATTCATTAATGGAAGAGGCCCAAATTGAAAATTAGTGGAAACCAATAGATTTGTGTTAATAGATGAGGAAAAGGCATCTAATAAACATTAACACAGATTTACAAAGCACTCAAAATATAAATATAAAGATACTTCCATAGTTAACATATGTATTCCAAAGCAATATGTAATTCTGCCTAGTTAAAAATATTTCTATCTATATAAAATGCAAAACATGTTTGCCATGATTATTTTAGCATAATATTATTTTTCATGTTTTGAGTGGTTTGACAAATGCAATATAATATTGGCCTCTAAGTATCAGTATTATAACCAGGAAAATTCATAGTAATTAATTTAAAATAACATTTAATGAAAGGCTCCAGTAAAGTAGATGAATACAAGGTAAATAATTAAACAACAAAAAAATGCCTTATTGGAAATAGTCATTTAGAAATGATAATGAAAAAAATCAATTCATAATAGCAGCAGTTATTGAAATTATATGAAATATCTAAAAAATAGTCTGGAAAGGGAATTTGCGTTTCTTATGAAACTTTACTGAGATAATAAAAAATAAATGTGACTAGACATACTTTTAGAGGGAAAACTAAAGTTCACAAATATTTCAGTGCATCCAAAATTGATCTTTAAAATGGTGCTTTTATCCAAGAAAAGATGTAAGTTCTTAGAAAAGAATAGGTAACTACTGAATAAATCTAGTTATAATACATATATACTGCCCCCACAAAAAAAGGGGAGAAAGATGAACTATTTAAAATAAATTGCTTTAAATAAATGGCTGGCAGTTTGGGGGACAAATTTAGTTAGATGCACATTTTATACAATTTACTACAACAATTTCCAAAGAATTAAATTACAATAAATAAATATGTAAATAAATATGTAAACATACAAGAAAATAAAAGTTAATATTTATCAGCTCTTAGATGAAAAAATAATCTAAATTTAAAAGTGCCAGAAGTCTAAAAGGAAAAAGATCAACAAATTTAATTATCTAAAAATTTTTTTGAAAGGTAGGCACTCAAAGAACCAAAATAATTAGGTAACTAAGTACAATACTTGAAAAACATTAAGAGCAAATATAATTTTTCTAAACACAATATATTTTCATTAATAATATATTTACTATATAATATTAAATATATAATATAATATAGAATAAAAATTATTTGTATAGGACATATTGATAAATATATTTATTATGTGCATATGTAATTTGATAAGAAAAGCATTTGCTTAAGTAGATAAAAGGCCAAGTCAAACATAAAATTCACAAAAGAGGAGCCATATTGGTAAATAAACATAAAATAGAGAAAGATCAAAGTACGTGTTGTACTAGGAAAAAATTAAAGGAAAGAACAAAGGAAACAGAAATAAAAATAAAAAGTAAGAGAGAAGAAAATGGCTTGTCTGGTGAGGTTGCCATGAAACCCCTAGTCACGCCTGTCCACAGACAGTCCACAGAAAGCGAACTTCAAAGACTATCAGAATTCACACAGGTGTTCATAGCCTTTGACCCAGTAATCCTACTCTGGCATTCCAGACTAATCCAAATGGAGAAAAGCTAAAATCATTAGGCTTATAGAAGCATAAAATGTTTAGCACAGCAGTATTTCTAGTAAAAGACTGGAAGCAAACTAAAGGGGGAACAATATACGCTGTGTTCAATTCTGTTTCAAAGTAATGTCAAAGGAATATTTTATAGGCAGTAACAATGATACAATAAGGAGAATATAGAAATAACCTTGAACGGAGACTTCAAGTTTTTTAACTATATATTTAAAAAGGAATATACAGAAGGTTTATAGATATTAGAATGGTGGATTTAATATATAACCTACTCTGTTTTCCAAACTTATTTGATTTTTTAATATAAAAAGGATAAACTTAAACTGAGAAATAAAGGGAAACTTTCTATATTGACGAAGTCTGTCTATTACTTATGAAAATATGAAACCGAGAGAAGGAAATGAAAAGATAAAACGTCTGTGGGGATGCTCCTCACACAAGGCAAGCAGGATTTCTCTGCTGAGGGTGCTGGTTACAAAAGGAGGGTCTGGAAGCCAATCTAAGTCGCTTGCTGTGTGGCTTGCAAGAACTAGCGTAAGAGAGGAGGGAAGATCCAGTCCTATTATAGAAAGTTAACAAATCTGCAGGGGTTTCCTCTTCGGTCCAGGATTTAGACTGCGGGATTATGATTTGATCTCAGTAGCCAAAATGTTTCTTTCCCACCTTCTAAATTGTAACCAACCAAATAAGCCTATGGTAACGGTTAGCAAGTACCAGAGCAAGGCCTTCTAACCCTCTGCATTTCTGCTTGAGGCTACACTTAAAACAACACGTGTATGTGTGACAATCAAACATCGTTTTTATTCACGGAAACCATCAAACCCTACAAGAGGATTAAACTATCAACTTGAAATGCAGAGTGGGAAAATTTAGTGTACATGAGCCACCTTTTTTAGATCTTCTCTTTGCAATTAGAGAAAATTGCATAAAAGCACCCTGATCAGGAATAAGCTATGATTGCGTAAGGAAATTTCTGAAAGAAAGAATTCTGGCACACGTGCAAGGTAAATCCTGGTTATAAGAAGATGTAACTGTGAAGAACAGGCGCCGTGACCTAAAGAAAGAAAATCGGGCAATGCTAGCTCTTTTCCCTCTTCTGAGGCTCATATTTTGCATGCATCCTTCTCAGAGGAATCCTGTAGAATGATTCTCAACCCTGGCGGCACATTAGCATCACCTTAGAGTACTTACAAATGCCTGACATCTGGCCCAGACAGAAAACAATTAAAATAGAATCTGGGGATGGGCCCAGGCGTCAGTATTTTCAGGTCTCCCTAAGAGGTACCAATATGCAGCCCATGTTGAGAACCAATGCCTTAGCGAAGTATCTATGGCTTAAGAGAGTTGTTTCATAAAATACGGGTTGCAAATAAAGACGTCTATGGGTCCTGAGAGGTAGTACAGATGAGTGGCCAGATTTTTTCATAATAATGTTCTCAGTGGCATTCAGTCAAAGCAAAAACTTTGCTTACACGTTAAACGTGTAGGAATAGTTTGTACTTCTACGAAAGAATACATTTACTTGCATTTTTCTTAAAACGTGTGCCCATTTGGGCTTATCTTTTGTTTGCACAGTTTTGACAGAGATTCAGGCACGAGAAATATTTCACTTTCTGCTTTACTGTATGAAAGCGTAGCACTAGGGTGACAATTCCTGTTAGCGGGCTACACTCATTGGCAGCTGCTCTTCAGCCTTGTCCTATGGTTATCATGCAGGAATGCAGACTGAATCATTGACAAATTTTCTGATATTTCAGATGAAGGCAGAGATTCAGATTTGCATGTGAGGTCACTAATATTTAAATATTGATAATTAATTTGATATTTTTAAAATCTCGGTGTATATGAACATTGCAGCCAAAGGATATGTGTGGGCTTTTTGTGCTCACAGACTAAATCTGGCTGGCAGGGTGGCAGTTCATATTCCTTGGTCTAAGGTAAATTTATTGAGGCCCCGTAATCAATTGACCTTACTACATCATTTGAGACAGAATCAGTCATTGCCTGAAAAGAAACATGATGGAGATTCAGTGACGAAAGATACCTGGTCTCAAAAATAAGGTCAATGTACATGGTCAGTGATAGACTATTGGCCAAAGAGATCTGATAATGAATGACCCTAAATAGTAACATGAAATTGTCTCTTACCAAGGGTGGAGTAGGTTCTATAGACTCTGGCGGGGCTTAAAGGGAACATAGAACTGTAGGAATACATGAGCCACCATCAGCCAAGTCTGAGGCCTTGAAACAGATCTTTACATTGTTGACTCCTGCATGGCTTGTTGGTGTGGAAACGACATCTCCCTCTTGTTAGCAACATGACCTAAGCAGCTCACTTAATCTATGATATGACTTTTCAACAGATTGGTTCTTGGGGAGAAAAAGATGTTCTTTTGCTAGCTAGACAAAAGATAGAATGTCACATCTACAGAAGTGGTTCTCAAACTTTAGTGCACATTAGAATCACCTGGCAGATTTGTTAAAGCAGAGATTGCTGCCCACACCCTCCACTCCCACCGCAGCCTCTGATCCATTGATGTGGAATGGGACCTGGGAATTTGCATTTCTAACAAGTTCCTGGGTGGTGCTGATTGCTGGGAACCACATTTTGAATGCTCAAGTATTGGATCTTTAATTGTCATTTCCCTCCTGACCTGTTTTTGTACCCTTTGTCTCTGAATTACTGGGAAATGGTATTTCAGTGTGTTTGTTAGTGTTCTTCTTAGAATAAAATAAAATATAAACGCTGCATAGAAATTATAAGGTTTCTCTTTATAGGACCAGCACTGATATTTGGGTTCTCTTTATAGGACCAGCACTGATATTTGGGTTCTATTAATTAGCAATTTTAGGAACCACTTGGAATCCTTTTCCTTGAGATCTAAGTTTTCCATGGCCATGAAAGAAAGCTGTTTGTGCACTTCTGAATTTCTTGGCACGTTGGCAGGGATGACGACTGGTGAACCCCAGAGCCCACTCATGCAGTCCAAATGGGTGTGGTTAGATTGTTTGGTTGAAAGTTTGGTGTCTGTCTTTTCTTTATGTCTTTATGTCTTTATGTCTTTATATATCGGATGCTATTTTCTGAGGTCATTGAATCATGAGGCGCATCCTGGATGCTATTTATGATTTCCTTGTGATTTTGATGTTTGTTACTGGAGTTGCCATTTGTCAAGGATTGACCTCATCGTTGAACTCTCTGCAGAGTTACTGAGAGACAGAAAGCATTATTATATTCAATTCAGCCAGATATTTTTTCTGTATTGTTTTCTGGAAAGGATACTATGTGTATTAGTATCATTTGGAACAAATCCTAAAACAAATAGGCTAGTGGTTCTGAACTCTGGCTGAGACATTTGAATCTCCTAGGCAACTTGGTGGGGCAGGGGACAATGCCTGGATGCCACCCTAGACTAATAAAATCTGTTGTTCCAGGGGTGGAGCCTGGCACAGTTATAATTTAAAATCTCCCTAGATCAGTGCTTCTCAAAATTTGGCCTGTGTCAGAATCAGCTGGAAAGCTTTTGGAGATCGCCGGGTCCCACCCCTAGAGTTTATGATTGAGTAGGACTGGATTGGGGACATAAGAATTGGCATTTCTAGTAAGCTCCCGGGTAATGTTGATGCTGCTGGTCCTGGGACCACACTTTGAAGACCAGTGATTTTGATGATTACAGTATGCAACTCCAGATAGCATGGCTTCTGTAGGCAGAGGTTGCCTTTTCTCTGAGCTCACTGTTCATCACTTCATTAACCCTGGCTTCCCTAGCAGGCTAAATAATAAGCCTTAAATCCACTGTGAACCTTTCTTTACAGACTAAAGTATTTTTGAGAGTTGTGCTCTTAGTTACATAGGAGTCCATTAAATTATATCGCAATTTAATTTTGTATAAATAAAACTATAATATCTGTATCAAAATTTGTCACTTTAGCCACTTCTAGATGTCTCAATCAGCTTCGAAGAGCTCCAACTTTGCTATTTTTCACTACGTTTTCCTGTAATTTTATTTACCAGACCCTTAAATTGGAGAAAAATAGCAACCACAGCATCAGCAGGCCTAAAATAAATTAGATCTTTGTGGGCAGTTTTCTGCATTATGCTCCCCTGGTATGATAAATTCAGTCATCATTTTATGTGGCTTCCCGTTCCTGGAAGGATTATTTTTACCAAAATGTCTACAGATCATCCTCCAGCTCAGTGAATCCTTGCAGTTTCCAAGTTTTGGTTCTTGGGCTTCCTCTGATCTGGCAGAATTCTAAAGGTATTTTAATTATAATTAAAGCTTTTAAAATATATATGTAGATTGCTTTCTCGCTGTACCAAGTGTCTGTGCCTCTCTTGCTAGTGTCATGAGAAGTGTAAGGCCATCCCAACTACAGTCATATCTGTATTCTCATCACTAGCTGAGTAGATTTGGGCAAATTTCTTGGTTTCTCCCAGCCTCAGTTTTCTTATCTGTAAAAAAGGAGAATAATCCCTGTCTCACAAGGATATTGCAAGGATCAAATGAGGTAAGGAAGGCCAAGTCCCCAGCATAGTGCCTCATGGAAGGTGGTAGCAATTTTCATGGTGATGATGGTGTCTAAGAAGTTTTTGGAATCCTATTTGTGGGGAGAGGAAACAGATCAAAACAAGAGATTCTCGCAAGCCACAGAACCAAACCAAACAAATCATGTGTAACTCCGTTCTGTCCCCACACGGATTTACTACACGTCTACCTTACTTTTGTTCTTCATTCTGAAGTATTAAGTATGCCTCAAAAGAGAACATCGCAGGCTAGATCCCTGCTCTAGAAAGTAACTATTCCAAATACAATTGCTGACCTAATTTTTAGTACTATATTTCATATTTACATGGTGGCATGACATATCTATTAGGTACCGTTTTTTTGGTGTGTTTTTTTTTTTAAAGATTTTATTTTTTTCCTTTTTCTCCCCAAAGCCCCCTGGTACATAGTTGTATATTCTTTGTTGTGGGTCCTTCTAGTTGTGGCATGTGGGACGCTGCCTCAATGTGGTTTGATGAGCAGTGCCATGTCCGCGCCCAGGATCCGAACCAACGAAACACTGGGCCGCCTGCAGCGGAACGTGCGAACTTAACCACTCCGCCACCGGGCCAGCCCCTAGGTACCTTTTTTAATATGGAGTCTTGGGAAAAATTTAGGTTTAACTACAAATGGAACTTGATTTAATTAAAGGATTACCTCCACAATAAAAACTGGGTTGAATTTCTTTGAAGTTTGTAAATCTTTGTTCTAATGATGCTGCTGATGCCCTGTGAGATTATGCTTATTTACAGCTGAAGTCAGTCCTTGCAATACAGATTTCTCATCTCACTGACCTGGTTTTGGAACTTTACCCTCCATGGAATGAGCTGGCCACATGCAGGAGGCTATGCAACTTGTCAAGCCTGGCACTAGTTTGGTAGAAATAAAGTCCATGTGAAAAAAAAAAAAATTAAAACCATACCTGGAGAACTCTAATTAGTCTTATCTTGGTGTAATTTAACAAAGTTACCATATTACTGTATAACTATATAATATCATTATGCAACTATATGTATGTCTGTGCAGACAATTTATTCTTAGTACATTAAGCTCGATTTGTTGCATCAATTATGTATGCAGTTTCTTCAAGTTAGGAATTTTCTACCGTGGTCCCCAAGATATGTGTGTCTCAGTGTTCACAGCTGTGTTTGTACATGTGTTTTTGCATAGGTCTGAAAGCATTTTTGGTTTTTATAATTCACAGAAACAAACCTTGAATAATCATTACAATATAATGAACATAGAGCATAGCTTTATTTTCCTTAAGTATTTCTGTTAAAACTCCATTTAAAATAACATAAAAACCATTATCATCTACCTTTTCTCTTGAGGTCTTAATAATAGAATTTAATTTTCTGTGTCTTTATATTTTAATAAGCTAGTGAAACAAACTAGGCTCTTTGATTTCATTTTGCTCAACTCGAGGTAAGGGCTGAATTTTCTTTTCTAGGATTGCTGGTTCCCCTTCTCTCCCCCTCGCAGAGCTCATCTCTTCTCGCCAGTGAGCTAAAGACCTAAAAGCAGCGACAGTCCAAGCAGTGCATGGGATTATGACTGTCCATATGAGGATGGCCCGCATATCTTTTATCTAGGTCCACTCTGATTTCTTGCCAGTTCTCCACTTCTCTGTCTTAAGATTCCTATTGAGTATTTCTGCTTCTCTTTTTTCTCAGTGTTCAAAAGCTAACATCTAGAAAAATACTGTAATATATTAGAATTTACACCGTAGGATGCAGACATACAGAAATTTGACTTTGTTTTCTTTAATTGCACTCAATTTGGTCATGGGTTTTCATTTCTATTGATGGTGAGGGAAAATAAGCTTTATCTTACTTTTCCACAGTAATTTATTTTCTTCCTTGATACAGTTTAGTCTTATATAAGGCAATGAGTCCAGGATCACTTTCTGCCATCCCCCTTCCCTTTCTTTCTTTTGGGAAAGAGGATGCTGAGGTGGAATGGATAGAATGTTCAGGATATGGTCTAGGCTCCCTCTGGCCCAGATGGGTGAGGAGACTAGATTTACTCAAAGTTCAGGCACTCTGTACACATTTATTTCCACTTCACTGTGGCCTCCAGGTATTCTCTTCTCAGAGTTCCGGATATGAGCTAGGGCACAGGCCCCTCAAGGAGTATGGACTAAGGGTTAGCAAGAAATAAAAAATAAAATTATATCAAATATTTCAGAATCATTTGATGTTATGACTTCAAATAAGCTTATGTGTTGCAGATCTTGCATAATGCATTTGTCCAGTATTGTTCCATGGAATACTTTGGTGGGATTTGGGCTTTCATATCAACTAGATAGCCCCACTTACTCAAGTAATCTGTTGGCCTTTGAATTTGTTTATAAAATAGTAGGTAATGAGAATGAATAAAATATTTACTAATATTTGTGGGTAAATTTCTCTGATCTCAGACATATGAAAGAGTATCTGCAATGACCTTTATTCTAACTGTGTGATTTAAATAACTACAGTTTATTTTTTAACTGTGTAGATTTCTAAAACTATAGTTACATAGAAAGCAGTTTAAAAAACTACCGTGTAGGAGTTGATTTGTGACACTAAATTGTACATTTTTGTTTGTTTTATATAGACATTTGGAGTTTATTATTCCCAAAGCTATGGCAATTATCTAAAGGCTTAGAAAGAGGGGCATAAACACAAAAGCTATTTCAATAAAGTTCATTCAATGCAGAATTGGTAGGGAAAATAATTCATCAGATTTCCTAACTATTGAGAAAACACCCTGAGGGCAAATCCATGTTTCCACAGAAACATAAAAGAGATTAATGTTTATGAAGCATCTACTGTATGCCACGTCCTACACGACTAGCTCATATGTATAGGATTCATTTAGTCCCTATGAGGTAGTTCTTATCATAATGAAGTGCTTTATAGTGAAGCAGTTGGCATGTGGCCAAGCTGGCATTAAAAACTAGATCTCTGCTCTACACCCCAATGCTAAACACAAAAATCACCTTTTTATAATCTTTCCCTCCATCTGATGAAGAGCAGGTGACACTTGAGTAAGGTAATATTTTTAAAAGCTAGTCATTCATGGAAAAAATTTAACCATATAATCAGAAGGTGATTAAGAGAATATTTTTATAGCATATTTTTCCATAAAATGTAAACATTTAGTCTGACTCTTCTTATATATTGGCTCAGTATATAACTTTGAAACTGACTATAAATAAGAGATTTTGAGGACAATTGAACACAATAGTTTGGCACAAATTCAGTGACTCTTGGGAGTTGGGAATAACAGTAATCCACTGAAGTAATGCTTCAGTAATATGAAGCATTAGTTTTCCCTCCTGGGAATTATTTTAGAAATAGAAAGATTTCCTTTCTTATGCTTCGTCCTATCCATAAGGTGAAAAGTTACTCATCGTACCATTCAGGTCCCCAGACATTACTTGGGTGCCTGTGGGCAGGGCGCAACACCACTGGCTCAGAAGACAAAGATGAATAAGACCTGATCTTTCACATGTCATCAGATGTCAACCCTAAACTAAAATGTTTCTTGGCACATGTTGCCCTGAGACAGCTCCCCGAGGGCAGGTGTGCTGTTGTCCTATATTTCTTTTAATACTTTAAGTATTGTATATGTAGGAAGTGCCCTTTACATATTCATTTGATGGTGATGGAATGAAAGCTTGGTAAAATGGAGCCTCCCAGTGTAGTGGCGTAGAATTTAGTACATATTAGCTATTGACTATGTATTAATCACGTAAAGTTGAATTTTAAGTTGCTATTTAACGCTTTATTGAGGGTCCCATCTGGTCCTGAGAACACGAGGCAGTAACAGGTATCCTTCGAAGCTCTGATATCCCACATATCTTTTGGGGACATCATTGACTTTAGGTTCTTTTCTGTTTTTTCATAAGAAAAAGATGATCCTTGAACTATATCACCTAGGAATTAATTATGCAATTTGGAAAAAACTGTCAGGGCTTTTCTTATTAATAAACTTCTATATTGTAAAGACTGATCTTGAGTTAAGGATTATAAATTGGGAACTGTGAGAAAATTCCTGACTTAGAATTCTATTTAAGCTTTTAAACCAGTATCATCTTTAAAAACAAACATATATATTTAAAAAAAAAGACTTGCTATGTTCATCATTCAAGCAGTCCTTGTGACAAGTGTCCTGAGTTGAAAAGGTCGAATATCATTAAGTTGTGGTTAAGGATGTAAGTCTTATACTTACATCCTCACACTACATTTTGACGAAATAGAATCTTAGGAAGGCACTAAGAGACCTACGAAATGCATACACTTTACAACTAAATGGAGAAAGGATCCAATTAAATAATTTTCTAGCCTGTCAACAGGCAGGCATCCAAGTTCTGGGCTTCCATGCCAATGTGTGAAAACCAGCTTGCAGCTTCATGCACTTTGAAAGTGTGTTTTGACCACCAGTGAGAATATACTTAAATTTTTATAAAGTTTACATTTAAATCACTGTTCCTTTGGTTGCCTTATGTTTAATAATATTTCACCATTATGAAGTTCCTTTTATCTTTAAGAGCCATGAAATGAAAGACAGTGCCCACGATGGCCTGCTTCTTTATAGTTCCAAGCACAGAGAGAGATAATTTTCAATTAGAAATTCCATTTCCTCTGTACATGGAGAAATAGCACATGGAGGCAGATGAGACAGCTGCCTCGCTGATTTTATTAGACTTTCCTAGAAAGACTTCTCCTAGTGAACGTCTCCCATATAAACGTGCCCTTCTTGTGGATTTTTATCCCAGTTTCCCTCTCTGTTACATTGCAATCTGATACATCTATTTAAATTCAGATAATCTTTGCCCCCTTATCTAGAATTTGCTCCGCCTCCCCAAATGGGATCATTTTATGTTCTATAATTTGCTTTTTTAAAAAATTTCACAATTTACTGAGTACATTTTCCAGATCAGTATATATAAAGTTATCAAATTCTTTTTTAACTTCTGCATATATAGTATGGATTTCCCATATTAATTAAACCTATACCCTATAGATGCATATTCAGCTTATTTTAACTTTTAGATACTTTAAAAATGCTGTAGTGAACAATCTTGCATATTCATCTTTATAAATGTCCTATTATCTCTTTAGTAGATTCCTTGCAATGTTATTGCCGAATCAACAGCCGTTCTTGTTTAATATTTTGATCTGTGTAGTTCACTGTCCTGCAATTCCGTTCCCCTTCAGGCCTGTACAAGCTGCTATTTCTATTTTTATATTGTCTAACCTTCTGGGTGGAAACTTGTATGTCCTTGTTGTTTTTATTTGGATTTCTTTTTAAAAAAAATTATTTTATTGAGGTCATATTGGCTTACAGTTTGCTTCTTGATAGTTATGTTTTTTTCACAAATTTCTTTTCAGTTTCTATGTTGATAAATATGTGCAAGACCGTTTTGGGGGAAGGTACGCAGTCTTAGTCACCCAATAGAAAAGAACATATGGATGAGGTTTGTTTGCCAACTGCAACAACTTTCTAGATGGAAAGTGTTTTTGATTTTTTTCTGAGAACTGGGAGGCAAAAATTTCACACTAAAACTCATAGTTGAACAATGATATAGTTGCAAATTGAAACAGTATCTCCATTATTCTAATCCAGCCATCTTTCCTTCCTTCCTTCCTTTTTCTTTCTTTTTATCTTTTCTCTCCCTTCTCCTACCTTTCTACTTCTTCTCTTTCCTTCCCCTTCCCTTCCTCTTTATTTTTATATCATTTAAAATTCTTTTTTTAAGTTTTGTTTATTTTTTTTTGAGGAAGATTAGCCCTGAGCTAACATCTGCTGCCAATCTTCCTCTTTCTGCTGAAGAAGCCTGGCCCTGAGCTAACATCGGTGCCCATCTTCGTCTACTTTATATGTGGGACACCTACCACAGCATGGCTTACCTAGTGGTGCCACGTCCGCACCCGGAATCCGAACTGGCGAACCCCAGGCTGCCGAAGCGGAACCTGCACACTTAACCACTGCGTCACTGGGCGGGCCCCTATATCATTTTTACTATTGTACTTTTTACATTTTTATTTCAATATAATTTTAGATTTATAGGTGAGTTGTAAAGATAGTGTAAAGAATTTCTATATACCCTTCTTCTAGCTTCTCCCAGAATTAACATCTTACATAACAATGGTACATTTATCAAAACTCTTGCTTTTGTATTTCTCATCTACCCCAACCCTCTGTTCCAACAACTGTTAAGCACTCCTAGGTAACAGGAATGGTTTATATCAAAGGAAAAAATGCATATTTCACAAGGATACAATGAAATTACCTCAGCCCACATCCTCTTTTTACCCTCCACCCACCCTTATTTACATTCTGATGGTATATTTTTGTGAGTGACTTTTTTCTTAAAATTTTTCTTATTAAAGGTAACAATCTCATTAAAGAGGCTGTTTTCAGAGCATTACAGTGGCTTAATATCACACAAAATTTACTCCGGGTACATTGATGCCATTTCTAAACTGTTCCCATTGTCCTCAGTCTTGGCACCTCCATCCTTTCTTCTGCCAGCTGCCAGCGTGATCTTTTTAGAATGTACATCTGAATCATGTCATTCTCCTCTTTCAAATTTTTCCATGATTTCTCATTGGCTAGAGCTGTGGTCCCCAAGCTGTGCGCTAAGATGCCCAGGCACTGCAGTGAACTCACATGGGTACCACAGGATATTTTAAATGTTTGGTGGAAAAAAACAATACGTTTGTTGAGCATCCTGTGTACCAGCTCAAAGTAGTTCAATTTCAACATTAGATTGGCTACATTTCTTTCCATGATGTCTTATTTTAAGAAGCTAGGTTTTCAGTGGTCGCCATGATAAAAAGCAAGTATTGCATGAAAAACATTGTAAAACAGGAAAAGCATGTGGCAGTGTCCAAGATGACTCCAAAGTCTGTGAGGATATATAGGGCCCAAGCAAGCATATCCCGTTGGTAAGTAAGGTGGCTGCCTAAGGATGAAATTAAAATGTTAGCTTTTCTTTCAATTTATAGATATTTTTCAAATGATTACTAAGGTTTTTAGGACATAAATATTTTTTGAGTTTTTAAAGACATAACTACTTAACAAAGAGAACTGTTATTTAGGTATTTCTTTTGTCCTGAAGTCTCAGTGAAAAAATTGATGAGACCTTGAGTACTGCAAACAAAGAAAGTTTGTGGATATCTGCTCTATGGAATAAAATTCAAATTCCATGGCAAGGTATGGCTTGCAAAGTCCTTCAAAATCAGTTTTCTCATCTCAAAATGTGGAAATCATACCATTCATGTAAGATTTCTGGGTTTCAATTTCCTTACCTACAAGATTGAGATAATATTAATACCTAATATATTAAGAGAGTTGTTGAAATGAAATTAGCATGTACTGGTTCTTAGCATAGTCCTGGGCACGTGGGGAACTGTTCAGTCAATTTTTGGTGATTAAATTGAACACATGATTTTTGCTCTTAAAATTAACATAATGTTGGGACTGGCCCCACCGCCAAGTGGTGAAGTTTGCACACTCCACTTTGGCGGCCCTGGGTTTCGTCAGTTTGGATCCTGGGCGCAGACCTAGCACTGCTCATCAAGCCATGCTTGGGCGGCGTCCCACATAGCAGAACTAGAAGGACCTACAGCTAGAATATACAACTATTTACTGGGGGGCTTTGGGCAGAAGAAGAAAAAAAGATTGACAGCAGATGTTAGCTCAGGGCCAGTCTTTAAAAAAAAAAATTAACCCAACCTCAGTCAGAATGCACGCAGACTTAGAATCTGAGTGCCCCCATAGAGTTAAGCATCCTGGTGTTTGTTGACTTGCTTAGGTATTTCAGGTAGGTAGTGGCAACATAAGAACTCAGAGTCGGACTTCTTGGCTCTGTCTCAGGAGCCTTTCCTCTACTCTGCAAGCAGCATCAGTGGTTTTCATCCCTCAGAAGTTGTGCATTAGGAAATATGAGTCTCGAGCAGAAAAAACTTTTCTGGTTCAAGGAGGACATTAAGAAATCAAAGGCAGTAGTTTCTTTTTTATTTTTTACTTTACTTTGGACAAACATTTGTCTGGTATCACAATTGTGGAAATGGGAAGAATAAAATACTGAGTTGTTTGCTTTACCTGGAGAAGTAGGACAATGTGGCTATAATTTGAGTTGGTTCTTATTCCCATATTGCTTTTTTGATTCTGTGTCTTCTTTTTCCTTAAAAGAGAGGCTTCTATAAAAATACTCAGATTTATTCTGCCACTGAAAGCAATTTGCCTAGTGACGCAAGTACTCTGAAGGAGGCCTGTTTTGAGCTCAGGAGAGGTAGAGAGAGATGGTAGAGGTGACATTAGAATGTCTTCCCTGTGTTGCTACCTGCAGTTTGGTCTTGGGCCCTGGCCAAGCAGTGATGGGGCATCTGTTTAGGCTCTGAATTCCTAACGTTGAGAGAAACAGAGCTAAAAAGATGGAGTAGATGATGGTCTCAGGATTAGTGAAGTGCCACGTTAAGCATATATTGCTGCTGAACCAACTGTGTCCCCTGATTTCCTCATCCATGTAAGAAAAAAGCTCAGGTTATTTCTGAAGTTCTTTCTTGTCCATGATACTTTGGGGGATCAAATTTTACTGTCAGTAGGACCATAAACTCATATTCTAGCCCTGGGGCTTAGACAAGTCATTTATCTCAGTGCATCAGCTTCCTGATTACTTGGATTGATCCAGCTGGGTCTATAGATTATGGTTCCTGATGTCAACTAAGCAACAAAAACAAACTCGAAAGATTTCTAGATCAAATAAGTTCAGCATATAATACACCCTGTATTCCTTTTAGAGATTCATAATACACATTATTATATTAAAGACTCAAGATATTCTTCAGTAAAGATAGATTTACTTGACTCAGTTTTCTAAAGGATCTTTTTTTTTGGTAACACAGTTCATTGGCCTAACATGGACCAACCACTCTGAACTAGAGTGGCTCTAAATTCCAACTGTAGACATTTCGATGCTGTGTTTCCAAAAACTCATTTAAGAGACCAGAGGAGTTGGTAGTCAGCTCTCTAAGTCTGCTGAGCTATACCACTCACCTTTTGTTATATACGAGGGTCAATTGCATTTTGGGTGTGCTAAGTAAACCATGAAATTGAGAAGTCAAGTGGTCAAGGGTAAAGATAATGGAACCAGACTGCCTGGATTCAAAAGTCAAACCTTGCTTCTGCCACTTACTAGCCCTGCAACCTGAGGGAAGTTAAGCACTTCATTTTCTCTCATCAGTTAAATGGACATGATGATAGTACCTATATTTTAGGGTTCAGATCAGGAACAGGGCCTGGTACATAATAAGTTCTCAACAGATGTTACTAGTATGACAATGATGATGATGATGATGACGATGACTACAGGAAGCTGCACACTTCTCTCCTGGAGATATTGAGAAGAAACGGAAAGATTCTCATCCGGTGTTCATGCATTGTTCAATTTTCATCTCCTTAAAGCTTCTCTCTCCACAGTGTTTCCCATCTCAGTAAATGGCATTACCCTTCAGCCAGTAGTTTAGGCCCAAAACTTAGAGGACAAAGAACTTCCTCATTGGGCTCCTATCTTCAAAATATCCTTCAAAACCAGTTCCTTTGAGATATTTGTTGCTATTGTCCCAGTGCAGGCCACCACCATCTCTTCCCTGGGATCCTGCAATAAGCATCCAATGGTTTATAGTCCCCCACAGTCCTTTCATCAGGACAGCTAGAGGGCGAATTTAAAACATACATCAGATCGTTTATCTAGGACCCCAGTGCATTAGAATAAATTCCGAACGCCTAACCATGACCTTCAAAGTCCTCGCCTGCCTCCTTTATATCATTCTCTTCATTCATGGTGCTTTGGTCAGCTTCGCCAAACACACAAATTTGTTCTCTCCTTGGATTTTTTTATTTGATCTTCCTTTTGCCTGCGATATTCCTTCTCCAGATCTTTATAAGCCTGGTTCCTTATCTTTCTTCTGGTCTGAGTCAAATGTTACCCTCTCAAAAAGACAATTCTCCATCACCTTAGGTAAAAGTAGCCCCCAACATACACTATCTGAACTTTTTACTTCTTTAGATGTCTATTTTTCCATCCTCCTACAAGAATTGAAAGCTTCATGGGGGTAGGGACCATGCAAGTCTTGTTTACAGGCATATCGAATAACTATTATTATTTCCATTTCAATATATATTTAGTGACTCATTGCAGTTTTGCTTAAGGGCGTAATAGTACACATCTCACAGGCTTGTTTTAAATGTTAAGTGAGAAACTATACATAAAGCAGCCAAGTCCAGGGCATAGCACATGGAAGCTGCTGAGAATCTGTCCTTAGCATTTCTTAGTATTTTTATGCCATGTCCACATTCTGTGGTTTTAACATCTCAAAGGTCCCAAGAAAGTGGCTCAAGAGACTCCCCTAATATCTGGAGGATACAAAGAAGCTGAGTCAAGACTGGAGCCTGGATCTTAGGGCCTTTGGTCCAGGATTTCTCTCACTATATCACTCCCCTTCTATGGTAGAAATATATCAGCATTTAAGTTTTCAGAGACATTAGATGTGTTTTCAAACTCCATAAGAAAAAATTACAGTCCTTTAAAAAAAATAGGGAGACCACAGCAACAGATTTTGAAGCCATGGTGGAGTTAATTCACTCTCCTATAATCATTTAAAATAAATCTTTTTTTATAGCTGATCATCTATATTTTTTTCACCTCTAAGATTCAACATTTCATATGAGTTCTCATTCTGTAGTAGTAGACTCAATCTACTTCACTCCCTAATATAATTAAAAATTTTAATTTCCCGGGGCTAGCCCCGTGGCAGAGTGGTTAAGTTCATGCACTCCGCTTCGGTGGCCCAGGGTTTCGCCGGTTTGGATCCTGGGCACGGACATACCACCGCTCATCAGGCCAAGCTGAGGCAGTGTCCCACATAGCACAACCAGAAGGACCACAACTACAATATACAACTATGTACTGGGTGGCTTCAGGGAGAAGAAGAAGAAGAAGAAAAAAAAGATTGGCAACAGATGTTAGCTCAGGTGTCAATCTTTGGGAAAAAAATTTTTTTTTCGTTTCCAAACTTTGAAAGTACTGACCATCATTATTTCTCATTTTCCATGTTTAACCCCTGTTCCTCCCTTCTGAGCTTCATGTCAGTTGCCTAATGAATTAGCAAGGTTTGTATTCAGGTACTTTTATTTCTGATACAATTGTGTATATTGAAAAGTATTTTGAGATATATCATGAACAAAAGTGTGTGTAAAATGAGTATATATATATATATATATATATAGTTTAAGGAATAAAAATTAAATGAGCATCTGTATTTTCACCATCCAGGTTATAAAAATAGCACATGATCAGTACCAATGATATTCCCTGTGTGCCCCCCTCCCCTTACAGAGAGGATTGCATCTGAATTTGGTAATAATCATTCCCTTGCTTTTCCTTATATCTCTAAACAATGTAAGTTTAGTTTTGTCTACTTTTGTTCATTTCATTCAAATGGAATCATACTATAAATATATATATATATATTTCGCTTGGTGACTTGCTTTTGCACTTTGTTATATGTTTGAGATTCATCCATGTCAATGAATATAACTGTGATTCAGTCACACTCACTTCAGAATTCCATTGCGTGAATAAATCACGATTTATTTCTTTATCATCTTGTTGATGTTCGAACTGTTTACAGGCTTTTGCTATAAAGAGTGATGTTGCTATGGACGATTTCTTAGGCCTGCTGGTGCACATATGCAAGAATTTTTCTAAGGTTTATGCCTAGAATTGGTATTAGTCAGTCACAGGATGCTCTGATATTCAACTCCAATATGCAATGCCAACTTGTTCTCCAAAGTGATTATTTCAAATTACATTTCCCTCCAGTGGTACATGAAAATTCATGGGGCTGTATATCCTCCTGAACATTGTCAAGAAGATTGTCAGGCTTTTTAAGTTTTCCCAGTCTGGCAGTTGTGAAATGGTATCTCCTTGAGATCCAAATTTGCATTTCCTTGCTTACTAAAAAGACTGAGCATGTTTTCATGTATTTATTTGACATTCCCATATTCTCTTCTGGGAAATGTTTGTGTTTTTTTTCTATTGGGTTGTTAGAGTTTGTCTTATTGATTTATAGGAGTTCTTTTTACATATTCGAGATACTATTTTGTCTGTCATGTGTGCAGCAAACGATTTTCCCCAGGTTTTGGATTGTAATTCTGTGGTTCCTCTTGATGAACATAAGTTTTAAATTTTAGCATTGTTGACTTTATCAATATTTTCCTCCTTTTTGAATTGTTACATGAAATATTCTCCATCTTGATAGCATAAAGATATTCTCCTGCATACTCTCAAAGGCCCTAAATATTTAACTCTTCACATTAAAGTCCTTGAATAGATTTTTGTATATATTCCAAGGAAGGAATCAATTTTGTATTACTTTCTGTGTGAGTTTGTGATTATCTAACGTAATTTGTTGAAAATGTATCCATTCCCTACAGATGTGCAATACCAGATATCAAGTCTCCATATGTGCACGAGTCTGTTTCTGAGCTCTCATTCTCTTGCTTCATTAGCCTATTGTCTACCCCTGGAACAATACCATAATTTTTAAACTGCTCTAGCTTTATAATAAGTCGTAATAACTGGCAGGGAAAATGTTTTCATGATTTTATTAGCCTTTAACTCCTATATGAAATATTTAGAATCATTCTGTCAAGTTTATGAAAAATTGCATTGAAAGTTTAGATCAATTTGGGGGAGGAGATTGATATCTTTACAATATCGGGTGTTTCTATCCATGAACGTAATATATCTCTCAGTTTATTTAGCTATCCTTTAGGGTCTTTCGATTAAATTTTGTACTTTCTACATAAAGGATTTACCCATCTTTACATTAGAATTTTTCCTAAGTACCTTTTCTTTGGGATTTGTAAATTATACATTTTAAAATTGCATTTTCTAATTTGTTCTGTTGAAAAGCAATGCACTTTTATTAATTTTAATATTTTGGAAATGTTTAAGTTTTCTATATGTACAATAATGGTATCCATGGGTAGTGGAAGTTTTATTTCTTCACTTACAGCCATTTTTCTTTTTTCCTGACTTAGTGCTCTGATTCAAAGATCAAAGGTGATGTTGAATAGAGGCAATAGTGGGCATTTTTTTGGTGTAAATTCAAAGGGAATAATTTTAACATTTCATCATTGAATAAGATGTTTGTTTTAAGTTTTCTGTAGATAACCTCTTCAAGATAAAAATAAAGTTGTCTTTGATTCCTGGTGATGCTGAATTTTGTAGAATGCTTT
Source organism: Equus przewalskii (assembly GCF_037783145.1). NCBI lineage: Eukaryota > Metazoa > Chordata > Mammalia > Perissodactyla > Equidae > Equus > Equus przewalskii. The sequence continues at coordinate 17,996,888 of NC_091852.1, forward strand.
TACCAAATAAATTGAGATGAGCATGTATGTTTTTTCCCTTTGAACTGTTAATACGATGAATTACATCTCTGATTTCTAATGTTCAACCAACTTTACATTCTAAAGATAAACTCAATGTGGTCATAATATACTTAGTTCTTCTACACATTACTGTGTTTGGTGTGCTATTTTAGTTGACTAATTTTACATATTTTTTTTTAATAGGATTGGCCTGTTATTTTTCTTTCCTGCTGTGCGGAATTAATGTCAAAGGTTAGACTTACAAAATTATTTGGAGTGTGTTTGCTCCCTTTCTATTCCCAAAGATTGATAGTAATATATTGAGGTTATTGATTCTTGCAGATTTGTAGAACTTGCTTGTAAAATGCTCTGGGTATTTAAAATTATTAGGATTACTCAAATTTTCTATCTCTTCTTAAGTCAGTGTTAATAATTCATACATTTCTATGACTGTCCATTCCATCTTGTTTTCATATTAATTGTATTTTGAATGTTCTCTTTTAAGTTGTTACTTTTATCCTTAATATTGTTTGTTTGTGCCTTTTTTCTTTTTCTTTTACTGAGGAAGATTCACCCTGAGCTAACATCTGTTGCCAGTCGCCCTCGTTTTGTATGTGAGCCACCACCACAGCATGGCCACTGACAGATCAGTGGTATAGGTCCACACCTGGGAACCAAACCCAGGCAGCCTAAGCAGAGCATGCCAAATGCCCAATCTGTGGCTTTTTTAAAAAAAAATCCTTCTTTTTTTTCTGGAGATGACTCAATTTTCTTAGCCATTAAAATAATGATTTTTACTTCATTAATCCTCTCTACTATATCCTTGTTTTCTATTTTCCATTTTTTGTCTCCTATTTCTGCTTTTAATTATTCTGTTTTCCTCTACCAGATTTTTTAAAAATGACATTCTTTTTTTCACCTCTTTAAATTGATTCCTTAGTCTGTTTTAGCCGTGTGTGTGTATGTGTATGCATTCTATACTTTTCCTTCTAAGTGCACTTGTGCTCTTAGTTTTGATATATTGTATTTTTATCATCATTCTTTGAATTTTAAGCATTTTTCTTTCTTTCATTATGCTGTATTTTATACATGTACTGTTTAGAAGTATGTTTCTTTAATTTCTATTTTTTCCATCTTCCTCCTCCTTATTCTGCCTGCTCTTCTTGTCTCCTCTTTTTATCTCTTTTATTTCTTGTTTCTAACTTGTTTGTAGTAAGAGAATATGGTCTATATGACTTTCTGATTCTCTGAAATATGGTGAGATTTGCTTTATGTCCTAAAGTGTGATCACTGGTCCTAAATGCCCCTTGTAAAGTTGAGAAAAATAGGTATTCTTCAATTATTGAGTGCAGGATTCTGTTTGTCCGTCAGATCAAACTTCTAATTATGTTATTCAAATCTTTGCTATTTTCACCAATTTCATTTTTATTGCTTTGTACTTATCAGTTATTGAGTGAAGTATGTCAGAACCTCCCACTATCATGGCAGATTTGTCACTTTTTCTTATAGTTGCACAAATTTTTCCTTTGTGTGTTTTTGAGGTTATGCTATTAGGAGCATAGAAATTTGGAATTGTTAAATATTCTTGGTAAATTAAACAATTTATCCATAGATAGTGACATACTTTTACTTCTGCTAAGATTTTGCCTTAGAGTCTATTTTGATTTACTTTAGCTTTGTTCAGGTAGTATGTGACTAATATATCGTTTATTACCCTTTTTCTCTTAATTTTTTGTAAATAGTATATATTTGGATTTTATCTTTTTTGGATCAAATCTGATGATCTTTATTCTTAATTGGAGAGTTTAGTCCACTTACACTGAATATTTCTGACGTATTTGTCTTCATTTCTGACATATTGTGTTTTCTGTTTTGTTTCCTTTTCTTGCCTTTTTAGAAGAAATGTTCCTCATTCCATTGTTCTCCTCTATGAGTTTACAATTTATAATGCTATATCTATTCTTTTAGGCAAAGTGCATTTTAAAATGCATATTTAACTTATCAAAGTCTAATCTTAATCCATATTTTACCATTCTCTCAAATTATATAAGGATTTTAGAATGACTTAACATGTATTACTTTCTTCCTGACTTGAATAATTGTCCTGGATTTTAGCTGTATCTTGATTCTTTTAACTCCAGAAATAAGACATGTATTATGGTTCTGTACAGTTTCAATCATATATTTGTGAATTTCCCTTGTTCAGCATTTCCTGAATCTTATATATTTCTTTTGAGATAATTTTTTGAAAATATATATCCCTTAAAAGGACCTTTAGAGAGAATCTCTTGATTCTAAACTCTGTTTCTGTTGATTGATCTAAAAATATGTTTGTTCTACCCTCATTCCATTGGACATAGAATTCTTGATTGACTTTTTCTTTCTCAGTATTTTGAAAGTGTTATTCCAACTAGTGGTTTCCACTACTGCAGGTAAAAATCATCATTCAATATAGTTCTCTTTCATTTTAAATCATTTTTGCCATTTTCAGTATCTTTGTTTGGAGTATTCTGAAGTTTCACCATGATACATTTAAGTATGGGTTTCTCTTTATTTATTCACGGGATATGTTGAACTACTTAGCTGTATAAGTCAGTGATTTATCAGTTCTGAGAAACACTATGTCATCATATCTTCAAATGTTGCCTCTGCCCTATTTTGTCTTTCCTCTCTTTTGTGAACTAGGAATAGGTCTGAGTTGCACTTTCTCGCTCTGTTTTCTGGCCTTTTAGCCACTCTCTTATATTTTGCCTCTCAGTGCTACATTAGAGTAATTTCTTCAGATATATCTTTTAAGGGCAAAACTTTTTCTTCAGTGTGCCTAGTATCCTGTTAAACTCATTCCTTAACGTTCTTATTTCTATTACAGGTTTTATCCTAGAGGTTTTATTCCTTTCTTTGTCAGAACTTTGTGGTCAATTTTTGATGTTCTCTTTTCATTTGTATCATCAGTGTCATCTTTTATTTATTGCATTAAAGCATTTCTAGGTACTGAACATTTGCGAGTTTTGCAGCACTGCTCCTGTAGTTTGCCTTTTAGTCTGACTCAGCTTACTGTTTCCTTACATACTTGTGCGTTTTTTTCTTAAGAGTTTCTGTTCCTTGGAACTTGACTGTGGAAGTTCTTTCAGGTCTGGTTTTACAGTGTACAGACAGGATTTGAGTTTGTGTTTTGTATGTGGTGCTGGAGATAGAACTCACCCTTTAGCTCTCTAAAATAAATTTGTGCATTAGGGAATTTTGAGCCACTCAGGCTGTGCAAATTGTGTTCTCCCAAAACACAGTTGGGCTTGGGGTTTGAAATCTCTGGGGAAAGTTTCTCCCCATTCGCACCTAGAGTCCAGATCAAGAAGGCATGATGCCCACTGTCGCCCTCTGCAGGAAGTTTTATTTTTCTGGCTCAAATACTTGAGGGATTCCAGCTTCATTTATGCAGGTCTTCTGTCTGATAGCCCGTCTACTTGGACACTAAGCTTTATCCCCCTGTTTTTTGCCCATGAAACCTTCAACAAAGCACCCTCTGGGTAACGATGGACTGGCCAATGCTCCCAGAGTAAATGCTGGCTTTGGCACTGTTCACCTCTTTGGAGTCATCCTTTCTTGTCATTTCTGTCCCCAGGGAATTCTCTTCATTTCTCCACTAGCTCAGCCCTTCATTAAAATTATTTTTTTTTAAATCCATCATTTTTAGTTCTGTATTACAGAATTGTATGTGCGTGTGAGCTTAAAACCAGTCTGCCACACTATTGGAAGCCAAATGTGCATATTTTTCACTAGAGACTTCTGTTATATTCAGATGAGCCTTATTTTTATGGCCTGTGTGTTTATTTTTCTCTCTGTGTATATGTGAACGTGTGTATGTATATATGTACATATATACAAATATACGTGAAATGTAATTTAATGCCATGGATAAATAGTATCATTAAATTTTAATTTTGCTAACAATTGAGCAATTTCAGCTCTACGTATAGAAAACAGCATATACTGTGGACCACATTAATGATTTAGAACTTATTCCTGCACTAACATGTCTTCTTCTATTCCCAAAATACTTCTTTTTTAATGTTATAATTTAAATAAAATACCAGGGATTTAGAATGAGGAATAATAGGAAAAAAAGACTCCTTCACTTTAAGGAAGCAGCAAATGTTATAAAATTTCCATGCAGCCAACAAAGAAAAAGCCACCTTAGCACACACTTAGGATTGAATTCAGTCACAGAAAAGAGACAGTTAATGTAGGCTTCCGTCTTCTAGGAAGTTCCAGTTCAGGGCAGTCGTTACCTGTCTTTGGCAGTATGTGTAAATGTCTGGGCAAACTGGCCGAGGGTTTCTCAGAAATGTGACCTTGCCTGCAGTGTCCACTTCTGGAGTTCACATCCCAGCTCTTATTACATATGCAACGTCGGGCACCTTGCTTAATCTTTCCAACCACCCTTTTCCCATTTATTAATTGGGTTTAATGAAAGTAATAAATGTATCTATCTCATATAACCAGTGTGAGAAATAAGAGCTTATTCAGTTGTGTGCACAATGCATGGCTAGAATAAAGCATTAATCGGCCAGGTCTTATTTTTCTGAACAAATGACAACATGTTCTATGATTTTGAAATCTTAGTCTTTTGCACACTGAAGTCCAGTAGCTGAATTTTGAAGGTCATCCTCCCTACCCTCCAAATTGGGAAGCTACACTGCTCATGTTTCCACTTTTCTGAAGGTGCTCAGCATTCATAAAACCTCTTGTCTATTACCAAAGGCACATGTGGATTTTTGCACCTAGATTAAGGTTTTTTCTATACCCCACATAAGGTGGAATTTGTGTGCCAACCCTCTAGTGATTGCCAGCATAAAAATCTATTTGATATGCAGCCACAAATGCACTTTGGTATATATTCTGAGATCCCTGAGACTCAGGAAGAAAAACCAAGTGATTGCTTCTTCCCTGAATGCCTGTAATTCTTCCTTTGGGCATTTGTGCAATGCATCCAGGTATTGTTTTTCTTACACACTGTATTTCTCAAATTAGATGGTAAATACGCAGGAGATGGGTATCCTGATAGAGTTTTCTTGTGTTAATTATTCAATATATATATTACTAAGTTTTTGAGAATAATCATATCCCTCATTCATTCATTCATTTATTTAACAAGTGTTCACCGAGTACCTGAAAGAAAAGTTCTAGGCTCTAGGGTGTGCATATCTTGTAGGCAGTGGTGTGCCATGAACCAGAGATACCAGAGATGCCCTGCTCTCACGAAATTTACATCGGCTTAAGGGAGACAGGAAAATAAACAAGAAAATAAGAAGGATCATAAATGGAGGTAAGTGCTATGGAGCCATCAGGGATGTGGGATGGGGAGAGCCACTTTGGCTACGGTGGTCAGAGAAGGCCTCTGTGAGAGGTGATATTTGAGCTTTGAATTAAACAAGGAAGAGAAGCCAGGCATGTGAGGACACGAGCGATGAGTGTGGGCAGGGGAAAGAGGTTGGCATTTTGAAAAACAGGCAGAAGGCCAGTATAGCTGGAACAAAACAAACAAGGCATAGAGTAGTGGTACGAAGTGAAATCTGAGAAGCAGACCAGGACTAGGTCATTTCCTAGGTGAATTTATGAACAGCATTCTGGGTGAAACTGAATAGTATTTACCATTTTGACTTCTCTTTCCTTTTGTCTCTTCCCCCTGTAAACTTGTTCCTATTCCCTTTGCTTAAACTATTCATGCCAGTGAAAGCCTCTTTTCTTATTCCACACTCATCATAGCTCTTTTGAGCTCAAATGACTGACAATACTAGTTTGATTAGTATTAAAGAATAAATGTATTAATGGTCTGGACTCTCTGGGAAGAGATTTTCCCTCTACGGAAGACAGATTCTGCAGTGAGCTTTGCACATGAAGGGCACATCACAGCAAGATTCTGGCTCCTTGCAATAAACAGCTTGCAAATCTGAATAAATTACATGCCCTCCCTTGGCTTAGCTTAATTTGAATTACTATTGTCTAATATGAGTTTCCTGAACTGTTAATCATGATTTATCAACAAGTTGATTGGGAAGCTATAAAATGCCTATCTCTGATCTGCTGACACAGAATTTCATTACAGAATTTCAGTGGTTACCACACCTTTCTACCCCCTAGGAGGGGCTTGTGAAAGGAAATTCTTGTGATCTTAGGGGACGTTGTTAAGCCTTCTCGTAACCTGCTCATGGATGTGGGGCCCTTGATCTTGTGGCTTATAGGTCTCTGGAAATGTTGACACAGGGCCACACATTTCTAAAAATTACGTGGATTTTTGCACTGGAGGAAATAAGCATTAGAAGAAATAAGGATTTGGAGGACAGTGACAAGCAAATGTGAATAATTTTGTGCTGGGGCATTATAAATCATCAGCTTTTGTAAAAATGGATGTGTTGCTGTTTTGAAGTTAGGGGGCGTAATGGGTTAATTTGCACCTGCAGGGTGATTGTCAAAGGGAGTCTAGGTGGCAGTCCTCTCAGGCCTGATTTTGAAATTTGGTACAAACCCCAGCTGAGAAGTTAGACTACGGGGAGCAGGGAGAGCAAGCCAAATGTGTGTAGAAAATGGTGGTGTTGGCACTTGTTCTCAGCAAAGAAAGCCTTGTATGAAGTCTGAGGACTTGAGTGGCTTGGACCAAACAGCTTAGGCATTATTGGATTTTGACTAAGTAGCCCTGGGACGAAATGGCCTTTCATTCAACTTTGTTAACCGTAAGGGCATGCTGGGCCTTGCTTCACTCTGAGTTTGCCAAGTGAAGGGTTGGCAGCTGTGGAACAGAGCAAGACATTTCTGCCACATCAGTCTCTTGATGGCAGCAGTTTGAGCTAGTAGGCAGCTTTTCAACTCCGGGAGTTATACTGTTTGCTCAGCGTTTCCTTGCTTGTCTGCGTACACAAAAACAAATAGACTAAGGGTTGGAGCGTCTCTTACACAGTGTAGCTAGGGCCCTCTAGTGGACGATGGTAAGTATGCAGGTAATTTGAACAGCAAATCTGGAAAAATTGGATTCTTTCTAAACCTCAGATAAATGATGCATTCCCAGGCAGGATGGGATATGGGTTTAGTGGGGCCTAAAGCTTATACAATAAGAGGGGCCCCTTTTAGAACAACAATACAAAACATCTTACTGAAGTTTAACAAAAACGTGCAAATTTGTAAACACAACTAGGGTGCCTCCCTTTTCACCTAGGCCTCATGAACTCCGTGGTATGTCCACCTCTGGATTTACCAATGCTGTTTGCTGATTTTCAATAAAATTGAAATTATGGAGAATGTATTTTTAAGAAGAGTTTGGGTATTTCAGCTATTTAGTCTATAAAATGTATTTTGGCGAAATTATACTTTTAAAGTGCAATGCAAAATTTAGAATTAATTTGCAATTCTTCATTTCTTGGGAGTAGTTAATCTATCTTTCATAGTATTTCCCAGGGTGAATATTCTGTTTTATTCTCCAACTGAGTTCAGAACTGTATGTACTAAGTAAAGTATAGCACATTAGTCTTCAACCTATAAAATCTTACTAGAGTATGTTAAACTACAAAGTTAGTAAAGGTTAGTAAATAACTTTGCTCTCATCACCCTGAAGAGAGTATTGGAGTGATCTGCATGTTTGGTTTTACTTATTTATTGGTAACTATAGAAATAGATGAGACTCATAATGAGAAATGTTGGAATTTACAAATTGGCCTGCAGATCTGCAAAATGGGAGACAGCCTGCTGAGTAGAATAAGACTGCTTCAGCCTCGAAGTGTAAAAGCATTAACTGGAAGACATTGTTCTCTCAAAACTAGGGCATTAAAAAGCCAACTTTTGAAACAAAATAAGCAATCAATTTTTTACTGTTTCCTTGTATTAAAGGGGATGTGATTTTTGTTCTCAATTACAAGCTTTTTCTCAAAAATTAGAGTTCTAAGTAAAGTTACTTAAGTCACAGAATTTTCTATACTAAAAAGATCCTAAATAATGATTTATAGATGTTTCCTTTTTCAAATAGTTTAATTTGTAAATGGGTTTTTAACACATTTCTTTATTACTTAATTATTTTATTGAGGTTATATTGGCTTATAACATGTAAATTTCAGGTGTACTTCATTGTATTTCAGTTTCTGTATAGACTGCATCGTGTTCACCACCAATAGTCTAGTTTTTATCCATCACCATACATATGTGTCCCTTTACCCCTTTCACCCTCCCCTCACCCCTTACCCTCTGGTAACCACTGATCTGTTCTCTTTATCCATGTGTTTGTTTATCTTCCACATATGAGTGAAATCATAGGTGTTTGTCTTTCTATGCCTGGCTTATTTCGCTTAGCATAATACCCTCAAGGTCCATCCATGTCGTTGCGAATGGCATGATTTTGTCTTTTTTATGGCTGAGTAATATTCCATTGTATGTATATACTATATCTTCTTTATCCATTCATCTGTCAATGGGTGCTTGGGTTGCTTCCATGTCTTTGCTATTGTGAATAATGCTGTAATGAACATAGGGGTGCAGAGATCTCTTTGAATTGTTGATTTCACGTTCTTTGGATAAATACCCAGTAGTGGGATAGCTGGATCATATGTATTTCTATTTTTAATTTTTGAGAAGTTTCCGTACTGTTTTCCATAGTGGCTGCACTAGTTTGTATTCCCACCAGCAGTATATGAGGGTTCCTTTTCCTTCATGTGCTCTCCAACATTTGTTATTTCTTGTCTTGTTAATTATAGCCATTCTGAGAGGTATAAGGTGATATCTCTTTGTAGTTTTGATTTGCATTTCCCTAATAGTTAGTGGTATTAAATGTCTTTTCATGTGCCTGTTGGCCATCTGTATATCTGCTTTGGAAAAATGTCCATTCATAACCTCTGCCCATTTTTTGATTGAGTTTTTTTGTTGTTGTTGAGTTGTATAAGTTCTTTGTATATTTTGGAAATTGACCCCTTGCTGGATATATGATTTGCAAATATTTTCTCCTAGTTAGTAGGTCATCTTTTCATTTTGTTCATGGTTTCCTTTGCCTCTCGGAAGCCTTTTAGTCTGATGTAGTCCCATTTGTTTATTTTTTCTTTTGTTTCCCTTGCCTGAGTAGACATGGTGTTTGAAAAGATGCTGCTAAGACCAATGTCAGAGTATATTTTCTTCTAGGAGTTTTATGGTTTCAGGTATCACTTCAAGTCTTTAATCCATTTTGAGTTAATTTGTAAGATAATGGTCTACTTTCATTCTTTTGCATGTGGCTGTCCAGTTTTCCCAGCACTGTTTATTGAAGAGACTTTCCTTTTTCCATTGTATGTTCTTGGCTCCTTTGTCAAAGATTAGCTGTCCACAGATAAGTGGTTTTATTTATGGGCACTAAGTTCTGTTCCATTGATCTGTGTGTCTGTTTTTCTGCCAGTAGATGTTTTGATTACTATAGCTTTGTAGTATATTTTGAATTCAGGGACTGTGATACCTCCAGCTTTGTTCTTTTTTCTCAGGATTGCTTTGGCTATTCGAGGTCTTTCATTGGTTCAAGGGGTTGATTTCCAAACTATAATGGATTTCTTTTTAATTTTTGATTGCAGTAACATTGGATTATAACATTATATAGCTTTCAGATGTACATCATAATATATTTCAAATTCTGTGTAGATTACATCATGTTCACCACCCAAAAACTAGTTATAGTGCATCCCCTCACATGTGAGCTTAATTACCCCTTTTGCCCTCCCCCCTCCTGCCTTTCCCCATGGTAACCACCAATCCAGTCTCTGTTGCTCTTTGTTTGTTTGTCATTGTTTTTGCCTTCTACTTATGAGTGAGATCATACGGTATTTGACTTTCTCCCTCTGACTTATTTCACTTAGCATAATACCCTCAAGGTTCATCCATGTTGTCACAAATGGCCATATTTCATCATTTCTTATGGCTGAATAGTATTCCATTATGCATATATACCACATCTTCTTTATCCTATAATGGATTTCTTTATCCTCAGAAATGTGCAGTCTCATCAAGTCTTCTAGACTCAAAGGAATCATAAACTAATATAATAGTACAGAGTTTATTAGAATCAGTTTTGGAGAGACAAAAGCCAAAAGACAACTTGTAAGGCCATCTGGGCCTAGTCTCCTCTGTCATTAGACAGGCCAAGAGCTGTGTTCTCCATGTTTCCTTCACATATAAGGATGGCTGATTTTAAAGAAAAGCTTACATTGGAGTTCTGGATCTCCATGAACATTGAGTCAGGCTACCTGAAGTATTAAAAGCCCTAGACTATTAACCCGAATCACTAGCTATTTTTATACAGAAATGTAAGTTGACTTTATTTTTGAAAAGATACTTCGTTTTGATTTAAACTTTAAGGTAATAATAGCTAGCTTTTTTGTTTGGTTTTACAATATATTAGGCATTGGTCCATGCATCATCACAGTACTTATACTTCTTATGTATTATTTTCTTTTATCCTTAAGACAACCCATTGAGGCTGGTACTGCAGATGAGAATAAGGGTCGCAAAGGTTAAATAAATTGCCTGGAGTCATCTAGCTAGCAAGCACAGCACAGATTCATACCTGGGTGGTCTGGCTCCCTGATATATTGCCTACCTAAGAGAAGGCCACTGGGGATTGGGCATGTGACAGGTTAATATGCTAAGAAAGAAGGAAGGTAGATTCAATAATAAAACACAAACATCCGAAGACAATAAATGTGCTCACATAGATGTTGATGTACTAAAAGTGCACTCAGCTTGGAATCTTAGACTTCTGAATAGTGGTAGGGGTTAAAAATATGGGAGTAGATACAATTTCCAAGAAAGGAATTATAGCTAAAAGAGGAGGAGTCAGAATATGGGAGCTTGGGGAACACCAGAGGAGAAAAAGATGGCCTGAAATGAGATGGAGAAAGGAGGTCAGTGAGGTGGGACAGCTACCATCAGCAGGACCCTGAGAGGAGGAAAAGTCATTCTTACAAGATGCGGGTAGCTGGCAGTGCTGCTGGTCCAACATGCTCACACACACAGACTCCTTAAATAAGAACACCTGATATTGACCTACAGGTATCTGGTCACATCAGCCACATTTAGAGTCTGGTTATATTCCAAAAAGCAAGTAAATGAGTTACTTCACAAGGGATGGGGAATGGGGGTGGTAATATTCCTAAAGAACACTGATCCGATGGTTTTAAGTTCTCCTGCTGTTGGATCTCAAACAAGAAAGAGCATGCCGTTAATTTTGATTCTGAATTCTTGTACAGATGGTGCTAACAGATGTTTCCAAACAAGAGACTTCTGAAAATCACTCTCTACTTGAAGTTTCAATAACAAATATGCAGACTTTGTGGCACTTTGGTGTACCTCTTGTGTTAAAAATAGAACCACACTCTCAACCACTTGGGGGGAGTGAACCTCTATAATTACCATTTGCACATTTAGAGGTACCCTACTGTTGTTGCAAATGTTCATGTACACTTGAATGTGGCTTTCTCCCATCTTTTTAATGACTTTAATAAGAAATAAATAATATGATGGCTCAGAGATCCAGCAAATTCTAAAATCATATGAAAATCACACTCCCCCAGTTTAGAAAAGTATAACCAAAGAGATGTAGATAATAATAAAAGTGACAATTAAAAAAGATTTTTCTCTAAGCCCTGACTAGCATAATCATTTAATTATTAAATATTTGAGTGCGTACTATATACCAGACTCTATATGTGGGGTGACAGCAATAGAAGAATACTTTCCCATGGCACCTTATTCTAGAAAATAAAACAGGTGTATAAAATGGATAGTATGTTAGATGGAGGAATGTGTTTTGGAGATATAAGGTGACTTAAGTTTGTCCCTGATTCCTTACGTGTCTCGGGGCACTTATATACTCTTTTTAAAGGTCACTCAGGTTCTGTCGCTGTCCCTGCTGAAGTTTCCCTCTCTTCTGTCCCTCGTATCCTGAGTCGCTGCTGCTCCATGATGTAGGTTAACCTTACAAGGTTCCAACAAGCCAGGATAGGTCTTTATCACATGGATACGCCTTTCAACTTCACTTTTGGGGTCCTGTTTTAGTGTATGGCGGTGCCTCTTGCTCCAGTGTATTCATTGGTCATTTCAACAAATATTTATTGAGAATGTATGTGTCGGGCACTGTGCCAGGTGTGGGGGACAGAGTGGTGAATAAGGCAGACATGGTCCTTGCCTGCATGGAGGTTGGTGTCTACATAGGGAAAAAAACAATAAAAACACGTAAACTTTCAAGTGAATCTGATAAGTGCTATGAAGGAAGCAAACAGGATGCTTAAACAGAAAATAATAAGGGGACGACTTTAGATGGTCGAGAAATTCCTCCTTGAAATGTACCATTTAAGCTGAGATCAGAAGAAAGAAAGGAATCTGCCTTTTTAATTACATATTTGTCTATGTAAGTATTTGTGTGAGGGGACGGTTGCCTTTCAGGCCATGAGAACACCATGTGCAAAGACCCTTAGCCAAGGGGAATGAAGATCTGGCACCTTCAAGGGTGTGCACAGAGGCTTTTGGGGCACTGAGGTGGAATTGGAATAGTGGGTGGCCTGAATCTGTTTCTTAAAGCTGGTGTTAAAGCCTTATTTGACTCCCTTGTTCAATTTTTTTCCCCACACGTCTCTCTCTCTCAAGAACCTGGGGATCATTTCCATCCGTGACAAGTGTTGGTGCATTTGTCAAATGATGAGTCAGCATTGTTCCCCAATTCATCTCTCCCTGTCGACATCGAGTCCCACCACCTAGACTCCTTTCTCAGAGATTGTTCTCAGAATATCCAGGAGGACCAGTTCTTTCAAGAGTTCCCACCGCTGTTCTCCCTAGGATGCCATACTCTTCCCTGTCAGGCCCCCATGTCATAGCAGACCTCTTCAACGGCTTGACACCCTTCTGAGACCCTTGTCACCAACACACAAGCTTGGTAAAAAAGACACAATTTCAATTTTTTTCCACTTAGATAAAAATGTTTTCCTTTTAAGTCTAGATTTAGTTTCTCTTTTAAAAATACTTTATTTTTTGAAAGTGCCAGATGGACAAATATTTAACTACACTCTCTATTGTCTTGATGAATCTCAGTCAGCCAACATACCCTTGAGCTCTGTTGTGTAACTATCCATATTTGGGAGTTTTTTTTATAGTATATTTTTTACCCAGTGGGTATCACTCCAGCTGTAGATACTTTCACAGGAAGGGGTTACCCTCCTCTGCCTGTGTGAACATTTTGGGCTCAGTATCTGGGCCAAAGGAAATATTTGTGTGTAAAGGACAAGCTGTTAAAGAAACCAAGTTACTTCCTTTCATTTCCACTATGAGGTATTCTTCAGCAATTTGACTGGAAGAAAATATATAAGCAAAATGGTCATTGGGTTGTTTTTTTGTGCCTAAGCTGGATAAGTTTGGTGAGGAGAGAACTTGAGAAATAAATGTAATCTTTGCCAATCTGATGACCGAAAGTAGTATCTTATTATTGCTTTAACTTGCATTTCTTTGATTACCGTTGGGATGGGCTATTTCTGGTTATGCTCATGGACCATTAGCATTTCCTTTGTGCCTTCTTCTTCTTGTCTCTTATCTGTTTTTCCTTCAAGACTTGACTTTTCTCATTGATAGGTAAGATTTCTATGTATGTTGCAAATGGATATATTAATATATAATTATTAACCCTCTGTCACCTATGTTTCCAGGTTCTTATTTCTGGTCAAATTATTCTACATTTACATTTTTGCCAACCTTGTGGGCCTGAATTGTATCTCATTATGATTTTAATTTATACTTCTTTGATTACTAAAAAGACTAATATCTTTTAATATGCTTTGAAGTCATTTGTTTCTTCTCTTTGATGAAATTTGTGTTCATTCCTTTTTTTCCGTTTTTCAGTGGTGTCGTCTACTGATCCATAGAATTCTTTATGTATACTGCATAGTGACCCTTTGATTGTGTTGTATCTTACCCACATTTATAGCTTGTATTTTTACTCCATCATGGCTTTTGAAGATAGAAGTTCTTATTTTTTATGTAATTGCTCTCACCACTTTTTCCCTTCATTATTTGTCCATTTTGTATCTTGTTTAAGAAAGAATTTTTTACCCCTTAAAGTAAAAAAGTTTCCCTAAATTGCTTCAAAAATCTTGTCTTTCACAGTTAAGTGCTTATTAATTCATCAGTAACTGATTTATATATATTGTTGAGAAAGGGTTTTTCCCCCACATATGTAGTCAGTTGCCCCAGTACAATTTATTTTGAAATGTTCATCCTTTCTCCACGGATCTGCACTATAAACTCAGTAATATATTGTGTCTATACAGTCATCATTCTATTTCTGGGCTCTTTATTTTGTGAATTGCTCTATTTGTCACCGTCTGCTCCAATACCTCACTATCTTTATCAATATGGCTTTATAATAAGGTTCAGTAATCAAGTCCCATGACGCTATTCCTCTTCATCATCAGCATATTGGCAGTTATTGGAAATTTTAAATTCTCTCTATATTTTAGAATCAGTTTGTCAAGCATCACATATAAAATACAGACATACATACACACAGAGTTGGAATTTTGGTTGAAATTGAATTTATAGATCAATTTGTGATCAAATAGCATTTTTGCACTATTGAGTATTCTAATCCATTAGTTAGTATTTCCACTGATTAAATTATTCTTTCATGTCTGTCAGTAAAGTAATATAGTTTTGCCATAAAGATTTGTATATGACTTTTTTTTGGTGAGGAAGATTGTCACTGAGCTAACATCTGTGCCAATCTTCCTCTATTTTGTATGTGGGAAGCCACCACAGCATGGCTTGATGAGCAGTATGTAGACCCACACCAGGGATCGGATCCGGACCTGTCAACTTCAGGCCACCAAAGCAGAGTGCACAAACTTGACTACTGGGCTGGCCCTGCCTGCATGCGATTTTTTATATTACTCTAATGTGTCTTTTTATGTAAGTTTTCATTTTTAAAAAAATGATTTTTGTGTGCTGATTTTTATACCGAATAGCTTTGCTAATTGTATTAATAGTCATAATAACATGTTGGCAGGTTCTTTTTTTATTATCTACAAACATAATCATATCCTGGTAAATGAAGATAATTTTGTCTTTCTTTTCCAGTCCTTATACCTTTATTTTTTTTCTTGCCTTACTGTATTGCCTAGGAACTCCAAAACAAGGATGAATAGAAGGGCACAAATAGTTTCCCTTTCTCTGCAAACTCAGAAGAGGTACTTTCAATATTTCGGTATTGAGAATCAGATGGGATGCCCCATCTGCTAGGTCTTAATATTATGCAAGCCCCTAAGAGCTGAGATAAATCACTGAGAGAAAAGAGAGGATGCCAACTTAAGGTTATGTTTCTGTCACAAAGCATATTAGGAGCTTAAAGTAAAAATTAATTTCCAGTATAGAAAAAATAAAATGATGTTTCTTATATAGCTAAGTTTGTAAACTAAGGCACATGCCCACTACATAGTGAATAGATTCAAGAAAATGATACCCATTCCAGTGCAGAAAACAGTGGCAGATTTTCACGTGAACGTTTTCTGGCTCTCTCTGTAGTCCATCTCTGAAGGAATTCTTTTGTAAAAAATGCTCCCTGTTAAAGTGCAATGCATTGGCTGACAGATTATCTAGTCTTTGCAGCATTTCCTGGAGGAAGGGAAGGTGGCAGGGTGCCTGCAGGGCCCCTTAACTGTCCCTGTAGGTGTATGAGGAACATGATGTTCTCTTTCACCAGTACCTTACTGGGTAAGTGCAATGATGGGGGAAAAAAAACAGGACAATAGTACTGTCCAGCCATCCCATTCTAAAAGAAATCAGCACCTTAAGTCTCAGTGAAACTACTCAGTTTCATTACAAATAAAAACAGAGGGGCCGGCCCGGTGGCACAGCGGTTAAGTGCACACATTCCGCTTCTCGGTGGCCCGGGGTTCGCTGGTTCGGATCCTAGATGCAGACATGGCACCACTTGGCAAAAAGCCATGCTGTGGTAGGCATCCCACATATAAAGTAGAGGAAGACGGGCATGGATTTAGCTCAGGGCCAGTCTTCCCCAGCAAAAAGAGGAGGATTGGCAGTAGTTAGCTCAGGGCTGATCTTCCTCAAAAATAAATAAATAAATAAAAATTTAAAAAAAATTAAGAAAACAGAATTCTCAGGCACTGGCACAGTGGCATAGTGGTTGAGTTTGCACGCTCTGCTTCAGTGGCCCAGGTTCACGGGTTCGGATCCCAGGCACAGACCTAGCACTGCTTGTCAGGCCGTGCTGTGATGGCATCATCCCACATAAAGTAGAAGAAGATTGGCACGGATTTTAGCTCAGTGACAATCTTCCTCAAGCAAAAAGAGGAAGATTGTAGACAGGTGTTAGCTCAGGGCCAATCCTCCTCACACACACAAAACAAAATTCTCATTGCTGCCCTGGCATAAAGAAGGCTTTCTGTGTAGTAGATGTTTGTCCTCCTGAAATCTATTTGGAGACTTTAGAAGTCAAACCCCAGGCATAATAAATCTAGGAGCGCCCCTGGCTGGCACACCCCTATTGCAAGGAAGGTGGGTTGAGTCCCTGGAGCAGCCTGGAATGTGGGTGAACTAACGGACAAGGCAGATGGTTTATTTACAGCTCTAGGGGAGGAGGGAATGAACGTTATATAGACATTGATAACAGAAGAAGAAATGCATGAATTTTATGCATGGATGTATGTTATTCATAAATGATTGCTCAGAGACAAGAGATGGCGTATCCTGTATTATTGTCAGGAAATGGAGTTGAGAGACATAGGTTAACTCAGGGAGGGGAGTCTTGAGGAGCAGCGTGGAGGATGTAACCGGGCTGTTGTGAAGCTACTAACATGGAGATCACGGTTGGCCTAGAAAACACATTTCATCATGCCTAGCGGACGTGTGTCTGGGGGAGAGTAAGCCAGGTTTTGCCCCAGGTTCAAACATTAAAAATGTGCAGACACTTGAGATGATTTTGAGAGATTCATTGTCTCCTTCAAGAGTTCCGAAGTCTTTATGGGGTCCACATGCTTAATTGGCACTTCGGAGAGTGGATTAGTATATATTGTAAAGTTCCCAGAATCACATAAAGCCTTCCTTTTGATATTATAATCTTAATGTATAACCTTACTGACACTCTAACAGGGAAAAATACAGGGCATAATGACCCTTTATCAAGTTGTCACTTATTGGTATCAACTTGGACTGCCAATGCTATCTCCCTGTTCCTATGTCAAGAGATGAAAGAGAATAGAAAACAGGAAAACAAGATTGGCCGTGAGATGTCAGGTGTCAGGCTCATCTGTTTCTTTCTTCGAACATTGTCATGTTTCTTGTCAGTACCACAATGCAGAAATTATGGCTTTGCTCTAGTAATCACTGTTGAAGAATTATGTAGATGGAACTGAACATGTGAAGGGGGACATAGAACAAGTCAAATTTTGATTTCCGTTTTTAACTTCAGGCTTCTGGTCATGTAAAATTATTATTAGAGAATTGACTATACTTCAATATAACTTCTGTATTATAATTTCATGTGCATTTTTAGATCCTGGCTCCTGATCTGCCTTACTAGAATCATACATCTGAGCTCTTTACATAAAGCATAATTATGCATAAATAATGTAACACTACAATAAGTATATTAAGATATAAAATGACAAAATATATAATATGGAAATTTATAAATAATTTACATGGTTTCTATCACAAGAAAGCTAATTTCACAGCATCAGACTCCAGGAATAAACTATGTACTGGCTTGTGAGCCTGTTCTAGTGGATACAGCTGCGTTTCACCTTTTCATCTTAGATTATAAACCTCTGAGTCTGTTTCATCTTTGTATCTCCCAAGCTCCTTAAGTACTTATGAAATGAATAAATATATGGATGAGTGAATAAATTAATAAAGAGCCAATGCATTAGTACAAAAATGTATACATGCCTGGTATGTCTCTAGGAAAAGTGGTTGGTACATATTGGCTTATTTGGGCTTTGTGTAATATATTGCCAAATAGACTATCACTTTTTAAATATCCTTTACATGAATGTACAAGTTTCTGTATTTTTAACTTTTTAAAACTTATTTTTGTTATTGTTTAGAATCTAGCTTGTGAAACTGTAATCACCTGTTAAAACTATCAGTTTTTTCCTATGCCACTTCTATTTTTTTGATGTCTTAATCATTGCAAATGAAAAAAAGATGAGAAAAAAATCAAACGCTTTCCTTCCATACCCAGGCACTGTGTGAATACGATGCTCTCTCACTTCGCTTTACTACCTGCGGGGTTCATTTGCCAAGACTCCTTTGAAGCACAGCACATATGTTTCTAGGTTTTGAATTAAAAAGTATCTTCTCTCTTACCCAGAATTATGTCTCAGACTATCCAGCTGGCCAAATAAGGCTGGAGTAGGTGGTTCTGATCTGCTCTTCACAAGAGTGAGGATGAGAGCCACTAGTCTGGCCTCCCAGGGGTAGAGAATGAATAGATCTTTATCCTTTTCTCCTCCCATCACACTCCTGTCCACCCTTTCCTTTATGTCTTTTGATTCAATGAGACAGCTTCTGTTCCTGTTCATCAAGTGGAAAAATGACCGGGCTCCATTGTTTGGGACTTTGTCTCCAGGGCTGCTGGGGGCGACAGTGACACCTTCCACTGAGCAGTCTGTGGAGGTGTGTTGGCCAGTCTGGTCATTATCCAAATCAAACCAAGCCCCTCTGGGAGCCCTTTGTGGCTCTTTTATTATTATTTTTCCTTCAACTGGACACTCTTGTTCCATAAGAAGAATTTGTGTTCCTCACTTAGCATGATCTTTCAGAAGCACGCTCATCTCTTTTCCATATTGTGAGAGCAATCTCCATCTCCTTTATTGATGGACCTGGTGAGCGGGTGCTGAATTTGCATCCACAGTGAAAAAATCCAGAAAATACACTAGAAGATACAAGACCCTTTCCAAATGTGATTCTCTGAATTAAGTTTTGGAACTAAAATAGGCTTAACATTTTTGAAAGTAGGGAAATTATTTGTCAGTTTTGTTTTCAGGGTAGGAAAATATATTCTCTTTCATGTTTGTCAACTAGGACTCATTTTATTATTAGTACTCATTGAAAATTACAGGGTCGATATGCTTATTCAAACCTCTGATAGCTCAATTCCATACAAAATTTATCTTTTAACTGCATGGAAAATATTCCCCATGTCAAATTTAGGAGAGCTGTATTTTATTTCCTTTAATAATTTTGATTGGAACTCGACACACGGAATGGTTTGTGTTTCTATAGACGTGTGGAAACCAGTGTGCTTCCCATTGAAGGTGTGTGGAAAGTCACACACACAGGAACGCACTACAAGTACGTGAGGGTGTGGGGGCGTAGTGTTGCTTCCTTATTGAGAGCTGCGATTAAACAGACACTTTCTGCAGCTGTGACTTTGTATAGATGGCAGGACCTAAGCCAGTGGGGCTGAAAGGGATTTCTGAAATGAAGCCAAGAAACAAATACATTTTTCCACACCAAAGCTTTGGAAGAAATCACATGAAGATACACACTGGATGTGTGTAGATCTTTTGTCCCTCTTTGTGGTCATGGAATTGTATTTGCTATACCTGCTATATGCTTGTGCAATCTGAAACCTTGTACCTCTGTAGAACTTTAAAAAACATATGTTTCATTTAACAGAGAAAATGGCTGGATTTAGAACAGTTTTCCCTCCCTTGGCTTTTAAAACTACTTTGCACAACTCAGGTGCAAATCTTTTAAATGGTCTGAAGGTAATTGGAATATTGCCTCTATTAGATTTGTTTGAATTGTTTTTCCATCTCATTATAATATTTTTTTCTCCTATTTTTCTGGTGATTCTCTCTTCTACTGTAACTCTGATCCTCTAATATTTCCCCAATTTGTTCTTGCTAAAAAAAATCTTCTCTACAGCATGTACATTTCTACGAGATGGCCATATTCTCTGCCCTACAATCCTCCCTAAGCAGTGGTTATCACTCAGACAAAAACAAAACAAAACAAAACTTTACTCCTTCTGCTGTTCAGAACATGGAGTTTGCCTGAGGGTTAACTGAGACCCCTGGTTCCTCTTCTTTGCTGGGTACAAATCCGTCCTTACTCTTGCATGGACTCTGAGGCTGGTGAGCCAACATACAGGCTGGGAGAGGGGTTCAACTAATCAACCTCCAGTACACCTTGGAGAAATAAGTGAAATGGAATCTTCACAGAGTGTTAAGTTATTCTTTCAACAGGTATTTATTGCTCATCTACTCCAGATGAGCCAATTCTGGGCATAAATATTAATGAATCAAGCAGACAAAGTTTCTGCCTTCAAGGAGCTTTCATTCTAGTGGGGGGAGGCAGGCAATAAACAAAAAATGAAAAATAATGAACAAGATAACAAGCTATGGATAAATATGAGAAAGAAAATAAAATGGAATAATTTTATAAAATGTGACAGGTGTAGGGCCTTCTAAGATTGGGTGTCAAAGGAGACCTATATGGGGAGGTATAATAGTTATTATTGCCATGTAACAAATTGCCGCAAACCTAAGAGCTTAAAAAAGCCCAGACATTTATTCTGTCACACGATTTATATCAGAAAAGAATTCAGTAATAACTTAGCTGGGTTGTTCCATCTCAGGGTCTCTTAGGAGACTGCAGTCATCTGAAAGCTTTACTGGCACTGGAAAACCTGCTTCCAAGATGTCTCATGCCCACGACAATGGGCAGGATGCCTCAGTTCCTTCCCACATGGATCTTTCCATAAGGGCCGTACATGAGTCCCCATGACATGTTGACCATTTTCCCCCAACAATCAAAATAAATGATTCAAGAGAACAAAGCAGAGGAGCAATATATTTTATTTCTTAGCCTTGGAACTCACCTGATGTCACTTGCTATTCTATTCTGCTGGTCACACAGATTAATTCTGATGCCCTGTGGGAGGGGACTGCTTACAAGGGTGTGAATGCCAGAAGGCGAGGATCCTCAGGGGATATCTCGGGTGCCAGCTATCACAGGAAGGAATAGTTGAACTGGGGCTGGAATGATTAGAAGAATCTGTTAAGGGAATACCTAGAGCATTCTAGTTGGAGGTGGAACAGCCGCTCCTATGACGCTGAGGTGGGGAAAACTTGGTAATTTCACGGAATAGACAACAGGCTAGGTTGAGTAAGTGGGAGAGTTATTATACAAGATGAGTCCAATGAGCAAGGGCCAGACTGCATAGGACCTTAGCAGGATTTGGAATATATTCTGAGTATGAGGAGAAATTGGTGGAAGGTTTTAGCGGAGGAGTAACGAAAACTGCATGACTACATGTTGAACAGAAGTTCACTTCTAAGAACTGACTTGGACCTGAAAAATTGTAATACTAAAGAAAATGAGTTAAACTAAGAATCTGGGTGTTTTCCCTTGATGGTTATACTGTGCAAACTTATATAAAGATGAGGTGCACAAATATTTATTCTACTCTGTTGAGTAATAGAACAAAAGTGACCCAGGGATTTAAATATGAAGTGTGAGCTTCTCTGAATCAGCCCTAATCTCCTGTTCTCCCATCATAAAAGAGGCTCCACTTTTGACCCTATTTATGGGAACTAAAATCCGTAGGGAATTTCAAGCCAGCATATACGTCTGAGGTATTTTATAAATATTTCAAGGGCCAAGTTGCATTTCTGCTCCCGCAGTTAGTTGTTCTCCCTGTTATTTGTCGTATAAAGCATCACTCACTCCAGTTTCTCCAGTTCCTTTTCATGCAATTAAAGGCAGGCTTTAATTTGTTTTTTAAAAATTCCCTTCAGATCTAAAAGAATAGCTCTTTCTTCTTTTGACCCCATGTCCCACCCTCCCAGCTCACTGGCCAATGACGAGTCTTGCCCTTCATAAGGTGATTCCAACCTCCAGAGAAAATGCAGCCTTTTGTTTCAAATGAGATTATTCTGCTCTGTTGCTCTGTGCAGATGCTGTGCTTCTAGCCATGGTTCACTGACTTGGAGGAGGAATGTATTCAGCTTTTCTCTTAAATACCTGCCATGCCCCTCAAAACATTTCAACGATAATAGAATGTAGCACATAAAAATGTTCACAGTCCCTGATCCCAATCGTGTACGCAGAATTAACCTTTTCTCCAGGTCTAATGGTTTGATATGACATTCTTATCTCTTCACTGCTTACATTTCTTTCTTTTCACTTAGGAACAGGAATACTTGTGCTTTTTAGAGCCTTGCGTATAAATGTATTAGCTCTTTGAAAATGTGTCTTTATTATTCAAGGTATTTCTAATAGTTGGAATGTACCTCCATTGTAGAATTCAAAACCTATGTCTTAGTTGACTCTCCACCTGTGCTCACATCCTCCACCTCTGCTGCTATTCACCGATAAATATTCCATGTACTCTCCTGTCTTCATTCCTTTGCACATGTGCTGTGCTCTGCCTAAGATGTCTTCTAACCTTCTCTCATGAATTTATATTTCTCTTTCAAAGCTCAATGCAAATATCACTTCCCCTAAGAAGGCTTCTCTGATCCCCATGAGCACATCTAGCTGCTAGTCCCACCACAAACTCATGCTAGGACATTCAGGCCTCCAGAGAGCACTTAGATCTAAGGACCGTAATTGCTTGATGACATAAGTTGATTCATAGTCTCTGATATATCATAAGTTCAATAAATGTTTATCTTAACCAGTCAACCAAAAACCAGATTAAATAATCAATGTAAAGTATTTCAATGTTTCCCAGCAAATTTGCTCCTGTGTCGTTTGCTCATCAGAAGCTTGTAGCATCTTCAAGGACAGGAACAACTCCATTGATCTTAAGGCATTGTAAATGCCTTGAGATGGAAGGTGATTCTCATCCTCTCTTATACGCCCTAGAAGCTGTGGTAACAACAATCAGGAAGATCTGAGGTTCATTTTATTTATGTAATGATTGTTCTCATCACTTACCGCCTGCTGAGAATATTAGCAAAAATAATACTCACAAATCTATCTATTATCATGTCTGTTTAGAGTATGTGGCACCAAAATATCCATTGCATCTCTGGGCATTCTAAAAAGCAAATATAACTAATAATCAGACCAAAAGAGTGAGTCTTGGCACTTAACATGAGGCAGGCTGTGGAGTTTTTGGTCCTCTGACTGGGGTGAATCACAGAGATGATGAATACAGTCTGAGAAAAGAGCCTCCCTGGGACTTCCAAATCTCTCTGCGGCCTAGGGGGTGGCAGGGTGGAGCTGCAGTACAAAATACTTAGGACAATTATCATTCATCTATTTATCTGTGCGTTTGTTTATTCATTCATTCATCAGCCGCCTACTGAGCTCTCCCTGTAGGCAGCCACTGTGCTGGGTGTCAGAGGTTCAGTGATGAATAAAACAGAAACAGATCTTGCCCTCATGGCGCTTCCAGTCTAGAAGGGAAGACAAACATGATTACATGAATAATTTGTTTACTGTATTTTTGATAAGTGCCATAAAACAATATTCTGGGGTGTTGGAGCATATAATTATGGATGAGAGTGTTGACTTAGTTGGGGCTTTTAGAAGGCTTTTCTGAGGAGGTGACATTTGAGTCTTAAAGAATAAGGTGGTCAGGCAAAGAGGATGGGACATGAGGAAGAGAAAGAGGGAGGAGATGGCAAAGGGAGATCAAATGCTCCAGGTGGATAGAGTAACTCCTATGGCCCTCTCCATGAATTTGCCATAAGTGACTGACAGGGTTACCTTTCTTGCTTTTTACTTTTTATTTTTTAAGTTTGAGTCGTGTGAAATAAAAATTAACCTTTGCCATTTGGCACGACTCTTTTGGGGGAGAGGAGAAGGGTATGGCGTTCAAAGGATTAAAATTTTGTTCCTTAATACACACAGAACACACTAAAACTATTTTTATTTATGCTTCTGTGCTCATTTCGCCACTTATGGAGAGAGTTAGGACGGGAGAAAAAGACAGACAGGAAGTTAAAAGGAAGGAGAGGATTCCCAGAAGGAATTACTAGAGGGACAAAGGCACAGAAAGAGAAAATAGAATAATTGTAAATATAGTGATGCACTGTATGTACCAACTATTAAAAATATGGTTTTGTCCTTTCTTGCTGGAGCATCAAGGTTCAGACTGTTATGTTTTATCATTCCCTCATGATATAAAAATTACTAGGTTAGGGGCCGGCCCGGTGGCGCAGCGGTTAAGTTCGCACGTTCCGCTTCTCGGCGGCCCGGGGTTCGCTGGTTCGGATCCCGGGTGCGGACATGGCACTGCTTGGCAGCCATGCTGTGGTAGGCGTCCCACGTATAAACTAGAGGAAGATGGGCACGGATGTTAGCTCAGAGCCAGGCTTCCTCAGCAAAAAGAGGAGGACTGGCAGTAGTTAGCTGAGGGCTAATCTTCCTCCAAAAAACAAACAAACAAACAAAAAAATTAATAGGTTAGTCCATGCCCATAGCTCTCAACTTTTCATTATTTTGACATCTTCAAATAAATTATTCTCCAGGTTTCACTGCCCAGAATTATATAATCCTGGATAAAATGAAGACAAGGGCCTGGACAAGCTTCGGTTCACTAGTACTGTGCACTAGATTATCCAGGGGTGAGCTGGAATATGAAAATAGCCAGGAAATAGCAAACATCTTAGGATTCTGGGTTTAGCTGCAGTGGAATCCTCAGGTTTGAGAGGTCTGACAGGCCTCAATCACTCATGGTGCTGGAACTGGTAATGGGCATCAATTCCCTTTCTCTAGCCAGAGAGGGGACAAGGAGAGCAAGTTGGTTCACACTCAATGGGAAGATTGAGTTACTTATCCTCAGAGGGAAATCAGGGTGCAACATCAGTTGATAATAGCCATGAGAGTTTTGGATTTCAATTGAGTGGGTCACTTGAATTTAGAATATGGGAGAAAAAGAGGTAAGAGAGAGAGAGAGAATAGTCACTAGCTAGGCAAGATAACAGTGTGAGGAAAGAGCTACAACAATTAACCTGGCCAGTCCATCAATTAACCCAGCCAGCTGTTGGATGTTAGAAAGGGAAATGTGAATACACAAAAGTTGTTGCTGTTGTTAATATCAAGGGGATTTGTCCATGATGCTAGAGCATTATTATGAGGTAAATCATAACAGACTTATGAATAGTCTTAGGCTACTTATCATGGAGGAGTGAAAACAATTAAAAGAGGCTTGAGCATCTTTTGGAAACAGATGTTTGAAAACAAATGATGTAGGTAAAGAAGCATTGGAAATAAAGTTGGTGAGACTGTAATCACAGATGTCTTGAAGTTTGGTTAACTTGATATGTAGAATCAGATGGGACAATAAAGCAATAGTTATTTAGCACATACGTTCGCTTACACATCCCCAAATGTCTCCCTTTTCAAAGAAGCTTTTCAAAAATCAGTCTAATTTATGGTTCCATTTCTTATCCAAATGATTCTCTCTTCTAAAGGATGTGGTGAAAACAAATTTAATAAGCTGCATGAGGAATTTAAGTTATGTCAGAAAGATAACCCAGATGGATAGTCCATGTGACTACTGTAGGACGTCTTGGTATTTTTATGTTCAAAGAAAATTTAAAATCACAAAATAATAATTTTTGTATTTGAAAAATGTATATTTTGAAAATAATATGAGTGGCCTTATTAATCTTTATATCTTTTCTTTGTGTCATAAAAGTTCTAATTCATCTTTTCCCTTAATTCATATTAAAATATTAAAGATCCCACACTTGGATTTAAGAGAACTAAGTGTTTCAGATTTATAAAAATATCTTTCTTTGCTATCATCCAAGTTAAATGTATTTCTTTGTTAAGACACCTTGTGGTAAGATTTAAACATTCTTTCTTAAGTATTAATGAGAAGTGATATGCCCACATGCGACCAACATGCTTCTAAGAATTTTTTAAATTTGGCATTAAGTAGGTTTTCAAAATCTGTCTTTGCTTTGGGACATAGAGGATGGGAGATGGACTGCTTTTGTAATGTGGGAAGAAAGGAAGGCAGAAATGAAGCGTAGACCTCTTAGGGTGTGTGGGCAGCTCTGGAGTAAGCTTGTCTGCATTCTTACTCAGGCTCTGTTCAAGGGCAGCCTTGAGCAACTCACCCAAACTTTCCTTGCCTCGGTTTCCTCATATACAAAGTGAGTGATAGTGGTTCCCACCTCACAGGGGTTTTGTAGGGTTCGGATAAGTGAATATATGTAAAGCTCATAGAGACTGCACATGGTGCAGCCTCATCTCTTATTAGCCTCGTCTTTTATATTCTTCTAAGAGGAGGCTATGCCTATTCTGATGTGGGGACTTTCCTTTGGATCACTTAATGTGATGCATGAAAAATCATTCACGTTTGTTGCCTGGATATATCAGGCAGTAGAGAAGGTAAGGGGGGTGGAACCCACTTCTGTCAGTACAAACTCTGCTCTCCACCTTCCAAAGAGGCACACCATCCCACCATGTGGTTTTCTTCCTCTCTTCTTGACATTTTTCTTTGTTACTTTTGCTTCCTTTCCCTTCTCCTGCTACTTCAGAATCAACAGTTGGATCAAAGATAATGGCATTACTTGTGTGGGCTAGACCAAGGGTAAGTGTTAGTTCTCGTTAGAACAGGTGAGAGGGTTGCATATTTGAGATCTGGGGTAGTTATTTCCTTGGTTGGTTCTGTGGCCTTGTACACATTCATGGGCATGGTATTTGTGGACTCACTGTGATTATGCCAAAAGCAACACACAGCTTTGCTTTTCTCTTCAATGCGGAACAATCTAAGTGCTGTAGAGTGTGGAGAAGGTAAATAATACAAGATCACTTGTGTTGTTGCAAACATGTACAGTGTTAGCTGACACTTCATGGAGATCTGAGATGAATGCCATGAGGACTATGGCTCCAAGAATTGAAAGATGAAACATATTGTTGTAGGCCCAGAAGTCTTCATGAGACTTATCTTTGGGGACTTTTCTTTCTCATCATCTTGGAAGTAAATTTCAAACAAAACAAACAACCTTTTGACTACACTGTCTCCTTCTCATTTTTAAAATTTATTTTATAAAATTAACCCAAAGGAAGGAAAAAATATTTGTACAAATTTGGTCACTTTAACTTTTAAAAAATATTTTTTAATTGTGAACACACTAATTGTGGATCATTGGACAAAAGTTAACTGAGTTGAAATGTCAACTAAGTGAAATAAGATGTAGCCATTAAAAATGGTAACTATGAAAACACTTATGATATATTGTTAAGTACAATGAGGATTATAATAGTTTTAGAAAGAAGAGAAGAACGTCCTAATGTTACTCAATGTGGATTGTGGGATTATAGTGATGTTTAGTTTTTTCTGGTTTCCCTTAAGGCCATTGAAGTTCTTATAAATGTAGTTTTAAATAAAATTGAAGAGATCGAGTACTCAACTACAGTTATTACCACCAAGAAATTGTTTACAAATCCATCATGATCACCCAAATAGCAAGTAGTCTGTAATTTTTAAGAGGATACCATTCAGGATGCTGAGACCAGGGAAAATTTCTTTACTCTGTTGGATCGCAGATTGTTCATCTGTAAAATATTCTGTGGATGTTGGGATGATTAAATATGATGATGCATGTAAAGCAATTACCAGGGTACCTGACGATCAGCAATCACGAAGGAAGATGTTAATTTAATGTGTTGGTATATTTTGACGTATTGAAATTAACTAAAAATGAAAACATTACTTCAAGGGATAGAAATTCAAATGAAAATTCCACAAAGCAAATACTAATTTATCATTATCATATAAGTCATTTATTTATTTTTGAATGGGAAAATAATAAGAGATAGGAAACATTTTCAGTAATGTACAAAATCCAGATGATGGATAGATTGTAAATAATAATAAATAGAACTATAATAAATATATAATAAATAGAACTATAATAAATAGAACTATAATAAATAGAACTCACAAGGACAGGAGGTCCATGAGTTTGAAAGGTCACTGCTGGACAAGTACAAATAAAGTATGGCCAGGGGTCAAGAGCCAGGCTGCCTGGGTTCAAGTCTCAGCTTTGCTGCATGAACTTGGACATCCTACTTAACTTCAATCTCTCCATCTATAAAGTGGGGTTAATAACAGTACCACTTCATATTGTTATGGTAAAAATTAAATGAATCAATACGTGCAAACAGCTGAGAGCAGCACTTGGTATATTAATAGTGCTATGTAATTTACCTAGAAAATGAAGCTTTATGAAGCTTTGTGCCCTGTATCTTCATTTCTCTAATGTTAGTCATCCATCTATTTTTGATTTGATGAGCAATACCACTTATGGTGTTAATAAAATAAAATACCAGTTTTGGAAAATGTAAGCCCTAATGCTTTTAAAGACAGTGAAAATCTTCAGATGTGTGTTCTTGAGGTGTAAATACTTATTGAATGAGTACAAGCAAATCATCTCACAGAGCAATTTAATACACAGTAACCAAATTACCTTATCCCTGATTTTATATATCTTATATAGAAACATCACTTCATTCTTAGGAAGTGAAACAGTCAGACCCCTGGACGAAAATTAAAACAGTTTGCCCAGTTATCAGGGTGTTAGCTGTTATGGAGGAGTATTAACAGTCAAATGACGTTATCAGAAGACCCACCATAGGTCTGCTTGTCACATCTTTAAAAGTCCTTATGAATGCAAGTTCAGACTTAGGACAAAGATACATTCATTTGTGATTACAGGTTTTATGAAAGTATTTCTCTTAGGATTGCAATAAATGCACAATTTCCCTTGGCATAAATCAGTTCCATTTATGAGTTTGTATATGTAAATATGTAAGAAAATATCTTAATACATTCAGACCCATCCCTTTATTATTATATTGAGAAATATTTATATGTAATATTTTAGTCATCACTATCACATAGTTTTTGTTGACCAGCCATTGAGCCATGGCATGAAGGTTTTCATTGCACCAGCACTGAAATCATTATTTTACTCCCTTCCTGCTGCCCCTCCTGTTTCCCTCTTCTGACGATCCCACTACCCACTCAATTACCCTGTTTGACAACCTGGGATCCACCTTCTCCTCCCTCTTCCTTATACTGTACCCACTTTCCATCCACTCAGTTGCCATATTCTCCAAAGTCTCTCTCCTGAATGTTCTTTATCTAAGAGCCCATCTCTTTTGTTATCCTTTTAGTTTAAGGCCTCATCGTCTTCACCTGTTCTATGACAGCACTTACCTACCTGTTTCCCTCTCTGTTCCTTCTGCTAGATTCCTTTGGAAGATGACCTTAAAGCAACTCTTATAAAATACAAATCTAATTACCTTACTAGACATTTCCCATATTGCTTTGCAAACACTTATTCTGCAGGATATTAATGATGTTACATTAGCAAAATTCTGCATTAAATTGTGTTAAACAGGATTCTTCATTGAAAAATTTATCAGCGCTTTGGGAATTTTATATAATATGGTTATCCAAGAGGGTGTTATAATACATAACCTTTCCTAAACTTTACTGACCGAAAACTTTTTAAGTTCTTTGAAAGAGTGCAAGGAGGATTGGTGTTCTGTGGAATGCACTTTGTGAAATACTATTTTATTTACTTCTTTGAACCCTCAAAATTCACATTAACCTATAAAATAAAGCACAAATTCTTTAACATGCTTTACAGGAGCCAGCCTCTCTGGTCAGCCCCTACTGCTGTCATCTTAACTCTATACACTGTGTCTGTTCCTGCACACACACTGTTTGTTCTGGTCCCATCAAACTATATCTAGGTCCCATGTCACGTATACTGTTGTGCCTTGCATGCACGGTTGTCTCTACCTGAAATGCTTTCCCTTACCTTGTCTACTTGGTGACTTCCTCTTCATCCTTGAAGATGGGGTACAAATAGCACCTCCTTTGTGAAACTTTCCCTGACCCACCCAAGCCATCAATCTCTTTCTCCTCTGTACCCCTAGTACTTATCTCCCTTGTAGTTCTCATCATATTTTATTAAAACTATTTGTATATAGTCCCCCTTCTGCCAGACGGGGTCCCTTAATGGTCAGTGTTCTTTAATCATGAGTCCCGGCACCTGGCACAGGTTGATGCTCCATAAGGAAAGGAATAGTGCTTCTGCAGAGGTGAGTGGACATCCTGTTGTCAGCGGACACAGCTGCACTGCAATTAAGTTGGGGATATAATGAAATCACAGATCAAGACTAGGTTCACTAATTAATACGTGGTAACTTCAGACGTTATCAGCAGAAAGAATATCTGAATTCCAACTCTGTTGCC
Organism: Equus przewalskii; assembly: GCF_037783145.1. NCBI lineage: Eukaryota > Metazoa > Chordata > Mammalia > Perissodactyla > Equidae > Equus > Equus przewalskii. Next base: position 18,027,129 of record NC_091852.1, read on the forward strand.
CCCTAAAAAAGGTGTCCTCATATCAGATGGTGAGCATTTGTAACTTTGAAGGTTACTTCCTACCTTCTCTCTTTTCTGCTTTCATAGTCACTATACCTCTGAATAAAAGAGAAAAGGAACAGAATGTCCCTTCAGAGGGGCTGAAATGATTATTGAATATGTCACATCTCGGATCTTGGAAGGAGATCAAAGGAGAAACAATAAATAGGCTTTTTTTTCCCCCTCCTTTTGATTTAACCACTCACTCTTGGTTGGCTATAGATCATTCATTTTTTAAAACAAGGTAATTGTAGCAACAGCTGTCTATAAGAAGCAAACAGCAGAGTCGGCTTTATCCCAGGAGAAAAGATACTCAGAGAATGAATTTACTCAGAATAGTAACATCATAGAGGTTTTACAATTAAAAGGGGCATACAGAACCCATAATATTACACACAAGAAAATAGTGCTGGAACAGGGTAAAAGACTTTCTAAAGGTCACCAGAACCAGAAATTTACATTGTATAGTTTGCAAAGGTATGTTTTTACCCACGTTTAAAAACACAACTCGAATAAGACTAGAGAAATAAACCAGAGTAGATTTTAAGATCATTAGGCAACATAGTATTGTCAAGCTGTCGTCTCTTATATTTACCTTCAATTCATGTATAGCATATGTCTTTTAACTTATTTTTGGATTAACTGATGTTTCATGTTAGCAGGTTGTTTTAGCAGAGATACATGGAGAGGATGTCAAGGAACGATTTAGGAAGAGATGGGTGGTGTTTGCAGATACGGGCAGGATGGGTAGATGTTTGGCCAGCCAGTGGGTGTGATGGTGGATCACTGTCTTGTAAAAGTTTTGCAAGATGAATCTAAAGCATTCTTCTTTAATTTTCTTTTGTTTTTTTAGTACAAGAGACCCAGAATTATTGACTTACCAGTCAGCGTTTTCTTTCAAGTGAGGCTTTAAAAATGTAGTTAAAAACAAACAGAAAACCTTACCATTTATGGGAGCAGGATAGTTTAGACATGAGGCAATGGGAAGACTGACATGAACTGGGATGGTCACAGAAGTAGCTTCTGGTCGGTGGTGTCTGCTTAGTGTAGACCAGCAGTGGACTGGTAGTAGTGGTGGGGACTTTGATGCAATTCTTTTGTGGGCTAAGTTGGGCTGGCTAAGGAAAGGCTGCAGCTCCATGGCTACAGATGTCAGCTGACTCCAACACTGGGTGTGGCTGTGCTGGAATGAGGGCGGTCTGTGAAAGAGGTAGGAGCTTTCATGTGATATTAGGGAAACTTCAGCCAACCTTATCTGGATGAGAGATGAGGAGAGACAGGTCGTCGTCTCTCCTTGCCCTTTCCTCCTCTGCATGTTAGGGGCTGCATGAGATTTGATCTTACCATTGTCAAAAATCCAGAAACAAGTAAAAATGAAAACCAGATCAGTAGAACAGTATTTAGTAAGAGTTATTATGCACGTAGAAGCAGTTCATAACCTGGGAGTTCTCAAACCGAAAACTTATATGAAGCTCAGAGGCATGATGTACAGAATGGCTCATAAAGTGAAAATGAGGGAGTTGTTTAACTTTTAAAATGATTGGTTATTATGAATGATTGATCGTTATGACAGGGGTCTTCAGGAGAAAGGAGATTGGTTAAAAGTGATTATCTTGTACCATTTTAGGAAGATAACTTAAGTTTCTTTCATGATTATCAGAGGCATCTACAAGAAATAACCTAAGTTAAGTTTTGCTTATGTTCATAAAATAAACTAGATTTAGTTTTACTTACGTGGCTTAAATGGCTTTGTCTGGTCAGGGAATTTTCAAGTTTGGTCTCCATTCTGTGTTTTACTTTAACACCATATGCATATAAACCTTTTACATACTGTCTAAAGATACACAAGGCCAGAATGCTAAAGTGCTTTTGCACTCAACCTCTTAACAATATTGTTTCGGTAGATCATGAGATTTGGCTGAAATGAAAGCAGTTTCCAGCAGAATAAATTTGGGGTCTGCTGTTCTGTTTTAATGGTGTGGAGAGTCATTGAAATATTAACCTAAAGGCAGGTGTCTCCACCTGGGCACTGTTGACATTTGGGACCATGTAATGCTTTGTTGTAGTTGGCTGTCGTGTGCATTGCATGATGTTTAGCAACATTTCTGGCACGTGACAACCACGTGACAGTAGCATGCCCCTCCCAGTTGTGACAAACAAAAATGTCTCCAAATATTGGCAAATGTCTCCTGGGGGACTAAATTGCCCTGGGTGAGAATTACTGACACATTGTGTAGTTTCTCATTTACTATGAGGTAAACACTTGCCTTTGAGTCAGAAAAACTTTTCAAATAGTGCTGAAATCCCTTTTTCTTTATCTATCACACATGTGTTGAACATTTTACAATGAATCAGATGCTGAGGATGCAAAAATAAATAAGTAACTGCCCTCACAGACTTACATTTTAATAAGGAAGACAGATGGATGCAATAAGTTATTACTCTGTAGGGTCCGAGTATAATTCTGCAGAGGTGATTCCATGGTGCCATGGGAGCCAAAGGATGCAGAATCGAATTTGGAGTGAAGAACTCGGGGGAGCTGGGTAACAAAAGAGATCTCTGCATTATTTCAAAACTGTTTTTTCTCTGTTAGATCTACTCCCTGGGAGATAAGGCCCCTCCCTCCTAGCCCCAGGGATGCAGGAAAGTCACTAATTTTAGTTACTAAGCCTGCTCCCAATAAAAATTGCATAATTTTATGCTGAATGAAGTTGGTCCTGGTGAGTGACTTTCAGTCTGCATTGATGTGGGGAATCGTTGAGACAGATGGTTAATATCACACATTTTTACCATTTTCAGAAACATGAAGAAAGCAAAGTCAACATCAGGTGAACAGTGTCATAGCTTTAAAAAAAGATGAACAGAACTCAGAATGTCGCATAAATGCCCAAGAGAAACTATTTAATTACCCTAATATCCTGTATTCCCCTTGTCTGAAGAGCTGAGCAGCAGTTTTCTTTTGTTTTTTCTTTTTGAGGAAGATTAGCCCTGAGCTAACATCCGCCACCGATCCTTCTCTTTCTGCTGAGGAAGATTGGCCCTGAGCTAACGTCTGTGCCCATCTTCCTCTGTGTTATATGTGGGATGCTTGCCACAGCATGGCTTGATAAGCAGTGCGTAGGTCCACACTGGGATCTGAACTGGCGAATTCTGGGCCGCTGAAGCAGGGCACACAAACTTAATCACTGTGCCACCCAGCCAGCCCTGAGCAGCAGTTTTTGAGGAACCATGTATTGTACCTCAATTGGCCATAATTAGAAAGCTTAGAGGAATAAACAAACTCAAAATGAATTAGCTTGGATCTAAATTTTTCTTTGGGAAAGTGAAGATTCTAATTTTAAAAATTAAATTCTTGGTGTTAAATGAATTAATGTTATATTTCAATTTTTATTTCATTAAATAAATATTTATTTTAATGCTCCCAAGTATAAAGGACAGTATGCAGGATTAGAAAAAATGAAAAAGACTCTGTTTGCTCAAAAGCGTTTATCGTCTCTTGGGGAAGATGAGCACAAAATAACCAGGCTAATTCATCAGAAGATAAGATAGTGCTGTACTAGGGGAGTTCAGATGAGGAAGTGAAGAATTGTAACCGGCAAATGAGGCAAAATGAGCATCAATTCTTGCTCCTTCTGATTTCCTGAGCACAAGAATATATATCAAGAATATTTGCAGGTCAAAAAGGGGCATCCTCTAGTATTAATGAAGCTGGTAGAAAGCTGTGAGATGGCTTCAGTAGATTGTTCTCCAATTCATTTTTCTCTTTAAAAAAGCAGTAGAAAGAAACTTTCTTTAAAAATGTGAGAATACCCTCTTTTGTCCTCCTATTCTTCAAATCTTCCATTCAGCCAGCTGGCCATCCATCCATCTGCCAAACAGCAGTTGTACTGATCTTTTTAAAACAAATCAAATCATTTTACTCCTGTGACTAAATCCCTTCGACGGCTTCCCACTGCTCATAAACTAAAAGTCAGACTTTTGTCCGTGACTTACCTGCTGCTGCAATGAGCTGGCCCCTCCTCTCTCTCCAACCTCAGGTCATATCTCTGTCGCCATTGTTCATTGCACTCCAGCTATTCTGCCTTTCCCCCCATTTTAGGACCTTTGCAAATGCACCTGCAGTTCTGTTCCCTCTGCTCTTGGCTCCTGCCCTCCCCTCTGCTGGCTCCTTCTCATGTTTCACCTCACACCTGAAATGGCACTTCCCTAGAAAAAGTCCCTGTTACAAGCTTGGTTCACTTCCTTCTTTATACTTCAAAGCACTCCTTGAGAGTAGGAATTCTTGTCTGTTTTTTTCACTACTGTATCCCTGAACAAGGCATAAGAAATAGTGTATGCTCAAAACGTATATTTTGAATGAATAAGCAAATACATCTCTTCAATTGTTTATTATAAGCTTCTTAAGGGCAGGGTGTATGTCACCATTGTGTAACCAGTGCCTAGATCAGTGCCTAGTTCAAGGAAGATTGTCAAGAAATATGTTTTTGAAGATGGAAATGAATGAATTGATATTTATTTTAGGTAAAAATTAAAAAAAACAAAAGGAGAGCAATAATAACAAAAACCTGTGATCCTACCATTAGGCTGCCAACGGGTATAGGAGGGAAAAGTAAAAATATGGTGAGCTAAATTTCAAAAAATTATAGCTTCAAGGTTAAATACAATTGAAAATGTCTGACAAGTTTGAATTTATTATGGAAAAATTTCCCCCAAATCAGTTATTAAACCAGATGTAATGATTTTAAACAGAGTCCCCACCCGCATAGAATTGTGGCTGATATTCCGTTATTAATGTTCCTTATGAATCTCTCATTCTTCTAAGTGGCATAATAAAGGTTGTTAATGGAGTTTACTCCCTTAATGGCAATGGTGAGTTATCAAGCCTTACATTACGGACCCCGTGAAAGACCAATATTCACATTGTATAGTTTTATCGTTCTAAAATGATTCTCAACATTGGCCACCAGATGGCAATACCTGGGAAAACCATTCCCCACTTCAAGAAGAATTCTTTCTTCAGCCACTTGATGGCATCTCTCCATTGTTTTCAAGAACTCTTGACATACTCATCTTGATTCCTTTTGCATCCCTTTCTCCAGTGCTTTCCTTCTACGGTTCTTCCCTGTCACATAGACAGACTCCCACCTGCAATAGCAGTGCTGTGGAAGGTTTCCTAAAGAGAGGCCTTTAGGACATTTCTTTGAAGGATATGCATGGTGAAAATGTTTTATTCTAGCTGTTTAAACTGTTCTTTAGAAGAATTTTTGTCTTCTATTTTAAAGGAAATGGAAAGCTACATAAGATTCTTTAAAATTTATGAGAAAATTATTTATATATATATATAGGACAAATGTATGTAAGTGTGTGATGGTTTTGCTTAAAGGTCTTATGGCTAGCTTACACAGTAGCATCATATTGTTGAACTATGATATTATGATTTCACAGAGGGAGGTTCAAGGTATACTCATTATAGTAAAATAGACAATATTTACACCTTTTTTGCTTATTAAAAATTCTTCTAATTTTTTTAATATTTAGGGTAAAATGTACAATCACATCAAAACTCCGATATCATTTAGACTTTGGTTTTATGCTATTTACAGGCAAATGAACGTTTTAAAATATATTTTTTTCTTAAGGACTGGTAATTTTTCCTCAAAGTTTGGAGATTTTCTCATTAACTGATTTGGTTTGGCTTTAAAATAGAATTTTTTTTGACATTTTATAAAATGAAGCTTTGGGGCATCATACTTTCAAAGATTACTCTTTCAGAGCATTTTTAAAGATGCTCTGGATGAGTTTTGCTATTAACAGTTTACAAATGAAATGAGGGAGGTTTGCCAGTGCTGTTTTTAAGTCAGAGAGTATATTCCACATAAAACATTGTTTCCATTGCCTACTGTTTAAAAACAAATCATAGATATCTTAAAACTCATTACAGATGATGTGCTTTGAAATAAATCTGTTTTCATAATCTTCCTTCATGAAGATTTTTATCTGTATATCCTCAAATGGCTTTTCTTTGTACCTTGTATTGGAAGACTGTCTCCTGGGGCCGGCCCGGTGGCGCAGCGGTTTAGTTCGCATGTTCCGCTTCTCAGCGGCCCAGGGCTCACCGGTTCGGATCCCTGGTGTGGACATGACACCACTTGGCAAAAGCCATGCTGTGGTAGGTGTCCCACGTATAAAGTAGAGGAGGATGGGCATGGATGTTAGCTCAGGGCCAGTCTTCCTCAGCAAAAAGAGGAGGATTGGCAGTAGTTAGCTCAGGGCTAATCTTCCTCAAAACAAAAAAAAAAAAGGAAGACTGTCTTCTGTCCACAATACACAGACCTTATATTTATGACCTTGAGAGCTCTTCCAAAATGTTAGAGTTCAGGGAAGTTGACAACCATAGGGGCCTATGTAAGTGTATAAAAATAATTGGACATGCGTTATGACGTTGACACCAGGGCTCTGCTAAATGTGCCTTGACTGAATGGGAGGGTCAATCAGACAATGAGAAAAATTGGTAATTAGCTGGGGAATTAGGGACTTATCTCTCTTATTTGCCGCTTTTGTCATTTAAGATGGGATTTGCTCCACGTAACAAAAACCAAACAAACAAAAACTCAACTAAAGTAAAATATGAGAAAAATGTGTTCTCTCCTATAGAAGGACTGAGTTGTGAGGGTTCCAGGATTGGTTAATATGAAGTCTGATGGATATCCTTTCTGTCTTCCCCTTCTGTCATCACCAGCCTCTTAGCTTCATCTTCTGGCTTGTCCCCTCATGGTCACTGATGATTGTGTATTTCCAGGAGTCATATTCAAACACTAGAATGTCCAGAGAAAGAAGACACCATCTATCCAAACCCAGAGGTTCTGCAGCAACTCCCTCAGGTCTCATTTGCCAGAATTGGTTCTATACTCTTTTCTAAAACAATCCATGCAAAGCAATTTGATTTCCGTGATTACTTAGACTGTTTAGTTTACCACTGAGTCACATAATGGAAGGGAGAATTTCCCAATGAAAAACACCCAAGAAGGGTGAAGGGGCTTTGGGTAGACAAACAATAATTTCTGCATGCTCTCAATTTCTGTGCTCTCAATTGTTAGAAATGTGAGAGAGCTTGAACAGATTCAGTAATCAGCTAACAATGAGAGTTTGCTTAAAATCTCTGTCGTTTTAATGTTTTAAATCATGGACCCTTTGGGAATGATGGTCCATCAGCCTTTGAGACTGTGCTGTCAGCTTGGGAAAAGCTGGTCTCCTTTTTTGTTCCCTCAAACATTTCGCTATTGCTCCTCCTTTGAAAGCTTCACTCTAGCTAGTGAAATAGAGCGTTTGTTACAAAATAAAGATTTGGGGTTCTGGGACTCCTTGTTTTAAACCTTAGTTCATAATTGTTGGCTCTTGTATTTCTGCCAGGAATGGTAATTCTAGGCCGTCATTAATGACTAGGCAGAAGAAAGGAGTCTATTCTGGTATTCCACTAGCCCATTTTCCACAGCGCTGTTCCTTCCCTTTGAGCTGATTACCTTGTATCAGTGAGAAAATAAAGGTCAGCTCATATGAATCCCATCAGCTGATCGTCCCTTTGTCATCTCTGAGTCTCTCCTTCTTCCTTCCCATTTTTGAGTATGGAATACTCTCCCCCCTTCCAATGCTATTTCCTCCACCAGTGTTTTGATTTCTTTCTCTCTTGACTCCTTGAGCCTTGTCATCTCAGTTTTTCTCCAGGCCACCTGTGCTTAGACACTTTGGATTTATTTTTGACCCTTCCCTTGACCCCCACATTCAATGACTTGCCGATTTCTACTGATTCTTCCCCTCAGGTATTGGTCTTATCCCGCCCTGTGGCCACTGTTATCTCTTGCTGAAGTAATTTTAGGTTCTTGGAGCTCATAGACTGTGTTCTTGAATCTAGTTGTGCAATAGTCTGGCATTTGAAATAGAGTTTCTGTTTTGCTATCTTTTAGCTTTATTAAGTATATTTAGAGGTAACCTTTTGGTAATCTGTATTTGCTTTGCAGTACACTAGAATTACAGAGTGCACAGAAAACCTGAAGAGGCTAAAGTGGTACTAACTACCAAGCACAGACAGAGCATTAATTAAAGTGTCTTACAACTAAATCTTCCTGATATTAGGGTAGATAAGTTAGAACTGTGTGAATTTACAGAGGCCAATTTTGAGGTGGGGGATAAATCCCATTATTATTCACACCCTGAAAGTAGCTTGATAAAATTGTAGGCGAAAGTCAGTTAATTTTGTGAAACTAGTTATTTGTATAAATGTCTATTAAATAGGGCCAATTACATTCTGGGTGCCCTTCGTTAAACCCATTGTTTACCTTTCTTTTCTTTTTTTTTAGTTAAAATCTCAATTAATCCTTCTTATATTGTGACTAAAACTGAAGGGCTTGGTGAAACATCTCGTTTTCCAGAAGCATGTACTGAAAAGTCTGAAGGGGCAGCACCTTTAAGTAATTTCGTTTAGTTTATTTGCAGTGCTCTGTTGACTGCTCTACTCTTGTGTTCATTGATTTTATCCATTCACAAATCCAAAATATGATCAGTCTTGTTTGTGCACTCGACAAACATTTCTAATTGTTTTCTAAAATATAAATACTTTGAAAATTTTGAAAAAATCTACAAACTCTGGAGAAGAACAATAAAACATTCTTGTAAAACCATTATAGTGTTAGAACTTTCATTGAATTATTTTTCCACCTATCAGTGGATCAAGTAAAGGGTCCATTAGGCAAGCAAATAAAGATCCAAATTATCCAGCAATCCATTTCCTAAACCCTCATACAAGTCTCATTAGATAATTTTAAAAGATTTAAAACATTGTTTAAAATTTCAACGATACTCCAATCTCTTCTTTCTCAACTGCTGATCTTGGATTCTGCTTCACTGAGAAAATACAAGCCGTTCTTTGTTAACTTCAACACATACCCTTACCGCTTCTTCTCTTCGGTAAATTTCGCTTCCATTCCTCCCCTCTCTGGGGCAGTTGAGCCCTCCTCTTTTCCACTATAAATGCCAAACCTTGTGATATTGATAACATCTGTTTCTGTCCCCTGAGCCTTTAGCCACTATTGTTCTAGTTGCCCAGGCTAGACACTTGCAAATCATCGTCAGCCTCTTCCAGAAGCCCATTATCAAGTGATTACTCATTCCTGTTCATTCAACTTCTTCATAATTCTTCTCTCCAATTCTTCATATTTCCATCACTACTGCTCTATTTAAAGCCTACCTCACCTGTATGTCTTTCTCACTACTAATTTATCCTCCTTATGAATTCCTTCAGCTATGCTCTTAAGACAACTGGAATTATGTTACTCCGTGCCTCAAAAACATTCATTCAGTGCCTCCCTGTGGTCCCAGTTGCCTTCACATTTCATTCATATTCTTTCTTAGTCTGACACAAAACAATCATTCCAAATTCTTCTCCCAGAGGATTCTTCAATCTACCCACTTAGGACTTGCCGATGCTGTACCAGGAACTATAATTGTCCTGCCCCCGCTCATGTTTTTCTGTCAACCCAGAATGTCCTCCCCAACAACCTGAACTATTAAAGTTCTACTTACCTTTCAAGATCCACTTTAATCCTGTCTGGATTCACATAAACTCCTTCTCCTGATCTTTTAGTCAGAATGAACCAAACATTCCCTGTACTCCTAACCTAAATTCCTTATAGTGCCATCAAATCACTTCACTTATCCTGTTTTTATTGTATTCAGTGCTTCATTTGTATTTCCCCCATTGGATGACACACCTTTTGAAGATGGTGACTGTATTGTATTTACAGTCTTGTGCTACATAATGACGTTTTGGTCAAGCACAGACCACATATACGTAGTGGCCCCATAAAATTAGTACCCTATAGCCTAGGTGTATAGTAGGCTATACCATCTAGGTTTGTGTAACTACTGTGGGGGAGGAAGAAATTTTCTTCTATCCTTCTAGGTTCTTCTGCCTGGTCTACGAATTAAATTGACATGAGACAGGTTAACAGGAGAAAAACAGGTTTAAAAACATGTGCATGGGGGAGAAACCCAGGAAAACTGAATAACTCACCCAAATGGCCAAAGCCCTCACCTTAAATACCATCGTCAGCTAAAGGCAAAAGAAGATGTGGGGGTGGGGAGAGTCAGGGACTTCAAAGGGAAGGAAGGCAGTCCACAGGTAGGTGAAAAGGAGCAAACTTTCTGCAAACAAGTGTTTGGCCACACAGAAACAGAAGAACACAGAGGGGAGCCCAACGAACAGGCTTTTCTAGGTTCCTCCCTGCCTACCACCTGGCTCATGTTATGCTAAGGTGATAGCTCACTTCCTGAAACCATTTTTTTAATCTGGGAGGTAATAAAAACTTTGTCTTTTGTTGCTTAAAAATTATCTGCCTAAAAATATCCTCACATAAAGGGACAAACTTTGAGGTGGCAAGTTTTGTTCCCTTTCAGTATGCTCTTTGATGTTTGCACAGTGATGAAATCACCTAGTGCATTTCTCAGAACACATCCCCATTAAGTGACATGTGACTGTACCTTTGTAGCCATTCCCACTTCCTTGCCCCAAGCACTTAGCAAAGTGCTTTACACACAGCAGGAATTCAGTAACACTTGCTGGAGTGAAGTTACTGGCTCTTTCAATAGTCTGGCTTATGTTTTTTGTTTTTGTTTTGTTTTTTTTTATTAAGGTTATGAAAGTTAACATCCTTGTGAAATTATAGTTGTACATCATTATTAGCCATGTTGTAGGTACACCACTTCACCCCTAGTGCCCTCCCCCCACCCCCCTTTCCCCTGGCAGCCACCGATCAGTTCTCTTTGTCCATGTGTTAACTACCACCTATGAGTGGAGTCATACAGAGTTTGTCTTTCTCTGTCTGGCTTATTTCACTCAACATAATACCCTCAAGGTCTATCCATGTTGTTGTGAATGGGACGACTTTGTCCTTTTTTATGGCTGAGTAGTATTCCGTTGTATATATATACCACATCTTCTTTATCCAATCATCAGTTGCTGGGCACTTACGTTGGTTCCATGACTTGGCTATTGTGAATGCTGCGATGAACATAGGGGTGCATGGAACTTTTGGAATTGCTGATTTCAGGTTCTTAGGGTAGATACTCAGTAATGGGATGGCTGGGTCATAAGGTATTTCTGTTCTTAACTTTTTGAGGAATCTCCATACTGTTTTCCATAGTGGCTGCACCAGTTTGCATTCCCACCAACAGTGTATGAGGGTTCCTTTTTCTCCACAGCCTCTCCAACATTTGTCACTCTTGGTTTTGGATATTTTTGCCATTCTAACAGGTGTAAGGTGATATCTTAGTGTAGTTTTGATTTGCATTTCCCTGATGATTAGTGATGATGAGCATCTTTTCATGTGTCTATTGGCCATCCATATATCTTCTTTGGAGAAATGTCTGTTCATGTCTCCTGCCCATTTTGTAATTGGGTTGTTTGATTTTTTATTGTTGAGCTGCATGAGTTCTTTGTATATTATGGAGATTAACCCTTTGTCGGATAAATAACTTGTGAATATTTTTTCCCAATTAGTGGGCTGTTTTTTTTGTTTCAATCCTGTTTTCCCTTGCCTTGAAGAAGCTCTTTAGTTTGATGAAGTCCCATTTGTTTATTCTTTCTATTGTTTCCCTCATGTGAGGGGTTATGGTGTCTGAAAAGATTCTTTTGAAGCTTATGTCAAAGAGTGCACTGCCAATATTGTCTTCTAGAAGACTTATTATTTCAGGCCTAATCTTTAGGTCTTTGATCCATTTTGAGTTTATTTTAGCAAATGGTGAAAAAGAATGGTTGATTTTCATTCTTTTACATGTGGCTGTCCAGTTTTCCCAGCACCATTTGTTGAAGAGACTTTCTTTCCTCCATTGTAGGCCCTCAGCTCCTTTGTCAAAGATTAGCTGTCCATAGATGTGTGGTTTTATTTCTGGGCTTTCAATTCTGTTCCACTGATCTGTGCACCTGTTTTTGTACCAGTACCATGCTGTTTTGATTACTGTAGCTTTGTAGTATGTTTTGAAGTCAGGGATTGTGATGCCTCCAGCTTTGTTCTCCTTTCTCAGGATTGCTTTGGCAATTCGGGGTCTTTTGTTGCCCCATATGAATTTTAGGATTCTTTGTTCAATTTCTGTAAAGAATGACATTGGAATTCTGATTGGGATAACATTGAATCTGTAGATTGCTTTAGGTAGTATGGACATTTTAACTATGTGTATTCTTCCAATCTATGTGCATGGAATGTCTTTCCATCTCTTTATGTCATTGTCGATTTCTTTCAAGAAGGTCTTGTAGTTTTCATTGTATAGATCTTTCACTTCCTTGGTTAAATTTATCCCAAGGTGTTTTATTCTTTTTGTTGGGATCATGAATGGGATTGAGTTCTTGAGATCTTTGTCTGTTAGTTCATTTTTAGCATATAGAAATGCTACTGATTTATGTATGTTGATTTTATACCCTGCAACTTTGCTTAGTTGTTGATTGTTTCTAATAGTTTTTCTATGGATTCTTTGGGGTTTTCTATATATAAGATCATGTCGTCTGCAAACAGTGAGAGTTTTACTTCTTCGTTGCCTATTTGGATTCCTTTTATTTCTTTTTCCTGGCGAATTGCTCTGGCCAAAACCTCCAGTACTATGTTGAATAAGAGTGGTGAAAGTGGGCACCCTTGTCTTGTTTCTGTTCTGAGAGGGATGGGTTTCAGTTTTTGTCCGTTGAGTATAATGTTGGCTGTGGGTTTGTCATATATGGCCTTTATTATGTTGAGGTACTTTCCTTCTATACCTATTTTATTGAGGGTTTTTATCATAAATCGATGTTGGATCTTGTCGAATGCTTTCTCTGCATCTATTGAGATGATCATGTGGTTTTTGTTTCTCATTTTGTTAATGTAGTGAATCACGTTGATTGACTTGCGGATGTTGAACCATCCCTGTGTCTCTGGTATAAAACCCACTTGATCATGGTGTACAATCTTTTTGATATATTGCTGTATTCAGTTTGCCAAAATTTTGTTGAGGATTTTTGCATCTATGTTCATCAGTGATATTGGCCTGTAGTTTTCCTTCTTTGTGTTGTCCTTGCCAGGTTTGGGGATCAGGGTGATGTTGGCTTCATAGAATGTATTAGGGAATGCTCCATCTTCCTCTATTTTCTGGAACAGTTTGAGAAAGATAGGTATTAAATCTTCTTTGAATGTTTGGTAGAATTCTCCAAAGAAGCCATCTGGTCCTGGACTCTTATTTTTGGGGAGGTTTTTGATTACTGTTTCTATTTCTTTACTTGTGATTGGTCTATTCAGATTCTCTATTTCTTCCTGATTCAGTTTGGGTAGGTTGTATGAGTCTAGGAATTTATCCATTTCTTCTAGGTTGTTCAATTTGTTGGCATATAGTTTTTCATAGTATTCTCTTATGATCCTTTGTATTTCTTTGGTATCTGTTGTGATTTCTCCTCTCTCGTTTCTAATTTTATTTATTTGAGACTTCTCTCTGTTTTTTTTTTAGTGAGTCTGGCTAAGGGTTTGTTGATTTTGTTAATTTTTTCGAAGAACCAACTCTTTGTTTCATTGATCCTTTCTACTGTCTTTTTTGTTTCAATATCATTTATTTCTGCTCTAATTTTTATTATTTCCCTCCTTCTACGGACTTTGGGCTTCATTTGTTCTTCTTTTTCTAATTCCGTTAGGTGTTGTTTGAGGTTCTTTATGTAAAATTTTTCTTGCTTATTGAGGTGAGCCTGTATTGCAATGAATTTCCCTCTTAGGACTGCCTTTGCTGCATCCCAAATCATTTGGTATGGTGTGTTTTCATTTTCATTTGTCTCCAGATAATGTTTGATTTCTTCTTTAATTTCTTCAATAATATATTGTTTGTTCAGTAGCATGTTGTTTGGTTTCCACATTTTTGGCCCTTTCCCAGCTTTATTCTTGTAGTTGATTTCTAGTTTCATAGCATTATGATCAGAAAAGATGCTTGGTATTTTTTCAACCCTCTTGAACTTATTGATGCTTGCTTTGTTTCCCAAGATATGGTCTATCCTTGAGAATGTTCCATGTGCACTTGAAAAGAATGTGTAACCTGCTGTTTTTGGATGAAGTATCCTATATATATCTATTAGGTCCATCTGATCTAATTTTTCATTTAATTATATAATTTCCTTGTTGATTGTCTGTCTGGTTGATCTGTCCATTGGTGTTAATGGGGTGTTGAGCTCCCCTACTATTATTGTATTGCTGTTGATGTCTCCTTTTAGTTTTCTTAATGGTTTCTTTACGAATTTTGGTGCTCCTGTGTTAGATGTGTATATATTTATAAGTGTTATGCCATCTTGGTGGATTGTCCCTTTTATCATTATATACTGCCCCTCTTTGTCTTTCTTTATCTGTTTTGCTTTGAAGTCTTTGTCTGATATAAGTATGGTAACACCTGCTTTCTTTTGTTCATTATTAGCTTGGAGTATTGTCTTCCATCCCCTCACTTTGAGTCTGTATTTGTCTTTGGGGCTGAGGTGTGTTTCCTGGAGGCAGCATATTGTTGGATCTTGTTCTTTGATCCATCCTGCCACTCTGTGCCTTTTGATTGGAGAGTTCAGTCCATTCACATTTAGAGTGATTATTGAAACTTGGGGGCCTACTGTTGCCATTTTATCACTTGTTTTCCAGTTCTTTTGCATTTTGTCCTGATGGAGAGCTGTTACTTTGTGTTATTGTCCTTCTGCTTATTTCCTTTGTTCTGGATTTTGTAACCCCTTTCCTTTTCTTGATTTTTCAGGAATGAGGTTCTTCCTGAGCATTTCTTAAAGAGGAGGTTTTGTGGCAATGAACTCCCTTAACTTTTGTTTATCTGGGAAAGTTTTTATTTCTCCATCATATTTGAAGGATATTTTCGCTGGGTAGAGTATTCTTGGCTGCAGGTTTTTGTCCTTCAGAGTTTTGAGTATTTCATTCCAATCTCTTCTAGCCTGTAAGGTCTCTCCTGAGAAATCTGCTGATAGCCTTATGGGGTTTCCTTTGTAAGTTATTTTCTTCTGCCTCGCTGCCCTTAGTATTTTCTCTTTATCGTTGACTTTTGTTAGTTTCACTACTGTATGCCTTGGGGTTGGTCTTCTTGCGTTAATAAAGTTTGGAGATCTATAGGCTTCTGTCACATGAAGTTCCATCTCTCTTTCCAAGTTTGGACAGTTCTCAGCTATTATTTCTTTGAACAGACCTTCTGCCCTCTTCTCCTTCTCTTCTCCCTCTGGTATACCTATAATCCTTATGTTGCATCTCCTAATCGAGTCAGATAATTCTCAGAGAGTTTCTTCATTTCTTTTCCATCTTAGTTCTCTCTCCTCCTCTGTCTGCAGCATTTCTATATTCCTATCCTCCAAATTGCTAATTCTGTCCTCTATATTATCGACCCTACTGTTCAGAGCATCCAGATTTTTCTTAATCTCCTCCATTGTGTTCTTCATCTCCAGTATTTCTAATTGGTTCTTCTTTATAGTGTCAAGCTCTTTTGTGACATAGCTCCTGAACTCATTGAGTTGTCTATCTGAATTCTCTTTAACTCTTTGAGTTTTTTAATAATGGCAGTTTTGAAATCATCATCATTTAGGTTGTAGATTTCATTGTCTTTGGGATTGTTTTCTGGGTGCTTATCATTTTCCTTCTGTTCTGGAGATTTAATATATTTTTTCATACTGCTTGATGGCGTGCATTTGTGCTTCCGCATAGGGATAGGGTGTAGTCGCTGCTTCCACTTGTTGCGACTGGTCTTGGCGGGGCGGTGGGAGGGGAGTGTAGCTGTTTAGACTGCACCAACCAGGAACCCTGTCAGCTGTTACTGACTGGACCTGGACCCCTCCTCATAGTCACAGTGGTCCTGTGGGTTCCCTTGTCGGTTGTGGGTGCAATCGCAAGGGGGCAGCAGGCTGCTGGTGCCTACTGTTGCAACCCACTTAGACGCACTCCCTCCTTGTGGTCTGCAGCAATGTTGTGGGCTTTCCCAGCAGCCAGGAGCAGGATCACCTATAATTGCCGTTTTGTCCCTGACAGAGCCCACAAGTTCACACTTGTCCACTATAGGTCCCAGCAGTGCTATGGGTATCTTCTGCAGTCTGTCGTTAGCTCACCTAGCTGTGCTACTTTTGCCCCAGGGCCTTCCCGCCTTGCAATTGCCAGTCAGCACCTCTCCACTAGTGCTGTGTAGAGGCTTTCACTGAGGCTGCTGTGGAACCTGGAGTTCCCCCCTGGGCTACGTAGCCGTTTCACCGGAGCTCCACTCTGCCCCACTCCACTCTCACGGGATCTCTGGGAGCCCTTTGCCTCGTCTGGGACACAGCCAGAGTCCGTGGGCCTGGCTGTGGCTTATAAGCTGCTGCCTTGTGGAGAATTCTGCTCTAGGGAGCTTCCTGGTGTTCCGACTGCTGGGTGGGGCCTCCCTGCCAATGGTGAGCAGAGGCCCTCCCTGCTGGGGGCATGCGGGACCCTGGAGCATCCCCGCGGGCCGCAGAGCTGGGTGTTGGAGCTCCACCCAGTCCCCAAGCATGTCCACAGGAAATCTCAGCACCCCCTGCACCGACCCATGCTCCAGAGACTGTGGGCCAAGCAGCAGCTGGTGGTCTGGTGCAGTGCCAGGGAATCTGCCCACCGGGAGCTTCCCTTTGTCCTGGATTCTGGGCATGGCCTCCCTGCTAATGGTGAGCAGAGGCTTTCCCAGCCAGGGAGCTGTGGGACCCTGGAGCCTCCCCCCGGGCCACAGAGCCGGGCACTGGAGCTCCAACTGTGTCCCCAAGCACGTCTACGGGAAGTCTGGGCGCCCCCTGCACCGACCTGTGCACCAGAGACTGTGGGCCCAGCAGCAGCTTGCGGTCTGGTGCCGTACTGGGGAATCCACCCGCCAGGAGCTTCCCTTTGTTCTGGATTCTGGGCAGGGCCTCCTGCTAATGGTGAGTGGAGGCCTTCCCTGCTGGTGGATGCGGGACCCTGGGGATTCCCCCGGGCTTAGATGTAATCGCGAGGGGCTTGAGTAGGGCTGTTGTCACCTGTTTCCACAGTCACTCCACTGGTGAGTGCACACTCCCGCCCTTGGTGTGTGGCGATGCTATGGGGGAGTCTGCTGGAAGAGAGCCTCCTGCAGGAACTAGGCTGTCCGGGGGTCGGGGGTCGGGGTCAGGCTCAGAGAGTTTTCACCTATTTCCACCTCCTCCCGGGGGGAAGTCCGTCCACCTTCCAATGTATAGTAGTACGAGACTCTTAGGTGTCTTGAGATGCTATCTGGATATCCTTTGTTAATCGGTGAATGTCCAATTAGTTGTAGATTCGACGGGGGAGAGACAAAGAAGACCACTCACTCCGCCGTCTTGGTCCTGCCTATTAGCACACTCTTATTTCAATTGTCCTCTTAATTGGGTTGGTACCCAGTGTAGCTGGTTGCTAGGCTCAGGGGCATACAGTTGTGATAGGCCTGAGGCCAACAAGGCTGTTGTCAGTTCTCTTAGGAGTGCAGCTGAGTAGGGCTAGCCCTTGGCATGGAGGCACTCAGTTGTTTCAGGCTTTGTGAAGTGGGGCTGATCCTTTTTATGGCTATTTGTGAAACACAAGTCTTCTGCTGCTGATAAGCCTCACCCCCCTCTGGACCACGTACTCTGTCAACACAGTCCTGGTCCGTGCACACTTCTCAACCCCCTGGAGCGTACCCCACTGCCACACTGCAGAGGCCCCCACCTCTGCCCCAATGCCTCCCACAGTTCACCTGGCCCTCACACAGGCCCTGCCCCACAGAGGCAGACACCTTTGCCTGCCGGTAGAGGATCAAGGCATTCAGTCAATGCAGGCTGAAAAGTAGCCTGAGGGCTTGCTGTTAGGTGGGGCCAGTCCCGAGGGCGGGTTGCCTGCCCTGGCTGAACTGGATTAAATCTGTGCTCTAGTGGGTGTGGCAGACCCCTGGGCTAACAGCCCAAGGGATGCACCTCAATGGCCCTCATCTGTGTCTGTATCAGCTCGCCTGGACCAGCTCAGAACAACAGCCCCCACCAATGTCTCAGTCTCCGGAGAGGATCCTCCTCTCACCATGATGCCCCCAGAGCCCACCAGGTGAGTCTTGTTTCACCAAAGGACTGTCAGCCTTCTCTCTGGTGATTTTAGGTTGCTGTAATGAGTGAGTTTGTGTGTGGGCCCTTTACGACCCGGATCTTTTCGGCTTTCGGCCAATAGCTTTTCTGGGGTGTCCTCACTGCTGTTAATAGCCAGCAAAGCCAGACAGTAAGACCCCCCCCCCCTCAGTTGGGCTGAGTCTGAAGGATGGTTATAGCAGTATTGCCCCCGCTCTGGACCTCACTCCTCCAGGGAGGGCTGTGTACCTTAGGGTAGCTCCCGCCTGGCCAGCTGAGAAGCTCCGCTGCTCCCAAAGGTGGCTTTTTTCCTCTCTGGCCGGAGTTACTGCCTCTTCTGCTTTTGTCAGGACTGTCCCTTGTTGTGGGGGTTCTTTTTATCCAGTTTTCAGTTTTCAATCCAGGGTGATTCTTCCTAAAATTGTTGTAACCTGGTTGTGTTTGTGGGAGGAGGCGAGTTCAGCATCTGCTCACAGTGCCATCTTGGTGAGAACTCTGGCTTATGTTTTGATGTGATCTTTATGATTGTATGGCATTTACAATGAAAAGTAAAACACAGTGCTCAGCTTTCTAGTGTTCAAGGCGCTGTTTTGCCTCATATGGATTTTCAATGTGTCTAAATATTAATCCTCTTCGCATTCAAAACAGTGTGACAGAGCTTGGGGTGGCTTGAATGGTTTACCCCAGTATGCATCACAAATATTATCATTTTCTATGTTTCCTGTGACGTGAACAAGGTTGGCAGGGTGGGTGCTGGAATCAGAATGGCTGGATTAGAAATCAGACTCTGCCACTCACTCTTTTGAGGCTCAAACTTTGGAGTCTTAGTTTTCTTTTTAGACTCAGGTAAAAGGGGCCCCTGCTTTGGAAAGCTCTGTGCTGGCCTTTCTCTGGCCATACCTTTCTTCTCAAGATGAAGAGCTCATGCTACTAAGGGGACGTGCTTACCTGGAGCTGTATCTCCCCTTTTAGAATGTGCTCTGGATTCCTGGGGCCTTCTGCCCAGAGGACCTTGTACCCACTTCCAGGACCTGCATGAGTCTCTTTCCTCAGCCTGCCTTCCTGGGGGTAGGCCACAAGCACAAACTGCCCTCCACGGGTAGCTGTTTGGGGGGGTGTGGACTGAGCTTAGACATATGAACTGAGACATCCAAACTGTGCATGACGCCCCTCGCAGTGTGGGATACCGCATGGGGTGGGAGATAAGGCAAGTAGGCTAGGAGGTGGGGATCCAGAATGATCCTTTCCCATGTCTCTGTGTCCCTGTGTGGAATCTGAGGAATTCAACAACTCAAGCCTAATCTTACATGTTTTTATGAAGGTATATTGCCAATATAAGAGTAGAGAACATATGTAATGTGACAGTTTATTAGCTTGGTTTATAACTTTTGAGTATTTAGACCCAAGGTGTGTGGGTCTCCATTTGTCTTCTTCCCTAAGCTTTGCATATGTTATAGACTATAAAATTGAGATAATTGACACTTCTCTCCCTTACAGGCCGACAGTATAGATTAATTATGATAAGGTAATCACAGCACATTGTCTGGTTCTTAGCAAGTGATCAGTAAATATGTGCTCCCATTAATAATAATTAATTCCTTCATTTATTTGTTCAAAATATTTTTATCAAGTACTCACAATGCATCGTTTGATTTTATGTGAAAACAGGATTCCTGCCCTCATAAAGTTTACATCTTAGAGGGACAGACAGTAAAAACTTAAAGAAAAAAAGAGGAAAATTGCAAGTTTTGCCCAAGGCAGTAAAAAAGATGAAATGATTACTAGAGAGTGATAGGGCAGCACTGTGCAGCCAGGACAGCACTCTCTCAGGAGGTCACAGTTGAACAGTGGAGATGGCAGTAGCTGGAAGGAACTTCCACACAAAGGCTGGAGAATGAGAATTCCAGATGGTGGGAACAGCAGGTGCAAAGGCTCTGGGGTCTCAATGAGTTCAATGAGATTGGGATTAATGAGGGTCATTGCACAGTGGGCATTGCCTTTCACTGTACCCCAGCTACACTAGGGCAGTAGGAAATCAGTAAACAGAGGCAAGATTATTATGTTTAAGATGATAAGCAGCTTGCATTTTACTTGGAACAAATGGGCAATCATCGGAGGACTTTAATAAAGTAGAGGAGTGATAAGATCTAATTCATACTTTTGAAAGCTCAATCTGGTTGCAATATGGAGCATGGATGATGAAAATGGATAAAGGCAATGATGGATGATAAAAGCGCAAGAGTAGAAGTAGAGAAATTAGTGAGAAGGCAATTACAGAAGGCCCAGGCAAGAACTGATCATGGTGGTGATAGCAACAGTCAGAGTAATAAGAGTAGTACTACTAATAATTATAAAAGTAACATCAGTATTAGTGCCAGTAATAATAACAATAATAATATAGAATTATCTTTGTCAAGTTCTGAAATAAATATTGTAGAAATCAATTTTTAGATAGCCAACTTAAATTGAATTTTTGCATCAAAATCTAAATTCTTTCACTGACATGTCATTCTGTTAACAAAATTCAAGCTTAAATAAATAAGGCGTTTTCCCTATTTAACCCGGTAAAGACCTAGACTTTTCAGAACAATGCTATGTGGTTATAGTGGGTGTTGGGCTATGAGGAATTAGGCATTTCCTCAGTGAACTGATCATTTCACAGAATCAGCCTTTTAGAGCTGAAAGTCAGCCTATGGATCATGCCATCATCTCCAGTGAAGAAACTGCATCTGAGGACTTAGTGATCTTAGCTGGAGGTGCCTTGGTTTCTTTGTGGCTTCCAGTCTATATCATAGCCAGCACAGAGCACAGCCCAGTACTTTGTACTGCTGAAGGACAATGGAAACCTGGGCCCAAAATATTGCTTTCCACATGTGTCTGCCCTGAAAAATTATTTAAAGCTATTGAGAGACAGTGATCTCCCAAGTGGACACATATGCAAATGTGAGAGATATTTTTGTCTTAAAGTCTCCTTCCAAAAGCAATAATGGGTCTGAGTCATTCTGATTTGATGTGCCTGCTAGTGCAACGAACATTGCTGCTGGATGTCTGATGAAAGGAATGTCCTGAATAAAATCAAGCGAGAGAGACTTTCGTCTAAGAGTATTTTAAATCAACATTAATTTCCACAAAGTCCCGAGTCTATCTCTTAAACCTTTAATTTTAAAGTGAGTCTGCATGTATCGTGTTTATTTCTATGATTTCTGTTGTTTTGCACGATGAGTTTAGATTTCATAGCATATCAAACAGTAAGTTTATGAAGCGTTAATACATTACATAATAGAATGCTAATATATTCTGTAAAAACTATTAAATGAATGAGAGAATTATTTTTTGAGCGTTGAACCAGTTGAACAAAGGAGCTATGACCAGCATGAGCAGGAAAGGCTCTGGCAGCTTTGCCATCTTTACCACTGAAGAAGATTTTAAATTTAAAGGTGTGAACTTAGAGAACTGGTTGGTGTGTGATTGCCTGAGGGTCAAGGTCCATTTGAAGGACTTCAAATTTAGGTGAAGGAATGTATTTTGCTGTTAACTTTAAACCCCACAAGGAAATGATAATTTTGAGATATTCTCCTCCATTTGCATTTCTCTTCGAAGCCAAGTAACTCAGAGCATTTGAAAGCTTTTTATGTCTTTAGAAAGAAAAGAAATAGTTTTAAAAGGACGCAATGTTCATAAAAATTCTGATGATCAAGTAATAATATAAAGCACAACCCACATTATAGGAAATTTTCATCATAGAAAATTTGGTATCCTTCTAG
Organism: Equus przewalskii; assembly: GCF_037783145.1. Taxonomy (NCBI): domain Eukaryota; kingdom Metazoa; phylum Chordata; class Mammalia; order Perissodactyla; family Equidae; genus Equus; species Equus przewalskii. The sequence goes on from NC_091852.1 coordinate 18,049,038, forward strand.
AAGACAAAAGAGTTCAATTAAAATTTTATTCCTGGCATGACCTAGATACCACTCTATGAATTCCTTTTGGCACACTGATCCTACAATGAGTAGACTACAGACTTCTGTTTTGTTTTATTTTGGTTTTTCCCAAAAATGTTGGTTTTATTCTTTCCCTCTCTCACTCTCTTGTTCTCTCTCTTTTTAATTTCCTCTTCTCCCTCTCCAAATCGACCTTAAACACTAAAAATGTTTTTGCAAAAGTCTTAAGCACAAAAAAATTGTTTTTTCAATTTTTTCTCTTGATTTTGAACAAGAAAAAACACATTTGTTGTTGTTGTTTAGTTCTGGGTGTTTATTGCAAACATTTAGAGTTATATTCACACTTCCACCAGCTATCTTTATTAGAGTCAATATAGACTTAGCTAAAAGATGTTAAACTAATGAATAAAGCCAGATGGTAATGATGTGGATCAGGGTTGCCCCAGGGAGAGACGCCCAAGGCATCTTGGCCTACATGCCAATCTGTATGACCCAATTCATATCTAAAGTTATATCACCACACAGTAACCAGACCCTACCTTCACTGATACCATTTTAATGACTTTTTACATCACCTTTCCTTTGTCTGGTAAAAATAAGTCACGTACCCATGCCTTATAAATTTAGCCCTAACCCCCAACACATTGCAGCTCTTCACTGCCTATGGGTCCTGTCCCCATGCCCACAGCCCTTCACTGCCCATGGGTCCTGTCCCCATACTATTCTCTGAATAAAGGAACACTTCTACCAGACCTTGAGAGTCCAAGAAATCTTTCTTTTGACTCTTTGGCTCACCGAGCCCACATCAGTAATAATAATGTCTCTGTTGACTAAAAGTCATGGCTAGATTTACAATGCATTTATTCTTTCACTCATTCAAGGCAATACTTGTTTCTTGCTTACTCTGGTAAATGGGACACCAGGGATAAAAAGATGAACATGACGTAATTCCTGCCCTCCAGGAATTTGTAATCTGGCCAGTTTCTCTCCTCTTGATGATCATTTTGAAGATGATAACAATAACTTAAAACTTCTCTAAAAGAATCAAAATATTTATTCAGTGTCTGTAAAGATTATTTTTAAACTTATGAAACAAATTTTCAATAAAGAATCTAGAACAGGTGCAAAAAGTGGTACATGTAAGGCTCATCCAGTTCCCGCGGGAAAAAAACTTTATGTAATGAATTTCAGGGTGCACTAAATTATTCCTCTGAGCTATATTTAGATGCTACAAAGGTCTCTTCAGTTAATCCTTGACAAAAGAATGAAACCTTTCAAGCCAATAAATTCTTATGTGGCAAATGTTGTGAATAAATTTCACAGGCTGCCCTAATTAATTCCGTTTTCTAAATACAATGAAATTCCTCTTTTAACAAAGATCTAAATAGGCAAAGCAGTCTTCGAAAACTCCAGTCCACGGTGATACAATACTTTCAGTGCATAGCTTTTATATTTATTATACTTAAGGACTCAGAGTGGATAAATTCCATGAAAATATGTTTTCCTCTTCCCTATTTAACTAAAAAGAAAAAAGAGACCATCAATTACTTGCTTATTCTAGGAAATGCATAGTATTTTATCTTTGTAAGGAATGAATAAGTGTCTTACATTTCCCATTGAATTACATTTTGCATTTGTATCAAAGGAATCAGGCAAATATTTCCTGTGACTAATGTAATCCCTGTTTTGATTCATAACTTTTGATGTAGAAAGGTGATTTAGCTTTACATTTTTGCTACATTTTAGTGAAGCTTATTTTCTTCAAAATATTCATGTGATTTTTGAATGATAAATGTATGGATCAATGTGGTTGTATATTTTCCTATAGAACATTGAACGTAATTTAGTATTTCAGTGATTTAGAAGTACCCTAAAGATATTTGAATTGCAAGAGCTATTCCGGTAGGGGAAATGCTATCAATAAAAATATATTAGCGCTGCTAAATTTTACTGCATGAAATGTTAAAAATTCCACATTGTATTTGTAGCACCAGGTTTTAAAAATTCTGTCTTTTTTTCCATCTTCAAGGGAAGGGGGTTGGGAAGCCCATCTCAAGAAGACAGGTGCATTTGATTCAACACAATCATATGCACTTTTGGAATATTCTAGTTTGAGATCTTTATACCATATTGTATTTTGGTGATCACAGGTAGAGTTGGTAGAGGGCCATGTCAAAGAGAGTATTAATACCTCTTAGGACAAGGGTTGGCACTTTTTCAAAAGTGTTCTTCAAAAGTAACATTAATACTCTTGAAGCGTACTGGGGAGAGAGAAAGCCCTTCCACACTGAAGAGTAGTGATTGTGTGATGTGATTTAAGTAGCACACGAAGATCCCCCTTCCCTAAGTTTTCTTGACAATATTCACATAGTCTCATTGCCTAGAGTTCTACCGACTCGAGATACATTGAGTTTATGAGTAAATAGCCCTTGAGGAATAAAGATGTGTAATACCAAATTTCATATTTATGGTATCTTCATTTCATCACAACTCCAGAAAGAGGGCTTCCTTACTCAGCAGATATTGGAGCAGGGGAACTTGAGAAGAACTGAGACCTGAGAGATAAGGGAGCGAGATGGCCAAAATTAACCGAGGGCTCCACAAAATAAAGGAGGACTCCAGAGCCTGGTTTTACTTTGTTTTTCCTGTGGTTGAGTTGATAACTTAATTTACATCATTGTGTAATACTTGGATAGGGAGAGAGAGTTATCATTTCCTCTGAGTTAGGGAAGCCATGCTTACTCCCTGAAATATCAAGGCATCATCTCTGGCAGACATTGTTTATGATCCATGTGAGATGGAATAAAAGTATTTACTGGGGAGAAAATGGATATTCTAATAATTTCATGCTACTACTGCTTTTATTCTTCAGAGAAATGCATTATGGAAATGCAGAGAAGGTATTAACTTTGAAAAATATGTTGAATTTCTGTTAATCTTTCAATTGTGAGGAGCCATCAGAAATTTGGTAGTTATTACCTACACCCTCCAAGGGGGAATATGAAGATGAAAAATCTACCAATCTCTTTTTGGGAGACTTCTTAGCTTTTACTTGGAAGATTCATGTTTATATTGAAAATGGTGTCAAAAGTAAAAGAAAAAAATTAAATCCTATCAGAAATCACTAAAGACTTTAATTCACCTTCCAGACCAACTAATAAATAAAAATATAAAATTTGGGCTTTCTATTGCTCTCACAACTCCTCCCTCCACCCTCCACCCCCTAGCAACTTTGTAAGAAAGCAGGTTTCTGAAACAATATGCCTGGATAAAGAAAAACTACTTAAAATCCCAAGAGGGAAATATTTTGAAAGGATATGATGTGGGAAAAGGTTGAAGTCATATGGGACATGTTCTAGAGCTATGTTCGTACTATCATCACCTCATTCAGACAAAAGCAAAGAATATTTGCTTCAAGAGTATACTAAGGAGACTAAATGTGTCAAGCTGATAAATTGGGAAGTTTCAAAACCACGCAGCCTATTTGTATCCATTTCTTGTACAGCTCAGAACCAAGCTGCCTCACCATTTAGCCACTTTTATGCTTAGATTTTTTTTTTTTGCTCAGAATGTACAAAAAAAGATTTACGCAAAACTTGCTATAGTGAGAAACACACTGGCATGTTGTGAACAATTTTTGAGCATTCTAGTTAGATAATTGCTTTAAGACATAAGATGTATTGTCCTGCCTCTGTCTTGAGGGAACTTAATGTTTGTGACTACTGTCTTGCATGTGGAGAGTTCAAATTATGAAAGTCATCAGAGTTAATTGAATTCCACCTGCCTTTATTTTAACAAATATTAGCAGAGTGGTATATAATTTCTTCCCGTTTGAACGATAAACAGAGGTGTGTATCTTGTGACCTCTTATGACCTGAAGTGTAATAACTTAATTCATCCCCAGGAAATTCTCTGGAGGTCGGGGAACAGCAAGTGAGGAGGAATGAATAATAAAGTACCTTTCTTTTTATTCTTCTAAAGTGAAAAAAGATTATTTACTTATATACCACTGCTCTTCCTAAGCTTTTTCAGCTGTTTCTTTTTATTTCCATTTGCAAATCTGGGGGAAAGGTGGGGACGGAATGAGAAGAAGTAAACAATAAGACTGCAGAATCAAAAGAAACAATACAGATTGAACAAGCGCTCCTCAATTTTTAGGTAAGGAAACTAGTGTGCAGAGAATTTAAATGCCTCACCACAATCCATGCATAATTGTGGATCTAACACTAGAAATTAGGTGCTCTAAATCCCAGGCAAGAGGTACACAATACATAGCACATTTGAGAATGGAAACAGATAATTTACGTGTCTCTGGAAGTGTTTTTTTTTTAGGTTATGCCTATTAATTTACTATATGGCATCTATAGATAGACCATACGGAGTAACTGAGCTATTTGAACTTATGTCAGACCATGATAGGTAAAAAATTATTTCATAGGCCCACAATTTGATTTTCAGGTAAGAAATCAATGTACAACAAAAAAAAAGAAGTCATGAAGCATTTTGTAAACCTGGTGTATATCTCGTTAAAGAATTGTTTTCTACTTTTCTAGTTTAGTTTTAGATAATGTACAAAGCAGTATGCATCAACAGAAAGCCTTTTGCAAATATATGACCTTGAGTTTTGAATATTGAGAATTTCTGGGAAACATATCCAGATTGGCACCCATTTGTGTGTTTGACTGTTGACCATTGCATATGTAATATCTAAATCTTAGAGTTTCTCATCGAAGGATAACAAACATTTACTGGCAGTTTCCAATGTGATTAAAGCCATTTACTGAAATTATATCCACGCAAAAAAAGTATCCTGTTAGTAATGAGAAATCCTGGAAGATGTAGATCATAAAATATAGGTACCACATTACTTCATCTTTCTCTGGTCCATCTATCAGTCACGCTGCCCAAACTAACATAATGGGTATAGTCATTTGCTCGTTTATTCAACAAATTCATACATTGATTACCTGCTGTATACTAGGTGCGAGGGATATATAGTGAACAAAATGAATAAAGCCCCCATTCTCATGGATCTCATAGTCTAGTGTGGAAGATAGACAATAAAGAATTAGGATATAATGTATAATGTAATTTCACGTAATGATTTGTTCTCTGATGAAAAATAAATCAGCAAGAGTAACTGGAGAGGAGAGAGGAATGTTAAATAGAATGGGTGGTCATGGAAGGTCTTGCTGAAAAGGGGCTATTTGAGCAGAATCCTGAATAAGTGAGTAAATGAGCCATGATAGAGCAGAAGAAGAATATTCCAGAAAGGGAATAGCACGGGCAAAGGTCCTGCATGGCAAGGAGCCTGGCCTGTGAGAGGAGCAGGGAGCAGGCTGGAGTGGAGTGAACAAGGCCTAGTGGTATAGAATTGGAGAGGCAGGTCGGAGCCAGATCAGATGGGGAGAGCTCAATTCACGATAAGGCTTTTGAAGTTAGTCCCTATCTTCTCAGAGCTTTCTCTTTACAACCTATGACTTATATGTAGATAGATGTGAAATAGTTACTTATTCCCTATTTGATAAAGGGATTCCTGAGTAAGCAGTTTGAAAACTTGCTTTTAAGAGTCTCAGGACAAAGGACATCTCTTGTGAAGAAGGTGGATAACAGGGTGTTATGGACTGAACTGTGTGCCACCAAAATTCCTGTGTTGAAGTCCTAACCCCCAGTACCTCAGAATGTGACTGTATTTGAAAATAGTGTCTTTAAAGAGGTAATTAAGCTGAAACGAAATCATTAGGCTGGGCCCTAATCCAATACGCTGGCGTCCTTATGAAAAGGAGAGATTGCAGGGAGCCGACCCCATGGTGTAGCAGTTAAGTTCAGCACACTCCGTTTCAGTGGCCCAGGTTTGCAGGTTTGGATGCTGGGCACGGACCTACGCCACTCATCAGTCATGCTGTGGCAGCAACCCACATATAAAGTAGGTGGGACCAGATCTTAGCTCAGGGCCAATCTTTCTCAAAAAAAACCCCACAAAAAACCAATCCTCCCAACACCTTGATCTCAAACTTCTAGCCTACAGAACTGTGAGAAAATAAACTTCCGTTTTTTAAGCGACCCAGTCTGAGATACTTTGTTATGGCAGCCCTAGGGAACTAATGTATCTGGAGTCATCAAAATTTTATAGTTGTTGTAGTCAGCCCCTCAGATGGCCCCCAGTGGTCCCTGCCTCCTGGTATTTCCACCCGTGTGTGGTTCCCTCACACACAGAATAGAGCTGATTAATGTAACTCATAGGAAATAATGGTGACTTCCAAGGCTGGGTCATAAATGATACTGTGGCTCCTGCCTTACTTTCTCTTAGATCATTCACTCTGGAAAAAGCCAGCTGCCGTGTGATGTTACAAACTGAAAAGGCTATATAAACAACTGCATAAAGACGATCATGTGGCGAGGAACTGAGACCTCCTGCCAATAGCCGGGCATGTGAGTGAGGAACCTTAGAAGCAGACACTACAGCTCCAACTCACATCTTGACAGCAGTGTCATGAGAGATCTTGAGCCAGAGCCACCCAGCCAGGCTGCTCCCAAATTCCTGATCTGTAAGGATCATTAAGTAATAAACGTATATTGTTGTTGTAAGCCATGAAGTCTGGGGTAATTTGTTACATAGCAATAGACAAGTAATATAATAATTAAAGAGAAAGTAGCTCAACAAGATAGCTACATTCCTTCTTGTGAGGCTGAAAGTAGGTCAATGGGTTTCATTCAGTCTGAACTAAAGGAAAAGACTCATGAGCTGCCTTGCAAAGAGAAATCCCAAGCCTAGAATGACATTGAAAAGGCCTAACTGAATTTTTGGTTAGGGTCTTTGAAAATTTGGCTTCTTGAAAACTCTAGAGGACTTTCTAATGCTAATAATAACACCTACAATTTATTTAACTGCAATTTTATGTATGTGTTCACGTGTGTTTAATCTGAAAGATTCTGGAATTTGCAGTTACTTTTCTAAAATTATCAAGGCTGTTCCCCGTGGAATGATGTATAAGGTGAGGTTTTTGTTTTTATGGCATAGACGATGCCTTTGCAAAGTAAAAATAAGACTCCCTTCCATCATAGCATGACTTTTAATTTTGTATATACTGCTTATACCAAGAAATGAGCAATTAAGATATCTGTGTATAATTAAAACAAATATGTTTACTGCAATATGAGTATTTGATGCTGAAACTCTAATTATCAACTTGTAATTTGGAGACAAATGAGATGTCTGTTGGCTATAAGTGATTACAGCTTTTACAAAATTAAAATGAATCATAGTCTTTGAGAAAGTTAATATGAATTTGTCATTCTCCTTTTGACTTTTAAAAAGGGACATAAAATTCACTTGATTTGAAAAGAACATTCTCTATTATCCTTACCAGTTCATTAATTCAATTGTCCTATGCTTTTTTAAGTAAGGATAATGTATATTGTTGGACGGTAAAGCAGGATAGTAAAAATGAAGACCTGGCTTGCCTTTTCCAAGCTACGTGTGGCACTTTCAAATGTAACCCCAGAAGGAGTCTGGGGCTTGGGGCAGGTGGCTCCTGGAAGGAGGCTGAGGACAGACAGCAGCTACGAACCTGCTCAGGGAAGGAGGATGATCTCCTCATTCCCCCAACTCAACAGTGTGATGCTGGGGGCTGGAGGGTTAATGTATCAAAGCACAGGTGCAAAGACAACACAATGTAGGGAGAAGAGACAAACACTGAAGTGTGGGCCAGGAAGGGAGAAGGCCACAAGTTAAAGAATAAGTACTTTGGCACTGAATCCAATTTATAAATGCATTAGAATATGCATCAGGGAGTGGGTAGGGTACGGAAAATGAACAGACAATATTCTTTTAGCAAATATATGGGAGATGGGATGGTAGAATGTTGATAGTGTGTGCATTGGAGTCACATCAGCTTCAGTTTAACTTCTGGTTCCACTCTTTACTAATCAATAGTGGGATCTTGGCAAGTTGTTAAAATGGTGCAACAAGACACTTAACACAGGCCAGACTAATGTGTAAGAGGTGTAAGAGGGCTGGTTCAAGTTTATGTCTAAATTGGACGCTCAGATTCCCTATGTTTGCTAGATCCTTTTCCTTCTAGGAATCTGCCCCATTTGGTATCAACATCTGCTTGAAATCCTGCTCTCTAAGGCTGGGCTTCATTTTTAATTTGAAAAGGATGATTGCTTATAGCTAGCAGGCATCCTTTAAGGCTCCAAAGGAACATAGTACCTTTGCAGTACTTTGAGTTCAACTCCTTGAAAGGACTAATATGAATGTAACATTTGAATAATAACTTGATTTTTAAATCTATTATTCAAGTTTAAGTGTATGTGTATATATAATGTGTGTGTATTAGTTTCCTGTTGCTGCTGTAACAAGTGACCACCAATTTAATGACTTAAAAAAGCATAAATTTATTCTCTTGCAGTTTTGGAGGCCAAAAATCCTAAAGTGGGTTGCCAGGGTCCCAACCCTTCTGCAGGCTCCAGAAGAGAATCTGTTTCCTTGCCTTTTCTATCTTCTAGCAGCTGCCTGCATTCCTTGGCTTAAGGCTCTGCCCGCCATCTTCAAATGTAGATGCTAGCATCTTCTAATCTCTCTCACTCTGCTTCCATCATCGTGTCTCCTGCTCTGACTCTAACCTTCCTGATTTCCTCTTAGAAGGACCCTTGTGATTGCATTGGGTCCACCTAATAATCCAGGCTAATCTACCCATCTCAAGATCCTTAACTTCACCATATCTGCAGAGTTCCTCTTGCCATGTAGGGCAACATCTTTACATGTTCTGGGAATAAAGACATGGCTATCTTTGGTGGGATGTTATTTAGACTACAACAGCCTCCTGACTGCAAGCAGTCGGGCAGAGGGAATTCTTTTACTCAGCCCTTTTTTTTTTCCTGTTTAGGACTATCGATTTAAATGCTGATCTCATCCAAAAACACCCTCACAGATACACCCAGAATAATATTTAACCAAATGTTTGGGCCCAGTCAAGTCAACATATAACCATCACGATTATGACTATGGTCCATATTCCATCACAAAATATGAATGTAGTTCTTTACTGTCCTGATCCAAATGGTTCCACACTGGAGATGTCAAGTAGCTCGCCATATTCCATGGAAGAATACTACTTTTTCTCCGTGTGTCATTTTTGGGGAAATTTAGCTAGATGATACTACTTAAATTGTGACTCTGAAACCTAGTAAAACTGGAAAGTAATAAACAGCTATTTTCTCTCTGTTTTGTAATAAATACTTTTCCTGTGATGTGAGCAACTTGAAGTTTGCCTTTCAAATATGGAAGAAAGACAACCCAGAAGCCAAAACAGAAATATGTGCTTTAGAGGCATGAGGCTGGGGAAGTAGCAGGTCTGCATTTCCAATTCGCAAAGTCTTGGAAGCTTGACTGTACCCTCAGGTTGTCTTCAATTTATGTGCAGTTTTAAATCTTGCTGCCTTGAACGCGACGCAGATCAGGGCTCTAACTTGCTTGGAGTAACTGCATGAACGATCTGGATCAAGTCTACTTTGCAAGCGTAGAATTTTGAGCAGAAATTGGCCAAATTGGCCTATGAGCACCTTTGTATTAGTTTGCTTTGTTAAAATTGCCTATCTTAATTATTGGAAATAATACATATGGGTGACTTGTGGTCAGGAGTCCCTACTCTCCCTCCCAAAGCAAACTACCTAAACGAATAAAGGACTGCTTTTTCTATAACAGGATAATGCTTGCCATTTGTCAGTGGAACTTTATTTCTTTAACTTTCAGACTCTGATCTTTATTAAGCCCTAAGCATCCTGGGGAGATTGAAATTGTTATCAGTCACTGAAAACTGGTTTATTATTATATTTTTAGTCACTCATGCAATCATTTATTCATTATCCATTCATCAGCAATCTACTGCTTAGTTTCAGCTTCAACTAATGTGTATATATATATATATATATTTGTTTTGTTTTGAGGAATATTAGCCGTCAGCTAACATCTGCCATCAATCCTCCTCTTTTTGCTGGGGAAGATTGGCTCTGAGCTAACATCCATGCCCATCTTCCTCTACTTTATATGTAGGATGCCTGCCACAGCATGGCTTGGCAAGCGGTGCGTAGGTCCGCACCGGGGATCCGAACCAGTGAGCCCGACGTCGCTGAAGCAAAATGTGCAAACTTAACCACTGCACCACTAGGCTGGCCCTCAGCTAATATATTTTAAGTACAAGCTAAGGGCTACGCACCATGGTAGGGACTATGATCACATAAGAAAATTAATATAACATAGGTTTTTTTTTTTTTTCCTGCTTTATCTCCCCAAATCCGCCTGGTACATAGTTGTATATCTTAGTTGCAGGTCCTTCTAGTTGTGGCATGTGGGACGCCACCTCAACGTGGCCTGATGAGTGGTGCCATGTCTGCACCCAGGATCCGAACCTAACCAGCGAAACCTTGGGCCGCCACAGCGAGGGCACAAATTTAACCACTCGGCCAGGGGGCCGGCCCCTGATGTAACACAGTTTTTGTCTTTCAAGAGCTAATGATTCTTTAAGGGTATATAATGAACGTAAGCATTACTTCAAATCTAAGTGGTAGGAAATTGACATTTAATTTCATTAGACTTCAAGCAAGTGTGCCTGTACACTCACTCATTATAGCTCTGGGTGGCTTCATCTTCTGGAACTCTTATTTCTGTTCATCCTCCCACAGGCATGTTGTAACTTTCTTGATTTGTGTCTTCACTGATTTTTATTCCCTGATTTGTCTCACATAGGCTCCAGAGTTACCCACTGCCTGATGGGGTTCCTAACGGTAACCTGCCTGTGTGTAGATCAGTGACATGATGAAGGCCTGATCACACAGCCACTTCTGTCCCATGAGGCCCACTGCCACATGTGGCCCTTTACAGTGGCACTGTGCAGTGAGGCAGCCACTAGCCACATGTGTGTTCTGTGGAAATGTGGCTAGTCCAAACTGACATGGAATGTAAGTGTAAAACACAAACTGGATTTCAAAGACTTAGTATGGGAAAAAGAGTAAAATCTCATTAATAATTTTTATGCTTTTAGACATATGGATTAAATAAAATATTAAAATCTGTTTTACTTTTTTAATATGGCTACTAGAAAATGTAAAATTATGTATATTTATATAATACATGTATGGATTATTAGATAATGTTTAGATAACATTTAAAATTTAAAACCATGCTGTATTTCTATTGCCCTGCTCTAGAGCAGAGGTCAGCAAACTTTTGCTTAAATGGCCAGATGGCAAATGTTTTTGGCCTGGGCCCATAGACAATATGTACTGAATGAGTATGGCTGTATCCAGAAGCTATATGGGACAGGGCAGGCCAGATTTGGCCTGTGGGCCATAGTTTGTGGACACTTGACCTAGATCTTAAGAAGTAGGTAAATATTTTCTCCAAGGACGTTGACTTTAGTTGGTTTTTGGACCTCTGCCTCACACAACTTGAGTCATTTTCACTCACAAACACATGCACAAATCTCCCTGTGATCCCAACAATGCTCTTGATCGGCCATTGTCAACTGTCTTGGAATAAAGGCATACGTGTAAGGCCTCCACAACAGAGAGTCATGAAAACAAGAAATTTGTGTACAAGACAGAATGTGATAAATGTTAGAGCAAAGTGCTGTGGGAGCACAGAGGATGTGGGATGGGCACGGGGTGGTGCCAATAAGTCTGTTAGCTTTTACCTTGAGAGCACTTTTTGATTGGAGGGTAGTTATATATTTTTGTATGCAGACCCTGTGTCGCACACTTATATTATCTTGTTTACTCTTCAAAACCTGTAAAGCGCTATTAAGTCCATTTTATAAGGAGAGAGTGACTTAGAAAGGCTGAGTAATATGTTCAAAGGAACATAGCTTGTAGTAGGCAGAGCTGCGATTGGAACCAAAGCCCATCTGAGACCAAAGCCCATATTCTTTTTTGCTGTGTTGTACTGCTTCCCATGAAGGTCCTGAATGTCTGAAGGTATAAGTTGAAATTTCAGAAAAGGGCACAAACTAAGAAAATTTCAGTTGGTTCTTGAATTAGTTAATATAGTAAAGATCATTGGGAGCATGTGGTATAGGATCAGCTTTTCTTCCTTAACTTACCTATTTAGGTGAGTTAGTAAACTGAGCACAGAAATATCAGACTTTATGAAATTAAAAAGCACTATGTTAATATTAAGCACAGTGAACAAAGAAGGAAGTAATGATATCTACTATCTGTTCTTCTAATTCCCCCAGAGTAGGATTTTCTAATATCCCATAATCTAGACATGGCTTTGGCAGAGGGTGGTTGTTGTCAAATGTGGGATTAATGATTCTTCTTAAACTATGATTCTCTCTTAAGTCCAGTTTTTAAGAAAACAATACTGGAAAAGCTTTTAAAGGGGGAACTTCGTATGTACTTTTCATTATTCAGTCAACCAGGCAGAAATAAATAATATGTCATGAATTCTAAAACAGTGGGGACCTGCTATCAGCTTCTTTCTCACTAATGAAAACTCTTAGCTAGTGATTTTAAACCTTTTTTTGAGGGGGAAGAAAGAAAGGGAACACAAACTATTCTGAGAGTATGATAAAAATCAATCCCAGAAAAATGTAGATTTGAGTAGACGTACCCAGTTGCATACACAATATCAGGCAGTTTATAGATCCTTGAAGACCATGCATTGTTACATTCTTAGAGCCCCTGATGTGTATTCATCATCCCACATCTTCTGTTGATCCTTTGTTCTAATCTCTACTGGGCAATCTAATTTTGCTAAATTCATCCAAGGTTCCCTCGTTCCCAACTCCCAGACTAATGTTGTTCACACTATATCAGTATCTAGGACACAGTTTCTGAGACTCTAGAAAAATGTATATGATATCCTGCAGCATGTGCTTTTGTACTTGTGTTAAGAAGCGTGGTGGAAAGTTGAGTGTACAAGAGTATGCAATTTTTAGTTATCCTGAGATGGTAGCAAATGACAACAGGTTTTTTTTTTCTGAATTCAGGACAATTTTGTTGGTTTCTTAGATGGTAGCTACTTTTTCCTGTAAATGATCTAAGCATTTTAAGAATGATTAGGCTGGCTGAACCTATCTCGTAAAAATTTAAGGTATTGATTTAAATAGCTCATAATATTATCAAAACTCCCTACAACTAACCATTAAAAACATCAGGAATTTGTATACTATTTGAGAAATTATAGAATACATTGGTGTGTGCTATTTTGTGTCTAGTTGGTGATGTTGTATGCATGCTCTAATTATTTCGGAAGGTACTTAAATAACAGCAGTTGAGACTCATGCCAAAAAAGAAAAAAGAGCTCCCTCACCAACCTTTTTCAAAAGCTCAGTTAGTCTAAACAAATCCACTTCAAAGAAATGGAAATGCAGCCTTTTTTCACTGGAAAATTTTGAGCACAATCATAATATAGCCATGAAGCCACTAGTCAATATATTTCTCATTCTTTTAGACTTGGTTAAATTATCATTCACTATGTAAAAGTCTCCTTGCCTTGGCAAAGAGTCAGTCACCGGGTCTTCTGTGCTCTTACAGCACTTTGAACAGATAATGCAGCCTTCATTGACACGTGGACCTGCCTTTCCCAGTTGATTGTAATCCCAACTGGGCTGTACGGCTTTCTCCAAAACAGAATGATCTGGCCAAAAGAACACTGGATTGAATCAGGAGAGCTAGATTTCAATCCAGACTTCAAAACCTTGCATTAAACTTTTAGATGTCAAAGATTTTCCATATATCCTTAGCCTGGTATTTTATTAAATGGTATTAGCCAGTCAATAAATTTGCATTGTGTACGTTATATGTACACAATATGTGTACATGATTGAATGATTGAATAATACTGTACTAAATTCCATGGACATAAATTCTGGCTTCACCAGGAAGTGATGGAGGTGGCTGGGCAGAGTTCTGCAATGCCTAACCCTTTACTTGATCATCCCTTGGTTCTCTCTCTTCGCCCCTGACACATATATACTTTAGCGCTTGCAAAAGTGTAACAAGGTGACTGTTGCATGACATGTCTTTGCTAACTACATGACTGTGAACTCTGTTACACTGTCTAGAGTCCACAGGAGGGAGAATGTTCTAAGAGAGGGGCACTGAATATCCGTTCTTGAGGCTGATTGCAAAAATTACTGCTAGGGTATTTTCATGAAATAAATTTTCTTGAGGGTCAGCGTGGAAGTATTTGCTCTTTCCCAAGGGATAAGGCTAGAAAGCTGGTATTCAATTCAATGCTACAAACATGCATTGAGCTCCTACTATGGGCCAAGTGCTGTTAACATACAGAAATGAGAGGATAGTGATTCACCACTTATTTAAAGGAATTTACAGGGAAGGAGATCCAGCTAAATCTAAACATGCCGGGTACTGTACTGAGTTCAACACAAACATGCCCTTTGCTTGGCTCTTCACTTTCTATTTAGACCTACAGAATAATTGATGAATTAGCTACCTTTCTCTCCCAGTACATGTGTCTAAAAGTTATTATGGGCCTATGTAGTGAAGTGTGAACACAAAGGTCCAAAGTCAAATTCCCAACCTTCTGCCAAAGAAAAAAGCTGTATTTTATTATTTTATGTTAAGTCTAATAATCAGACTAGCCTTTTAGGCAATTGCAGTGTGAAAGTGATTTATCGTCTTTGATTCCTTTGTCACTCACCAAGAACTAGGCAAATATGAGAGACAAATAAGCATAAATCTCTCTGAATCCATTTTAATCTGTTTGGCAGGTGTCTCTGAGATCAACTCATTCTAAGATGTGCACAAATTAGTAGAAGAATGATTAGTATTATGACTTAATTGTTTGCAGTAATTCTCTTGCTTTTAATAAAATCACAACTGTTAATAAACAACCAAGAATTTTTTACAGCTCCCCTTAGTTGAGAGCAAACTCTGTCAGTAGTTTTATGCTTCAGTTACAATCAAGATATAGCTTCTCACTTAAGCCGTCAAATGATTAGATCGCAGTAGACATCAGTGGAATTTTTTTTGCAGATCTCTGCTGGCTTCAGCCTATTGGCTTCTGATCCATCTTTAGCTATAACATATGCCTCTATCCTCCCATCCTGTGACCTCACTAAGGGTAGAGAATCCCATATGTTGTAAGTAACTTCAAGGGTCTCTCCCCCTCTATTTAGTGATATTAACTTCCTCTGTTTTGCCCTGGAATGCCTATTCATTCTGACATTAAAAAGAAAAAAAGAAAAGAAAAGCCATGGAAAACTCTTTAAGAAAGAAAATGAGCAAGTGCCTTATCCAATTAAAACCTCCAGCAAAGAAAAATCCTTAGCTCCTTCCTCAAGTGAAACTGAGTACTTTGGAGTTCATTCAATTTATTTCATGTTCAAGTAAATCTGCCTCCTAAATTTGTCAATTTCTTAATAATGGTCTTACTTTGAACACCCGAGGAGGTCAAGAATATTTAGTGCTTCCATTGGTGGTGGTTCAATAATGCATTTAGTTAAGACAAGTTCAAAGCAAGTTTTTTTGAACTCTGAGTGCTGCTGGAAGGAATCTCTTAAGCTGAAAAATAAGAGGACGTAAGAAGTTTTATAATTCCATGGTATCCTAACATTAAGCTTGTGATCTTGAGCAAAAGCGAATTGCAAAGCAGAGCCCCCAGTCTGACTCAGTGTTACAGACTTTCAGAGATGGGTCTACAGAGAATGCCTATTGTGATCATAGTAACAGATGCCATGAAACAATAATCTTTGTCTTCACTCTTCACTTATTCACATGCTTTAAAATGAGTGCTATTCAACATCTTCTCCATATGCAAACTAAATTCCATATCTTCTTAAGATATGTGAAGTAAGATTAAAAAAAAATAAAGTTGCTTTCTAGTGAAAATGTTGTTAGTGTTGGAGGATAATAATCATTTAACAAATACTTTATGAACCACAATCTTTTGTCGGGCATTTGTGTTGAGCATGAATAGGATATTTTTCCTATCCTCACAGAGCTTACAGTTTTGAGACTTTTTTTTTTTGTTTGAGCAAAGGTGGACAGATATATAACAATAAAGTCTGCTACAAAATAAAATATGATAGAATTATGACAGTCCTGCAGAGGCTTCTGGGTACAAAAGGATGGAACAATTTACCTGGGAAAGTGGAAGGACTAGGGAAAGGCATCAAGGAGTAGAGACTATTTCTTTTAACCTTGAAAGATGAGTTTCCAGGTGAACAAGATGAAGGAAGGCACTTTGGACAGAGGAATCAAAAGAAGCAGAGATATGGAATATGAAAGTACCTGGAGTATTCAGGGACAGGTTGTTAATCCCACGTAGCTGGAATGCAGAGTGCATCATACCTGGAAAGAAGATTTGGGAGTACATATCATGTTCAATAGTTTGAGCTTTATCCTGCCAAAAATAGGGAGCCATCAAAAGTTTAAAAGGTAGGTGACATGATATGACAAAAATTTCAGAATGATGAATGGAACCACCATACAGAAAAGACTGGATAATTTGATAGTTAGAGGGTCTAGAACAGTTGGTGGGTATTTGGGTTGTTTCCACATTTTTGCTACTGCAAATCATGCTGCTATGAACATTTGTGCACAAGCCTCTGTATGAATGTGTGTTTTCATTATTTTGGGGTAGAAACCCAAGAGTGGAGTTGCTCAGTTGTATGGATAAATATATATTTAACTTTTTAAGAAACTTCCAAACTGTTTTCCTCCTGCTAACAATTTTTTGAAATGCCTGGAAATTCTGATATATCTGATCTGTTAAGCTATGATTCAGGTTCCATTCCTGTAACTATTGCTCCTTTCAAGCCCGCCTGTCTTCCCAGTTCTCTCAGTCTCTTCATTCTGGGGATGCTGGCAGCCTGCCTTGGACCTTGTTTATAAAAGTCAAGTGAGTTGGAGGCATTTTTCTCCAACACAGACTTGTTTATAATTACTTGTTTCTGTATCTTTTAAGAAATTATGAGTTTTGAGATGGCAATTAAGGGAAAGAATCTCACATCCCAAGTAAATTTATTTTGAAATTTGGAGGCAGAAAATGAAACATCCGAAGAAAAGATTAAAAAGATAACAACACAGGAATCTTTAGACTTAAGTTTTCCAAGTAAATATAAATCTGCACCAGGCTCTGACATGGCAAACAGGTTCTGTCATGTGTTTGTTGTACCAGAAAAAAAAAGATATTCTTGACTTTTACAAAGTCAATGAATGGGATCATTTATTTATGCAAAGAGTAGATATAAACCTAATGGAAAATAGGGGTCATGCCTTAGCCTTCTGGTCAGAATTTAAAAATTGAGGATCTTTGTAATATCTCTTGAACACACCCCCACCTCCTAGCAGCCTTAAGAACTGATGTTTTCCATTTGTGTCATATCCCTTCCTTAAAAGGGTGAGGTCAAAAAGACAGAATAATTTGTCCAGTGATTCATGACACCATTGTAAAGCATTTTTTCTATTTATTAGAAGTTATTTATTCTAAACTAAACATAATAAACCAAAGAAAGAATTAAACCAAATATCTAGTTTAATGGTTGGCAAACTTTTTCTGTAAAGGACCAGCTAGGAAATATTTTAGGATTTCTGTAACACACAATCTCTGTCATGACTACTCAACTCTGCCATAGACAAATGTCAATGTCTATGCATGGCTGTGCTCCAATAAAACTTTATTGATAGACACTGACATTTAAATTTGGTGTAATGTTCATGTGTCATGAAATATTCTTCTTTTGATTATTTTCAACCATTTGAGAATGTAAAAACCACTCTTATCTCGGGGGCCCTACAGAACAGACGGTGAGCTGGACTGGCCCTGTGGGCAGTAGCGTGCCTCCCTACCATGGACAGTTCCCTCGCTCTCCATCAGCAGGGGCTCTGCCTCCCCCACAAATTTTGCCAAGCTCATTTTTTTGCTTTGTGAACCAACAATATTTGGCAGATGTTGAGGTGCAAATTAGATTGGCCCCACTATCTGATATTGTTTTGCCTGAGGTTATTTTGAAAAAGTTTTTTTTTTCTTTTTGTCCAATCGATTTGATATTCATGTTATTGAAGACAATAAATTCTTGAAGGAAACAAGTTCTCTCGCTCTCCGCTGCCACGCTCTACATCTCTCTATCTCTATCTCTCTAATTTAAAGCTCCTTTCCTTGGCTAGATGTTTTAACTCATAAAATTACTTTTGGAACTGGCTTCCTTATCTGAGAGTTAAAACTTAAGAAATAAATTTTGCTTATGGAAATGCAAACATTCACTTCCTATTATTGATAGAGAAATTACAAGTTTATTCCTTAAAAAGCAAGCAGCTAGTTTTAACAATCATGATGCAGAATAGAAATGGGGCATCAATTTGCTCATTACTCTTTCCCATTCTAACATCAGCCAGAATTCAATTTCTAGCTGTGGCATATGAATAATTAAAATGATTGAAGTTTCATGATTTACATTATGTCTGGATGGGCTAGGATGTCTACAATCAGTTAAATTCTTCACAAATAAACAGTTTCATGAGCTGCTACTAAACGTCTTGAGATTTTCACAACTGGAAATATCTTAGGTTTACTAGAGTTTCCAACATATGTCATAAAACTCCATAATAATTTTTAAATCACAGAGGGTTGCATTTATGTTTCTACATCTCTGGCCGTTTCAATTTTTACCTGGAAAAATCAGACACTAGGAGGGAGAGTTATGGTGTCTAGTTTAGCAAGTATCCTAGAAATATTTAGAGATATTATGTTGACCATGAGATCTATTCCTGTAATGGTACATAATTTTGGTTAGATAATTTAGAAAAATTTCATGCTAATTTCTTTTTGCAAGCATTACTAACATATAAAGGATACTTTATTTTGATTAATTTTAAAGATCCAAGTAAATTCTTGGTTCTTTCTTAGAAATGGACCTTATAGTCAACTTTAATTAATGCAAACCAAATTAGGCCTTCATAGAACATTTTGAACTATTTATTCTTAACACACACACGCCCCCCCCCCCCATGACCATAAAATGTTTGTATATCTTCCACTGCAGAAATATTTTCTTCTGACTTTTATTCCAGCTTTTGGGTAAAATATGAAAGTCAAGGTCTAGTGTTTCCCTCAATGTTTCCAAAACTTTTTAATACCTAAATAATTGATAATTTTTGCGAATGTTTTGTTCAAAAATGAAAATTTAAAACTGCAACAACAGGTTGTACTCCCACCTCCCCCCTTACCCTAACAGTATCATTTTGCACTATTATTCAGTGGTCAGTTCCGGCTAAGGTGAATGTCAATTATTGGTTAGGCAGGCATGCCAAATGAAATAATTGGCTTAAATGCCAACACTATTCTGTTTGCCCTATTCTTTGGCAAAACACCTGCATATTGTCTTTGCAGGATCTCTTTCCTCTTCCTTCTCAGGGTTAGAGATGGGAGAACAAAATTGAAGTAATTCTAGCCCCTCCCTATTTTGTCAATTGCCCTGCCTCCTCCTCACCCCTGTAATATAAGATACCTCACTCCATTGGCCAAGTGTGGACCTAAGAAAGGAAGGCTTTGGGAATAAGGAAACAATTCCCATCAAAGAAGAGATCAGCATTATTTTGGAGCAGTTAAGGAAAAAACAAAAGTTCAGTTAAGCTGTATTGAGAAACTGATGAAAAGAAAAAAGCTTGACGTGTCAACTCTTTATGTTCTTTTATATTGATTTTTCAAAAGGGCAATGAAGATCTATTGAAAAGCATTAAAAGAAAGACCAAGTGTTTTTATATGACATATTTAAAAATACTGTAAAGTTCATTCTCATTTTGAACAATAACTGATTCAGAGACTTTCTGTGATTACACTACCCATTACTGTCTGGAAAATTTATAGTACCACACTACAAAGTGCCAAATTTCTCATGGTGAAGACCGAACCGAATGATGTGCAATGTTGGTTACAAAACATGTTGGAAAGCTCACATTTGTCTCTTTATCTCTCATGCCAAAAATCACTTTGGGAAGTAATGACTAAGTTGACTTAATTGGACACACGGTTGAAGAATCTCATTGTATGTTTTCATTTAAAAAAGGTAACATATTTAAGAGATGTATTATCTATCCCAGGAATTAAGTCTGTAATTGTTAGTAGCAGGTTGATATTGTTTAGTGTCTTAATCCTTTTATTTAAGAAAAATGAATTTTAATGGAAACTGGCTGCTCCTTCCATAAAATTTCAAGGAAAAAAGTTATAATTCCTAATGACTGTCCAGGTGTATAGCATGGATTTAAAAGATCAACACTTTCTTTTATACTAGTAGCTGGTTCTTCATCTCCTTATTTAGCTTTTGTATCCACTTCAACTGCTGAAAAGAAGAAAATCTTGTGAAGGCTCTCAGAGCTAGCTTTGGTTCATGAATTATTCCCTGAGGTAAGTTGAAGAACCCATTTAGTACATTT
The DNA here is from genome assembly GCF_037783145.1 of Equus przewalskii. Lineage (NCBI taxonomy): Eukaryota > Metazoa > Chordata > Mammalia > Perissodactyla > Equidae > Equus > Equus przewalskii. The sequence goes on from NC_091852.1 coordinate 18,069,462, forward strand.
TTGTCCCGCAAAGCATTTTGCAAATCTGTGTATATTCTTTCCTTGGTAAGCTTCCTCTTTACCCCACCTATCTAGTATCCCTCATCTTAAAACTCCGTTTTCCTTTCGGATTCCTGACATGTGTTCTTGCAGTGAAAGCCAAGGCTTCATTTGCTTGTTTTCTTTCCCAGAGGTGACTCTTTCACACTTTCAGTTTTACTGAAATCGTAGTGTGCAAACACAGGGATTTCTGTCATTTCTCATGGAAAATATCAGTAGACACTTCAATTTGTTCATTCTGATGACAGTCTTAGGCAAGAAGTGTTTATTAATTCGTGTGAATGAGTCAGTTTTACCACTACACAAAGTGTAAACTGGGGAAGGATGAGTAATCACTTCTTGAGCTGGTTTCTTTCTGACTACACAGTCGATGGTTCAAAATGGATCAGTGGATTTTTTTAGGAAAGTGCATAATTAGTACAAATAGCTTTTATTTTGTTTGTATCCTCAAACAACCCTAATGTGTTTGAACACTTCACATAGCATTGTATATAATTTTATTTAAAAAGTGTTTTCCCAACAAACTTGGCATGGGTGCCATTCCGTCTTCTTTACCCTCCTTCCAGCCCCATTGTTCCTCAACCACTCTCCACCCCACTAGGAATAAGATGCAGACCTTGGCATGGACACTCATAAAACTCAAGCAAGTTCAGGATAGAACATGCTAAGTTCATTATGATCTCAATCAATAGCCTTTTTTTTTTTTTAAGCTTTTAGAATAAAAACTAGTACGTATTTTCATAGAAGCAATCTTTTTTTTTTGCCTCCTTTTATACTCAGATCTTTGAAATGGTGTTACTAACACTCCTATTGCTATATGTGGCACTAAACTGGTTTTTAAGATGATGATGGATTGTAATAGCTGGTTCTTGTATAAGGGTTCTTACGCTGCGCCGGGGACTGTCCAACGTACCATAGGTGTGTTAACTCATTTAATCCTCACAACAACCCTAAGAGGTAGATACCACTATAATTGATCTTCTTCTGCAGATGAGGAAACTGAGACACAGAGAGGTCAAGCAACATGCCCAAGGTCACACAGCTAGCCTAATTGATAGCAGAGTTGGGATTTCAGCCCAGGCAATCTGTCTCCAGGGTTATTCTGCCTTTCGAATATCTAATACTTGGTTTTACCCAGCCCCTGCAGAATCTTCAAGACATAATTTTGGCTAAATAAACAAATGAACACATACAAGTTAACAATATACTGGAATTTATGTCTACTGCATTTTGGCACAAAATTAAACCTGGTGGATTTGGCTACAAGTTACTTCGATGTTAAAAGGGAAACAGGGATAACAATAATATTGAGTGTGCATTTTGAGCCAAGAACAATGGTTCTGTGTGGGAGATAGTTTCCAGATTTGCAGATAAGAGAGAATGAAGCCAAGAAACGTTAATAAATGTGCCCAGCATGACACTGGAAGTGGTGAAGGCAGCATTTTAACAGCTGTGTCCTGCTCCAAAGCTTCTCTGCTTCTCTGAAACTAGACTTTCCTCAGAGAGTGGATATCAGTCATTGTCAGCCAGAGAAACAGAACCAGTTATATTTGTATGGTGGCCAAATCAACACTTCTGGGGGCCAACATGCAGGCCACCAATTTGTAACCTGGCTTTAAATAATTGATACTGTTTACAGAGTCAGTGCAACGGGCATACCATGGTATTACTTGCCAATTTGGGGATTTCTCTTCTACAAAAAGAAATGCATTATTCAATATTTATAATGTCCTTGCTTGGAGAACTTTGTTTCTAATACCTAGTATGTATCAGGCACTATTTTAATCTGTTTGCATAAATTTTCTAATTTGATCCTCATAACACGTCTATGAGGTAAGCCGTATCATTAGGTTCATCTTACTAATGAGGGTGCAAAGGGGTAAGTGACAAAGTTGGCATTCAAACCTGAGCAGTCCGGCTGTATAGTCTGAACTCTGAAAACTGATTCTTCACTAAAGTGTTACAACCAAGAATACTGAAGTGTATTAACCAACACACAATCCTGTGTTGTCCGACTAAGCACGTGGGCCCATCAGTCTTCCACGTGCGGCTTATATGTACCTGTCACTCTGTACCTGGGAAGATTCTCAGAGTGGGCACAAAGCAAAAGTCAGGAAGTATTAAAAAAAAAAAAAAAGCCACCTAGGATTTCTGTCTCCCTATGAAGTACACACCAGAGAACTCTATAACAAGGTCTTCTTAAAATGTTGGTAACTGAATCCTCTTGTGAGGCATACAAAAAGATCTAATTTATAATCCATCCTGCTTTATAGTAAAGAGAGCTCTACAGCGGCACCTGTATGCATAAACAATGTTTAATCTCCTATTCATGTCTTAGTTTTCTTCAGAAATATACACAGGTCGAGTAAGTATTGCTAAATAAAATTTAAAGAAAAAGGAAAGAAAAACTCTCTCTTAATGGATCTGATATTTATTTGGTTTAGCAGGAGTTTAATTATCAGATGTCGATTAGGAAACCAAACACTGGAAGACAATTTGGGGAGAGGGCGTGGGGATGAAGTGACAGCAGTGGGGACGGGTCAATATATAGGGAAGAAGGAGGGAATGTGGTGAAATACACATGACATTTGTTAACAGAAGGTGTAGACTATAAAATTCCATCTGTGATACTAGGGTAGAAATGCAAATATCGAATATGCACGTGAACAAAGACCAAAGGGTGGCATAGATTTTCAACAATGCAATTGGGGCTGGGAATATGAGCGACTGTATTTTTTTTTTTTTTTTGCTTTCTGGTATTTCAATACCATCTGAAACAAATCATTAAAAACTACGGGAAAGAAACAAACAGTGAAGATCAAGAAATTGGGAGACCAAATAAGTATATCACAAGTAGAGCACATAAGAACAAAACACTATTTTGTGGTAATTAAAAAATACATATATCTTTTACAATAGTCTTTAATATGATGATTGGTGCCTATTCAAAATTAATTCTGCTTATTTAACTCAATGAAATAAGAGATGGAGTGCCAATGTTTCAATGTGTAATATAGATGCCATTGATCCTTAATAAATTACCTACTTAGAAATTGGTTGAGGGTGGTTATTCTTGGGGTTTTTTGTGGTATACATTTTGGTAACATTTGATCTCCTTTTCAAGTCTACCTGAGTTCTCAGAACTAATTGAAAGCAAAGTTGCTGTTTTGTTTCTAAATAACTTCAGCACACTTCCAACTGTAGAGCATATTTTTAATATTAGAGTGGGACCGGTTGTATATGGATGAAAACATTTTCTAATGCATATGTATTAGTTACAGTAAAGCCTGCTGCTGTGGCAGGTAAAGTCAGTGGTTTACTATAAAAGGAATTTCTCTCTCACTTAGGTCAGAGCTCAGTGAGAATGGTCCTGGTTGAGCAGCTCTCCCCCAAGCCACGGCCCAGCCTCTTTTATCCTGTGGTTTCATCAGTAGCAGCTTATGACTCCCAGACATACCAAGAGGCCATATTTATTCCAACCAGCCAGTCACCATAGGAGGTTTTCATGGACTGAAAGGAGAATGGCCTGGAAGTGGAATGTATTCTGTTGCCCAATCCTATTGATCAGATTTCAACAACAGGGCCACACCTAACTAAAGGGAGGTTGGGAAACACAGTGGAGCTAGGTACCAAGGAAGGAGATGAACAGGGTTTAGTGAGCACATACTTTCGGTCACAATCAACAGTCTTGGTCACCATATATCTATGTCACTCTTCCTCCCACACATGGAACATTCTCACTCCCTTCCCAAGGGAAATATTAAACTATTAGAGCCAATAAATGCTTAATAAAAATTCCAATGATCTATAGTTGTATATTCAATTTTCTAATTTAGTAGAATTAAAGAGAAGAGAAGACAGACTCAATCTACTCATTACAAAAGTTACAAAATCACAACTACCAAACTACAAAAATTGCAAACAGTGTTATCCCTCTCAACAATGTGAAGTGATTTCAAAATCACCTGTACTTGAAAATTATTTTTATTTTAAAATGTGTGTATATATTTATTTTTACTTTACCTAAACTTGGTGATTTGAGACTATGCGGAAAACTTATTAATTGGTTCTTTAATGAATGGTGAAAATGTGAAAAACACAGAACTGTTATGTCTTGATAATAATAAAGAAATTGAACTCTAGTTAGGGCGAATGACTTCTCAAGATAAAATTACTTATTAGTGGCTTATTTTTCATAGTACACACTGCCTTTCTGCATATTAGGTTTCTTACTTGAATTGTCCAGTGGATAGCAACACCAGCCACCGACCTAGGGAGCACAAGAGAATAAAAAATTATGGTCTCAGGATTAAAAGGGACAATTTTATTTTTAGTTTTGGGCTTACTGAGTTTGAGGCGATGATAAGATACTTTGTGGACAGATTTAATAGATCATTTAAACGGCAGTTTTAGAGAGTAATAGAAAGTTAAGGCTTAGAGAAATAAAAGGAGTAAGTAGAAGAATAGTGTCATTTGAAATTAACAGAAGGAAATAGATATTTTAGGAATCACTGGTAGAGGAGAAAGAGAAATGAGCAAGGAATGAGAAATGGGGAGATTTGGGAATTTGAATCCTTAAAGAAACAGAGCTTGAGAGGAGAGTTTGGTTGAATAGGAGAGAGTAAAGTCATGAGAGTTAAGAAAAAAGGATGGAGAACAGCATCAAATATTCAGTGGAGTCCAAGCAGGGCCCTGGTGACGTATTTCAGGCATTTTCAGTAGAGCCAAGGAGGTGGAAGACTTTAAAATGGATTGAGAAGCAGCGCAGAGGGGGACGAAAGTGATGGTCGCATGGGAAATGAGACAGGAAGATGATGTTAAATGGAGATGAAGGGAGGACCTGGGGAAATGTAGTAGATTCGTGACAAAATCCAATAGAATTTTCTTTCACCCTTGGGGAGGTGTGTCTAATGCCATAAATGGTTTTAAATAATCAGTATTATCTCCTTAAAGTTAGCTTAAAGCAGAAGTCACACACATCCATTTCTCTGTTATAAATTCCTTTAAAGGCATTTTCATTCATTTATTAGTGTCCTTAAGCTTGGACCTTCAATTGCCAAATTGCTTTCAGAGAGCAAAACTTCGTGCCTATTTTCCCCCACCTCCTCAGAAGCCTGGATTTAGAAGAGAACATTAAAAATGCTATAAAAAGGAGAAAATCAAAGTGATACCCTTTGGACTCTTTGTTCAATGATATGGACTTTCACTATATTTACATAAAGATTTAAGACACTGCCTCCCATCAGCTTAGAAATAAAGGTCACCATATATGAGACACATTTTTCTTTCTTGTTTTTTTTATTCCATGACTGAGAAGAAGGGCCAAAATGTAACAAGTCTATTAGAATTTTAGATTCATCTTGATGTGAGAGAATAAAGCAGCCAAGGGCACCTTCCCACGAGCTTTCCAGGTCAGGAGAGGGACAGACAATGAGCCTCACAGATGCTGTGTTACCCTGCCTTGGCTCCCAGTGGCTGAATTCACAGTTCAGTTTTCTGATCCTTGATGATGTGGTGGGTTCAGAAAATCGCTGTTCAGTTGTCTCTTAGGGAAATACATACAGATTAAAGTTAAAATAACAATTTGTCCACAAAAAAAAGACAAAGTTTATATTTGAAAAAGAACGGCTCTAAATTTCAAAGCAGCAACACTTACAAATAGTTTTTGTCTCATAGTATTACAAGCAAGTATAATACAGTCCAGCACAGAAAATGCCTATATCAGCTATCATCAGAGGCCAGTCATTAAGGTAGGTGGTGTGGAGTATTCAGTTGAAGAACTAATGAGACCATGTGAATAAAAATAAATGAAAAATAAGGACAACAAATACATAAATGTTGCAAGGAAATAGGGCATTAATTGTGATTTTCTAGCATAGACCATGAGTTAAGGAGAGATCAAATTGAGCTGGAAAGGCCGGTCATGGAAGCATCATGAAAGAATGTGAACTTGAAAAGGATTTGAGGCAAGAGTGAATAGGCATTGTCAATATAGTCAAAAAGCAAGGAAACAAACAATAACCCACAGATCTCGTTTTATTTATTCAACAAAAGTTTGTTGAATGACTACAGTGTACTCAGTACCACGGGACCATTAAGGATAGAGATAAGGGCTGAAGTCAGAAATTACAGACCTGTTCAATATAGCTTTAGGTTTAAGAGGCCTTGGAATCAGTATTCAACTTCTGGCTCCGTTATTTTTGAGCTTTGTGGTCTTAGAAAAGTTATATTATCATTTCAGGCTTAAGTTTCCTCATCTCTAAATCCAAGACATAATGGCTCCCTGGAAGGGTATTGGTAAGGAGTATATGAGGAAATACATCTTAGCTATTAAACACAGTGTCTAGTAAGAATTCAGAAAATGGTATTTGCTTTTCCCTGGACTGGAGCTTACGTTTTGTGGAATAGTAGGAGATTTCATCAGGGTGCTTGGTTGGGAGACAATCACAGTTTTCAAATGCTTGGCTGGGACTTTGGGCATATTCTATAGGCCATAGAGAGTCTTTAGAGTTCCTGCCCGGGTAGCATTATGAGCACAGTGGTTGTGTAACAGGTTGACTACAGCAGAGGAGCAAGGTAGCCAATTGGGTGGCTCTTAAAGCTTGACGTCCTAGAATAAGTGACATTGTGATCCTCTGTATTTAGGTAGATGTGGAGATCCTATTTCGGAAGGAAATGCATGTCATAAGTTTATGAACTTATCATCCCCAGGAGTTTACAAAGTGTCTGTGTGAAGTTAAACATCCCTTTTATCCCGCCCTTCATTATCCTACCCATCCTTCGTTATAGAGGGGCCTCGGGTACCTGGAAGCCTTGTATGTTTTCAGATAGTTCATAAACGAAATAAAAATCAAATGTGAAAAGAGGATTGTTGTCTGTGAGCTAATTGCACTAAGTCTCTGTGGCAAAAACTTCAATATGATACTTGAATGTGAATGGGAGTACGTTAATTGGTGGGGATGTAAAAGGGGCTGGCGTTCGCTCAGCAGATATTAATGGAACGCTTAGTACTCAGGCATTTGTGCAAGGTCTTCAGGGGCAGGATGGACTGAGTTGCTTTGTTCTGCATGTTACACACTTGTGGATCCGAACTCAAATGGAGATTGCAATATCATTGCTGCCTTGTCCATACTGAGCAACTGTGCAAAATGACATGGATCTGATACTGCTCACACCTTGTGTACTAAACTGTCGACACCACCAAGCCCGTATACCTTTAATACAACAGTCAAGGCAAAAGGCAAGGTATTTGGTTTGCTCTTTCAAATCCTTACACCTCTGATGGCCATTGGGGAAATCAATTTGTAACTTAAAATGTATAACAAGATACCAAATCAATCAAGAGGATGAAAAACTAAATTCTCTGCTGATTTTACACATTCTTTTCGAGTTACCGTGGACTGCAGGTGAATTTTTATATGAATAGTCCATGCGAGTGGAAGCACTATATATGTCTGTTGATAATGTAAAATCTTGGAGACACAAGATTTAAAAAGTGAATCATACGTATATGTTCTCAAGAGATATGGAATCTCAATGGAAGGGGAGAGATATATAAATACATTAAGATATATGTGGCAAGAGCTAACTTGAGACATATACAGAGTGTTGGGGGAGAAGAAAGGGAGGAATGAGGCTAAAGGAGTGGAAGAGACATCTTCTATCTTCCATAAGTTGGGGCTTGAAGGATGAGTGGGAGTTGGATAAGTGAGTGGCTGGGTGGAGAGAACAACGTATTTCTTGGCAGTGGGGATAGCTTGGTCACAAGTACAAAGACATGAAAAAGTGGAAGTTGTCAGAGAGCCAGGGAGGGCCAGGTAGAGTGGAGCTTGGAAGTCAGAATGATGGGATCAGAACAAGAAATGTGAGACAGTTCCAGAATGCAAATCATCTTATTTTGGGGGCTAAGGACTTAGTATATCCAATAAAGGGAGCATAAAGACAGTAGCTTGAGAATTTATGTGTCTGCACGTGCATTAGTATCCACTACGTAACACAGAGGTAATTTTGTTTAAAACAACATTCACTCAGGTGGACCCAAATCAAATTTACATTCCTGTCTTGATTGACTTACGTGGCAGGAACCATGGGTTTTCATATGAACTGACCTACATTAATCCTCTGCTCAAACATAGTTTTTTCTCTTTTTGGGGGGAATCATAAGATTTGAGAAACCAATAATTTTTTATTTCTCATTTCTTGAGACCGCTTCCTTTGATGACACCTAGATTATGCTGGAGATTGCAGTTTTCACAGAGAAAGGAGAAGGAGGTGAATGTTACTATGTGACAGATTAAGGGACTACGTCAGCCTTATGGTTTTTAGACAAATGTACCACATATGCTGTTCAAGGAAGAGGCTACCACTCAATATCTGAAACAAAAGGCTGAATATATTGCTTATTAAGCAAAGGAAAGCTGTGCTTCTCAAGCAGAGTAGACAAAGTAAACAGATGATCTTTTGTAGGGTTTTAGGAAGGCCGGAGTTAGAGTTTAGAGGGATTTCAGCAGTGAGAGTGTTTAGTGACTGGCTGACCTTTATCCCAGAATTCCTCCACAACAGACAGAGGCTATTGCTGGCTGACTGGCTTTCAGAAGCATCCTTACCGAAGTGGTGTTGGCCCAGATGAATTTCAAACCAGTTCTGGGCATTACATGTTCAAGGCTTGGGGATGAGAACAGTCAGTCTCGTCCTTTCTTGAATTTGCAAAATAGGTCCTTTTTTTCTTGATGGACATGTGCACAAAACACAGTAATATAAAAATATCAACTTTACACATTTACTCTATGTCAAGCACTGTGCCTTTTACTTGATATACATCATTCAATTTCATTTTTACATCAATGTTAAGAGATAAGTATTATTTATTATCTACATTTTACAGGAAAAAAGGCCAAGCATAGAGATGTTGAGTAACTTGTACATTGGCACAAAGCTAGTGAGTAGCTGTTTGATCCATATGCAGGTGAGGAAGCAGGTGGCTCCTGGGTCCTGGTGGGATATCCTGAGGTGTCTGGGGGCAGTGCTCAGGGGTCTGCTGGAGCAGTTCTGTAGGTATTTAAGAGACATGCACTTTCTCCCCAGCTCCCGGCTATGCCAAGACCCTGTCTGCCAGGGCTCCTCAAATTCTACAATTCAGTATTCCTATTATGCAGCATTATATTCATAACTATCACGTGGGAGCATCCAAAGGACCATCCAGTAGATTAAACAAGAGGAAAAACCATAAAATTGCTTGTACACTGTGATGACAGTGATATAAACCTATCTAGGGACCTGGGCAGCCTGTGCATGTCACATCTGCAAATGAGCACTGTTGTCCTGTTGATATGATGTTTTTAATTAAAAATTTTCCCTTTCCTAATCAAATTGGAAAAGACTAAGATGTTGATGATGGCCAGTGTTGGCAAGGATGTGGAGGAGCAGGTATTCACACACAGTGTTGCCAAGAGTGTAAACGGGTTTAGCCTTTGACGTTTCCCACTGAAATTAAAAGTGCAAAATTTTTATTCAGTACATCCTCTTCTAGAAACTTATTGTATAGGTAGACTTGCATTTGTGACCCAGGGAAGGTGCACAAGGATGTTTATCACAGTTGTCTGTAATAGAAAATATGGAAATAACCTAAATGTACATTAAGAGAAATGTTAGTAAATTATGATATAGCTATATAATTGAATACCAGTTAAAATAAATAAATAGATAAATATATGTATCTAAGTGTATATGTGTATCGACATGAAAAGAGAAGGTATGTTCAGAGAAAAGAGTATATAGAAAGTATATTCCTTTTTGTGGTGTAAAAAGAATGTGCCTGGGTGTGATCATATATTCTCAGAAAATGAAGAAATAACAAAATTACGAGTGGTCAGCTTTGGGTAATGGGGAAACAGGGAAGGGAGCTTTTAAATTTTGCTTAATAATCTCTTCTGGATTGTTTGAGTTTTTTATTTTATAAAAAGTAGTTTTTAATAAAAATAAACCTTAGGTTTAAAAAAAATCACTTGATTTTGTTACAGTTTTCTCTCTAGGATCATTCTATCCTTCCTGGTTTTATTGCCAATCTTCTACCCCAGTTTCTCAGAAATTTCTTGATGGAGTGAATTATGCAATGTGCATATGCCTGGTTAAGATGACCAAGAGAACATACAACCTCTTGAATATAGATTGACTAATTACAAATGAGGGAATAGTTTAACCTAAATTGAACTCAAGTTTAACTTTATCTTATCTATGAAGAAGAGATTTGCCAAGCATGATAGCACTGTTATAAAGATAGCCAAAGGCTTGTTTAATCTGCTCTACAGAACTTCTAGTGAGCTAATTACTGATATGCAAATATAGTGGTAATTATAAATGAGGCAGATCTTTTAATTAAAACTGGCCCAGAATTAGGTGTGTTCACTTGATAAAATATTACACACTATCCCAGATGATTGTTAAAAAGAGTTTTTAATGGATAGGTGGCTATATCTTTAAAGCCCCTTGGCGTTCTCAGATTTGCTCATAGATCCAGTTGAGGGGTAACGAGACAGAATTCTCCTTGCTCGTCTTCACTTGGAAAGCGCTAGTCTAACAGCAATCCATGTGAGAAAAGCTTAAAGATTTTATAGACATTCAAATCTAATCTTTTTTAAGGAGCTAAATATAACGGTTAATCACAAATTCTGTCTCTGATATATTTCTAGTTAGGAATATCACAAATTTTTGTGAAACTCCAAGAATCTCTCCCCAGTCTGGGTCTGGGCTGACCGTATATTGCCGTGATTTATTTATGTTTCTTAGTCAGACACAGTTCCTCGTTGGACATAAATCAGTTGCCTTTCTGGAGGATAATTTACAAATGAATTGCCTTGGAGATGGGAAGCTCATGTAGCCACCAAACTTGCTCTTAAAAAGCGTATCGTCTAAGAGCAGAGAGGGTATGGATTTAAGGAGAAATCAGGCTTGGATGGTCTTTAGAATATCATTACTTAGATTTTCCTAAGTTTATAGTTTGAAAATAGTTTAAAGGCATTGGTTGCTTAATTTCTAAAATGTTGTTAATATAGTAAATAACCTAGCCACTAAAACATTTAATGGGAACGATTTTCACATGAATGTGAGACTGTGATGCTTTTCACATGCACACTCCTGCAAAGTGCTCGTGATGCACAGAGGGGTCAGTGTGCCCAGGGATGGGTTACCTTAACTCTGCGAGCCTCCGTTTCCTCATCTGTAAAGTATTTGGACTAATACCTGATAGCAGGGTTATGCAGTGAGACTGCACGTAAAACATGGCCCCAGAGCCTGTTACATAATAGATGCTTAATAAATAAATGTGAGTTCTGGGGCATTCCCTGTCTATGACTTGTGCAGGACAGAAGATTACTCCCTGAGAAGCTTTGTCTGAAGTCCATCCTAATCAGTGTCTGAGTGGGAGAAGCCAGGTCTGTCAGGGCCTGGGCTTGCTCCCCACCTGGCCCAGACAGCCGAGCCAGAAACAAAGAGGGTCTAGCTACTTCCAAAATAAACTTTTTGGGTTCTGTGTTGTTATTGTTCCTGTTTTGTTTTGTTTATTTTGGCCATTCTACATGAAAATATAGATGTTTGTGGAGTTTTTACAAGTTAATATCATTGCATTAAATCAAGGGACAGTATTTTGCTTTTCAATGGTGAAAAGCAGGGAGGAAAGGGTAAACATGAAGAAGCTATGATTATACTAAGTTTTGTACCCAGGATTGCTCTGAATTGATGTCTCTCGTAATGTCTCCTCTCTCCTTTCACACACAAGTTGCGCCCTGTGTTTTTGTTATGGTAGTTGTAGCCTCTCCACAGCAACTGTTCTACCCCAGAGAGTTCTGTACAGTTCATTTGAGAGCACAAATTCTGAAAAGTCACTTGGTTTCTCTGAATATTCACTTTGCTCATCGATGCATGCACTTCTTGTCTGTTCATTATAGAAGATCAACAAATCTTAGGCTGGTCATCTTGCATCTTGATAGCTTCTGTTCTAATTTGTGTGTGTGTGTATGTTATTTAGCCTTTTTCTTACTCTTTCCCACCTTTCTTTCTTTTTTCTTTTCTTTCTTTCTTTTTTTTTTTTGCTGAGGAAGATTAACCCTGAGCTAACGTCTGTGCGAATCTTCCTCGGCTTTATATGTGGGTCGCTGCCACTGCATGGATGATGGGTGTTGTAGGTCCACATCTGGGATCTGAACCTGAGAACCTGGGCCACGGAAGCAGAGTGCATTGAACTTAACCACTATGTCACAAGACCAGCCCCCCTCTTCTTTTTTATATGAATGAAACAAACCTCTTCACTAATTAGAAATAGACTCAAATGCAAATTCCTCTGGAGTAAGCCACACATGGAATTAAATTTGGATAAGCACACAAAATTTGTTGTCAGATCCTTGCTTGAGAGTAGGGTCAAAGACTGAAGTAAATTTTTAATGGGTCAGAGACTAAAGTGAGCATAGGGAGAAAAGAATGGGTCAACAAGACAGAAAAAAGGTGAAGGCTGAGTGCGTATGAGAACTTTCTGCCTCCTTCACAGTTTTGCCTGAGGCTGGTTCTAGGTTAATACTTCACAACAAGAAGGTGGTCTGCCCATCCAAGGGCAGACACAGAATCTGCCCAAATGGCATCATTACAGGGGACAATTATGGAATGAATTGGGGACTAGCAGAGATCAAGAGAGGCCCAGGCCACTTCTACTTTTCAGAGCTTTGATAACATTAAAAAGAAAAGAAAGAAATGCCAAATCACGTCACAAAAATTGTAATATGGTTTAAATGATTCCATTGAACAAGTTAACAGTTCTTTCATTCAGAGAGAAAGCAGCAGTCTAGACTTGAGGCCCATGTTAAGTGTGAGCAGTGGGGCAAGTGGTTCTCTTAGAACCCCATCCCAGTGCCCAGCATGGATTGAAACCATGTTATTCTTTGCTCCATCTCCACGTGGTGTGTTTGAGATCGATTTTTCTGGGGTAACAGCAACAATAGATGGTGTTCTTCACTTCTGTGACTCCTACAACACACTGGTGACATCTGGAAGAGAATCCCCAAAACCTGATTCCGGAGATATACATTGAAAAGCTGGCTGCCCGTATAGCTGGAAACCTGTCCTGAGTTTGGCTGAGCTGATGGTAGGAAGTGACATTTCCTGTCAAGGATGTGAGAAAAGATGTGACAGAGCTGAACACCATTGCTCACTCTATCAGTGGTGCCCTGAATGAATTGCCGTTGAATTATCTATACTGTGTACAGTGATGGGCGTCTCAGGGCGGCCTGTAAACTGTTAACTGTGTTTTCTCCTTTTATTCTTTAGCCTGAATTCTTCATAGGGGAAACATCCTAACATTTTTTATTCCAAATGCTCCCATAGGTTAAACTGTGATATACGTACTTGTTAAAGAACAGAGGACACTGAGAAAATTATACTACTTGTATCATTTGTGTTATTAGTGTGTTCAGTAAGCAGTGTTATTAGCTGCAACAGCGTGATAGAAACTCCAGAGGGGAAGATTTTCCTAGCTGTGTGTATTTGGATGTGAAAGTGCTCTAAATAAATCATATTAAATATAAGTTGTAGAATTAGCATGAAATTAATAAGCAAGGCTCGGAAAAGAATAGGTGGGTATATAACAAGGAAAAAATATTATGCAGTGCAGCTATGCTTGGCTAGCATTGTTTTCATGGTGATTTGCAGGAGAAGGAGCCAATAATTGTGATAAGACAGGAAATTGAAGAGCAGAAGAGGAAAGACATTTTCAAAGGGGCTGGCTGGCTAAGGAATGAAATGCCTCCAGCATCACCATGCTGAGGAGTAGTTCCCAAAGAAAGACCTTATTCAAGTGAGATGATTTTCTTCTCTGTTCTTCTACTTTCGTTATCCTTAGAGAACCTGGCAGAGGATGAACAGGGGGTAATGAGAACTAGAAAGCACAGTAACTTCCATGGCTTTGACCTTTCAGGGTTCATCAACTGTGCTGATGTAATCAGGTGCCCATTAATGATTTCTGGATTACAAATGTTTATTTCATTTTGGGTCTTACCCAAGTGGTGAATGATGGATAGTCTCATAAAGTCTATTCTTCTGTGTACCAAAATCCCTCTTTACTACCTTGCTAGGTATATGCTACCCATATACCACTAGATTAATTGTCTTTTTTTTTATTACCCCACTTGGGGAATGAGTTAAATCACTCCACTCTTGATACGTTTTTAAAATTTTCAATAGTGAACAGTTTGGGTAATATGAGTAAGACAATATACTATTTTGTGTAATATTGCATTTAATTCCATCAAAGAAGATTCAAAACTGCCAAAAATGTCTTTTAGGACAAATTGGCTCTTTTAGGTTTTTTTGATAGATGTATATGAAGTTAGGACCATTTTCTTCATTGAGGTCTACCTGCCATATTAAGGGGAAAAAAAAGAAATGATCAAATTTTACTTGGCCATGTAGAATTATTTAAAGACTCAGAGAAACCCAAATTCTTTTCATAGCTTTGGAACCCTGGAGACCAGCTCTTCCTTCTGTGGCCATCGTTTTAGGAAGGAAATTCAATAGAGCAGAAAGTGTGTGCATCTCTAGTGATGTGTGGGTTAGTGGATTAACATTATTTAATCACACACACACACCAATGATTGTTCTCTTTGTTGCTCTCTACTATGACTCCAACTTCAGAAACATGTCTGAAATCCTCATACCAAATACGTATTGAGGAATGTATTTGAGTAGAGAAAAAAAATCGTTTATTCAACACACACTTAAAAATGCATATTATATGCTTGTGTGAGTCTGGCAAAATATGGTCCACATGAAAAAGAAACAAGAAAGCTGAGGATGACATGCAATAAAGAATTTGGGGAATGAATCACGTAGAGGCTGTGGTTTTCATCATCCAGTGGGCTTAAAAATGGCCTGTGGAGCTTGTCAAAATGCAGATTCCCAGGCCCCCATTCATTCTGGTTCTGTATTTTCGAAGTGGCTCAGGAATTTGTTTTTACAAACATACAGGGTGATTATGAGTCAGATAGTACAGGAAACACTAAAAGGGGGCAGTCTTAAACCTGTGCTTTATGCTGACCACGGTGAGATGATCTTACAACTGTTACTTGGGGTCAGACATCTGGGCAAAAGTTATTTTCAAGGGTTACCAGTTAGATCCGTTATAGCAATTCCAAGTGAATGTGTATCGCAGATACAAGAAAAGAGAAGTGAAAAATGACCTCTTTGTTGCTAAAGCACAATGGCAAACATCACTTTCGTAAGTTTTGAAAAGAAAAACTGATCTGGAAAAATGCAGTGATTATAGGATTTACCTCATAGGGAGGATTAAATAAGACAATGATTGTAAAATGCTCACGTGGTATTTCACATAGTGGCTGATAATAAGATGCTTAACAAATGGCATGGGTTCTTCTTACTAGTTATCCTTCTGTTATTATTTAAGCTATGTATTTCCTGGTGGCTGCTTTATTTTCACTAGAGTAAGTTGATATAAGGGCTCGGTTCATCATCCTGTGGTTTGAAGAACTAGGTTTTCTCTTAATCAAAAGAAAAAAAGCAGTTTCCCACTCTATTATTCTTTTAAGAAAACAAAACAAGTGTTTTGATTAAAACAGAAGTTGAAGTAAAAAAAAGACTTATATGCTTTTCTTCATGGGGTTCAGAGTTGTAGAAGGCTGTAGGAACACAAGATCATTTTCATATAATTTAGAAGAGAACCTTAGAAAGTCTGATAGTGAATGACTGGGGTAATTCCTTTGTTCTCAGGAAGCTCATAGATCTTTCTTGATCTATAAAGTACGAGTATTTAAAAAAGGCATAGCTAAATTAATTTTAATGCAAATGAATCCAACTTCTGAAGTGTCTCTGTCCTCAAGTAAAGGCAGTTCTGTCAACCTCCTGTGACTAAATTAGCGTGATGAAAATAAACTCTGTAGAGCCTTTATGAACCATTTGCTTTTTTCTAGCAACATAATTCTCACAAGACTGAAAGGCCAAACCTTTAAATAGTACTTTTATTCTGTAATTAGAAGATGCAATATGCTAGAATTTGGACGGATGGGAGTTGAGGGGCCTCTTTTCAACAACTATTAGCCTTTTATTTATTCTAACTGCCTAATCTTGAGATTTAGAAGTTTTAACTGGGGTCAGATTGTTCAAATCTTATTTTATACTAGAGAGAAATTCCTTATGATACATGCTTTCTTCTATTTGGTAAAAATTTTCCAAATTTCCTAGGCAACCGAGAGAGCATGTGGCCTAGGACATCTTCCAGATTCCCACAGCAACTCGCTACTGGTTTCACTGGGAACTGAATAGCCACTCTACCTCCTTCTCTCATATTCAATAAGACATGTTTTCATAAACTAATTTTACGTTAGAATATCTGTTATGGATTCCCACGTGAGGTATTGCAATTCACATTTCTCAATAAGTAGAGTACTTTCAAAGTATACATTTCTTTCTAGAAATGGACTCAGGCCATGACCCACACCTTGGGGAATTATGTCCAGGTTGAATTTCTTTTCAGGTGAACTGAATTTGAAATACATTGAAAAGGATGTCTTTTTCTAAGAAAGATGGATGGTAAAGATCTCCCCTTCCATTGTGTAATGTAGGCTCTATTATATTCTAGAGAGAGAGAGAGCCTGCCCAACATGGTAGTTCCAACAAAGCAGTTTCCTGCAGTGACGAACACCAGCCTCCCAGACACGTTAGTGCCATATGGTGAGTCCTGCTGCTATTGTCAGGTGAACCACTAAAATTTACTTCTTATTTTGGGAGGCAGCCTTGATTAGCAAGTCTCATTGTGATTTTAAAATTTTGTTTAGACAAAATGCTTATGGAAAAATATTCCCCAAGTAGAAAATTCCCCAAATGGGAATGTAAGGTGGTTACATTTAATTGGTATGACAAATAAAGTGCTTTTCGATCACTCCGAGTCACAGCTGTCTGCAGCTGAGTCAGCATCCTACCCCTTCAGAAAAAACGGAGAGTCTAGTTTCCTTATTGCCTTGCCTTCTCTAGGACCATTTTGTTTTATAATTTCAGTATTTACTAAGTAGATTGCATTTTTTTAAAAACCGATTTGTTCAGAATTATCTAAACTGATCAAATTCACCAAAAAATAGTTGAACCTTCCATTTTATTTTATTTTACGTACTATGCATTTGTGTTTGGTTCCTAATAAAGCAAAGCAAAGTCAAAACAAAGAATAGGAAGGTGGGCAGACTCTGCCTGCGACGTCGGATGTGGTTTACGCTTCGCTCATTTGATAGACAAAAAGATGTCTGTCTGGTGACGTTGAACTCTCTTTAGGATCATGAATGGTGATGTATCTTGTCTTTCTCTGCCCCTTTTAACAATCGGTTCCTCCTGTCAATTCTTTCAGGCCCTGTCTGACTCGTCCAGCCCAGTCTCTCACATTGGAACTAGCAATGCATTTTTAGTTGGCCCACTGCATTTCACACCCAATTGTTCTCTGTTTCAGGCGTGTTCACTTTTTCTCCTAAACTGGGTTGTCAATTCCTTGAAAGCAGGGGAAATGCTGGGGTATAAGGACTAGGGAAAATCAAGGTTCAATACCTTCTGGAAATTCCCCTTTATCTGGTTCATCATTCTAATGCATGAAATGTCTGTTTAATAAAAGTTTAAATTGTCCTCTTAAAAATGTTTTTAAACAAAAGTTAATTTTTGGAATCTAGGTTCTATGGCAGCTGGAGTGTCACTGAGGGAATAAAATGGATTAATTACCTTTACTTCGTAGAAGGAACTCCTCTGAAGTGAGAAAAGCATCCCAGGCTGTCTGTTTCAGAGTGAAGGCAGCAGGCATTTTTAACAGCAGACTGGCAGAGCAAGGATAAGGGGCTGATGACTCTGATATAGTTATGGATGTTCTAACATCTGTACCTTGTATTTAGTTGGAGAATATTCTTAGAAATGGCATGAATCTTATAAAATGTCATTTTCTCTTCATGCATATTCTTCTTCTCATAACTGGCCTCTTCTTTAGTGATTATTTCTTTAAATACTATCTTCTAAATACCAGTACCTGAAAGATAATATCCTAAAAGAAATGTAGTCTTAGATGTTTCCACAGTAGAAAATGCACTGTGTTAAAACAATTGCTTGCAAATATCTGTCAGTCAAAGATTTATTGAGTCTTAAGTCTTTGATGTGGTCAAGTCTAAAATCCTATTTGACAGAGGTCTTATTGGGTAATAATAAACAATGATTAATTAGAACAAACAACTAAATAACCTGAGATCTTATAGTGAGAGAAACTGCATTTTGGTTTTACTCGCCTTTCATTTATTTACTTATTTATTTATTTACAGCTTTCTTGAGTTATATTGGACACATAACGTTGTGTAAGTTTAAGGTGTGCAACATGTTTATTTCATACATTTATATGTTGCGAAGTGATTACCACCAAAGTGTTAGCTACCACCTCCATCCCATCTCACAGTTATCATTTCTTCCCCCTCCCTTTCATTTGAAGTTGCCTGAATGTGTAATCTGGTCTATTCAGAAGCTTTTATATTAAATTACTATGAGAAACATATTATGTTATTATGTTTATACTACCTAAAACAAAATATATTGAGTTTATGTGCCCACTTTCTGTAATATGCTCCGTTCTCTTTATTTAAAGTTGTAAATATGTGTAACACATGCAGAAGAATTCCTCCTTGACATATGGTCTTGTCAATGAAAATTCAACAAGGCATTGTAAATCATACATTACCCATTGCTATATTTGCCATTGTGTAGGTTTTTTATACTCTCTGTATAGTGTGGCTGTGTGATAAAAATCTTATCTAGAGGAAAATAAATTCCAGGGACTCTCAAGTTGAATAATGCTCACACTTGTACTGAGTTTAAAATAACACAGTGGTTTAACATAAAACATCTTCTGTCAGCAAAGCAGGTTCATTAGAAGCATTTTTGTTTTACACTGTCCTTTCCATTGTGGTATAAAAATACAGTCTTCCTATAGCTTAAAGGCAAGTAAGGGAAAGAGAAATGAAAACCATATCAACATCAATGTAAGACACCCCTATATGACACTTCCACATGACTAAAAGCTAAGCCTGAATGTGCTAGTCCCAAAGTCAGAGAAAGCAAGACTTAAATATCTGAAAACCCAATGAAGTTTGGGGTCTGGACTGAGTAATCGTTAGAATATTTAGAATATTAGTTGAGTCTTCTTTAAGTTGTGTATTTGAGTGTAGAAAAAGCTAAGTTTTCCTAATTCACGGATGACACGGAATCCTATCTATGAATGTGAAACTTGGGTATTCAGTATTTTAGAGAAATATTTCCCATTGTACGCCACACAATCACTGATTGCTTTGCACCCCTTCTGACACCTCTGCTCCTGGCTTAGAGGTTTAATGCTTAGTCTATCCGTGTCTTTTACCATTTGATTATTTCTATTTCTCTATTAAAAAGCCATCTGATCCCTCCTTTGCCTGGCTTTATGCCTTTCTTGATGGCACAGCCATTCCCCAGCAACCCAGATACTAAACCTGATCAATGAGTATTGCTTTGCTTCAGAGATCTCTCCTGGGTCCTCTTCCTTTCCTTCTTACTCTGTGCTCACTGCCACTGAGACGCGTCATCACTGCAGCCTGCCTGTCACATCTCCATCACTGGCTGCCTTCCAGCTCATCATCTACTTTCCTCTTTTTCACCTCCAGTCTTCATTATATTAGAGATTTATTTTTCCCGCCCACAGTTCCCTTGTCCTTGATCTGCCAGGTAATTTCCCACATGCACTGCTAACACTGGTAACTGTCTCAACTCGTGTCCTCTGCTCTTCTTTTCCTCAACTGTAGACTTGATGGGAGAGAAGCGTAGAATTATACACATTCACACAAATTTAGTTTGGCCATTAATGTGGTTCTACAAGCCATTTACTTCTCTTTTGTGCAACCCTAAACTTACTCTCACAGAGGCTACTTGTGACCTTCTTTCTCCTCTCTGACTCCAATCCTACCTTCCCCTACTTCCAAATTTATGGCAGAAACAGTCTGTGGAGAGCTGCTCTGCGTCTTTGGTCATGGTTGCCTCCATCTTTCGCTTCCTTTCTCCTAGTCCTCTTCTCCCTACACCTCCTGCCTCCATGGAATTCGGCCTGCCTGCCATTCTCTTATTACTGCTTCAAGGCTTCAGTTTCTCATTCACTTCCAATAGTACCAGCTCCTCCTCTTCTACTTTTAAACAGGATCTGCTCTCACTATCTGAAAACAAAACAACCAAACAGCATTCACTGTCCTCTCTTAGTACTCTCCTACTTGGCTTTGTCCCTTCTGGTGAGCTGCTAGAATGTGCGGTCCTCACCTGACTGCTACATCATCTTCAGCAGCAGCGTCTCCTTAAGTCCTTGGACTGTGGACCTTGCTGACTCCTAATTCTGCCTAGCAGTCCTCTCTGATTCTCCTCCTCTCATCAGTTAACTAATGGCTTCTTTTTATCCTTCAGATTCTAAATATGAATGTTTTTAAAAAATTTATCCTTGATAGTTTTCTCCTCCTGGTTCTTTGCTTGGCATTCCCCAGTTTCAACTATCAAATATATTTTCATGATGCCCCAAAATAGGCCTTCTCACAAATCTCTCTCCAAAGTTACATCTCTCTTTTAAAGGCCTACTGAATATTTCAACTTAATGTTCCTATGATATCTTCTATTTTAGCTTGTCTAAAAGTTATCTTTCTCCAAAACTTTTCCTCTATGACATCCCTTTCCCAGATGATTTTTTTATTTCCAAATTTATTTTATTTTAATTTCTCAAGCAAGAAATATAATAGCACTAATACAAACATACTCTTTTGACTCAGCGCTGAAATAATCACATGCCGAGTCAGTTATCACTTCTACAGATTTTGAAATATTTTCCTCCATAGAAAGTACATTGTATTGCTGATGATTATTGTGATCTGGTTTATCTTGGAGTGCGGTGAATGTGGAATGACTTTATTTTTAGCAATTTATAATGCAAAGCAATGCCCAGATCATGTCAATGACTTGGTAATCAAATTCATTGTCTTTTTACAAGTGAAAGCTCACAAATAAGAACAGTAATTTCAAAAAATAAATTAGTCTTACTAGGTAATACATCTAAAAACAAATTAAAAGTTGACTCAAGCTGTCCTTCAGCTGTTTCAATATCATTCTTACCCTAGATGGAGATGGAAAACATTTGGACAATTTGTGACGTGCTTCTCTCCAGACTTCTTTACTGGAAGGTAGTGATCTGTCTCTTCCCGCGGCCCCCCCATGGAATTTTCCATAAAGAACTCAGGCACCTCCATCGATACACAGCCATGGACCTTTCTCCTCCCTAATTCAGGGGCCACATTTGCCAACTACATTTTAAAGAATAGAACTCTTGCAAAGTATAGCTTGTTTCTTTCATCACCACCAAATATAAGACTTATAAGATAAACATACTGCCTTTCCATGTATGTTCTGTAGGAGAGGAAATGTTTTTCTCCATCTTCTTAGGGTCCGTGACTGGGTCTGAAAATTAAACTGGCAAAGACAGATTAACAAGAGAAAAGCATACAAATGTGTTTAATATGAGTTGTACATGCTCAAGGCACTGTGGGAAATGCAGAGTTATAAGACAAGGCACTTAGAGTCTAGTTGTGAAGAGAGAACAATTAGAAAGACAAATAGGGCATCATTGACAGGTGGGCAGTTCAAAAAGTGTTCGGAGGAGGGAGACATTATGGTTTGCAGAAGGAAGCCCTGCAACTCTTCTTTCCTTCCTGTCTCTATGTGACTTTTCCAGTTTGTCACGTGTTTGGTTTGCTCAGGCTCATCAACTTCACCAGTTACACCTTTGCCCTTCAGATATCTCTGTCTTCCATGCATGATGGCCTTGCTATTCTTTACACCATCTTTAATTTCTGTGTTTCTTACACTGCACCCTATTCAATCCATTTCAGTTCAATGAGAAGAATCTATTTAGATATTCTGTTTGTGGAGTTCCTTTATTCACGCAATGTTCAGTAAATGTGGGCTACAATGAGAAAGCCTCTCTTGTTCCTCTCTGAGACTTTACAATTAAAGATATGACTTGCTGTTTGGTAGCAAATGTCCTTTAAGCATGACAATGGTGAAATTTCTGAGGACATTTAGTCTATATTTGTTTGTTTTTTCACGAGTTCCTCTGATAGGAGTGAGATCTCTGTTCCCCTCACACTCTGTCCCAACCAATTTCTGTATGGCTAAATTCTACTGATACTTTTAAGACTCAGTCCAGGAGCAACGTCATCCAAAAAGCCTTCTATGACACCAAACTAGTCTCAGATGCTTAAAACTGGCACATTACACAGTTCCAGGGCACGCCATTTACTTCCAGTCTATGGGAATGGCGCTTCCTGGATTTATGCAGTTCACAGCCTGAGCAGCAGTATACAGCAGCCTTGAGTACTTCTCTCATGGCACCCGGCACTTTCTCCAATACAGTGTTGTTTCTTTCTATTTATATTTCTGTCATCTAACACCTTGTAAGTATTTTAGTCAGAGAAACTGTGACTTAATTCCTGACTCGTAGTAAGTACAGTGTGATATTTATTTTATTAATGAAAAAAAACCAAAAACAATGAAGCTGAGTGGAATCTCTTTGTGAAAGTCATACCTTCATAATGGCTGTAAAGACCTAGGTTCAACTCACAGTGTTGCTACGTATCTGGACTCATAGCTTTAGTCGTCCAGACTTTCTCCCCAGTTCTAACTCCTGATCTCAAATCCTGGGGTTTCCATTTCCTAGGAGTCCTGTACATTTCTGACAACCTCTGTTCCCTGTCCCTTTATCTTTGTGATCTCTATTTGCTGATTCTATAACCAAGTTCATTGGCCATTGACACCTTATCCGTCTGACTCATTAGCTTTATAGAAAGAGTACTAGAGAATCTTTTCAAAACTCCATCACCTCCAATTTCTCCTCCAGGGTTTTTCCCCTCTTATGTCCATTGTGCATCTCTTGCCATCCTCCTCCACACTTGCCACCAAAAGTTAGAGATTCAGCAGTAAAGGTTGAATTTGGACTTTTATATCACTGTGTAGTTTTCTTTCCTGCCTTCCTTCCCAATGGGGCAAAAAAAAATCCGTAAGTTTGATAACATCAAAAAGGAATCAAATCTGTTTGTCTAATGGAAATAAAATAACAAATTAGAGTGCTTGCTTCTAAGTAGATTTCATTATTTTTGCTCCCAGTCAGGCATAGTTTTCAATTGGCTTTCCTGAACCAGCTTGATCTATCTGCATGGCCACATTCTACATATCATTTGTCTGTTGCATATAAATAATATTCACTGACATGCTCTTCCCTTCCAAGGCTGCATTTCCCAATCTCCTCTTACACAGAATAAATTTTGGGGGTCTTGTTTCCAGCCATTGGTGAACATGAAGAGCAAGCCTTGCAAACTGGAGGCTTGAA
Organism: Equus przewalskii; assembly: GCF_037783145.1. Classification (NCBI taxonomy): domain Eukaryota; kingdom Metazoa; phylum Chordata; class Mammalia; order Perissodactyla; family Equidae; genus Equus; species Equus przewalskii. Next base: position 18,092,950 of record NC_091852.1, read on the forward strand.
GGTCATGTTTGACCTGCAGATGTGTTTTATTTAGAAAGCACACTACTTGGAAAAACTTATTTTTTACTTAACATATGAAAATTGGAAGATTTCACATAAAAATTCAGCTTTCCAGGTTTTCTTTAAAAAGAATCCAGCACATGATCCACTTTATCACATGGTGAAAATCAGCCAGAGCTTAGTAGCAATTACTTCATTTGTGCATGTATCCACTCCCCATAGCCCACAGTCCTTACCACTCTCTGTTGTCTCCCAGGTGTGGAGGCCCAATGCATGCTACCGTTCATCTCCAGTTTTTCACTGTATGCTCTTATTGTAGAGAAAAACTTCCTTGTATCCATGGCTTTGTCAATTATAGGAAAATGAAAGATGGCTGGAGAGGGCAGCTTATGTCAAGCAAAGAGTAGAAGCTAGCTTATTTCTTTGTGTCAATGAAGCATGTTCTTACACATCAAATGTTAAAAAAAAGAAAAAAAGTGTGTCTGGAACTTTAACCAGGCATCTTCACTCATTTAAGCTGCTTTCATGTTCTTATAGGCATTTAAGTTTTTGACTTTTGAAAAATAAAATGAATGATGTTATTATCAAAATAATACCAACAACTCAGGAAGTAACCATTGCCAGTAGTACGGGATAAGCCATGTGGAAGGAAGATCAGAGTTAGAGAAAGGGGTCAGAAATGCTGGAGTTGCAAATAAAGGTAAAGCAAGGCTCTGACTTCAACTCCCTGCAGCTCTAGATCACCATGGTACCACTGCTGTTGTATTTTCCCCACCCAAGTGGAATGTGAGGTTCGGACTGGGAGAAGACAGATGGTATAGGATCTGTCCTAATTTACTCTCTGATACAAGAAGTATGAATGAGTGAAAACTAGACCACAAGGGAAGTCAACAGAAAAGTTGTGTATTCAAAGTCATTGTAGTCTGTATGCCCTTGAAAACACAAGTTTCAAAGCCATGCAGACAATACCACTAAATAGGATACAATGATGGGTGGTAGTATTTAATTTGGTTTGCTTTGCCCGTTCAAGTAACATTTTTGGCAATCCGTTTTTGTATTCTCTGTAAGATGATGATGATAGTTCTTCCTCTAAATGAACTATGTCATAATGCACTTATTTTCAGCTTCAGCAAAAGCAATTCCTTAGCAGGCTATTTGTCACGGTATTATACTGCTGTTGGTAAGATAACTGTGTGCCTAATAAAACTATTGTTTCTTCTATTCTCCTACATCCTGCCTTCTACTTCCTTCTTCTAATTTCTCAATTTTTTCTTCTGCAGAATGCAACTAGCATGCTGTTAGATTTTTTTAAAATTATGCTGTCATAATTCCCTCCGTAATTGGTTTAATGGGAAAGTCTGGGTAAATCCTTCATAGCAGGGAAAAAATAGTTGTTTAAAAATAACAATAACTCTAACTCAACTTATGCAAGGAGTAAGTTCACTAGGCAGTTTTAGTTGGAGTCTCAGCTATGAGCCTGTGGTTCTCAGAATTCTGGAAACTGTCAACTAGATTCAAGATTAATTTCTGCATAGGGTAGAAGACTGTTGAATTTCGGAATGTATTGTCACTATGTGGAAATGTGATATCTATAAAGAATCCAAAGTGCAATATGTCATGGGAAAAGAAGTATGGGTTTTTGCGGGGTGAGGGGGCAGGCAGGAGATATTTGGTTTGTTGGTTGTTTGGTTGGTTGGTTGGTTTTATGGCCAAAGAAGGTATTATTCTGCTAAGTTTATTTTTGTGTTCTCAAAGTCTTCTAGTATAAAACTTGGGGATACCAGAGTAAAATAACAATGAATTTTAAATAAAAGATAACAGTATCTTCCTACCATACCCAGTGGTCTTAAGGAAAAACACATTAAGGGCAATAAGATAAATAATTGAGAAAATCATCTATCTAGTTAGGTCAGACTGAAATGAATGCATCTTTTTCAGAATTACCTGGATGTTGTTCTACTGGTTTTAAACCAACCACTGACTAGCCCGAACAGTGTCTTATGTTATAGTATATCACATATTTCACTTGACTCGAATTTTTGAAATCTTGGCTGTAATGAATTTTGTTTTTCCTTTTTTTTTCTTATAACATTTTTTAAAAAATATGTGGACCAACTATATTTTAGAGAACATCTCCACTGATATTGACTGGATATGAGGATAGAATACTCAATGGAGTTCTTGAGTCCCTTCTGCCCTTTACCCCATTTGTCTCAAACAAGATGATAAAAGGAAATTGAAATGATGTTGACAGTACTTGGGATATTTCCATGTTATTTGCCATAATGCCTTTAATCAATTCAATTTAATCAGAGAATGATTCCAGGTTATTTGTACCAACTTTCAATTTATGCAACGCATTATTTTATTCTGTTACTCTCTTAAATAGTCAATTTCCAAATATTTTATGCTTGATAATCTGACTAAGTCTACTTTCATGTCATCAACTGTGTATTTAAGTTTCACTTTGGCGCCTTTACATTGATGGTCCATTAGTCCGTTAATTCTTCTCTTCAAAACACTGTTTTAAAGAATATGCTAATGTGGAAACTTATTTTTATTTCTTTAGTCAGAGCTTTCAACCTACTGTGTTGAATTTTCTATTTTCTTTTGATCTATTTTGGCCAGATATCATAAGTTTCTGGTCACTTTGCGTTATTATGATTAGTCTAATCCTGTTTAAGTTCCAACATTATATCTGATTGCAAAGTCTTTTTTCCCTTTCCCCTGGTGTAGGCTATGATCGTGGCTACTTGGACTTTCAAGAGTAAGAGAGTCTGCCTCCTAGATCCTCATCCCCTCTTCTTTATCAAGGTCTAGTCCCTTGAAATAGGGAGAGAGAGGAATAGTGGAAGCACAGCTTGTTATGTAACTAGGCTGCTCTGCTTCTTTCTGGTCCCACCTAAGATCTACTGAGAGAATGGTCTCTGTGTGGATGCTCTGCATTTGGGTGGGAGTGGGGGTCGGGGAGTGAGGGCTTTGCTCATCCTCCTTTTGGTGACTTCTGTTGCTGATGATGCCTGCAGAGAAGGACAGCTAGTTTCCCTTGAGCCCTTCCAGAAGGCCATTTTCCCAATTCCTTCTTGTGGTGGATACTTCCTCACTTGTCTCTGACCTTCCTCTGTCCTCCTTTCTGTGTCATGTGGGACTTCAGGAATCATGGGGGTCTTCTGTGCCCACTGATGGCCTCTGGAAACCTAGAAGAGGCTCCCCCACCATTTTTCTTCGCAGGTATAATGGGCTTTAGTCCTTTTAAGGCTTGCTGCATAGGCTACTCTTAAGGCCTTTCTGCCTTCAGACAACTCTAGCCCAGAAATGAGCACCAGGTTCTATATTTGTGTTTATCTTACATTTCAAGGGATAGATGTTAACCTCACCTAAGAACTTTCTCACTGTTCTCAACTTTAGCTCAGAAATCAACCAGCCAGTTTCCCTCACTAACTGCTGTAAGTGAGTCTCCTTTTCTCCTGAAATGCTTGACTTAGAAACAAAATATTCTTGTCTTCCTCTTATGGTTGGGACAGGGACACGAAACCTCTCACCATAAGGAGTGTGTACCCATGAAGTCTAAGGCTGTCCTTCAGACTCTTCTATAACCTGGGGGAGAAAGGTTAGTGAATGGAGGAGCTGGTTCTGCTGTCTCTTAATAAATCCCTTTAGAAGAGGAACACATCTGGGTGGCTTGTCATTAGTACAATTTTGACCCTTTATGCAAAATAAAAGGTCCCACTCAACATGCTTTTAGAATGTTTGTGTATTTAAGTCTACAGTCATGATATTCTATTTCTCGTCCATGGATTTTAAGCTACTTTGAGTCAGGAACCATATCTTGCAGCTTTTTAAATTTCTACTAACTACTACTTTAGCAATAAAAATGATATAAACAATAATAATAATAGCAAACACTTAAGTGGTGCTTACTTTAGGTCAGGCACTGTCATAAAAGCTTTATGTATATTAATGCATTTACTCTTCACAAACCCTATGAGGTTAGTATTATTATTGCTGCAATGTTGGCTTGTGAAAATATAGAGAGAGTGGTTAAGTAACTTGCTCAAGGTCACACAGCTGATAAGTGTGAATCTGGGATTGGGACTCAGGCAAGCCTGGCTCTGAGGCTCATCTAGACTGATTGTCCTTGTCATAGGCATATGGCATCACTGTGAACAGGTGGTGTTGGTAAAGATAGTTAGGATAATTTGCTCAGTCTGATTTGGTCTGTGAAGGAACACATTAAATTTTAATTTAAATGAATTATTTTATTTAAGATAAAAATCATATTATTTATGCATGCAACTTCGTAAATTATTGTTGAACTCAGTGAATATGAAGCTTTTTAGATTAAATATAAGCAAAAAGATTAGTCATAAAAGAATTGAGAACATTAAATCAATTCTTCCCAAAGATGAGTCAAAGCAGTTATTTAGTGAGTAACTGTCCCTGAATGTATTAGAAGTGTTTAGAAAGGTAAATTTTAGCAGTTCAAAACATATTGGTTCTCTAAACTCAGATGCTATATGGTATCTCTGTTTTTGTTGATAGGAAAATAAAATTCAGTCAAAGTTCAGAACAATGAAGTTCATTGTTCTCACTTTGCATTTCCTTAAAATGACTAATGATCTCCTAGATTTAAACAGATGATTTTCAGACCATATTACTCACAGTCCCCTTCTCTTTCCCACTCTGTCTCTGCCCCTCATACTTCACCCACCATTTCCCCTTCAGTTTGTCCACAGCACCAGCAGCGATGGGTACTGACTCTTGTCTCTGCTCTCTTCCAGCTGTGGGTTCCTTGCCTTCCACCCCTTCTCCGGCCAGCTCCCTTCAGCTCTAACAATGGGTATCTGGGGCAAATTGAACTCTCTTAAGAATGCTATTATGGAGAAGAAAAAAAACTGGTCAACTAAAATGCAGCATAAATTTTTCACCAGCTCTTATCCCTACCCCATCCAATACAAATTTCTGTAAACCATCTCAAATTGTTAAAAGAAACAAGTAAATTCAGTGCACTGTTTGATGAATTAGCTTTCAGCAAACTGGCTTTAAATGAGGTGGCCATTTAGCCAACTGGGGTAATGGTGAATGATCTTTTGGGATATTGGCCCTGAGGCTGCCCTGGTCCTGTCTTCCTGGTTATACAGCTTGTCCTTTAATGCTGTGAACTATCCCAGCATGCTTTGTGCTTAAGCTAGTTCTGCCTGGCATCTGTGACTTGGTGGAAAGAGTCCTGACTAATAGTTCTGAACCTTAGTTCAGATAGTCCCTGAGCAATTCTGCTGGGAGTGGCAGAAGCAGCAAACTCTGGGGACATCCAGCACTCCTGTTTTCAGACTTCCTGTGATCACATATGGTCTGTGCACCCATCTTGCTCACAGTATAAACCTGGCCTTTTCAATATGTGTATTGTAGATACACACTGATGGGGTTGGGTTAAGAGTTAGGGCCAGCACTTAGTTTAGTGCTGGATTTTGGATTCTCCAATGAAATTTCTCTGGCCACAGTGATCATTGATCTTCATATGGCCAATTCTAGTAGCTACATTTCTGTCATTATATTTCTTGATAATCCCATTGCTTTTTGCCATTTTGATCATTCTCTGCTACTTTAAAATCTTTCTTTGATTTCCAGAATCCTTCAGGATTTATGGCCTCTCTAGCTGTTATCTCTGTCACCTTTACAAATCTTTCTTCAGCCACCCACTCCCTTTAAGTGTCTTTCTCCAGGACTCAGCCTTTGACCCTCTTACTTCGCATTGTTAAATGTGCTTATCCATGACCATAACTTCAACTGGTGCGTCTATCAATAATCCCCAAATTTATATCTCTTGTTTTGGCATCTCTATTGATCTCGAGACATATATACAACTGTCTACTTGTTATCTCCATTTGGTTATTTCAAAAGCACTTCAAACCCATCCTCGTGATTCTCCAAATTTTCCTGTCTGACATTGCCTATCTGTTAAATGGCACCACTCTTTACCCACTCCACCAAGCCGCCTCAGTCATATCCATTCAGTATCAAATCCTGCCATTTCCATCTCCCAAGTCAGTGTCAACTAATCCTTCCCTTCCTCTCTCTCTGTTCTTCGTCACTGTTGCTCCTGCTTTAGTGCAGATATGTATCTTTTCTCTCCCAAATCACAACTGTTCCTCAATGATTGTTTTCTTTCCAATCTCACCTCCCTCCAATCTTTTCTTCACGCTGTGGCCTTGGAGGGAGCTTCTAATGTGCTGTTCTTATCCTGTCACTTCTCTGGGTAAAAGTTGTCATTAGATGTCCATTCTCTTTAGAACAAAGAGTCATCTTATTAGTAGAACATAAGGCCCTTATAACCTGGACCCTACTTAGATCTATAACATTTATTCTTTTGCTTTCTGACATGTATCCATTACTGCAGCAATGGCAAACATGGCATTTCCTAAATGTGCCATGTACATTAATGCTTTGCACCTGTTTGTAAGACCCATGTGAAGCATCACTTCCTAAGAAAGCCTTCTCTGACCCTTCAACCTGACATAGAGGCCCTTCCTTTTTGTTCCTACAGCCCCTTATATACACTCACATCTTTACCTCAGTGCTTTTACCTCCTGGAATAGTCTGTTTACTTTTCTGTCTCCTACACTAAAGTCCAAACCCTCTTCGCTTTATCTCCCTAAAACCTACCCCAGTACATAGTAGGTGACCAGTAAGTGTTTATTGAATGAGTGATTCATTTATAAGTGAACAAGTAAAATATCATAAGAAGTAAGAAAATTAAGACACTGGCAGAATTTTTCTCAGTTAAAAAATTCAAGTGATTCCTCTGAATAATTCCATTTATGTGATTTCATTTCTATTTTCAAATTCTCTTTTGCATGTTTGGAGGGCAGTTGCATTCTTGCTAATTACGTATTTCAATTAGTATTATCTAATGCTACTTATGCTGTATAAATTATGCCTTTTTTATTGAATAAGAATATAATAAAATGCTTGATACAAAAAACTTGTAGCCTAAATGATTCAATCTACAGTGTTTTTCTGTCCTTTGTTCATTGTCATGACTGTCAATTATTACTGCATGATAGATCAGGGACCTGTAGGTTACCAGAAAGTGAGAAGTGTTATATTTTATTATGAACTGATCTTACTCAAATCCCCAATGCAGCTATTTCCTTTGAATAAGATTGTTTTAAAAGATCCTCTGGCATCTGCATATACTCAGTTATATGAATATAGCAAGCTTTTAGGTATTTCACTAATCTCTGTGCAATGTTTTATATTGCTAAGAAATTCCTTTTGAAATAATTTTCCTGGAATGTAGCATCTTTATTAAAGTCTAAACTTTTTCCTAAAATAACTCAACTTCTCTGTGGACTTTGAGTCATCAGAGGTTCCCCTAGTCCCTTCTCCCTTAGCATGGTACCAGATGCTCAGCAGGTACTCAGTGACTGTACCTTGAATCTGCATTCTTGAAGCTGTTCTTCCTTTTAGTTTTACCACATGTAGAGGATTTTCAATCCACCCAAGCCCCTAGTATGTCCACTGCAAAGCCCAGGGTATGTTCAAGGATGTAATACAGCAGAGAACAGGAAGTAGAGTGAGTATTTCTCCATCTCCGTGGGATTGTGGACCTCTTGAGAATCTGATATTGGTTCTCTCTCAAGGAAAATGCACCTCCTCATATGCTCCCAAGTGTTAACTACCAGTTCAGAGAGTCATAGATCCCTAAAAGCATTTCACTGACCCTTTAGGGTATATGGAGCTCAGTTAGCACTGAAGTCAGGTTTGGTTATTGCTGGAGTGAAAAATGTTGTGTTGGGACATGGTAGAAGATCAGGCCAAACCAGAAGCAAACAAGAGATGGAGAAAGGCTTGGATTCCATGAAAGCTGTTGGGGTTTCCTCCTCAGGAAACAGCAAAAGCTGTGAAACTAAATTGAAGGACATTTACAAACCAGGGTTAATAAATCAGACAGTAAAGTTGTCATTTATTTGATAAAGAAGCTTGATGTAATTTTTCCTAAGCTTCAGGGGGAACATTGGGTTTCCAGAGTCACTTCTTTGCTCAGTAAAATCGCACTAAGTAGTAAATTTTGTATTTCATCAGACTTAGGAATTGATTTATATTGAGTTGGGAATGGTTAAGTACCACCCTCTACAAAGGCTTACTCATATCTAATATTTTCTCTACCAACAATACAAAATGACAAAGTTATGGCCAGTTCAATCTCATAAGTATAACTGAGTGCCTATTGTCAGCCATTGTGCTAGGCTGTAAGGGGAATATAAAGATGATTTTTTAAAAGACTATATCTTCTGCAATAGATTGAGAAAGAGACACACAAACAACTGTATGTTATAATCAATTAATATTGCGTGAAGCTATATATGCCATATAAAGTATACCCATTTTTATTGAATAAGAATATTCATCAAATACATATTACAAAAAAACCCCTGTAGTCTAAATGATTGAATCTACAGTGTTTTTCTGTCCTTTGTCCATTGTCATGACTGTCGATTATTATTGTATGGTAGATATGGGAACACCTAGTGGAATTTGGGAAGACTTCATAGAGGAGACGGAAGTTGAGCAGGCTTTGAAGACAGACAGAAGTGAGGTGTGGAGAACATTTTAGATAAAAATATATTCTGAGTGAAAATATGGTGGTTAGACAGAGCAAGGAGAATGGTCAGTAGTATTCTTGTGTTGGGGCAGAGATGGCATAATGTGGGATAAGGAAATATCCTATATGGCAGAATTTGCTCTGCATTCAACATTCAGAAACTACTCAGTACTTGTTATGTGCAAGTGGAGAGAGACAAATGATGGACAATAATCATAATAGAAAAATTATACAGGACTTTAGAAGGTGATCATGTGCTATAAACATAAAAGAAAAATGAAAGCCGAGTAAGGGGGATTGCAATGCCTTGTAGAATGCAAGTTGACAGTTTAAATTGCATAGTCCAAGCATAATTCATTGAGAAAATTTGAGCAAAAACTTAAAGGAGATGAGGAAGAGAACCATTCAGATATGTTGGGGGGAATGTCCTAAGAAGAGACAGATGAGACCAAAGTGTACCTAGTGTGTTCAAGGAATAACACGGACACCAGTAAATCTGGAGCTGAGTGGATAGGAGGGAAGTAAAAGATATAGGCAGAGAGGTAAAGTAGTGCGCGATGGGTGTGGTGGTAAATCTGATAGAAGTTTAAGGGCTTTCTTGCCCCCTCTGCCAACACTTTCCCCAAACACTCAATAGTTCCGCAATTTTGGTATCTCATGGAAAATGTGGAGTCAGGGCCCTGCCACAGCTTTCCCCAGGAAGGGATGTGGTGATTCATCTATTCATTTCTCGGCAGAAGGAATCAACATAGATTCTGTATTATTTCAAATTTTTGACTCAACCTCACGGATCTCTGGAATGGAGATGATTTTAGGGGACTTCAAATAGAGAGGAAGCAATATTTCAAATGGTTAAACCCTGTGATCCAAACATACTCATGTTGCATTAGACACAACAGGAATGAGTTATTTTTCACTAGAAAGACTTTTTACCCCAAGAGTATTCGAAGGAAATTTGTTAGAAAGAAATAAGATAGTTATATATAACTTTTTAAAAAACAAACAAACAAAAAAAACGGAGAACTAAAATGATTTTTTGTAGATTTTGTGTTTGTTAGGATTTTTTTTTTTTAAATATATGTGTATTTCCTTTGGCCAAACTGAAGTATGCACGCGTGCAGAATATTTGATTCAACATGTTGACATTTGAGTTTCGTCTTCTGATTAACACTGAAGGTGTAGCCAAGCCTTATTTTTCCACGTGACTCCTTCTACAGCAAGGGCATACAAAAACTTATGCTTCTTTGTGCCTGAATGTGTTAATGGCCTTCTATGGCCCGTTGCATTCACTGCTGTTTGCACTATACTTTATTTCTTATCCTGACAATGATTCTATGAGAGAGATTTTTATTCATATATATGTGTATATGTATATGTATATGTATATATATGCATATGCATATATACATATATATTACTTTGTAATACTGAAGCTTACAGAAGTTAACTAATTTTTCCCAAGTTGTACAGCTTATTCATTGCGGTGCTATAATATGAATTCATATTACTCTGACCCCAAATCCTTTGTAATTTCCATGTGACTGAATTGTCTTCTTTTTAATACTCTTTGAATAATATGTAACTAGAGTCCAGTGGAAGGAATAAATTGTTAATTGGTTGAGTGCTTCTAGGTGTTCACCTCTACCTGCTATGACATCCTAGGATGATTTAGGTAGTAGGGGTTTAAAAGTCCTGGATTCAAATCCTAACTTCACCCCTCATAACTATGACTTTGGTCAAGTTATTTTACGGTTTGGAACTTCCATTTCCAATCTATAAAATGAGGATAATCACATCTACCTTGCAGAGTTGTTGGGAGAATTGAATAAGGGCATATTTTGAACTAAGTAAGACTTTAGTTTTCGTTAGTTGAATATAGTAAGAGCTTGTCTTTGTGTGTATGGCAAGGCATGTGTCTATATCAAGGATTAATAGTCTCAGCATTGTCACAACTTTAAGACTGCGTGTAATATAGCTCACTGTATAATATTATAATTTGATTTCAATAAGAAAAGTTTATTACTAGTCTTGCACAGCAAGTTGTATTAACCTCATTTAACCCAGTCAAGTGTTCTGTAGTGCCAAATGTAGAAATTTTTTGACAATCTGTCCTCATAGTTTTTGCATAGTTCAATTATTTCATTTTCAACAATCTGTCTTGTGTGCTCTTCAGCTTAGATCTTCTCTTACCGAGCGACTCGATTCCTCCTGTCTACAAAAGAATGACTAAAAATAGCATATCTTTAACCCAATTTCTTTTGTTACTTACTATCTGCACTCAAATGTGAAGTGTCGGTTAAATGTAAGGCCATCACAAATCTGTAGTTTTTGTTTCCCTGTAATACCTAAAAATAATATTGATGCAACAAAGCAATTGTAGGCTAATATCTTGGCTAATTACTGAACTTTGATTAGAATTTCGAGTTTCTGAAGAAGTATATATTAATGGAAAATCAGAATGGCTTTGCTTTGACATGTAGATCTTAAATGATATCATCTTTGTAGTGTAATGAGTCCTTCGAGAGTGCCATTGGTTTAATTTCATCCTGCTCTTCCTGTGAAAGAGGCAAGAGATGGACAAATATACTATCTGTATGTTCAGATGACTATAGGATAGCAAATAGTTTTAAAATTGGTAGCTATAGGCTTTAAAACTTTTTGAAATAAAAAGTACTATTTTTAAAGATGGTTAGATAGCCTTATAGACACATTCATGGTAATTTGCTTCTGATTTTTTTTTAAGTTGTGACACTTTGTTATTTGTTTAGGCAAAAATATTCTTTGCCTTCAGAAGTGTAACATTTGTTCATTCAGCAAACCAAAATGTTCCCTCAATACTGTGTAGGTGTTATGCTTTTTGTTGATAATGTACTGTTATTCATCTTCTATTAATGTTTGCAAAATAAACCTAGAATCTCAGAAAGTCAGTACGTGTCCAATGTAGATTTTTACAGTCAGAGAAGCCCTCACTCATTCATGTGTGTGGGAGGGAGGCAGAAGTGGAGAATTTAAATGTTTGATAAAATATGCTTTATGAAAATGATACTGGATTTCTATATTCTTATACACAATTCTCATGGAAAGCCCCTTTGTAATAAGGGTTATGACTTAAAGCACATTGAAGTGGTTTGGTCTTGGAGAATGGTTGTCATGAAGATGCCCATTATTACATCACGTTATCATCATTCTTCCTTCTAAAGCAATTTGGAATGCATTCACAAGTGACATTGAGCAGTTCTTCATAAGAGTTTGCAAATGTTCCAGAGGGTAAAATTTTCCTGATATAAAAAATAAATCCCTTAAGAATCCTGAAGAATGTTTTACATATAAACTTATATATATGTGAGTGTGGAAAACTTTTAATGCCAAGTTTTCCTAAGTATGGGAATGAACAATTTAGAAATGTAAGTACATTTGCCTTATTCATAACTTGAAAAGCATGTAATGAAATAATTATATTGGGCTATATGGGTAGCAACCTAATCACAATCAGTTCTTCTCATTTAGAGCATTAAAAGTTAATCCTGAGAGCAAGAAATTAGATTTCCTTTTTTTAAAAAAGGAGGTAAAGACTAAGCTGTTCCTTTAATGATTAATTACCATCGTTGGTGTTTACTGACCAGTTACTCTGCAGCTGGTGCAGTAATAAGCGCTGTGTGTACACTAGCTGATGAACAATGATGTGGATACTGGTGATGTACTTGTATTCAGTATAAAGAAGCAAAAGCTAAAAGAATTTAATGATTTACCCAGGTCTATACAGCTGAGGAAAGCATTCAAACCACAAATGATCTGATTCCAGAACCCATGGCCTCAACCGCCACACTCTATAGTCTTTCTCAAACTCCCAATGTGACTGAACTAACAAAAGTCAAACTAGGGTTGACCATCATAGTGAGAGACCCCAACACAGTATGGCTACTAGAACATGGCAAATTCTAGATGAATTTTGAGTGACGGATTTCAACTCTCACTGTATATCAGAAGTATCTGGGGAATTTTAAAACATACTGCGATTCTGATTCAATGGGTCTCGAGGCCTCTGCACTGATATTTTTCAAATGTTCTGTAATGGATGTTAATGTGCAGCTGAGATATAGATGCATTTATTTAGAGCAAACTGTTTCTTGTAGGACACTAGCATTCAGTGGAATGCTTCAGGTTTGTTTTAAGTTTAATTTTTAATACGTCTGAACTATTAAATAATTATAATACAAAACACATGAGGATATATTAGGTACAAAAGTTTAATCCAAGAATGGGCCAAGCTCCTTTAGCCTCAAGGTCTTTGCAATTGGCCTAAAATACTTGGAAGCTTTGCCTGGATAGTTTCTTGTCTTCGTTAAGATTTCCACTCTCATGTTCCTTCAGAGAGACTGTCTATGAGTGTCCCCCAAAATAACTCCCCCTACAGTTCTTTATCACATTCCTTTTAAAATTTTGCTTTAAAATACTTTTAATTTTCTGAAATTTTCTTACTTTTACTTGTTTGTTGTTGGTGCCCTGGCAAAATGAGAACAGAGATGATGTCTGTCCTGTTTTAGCATGTGTGTATCCCTAACACAAGCTCTAGAATTTGGCACACAGTAAGCACTCAATAAATGTCTGTTGAATAAATGAATGAACAACAAAAATTTAGGATAGACTTTTGATTAGTCCACCTGCTTATAAACTAAACTGATTCTTCCAGCTTTGAATACAAATTCTGTGTGTATCGTTATTTCCTAGATAATTGGAAAGAGAACACAGCTGGTGCACTGATAGCGGTATTCTGGCTTCAGTTTAAAATTAACGTTGCTTGATAAAGCCTTCATTCATACCTGGGATAGTGATTCAATTATTTGAGGATAAAACACTGTATGTAAAAAATATTAGTTATGTTTTCTAGCAGAGTGACATCCTTAATATGTAGTAAGCCTAATTTTTTAGACTATCCAGCAAAAGTCCAAGATAAGGCTTTTTGCATGGAGATATATTATTGGTAACACTAGATGTAATTCTGTAGTTTATACCACTTCGAAGGGAATCTTGAGTTTTGAATTCTAGACTGTATCATTCTTTTCTTTGGTGACAATGCTTTTCAACCTTGGCACAATATTCTTTGGCTAGAATAAAACCAGTTAGGCAAAATTTCTTTTGCAGCCATGGGAAGTTGGACAGTAGCAGGGTAATTAAAATATCTCATAAGAGAAGGTCTTGGCTTCTGTCTGCTTATTCAGGGTGTCAGTTTCTAGAAACCACCAAAGCCAGGTACAAATTTCTGGAATCAAGTAAAAGAAAGCTCACTTCTTGAGTAAAATTGGCTCAGTGTTTAGTGTGGGATGGGGAAGTTTTCTTCAGTTACATTGTTTTGAAGAAGTGAGAGAGCAGTTGGGTTTCATCCCCTGCAAATAAATTTTGACCTGCTGCTAATTGAAGATGCTAGCTTGCAAAATAACGATCGACTCAAGGCATCTTGAGGTGTGAAGAAGGCTTACATACCATTTAGTTTGATCACTTAATTTTACATCAAGGAGATGGGGGCTCAAAAAGAGGTGAATCTGGGACTCCGTCTTCCCTTGGTAATTTCAGTGTAGCCACGTGCTCTGCCTTCCCAGCTAATGTAGTGGATGGTTCACTCCATATCTTTTGGTGTTTATTCTAGAAGAAGTATTTTTCTTTGTAGTTATAAAGCCTGAAAATACATGTTTTAAATATAATAAGGGTATGTGTATATTATAAATGTAAAATATTACTGGATAAAAGATCTCAAGCATAAGCAGTTATTTGAAGAGACAATTCGAAATTCAAATTTTCCTTTGGATATACCTAAAATAGAGTTGCTTTTATTTGGAGAACTCGGGGATTATAAACTCCAAAGTGTTTTGCTGTTTAACATTTGGACTTTGCCATTGCAGCCCACTACAGGGTCACTGCCACAGTGCCAAAATAAATTTACTCCTAGTGTTTTAACATTGGCCTTTTATAAAGATGGCTATATACACCTCGAATTGCGAAACGTTAAAGGAGTTTGAAAGGAAATACCCAGATTAGACGATGTGCAAGTAAGTCAAGTTGCTAAGTTATAAGACGAAATGAAAGTGCTCACTGGACTTGCTGGGTCACATTTGAAGGGTATGGAGTTTCATTTCCCTATGGAGGATGTTGTAGTGAAAAAGTATAGACCTCAGGTCAGGTCAACCAGGGTAATAGTCTCTCTCTACTGCTTATGAACCAGGGCCTAGCGTGAGTGAGAGGACATTCCTGACCCTCCTTTGGCTCAGCTGCAAAATTACCCTGAGATAAAATTACAGTGGAGTGAACAGGGCTGTGGCCCAAGGCACCAAGTTCAGAGAGTACAAACACCTGAAAAAATAAAATTTTAATGGTGCCATTTAAAATAATGTAAGATTGCCAAGATCATATCAGCGAGTTTCTTTCCTATGTTTTCTTCTAGGAGTTTTATGGTATCAGGTCGTATGTTTAAGTCTTTGATCCATTTTGAGTTAATTTTTGTGAGTGGTGTGAGATAGGCGTCCACTACGTGTGTTTCTCCAGTTTTCCTGGCACCATATGTTGAAGAGAATACCCTTCCCCTATTGAGTGTTCTTGATTCTCTTGTCGAATATTAGTTGACCATAAATGCCAAGATTTAATTTTGGGCTCTCTGTTCTGTTCCACTGATCTATGTGTGTTTTTTTGTGCCAGTACTATACTGTTTTTATTACTATGACTTAGTACTATAGTTTGAAACCAGGAAGTGTGATACTTCTGGCTTGGTTCTTTTTTCTCCAGATTGCCTTGGCTATTCAGGGTCTTTTGTGGTTACATACAAATTTTAGGACTGTTTCTTCTATTTCTGTCAAGAATGCCTTTGGTATTTTGATGAGGATTGCATTGAATCTGTAGACAACTTTGGGTAGTATGGTAATTTTAACAATATTTATTCTTCTGATCCATGAACACTTGAATGTTTTTCCATTTGTTTGTGTCTTCTTCAATTTCTTTCAGCAAAGTCTTGTCATTTACATTGTACAGATATTTCACTTCCTTGGTTAATTTTATTCCTAAGTATTTTGTTGCTTTTGATGCTATTGTAATGGAATAATTTTCTTTATTTCATGTTCCAATGCTTCATCATTAGTGCAAAGGAATGACACTGATTTCTGTAAGTTGACTGTAACCTGCCACTTTACTGAAACCATTGATTAATTCTAGTAGTTTTTTGATTGACTCTTTTGGATTTTCTATATATAAGATCATATTATTGATATCTGTCTTGGCAATGATTTTTTGGACATGATGCCAGAAGCACAAACAGCAAAAAGAAAAATCAACAAATGAGACTACACCAAGCTCAAGAGCTCCTGCACAGCAAAAGAAACAATCAACAAAATGAAACAGCAGCCTACAGAATGGGAGAAAATTTTTGCAAACCGTATGTTGGATAAGAGGTTAATATCCAAAATATATAAAGAACTAAAAACTTAATAACAAAAAAACCCCCAAAATCCAATTGAAAAATGGCCAGAAGAACTAAATAGACATTTTTCCAAAGAAGACATAACAACGGCTAATAGTCACATGAAAAGATCCTCAACATCACTAATCATAGGAAAATGTAAGTTAAAACCACAATGAGATATCACCTCCCACCTGTTAGAATGGCTGTCATGAAGAAGACAAGACAACAGGTGCTGGTAAGGATATGGTGAAAGAGGAACGCTTACACACTGTTGGTGGGAATGTGAATTGGTCCAACCACTATGGAAAACAATATGGAGGTTCCTCAAAAAATTAAAAATAGATCTACCATGTGATCTAACAATTCTATTTCTGGGTATATGCCCAAAGGAAGTTAAAACAAGGTTTCAATGAGATATGTGCACACTCATGCATCATTATTCACAATAGCCAAGATATGTAAACAATCTAAATGCCCACCAATGGATGAATGGATTAAAAATTGTGGTATGTATCCTCAGTGGAATATTATTTGGCTATGAGAAAGGAAGATATTCTTCTTTGGCAACAATATGGATCCACCTTGAACACATTGTGCTAAGCAAGATAAGTCAGACAGAGAAAGACAAGTACTATCTGATATCACTTCTATGTGGAATCTAAAAAACAGACTAAATGATGTTTATCAGGGGATGGGGGATGGAGGGATAAGACTGATAGTGTTTAAGGGTATAAATTTGTAAGTAGTAAATAAGCCATAGAGATCTAATACACGGTATAATGAATATATTCAATAATACTGTACTGTAATGATATAATGTGATAAACATTGCTTCAATGGTAATCATAATACAACATATAAATGTATCAAAGTAACATACTATCCACCTTAAATTTACAAAATGTAGCTTGTAAAATTTTTCTAGTTAAAAAATAGGACAACATTTGCATATTGACAGCATATGCATTGTGCCTAGCATCTAGTTAGCAAGAAAGAGTAGTTAAAATAGGAAGCAACCGTGTGACAAGCATTGTTGCTAACACACGAGGCACATTACCAAGATGATCTGATGGTATTACTTTCCTTGGGCTCAGTATTGCAGGTGAGAACTCTGATGATGCCAACCTCTTCATAGGGGTGTTAAAAAGATTCTTTGTGATAGCATACAAATGCTGCTATGACTGTATAAATGGTAGTCACTGGCCATTGTGACAATTAGGAGCTCTTTCTCAGTTTCCTGAGTTTAATATTATGCTGACTTTCTTATCAACCTGCTATCTCTTCTCCTAGACTTTCTGTAGAGTAAGGTCTTTGAACAGTTGTTTTATTCTTTGCGTCTACCAAGTACAGAGCCTGATATGGAATAGGTCCTTTAAAGAGTTGAAATGGATGTACATAGTCATCCAAAAGTTATTTAAATGGGGACCTTATTATCATTTTGAGAGCTAAAATCTCTGCCCTATAGGCTATCAGCTAAGAAAGGGGAGTTGAGGACCTATTCTATCCACCCCCAACCATAGCCTCACACTTCTTGGGCAGCGATAAGGCTAGAGAGAGCCAGTGGTGAGCACTCCAATATGAGGATGGACCATATCTATGTATTATCTCCCACTACCCCTCCCCTCTGTATTTCAGTTCATTTGAAATGTAATGGATTGAAATTCATAAATTAAAATAAAATTCTCCCTTGTTTGTATTATTTTCATTGGACATTAATGATCCAGTTAAATGGAAAATAGAACTCTCTTTTTGGTCAAGGCCGTATTTTCTCTCCCATTTAAAGATTTCCTTGATGCTGAAGCCTTTTGATAATGATGATTTACTAGTGTAAGTACAATAATAATTATAAAGAAATTTGTCAGGTCATCAAGTCCTTAGAAGTAAGGTACAAGGCAATCAACATTCAGCACCTTTCTTGAGAATATATAACATACACCCTCCAAAGTGACTTGGTTTTTAGCAATGGCCTTGACTTGAAAAATAAATCTCCAAGTTACTACACAGTAAATCTCAGAATCATTTCTCTTACAGTTTACAGCAGAACAAGTTGAAGGTGATAAAATTCTTATCAACAAGGAGTTCACAGTTTTATGTGTGATTAAGGACATGTACTTCTGGTTATTTACAACATGTGTCTAGATTTTAAAAACCCACATTATCATAAAATCAGCTATGAAATACAAATTGATTGAAAAACAAGCCATAAGTTCTTACACCTTTTCTGAAAGGAAAGGCAGATATATCATTTTGTGGTTTTTATAATGCACATTTTTCACTTGTTGATGGCAGATAGTTGAAGTAAAAAACTCAGAACCTGCACTTAAGAGCTTGGCAAATGTTTTTGCTATAATGGAAACATGACATACTCACTGTTGTCCACTTTGTTCTTTTCACTTAGAGCTCATTTCATATTAGTGCATATAGAATTGCCTCATTCTTTTCAAGGGCTGTTAAATATCCTTTTATTGGCATTTATGTAATATAGTTAAGCATCTCCTATGGATGGAAATTTATGTTGTTTCCAAACTTTTGCTGCTATAACAATGATGCAAAGAATATCTGTGTGCGTATCATTGAGCTCATGGGTGCATACTCTGAAGAATAAATTCTTAGCAGTAAAATTGCTAGGTCCTAGGGTCTATATGTTTCTTATTTTTGATGAAGATGGCCAAACTGCCCTTCATAGAAGTTACATTAATTTATGCTCACTCATAAGTAGAAGATAAAAACAATGACAAACAAACACATAACATTGGAGATTGGATTGGTGGTTACCGTAGGGAAAGGGCGGGGGAGGGCAAAAGGGGTGATTAGGCTCACATGTGAGGGGATGAACTATAATTAGTTTTCGAGTGGTGAACATGATGTAATCTACACAGAATTCGAAATGTATTATGATGTACATCTGAAAGAAAAAAATTTACACTCCCACCAGGAATGTGAGAAGATACCCTATTCTTTACATATGTATATCAAGCTTTCAGACCTTTACCAATCTGATAGATGAAAATGGCATCTGGACACTTTTAATTTACACAGCTCTTGTTGCAAATAAGAGTTTTTGAAGTTATGTTTTGTTTACTATGAGTGCTCTCTGTGTTTTCTCTCCATTTTCATCTTGGATTATTGGTCTTTTTCTGATTTGTTGAAACTCTTTCCGTATTGGAAAATCTATGCCTTTGTGATAGGATTTGTAAGTATTACTCTTCCTCATTTGTCATTTATCTTGAGGCATTTTAGTAATATGTTTTGCCATGAAGGAAATTTAGATTTTTTTACCTATTACATTTATGAATCTTTTATGACTTCTCATTGCAAATACACGCTCTCTCTTTCTCTCTCTTTTCTCGTTTCCAGTGGTTTTATCTGGAATTTATTCTATGAGATATAAAATAGAAATACAACCTCAGTTTTTCCCAGATGGCTTCTCAGTTGTCTCAACACCATTTAATTCTAGCTCTCTTGCTGATTCAACATGCCACTTATATCATAAACTGAAGTCCCATATGTATTTGGATTTATGTCTAGACACTATTCTGTTCCATTGAGCTGTCTTTTTATGCAACATACCACAATATTTTAATAGCAGCAGATTTATAATAAAACTAGCTTTCCCTCCACCTCCTCTTCACTGGAATTCTTGTCTAAACACCTCCTTTTTGTGCACATTTATTTTTTCCATATGAATTAAATAAACAGCTTGGTATAGGTCTAGAAAATATGTTGCAATTGTATTTAAGATTTGTGCCTTCATTTTCTGAAGTGTTACTCATTTGTGGTTTTAGTGGGAGGCTGTTTCACTGGATTTTGGCATCTATGTTATACTGGCTTCATATAAAAAATTTGAAAGATTTTCTTCTCTTTCTCTGCTTTGGAAGTGTTCAATAGGACTGGAGGTATTTGCACTTTCAAATTTCATACGGTGTTGGAGCTGTTTATTACTTGCAGGTTTTTTTCACCTGGGAATTACCAGAGACTGGTAATTTTTCAAAGGTATAAGAGGGGATGGAGGAATTACTGCTCTAATGTTTCTTCAACTTTATTTTTACCAATTAGGATATTTATGTATTCTGCTTATCTAGGTCAATGTTTTTTATAAAGACTTTATTTTTAGAGCAGTTTGAGGTTTATAATGAAATGAAGAGGAAGGTACACACATTTCCCATATAACCTTCTGCTCCCACATATGCATAGTCTCCCCCATTATTGACATCACTCCCCAGAATGGTACTTTTGGTTTTTTTTAACCAAGGATGAATCTACCTTGAGCCATTATCACTCAAAGTTTGTAGTTTACCTTAGGGTTCACCCTTGGTATTGTATATTCGGTGGGTTTGGACAAATGTGTAATGACATTTATCCATCATTACAATATGATAGAGTATTTTCACTGCCCTAAAATCCTCTTTGCTCTGCCTACTCATCTCTTCTCACTCTAGCTCAGTGTTTGTAAATTATATTTTCCTTGTTAACCATACATTTCATACAGATTTTCAAATGGCTGAGAATAATAGTAGTCTCTTATTTCTTTTAATTTCCCCTGTCATTGAAATTATTTCCCCTTTCACTTTGTGTATATGGACTTCTATCCCTTCCATTTATTCTTGGTGGTGTTTGTTGTTTATTCAACTGCATTTTTTTGAAAAAGAATCATCTCTTGAATTTTTTAATTAATTCTACAACATTTCTGTATTCTGATTATTTGCTTTTCATTTCTCTTTACCATTTCATTCTTTTTGTACTGTTTAGTTACATTTTACTCTCCTTTTTCAAAGTTCTTGTGTGAGGTTAGATAATTATCATTCAGGGATTTTCTTTTTCTTTATTATATAAATATTTTAAATGATTTTGTTCTCTTAAACTTGGCTTTAGCTATTTCTAGCCAATTCTAAGATAATTTTCATTACCTAAGTATTCTACAATTTTATGTTTATTTCCTCTTTAACTTACATGTATCTGTACTAATTATACTTTTGGGAGATTTATTGAGGTTTTCTGTATAGCTAATACTTGGTTCATTTTTTGTGGCTATTCCATCATTACCTCAAAGAAAGTTATTGTCTTGGTTTACAGGATATAGAAATTTATATCAATTACCTTGTTAATTTTGTTCTTTAGGTCTAAGATGGCTTTGATTATTTCTGGTCCACTTGCTCTTTTGTGAGCTGGGAAAGAGGAATTCAAATCCCCTATGACTGATCTGATTCCATCAATGTCTCCTTATGCTTCCTGTAGTTTCCCCTGATGAATTTTAATGTTATGTTATTTTATTCACAGATGTCATAACTGTTAAGTCTTCAGGGAATTGAATTCTTCATCATCATTGAATGCCACCTTTGTTTTTGTTTACTCTTTATGGCCCTGAATTTAACTTGTTTGATCTTAGTTCATAGCCCTTAACCTTTTCTTGTTCGCATTTCCTGGAATACCTTTGCTCATTCTTTTGTTTTCAACCATCCCTAATTACCTTGTTTTAAGTGTATCTCCTTTGTACTGTATATAGTCGTTTTGCTTTCAAGATTATCTTCCTTTCTATGGATAAGGATATTCTTTTTATGATCATCTATAAGTCCAATTTGACCTAATTCTGTCATTATATTTTGTGGTATGTATGCTTTTATTTATTTAGACAAAATTTATTGACGCTCCTCTATATGTGGTGTTTAAATTAGGATACTTTCACTTTCTCTCACTTGACCTCCTTCCTATCTTTTCCTACACAATTCTGGGTGATTACATTTTATCTGTCATCATATTTTATTTGTATCTTTGAATGTATCTCTATTTCTGTTATTTGATTTATCACCTGTATATGATACTTTTTGAATCTCCAGCTTTAAAAAGAGACAATATCAGCATACATCCACTACCATCTCTTTCTTCTTCATTTAAGTTTTGATAGTTACATTATTTCAACAGTTTATGGTTTTATTACCATCATGGCCACAGGTTCAATTTTTTTTTTCTTTATCTCCGAACTAGATGGCTTCAATAGTCTCTGCCACTTGCTGTACTTACTCCATTTTCCTCTTCTTCAGCTGAAATTTATCTTCTGACTTTAAAGAAATTTCAAACTTCTTCAAGAAAGCCTTCTTGGAATAATATCCTTAGTTCTTATATGTTCAAAAGTGCCCTTTCTGTGGCTTTTGTACTCAAGTGATTGCTTAGCTGGGTGTAAAATTATTGGTTTATGCTTTTCCTAAGATCTTCCCAGGCATCACTCTACCATGTGCCAGTTATATATTCTGCTCTGGATACTTCTGTGAATTCTGTTTCTCCCTCTTGGGAGATAAAAATAATCATAAAAATCTAAAATAAAGCTCAAAAAATCAAAGCATTTCAAATCAACATCCAATATACCTCAGCTGTATCTGAAAGCATTATTGTAGCATATTACATAAGAATGATATATATTACCATGTCCCAGGATGTTAAGAAAAATGTAAATTACTTTCGATGTTATTTATAAAATTTCAGGCAAATATATAATTTGTTTTAGAAATATTCTTCTACTAATTAAAGAAGTAGTCTAATATTTTAAACATTACCTAGTAATTTTAGCTGATTAAACAATTTTGTTCTGTGAAATTTCTTATTTCCTAAGGACTCAAGAAAAATGTAGTGCTTCTTCCTACAACAGTTTTTATCAAATGGAAGAACAAGTATGCTGTAATCACTTGAGAAGATTTTTAAACTTCAGATAATTCTCTTCTACTACTCCCTGTCATCTCCATTTGAGAATCGGTAATTAAGTGCCAAGTGAAATGTGGTAGTAAGAGGAAGGAGGGAACATCGTTGGCTAGACTTTTCTTGATGAGGTGGCTCTTTGAGCTGGGTAGATTTTTATCAAGGTAGAGAGGAGAGGGAGATTATTTCTAGGTCCCTAGAAAATGAAATATTGGTCAGGAAGTGACACATAATTAGTACTCTTTGTGAGGCCCCTGTTTATGGTGTTGCTGCTTCTTCCAGCTGGTCTGAGAAATGAGTTGTACACCTACCTTTGTCCAGAGGCAGCATTTTGTATCTGTGAGAACTTGAGTCAGCAGGGTTGGCAGCAAATGAAGTTATGTTTTCAGTGTGTTATATGATTAGAGCACTTGAAACAGGCTGAATTCCAAAATGCTATCTTAACTTGATTTCCATTTAGACTGGAGATTGGTTTAAAGGAATTACTGAGTGCACAGTCCAGATCTCCTGAGGGTTTCTGTCAAGTGTGGGCATAGGACTTCAGAGAAGGTCTGGGAAAGAGCTCTCTTATGAAGAAGAACAGTTGAGTTTGGTTTCCATTAACCTTTTCCCAATCAGTACAAATTTTATGCCTGGGTGTGTGGGGGGTGAGGAGTGTTTAATGACAGGTGTGTGTATTTTGTTTTAATATTAAAGAGAAATAGTTATGTGGACTATAGTACAGTTATATTTTAGATAGTTCCTGCATAGAATTTCTGTTCTAAACGTTCCAAGGTCTATTTTTAACACACACACTGATTTTAAAACAGGAGAAAATTAACCCATGCCTTTCAATACACTATGAAAGCTTACAGTAATTTCTAGGCTATTTTTTCCGCTAAGATATAGCTAGAGGTATGTTGCATGTTTTCATTTTTTACTTTATTCGACAAACGTTTGTTGAGTATTGTGAATTGAGGAGACACAGATAAGTAAGATGTCACTCATACATTCCAAGAATCGATGGAAGCAGTGATCTACAGACACCAAATCCATGGGAACTTTGGAAAGTACCCAGAACTAAATGGGAGCTCTGTGGTGTTTTCTGGCCTTAGGGCTCCTTAAGCATCCAACTTCCTTTTCTCAGTCTGTGGCCTCCCTGTGCACATCATTAATAGGTCAGGCCAGTGGCATGTTTCTCTCTCTACTCATTTCCCTTCTAACCGGTTCTCACCAAATACAAGAAAAATTCAAAGTTTTAATTTATTCTAAATGAAATTTATGAAATGTTTATAAATTTGGGATTTATAGACAGAGGAATTAGAGTCCAATTGCATCTTTAGTCCTTATTAACTATGTGATATAGGTTCTTAATCTGATCTATAAAGTGAGAAGGTTGTGAAGGGTCCTTAGGAAGACTAAATGAGGTAATGTAGGTAAAAGACTTAGCAAAGTGCCTGGCACATTATTATTGTCAATAACGATAAGTATATGGTATGTATTTCTTTAATAATTATCATTTTTAATAAATTAAGAACTCCTTAAAGACAGGAAGCAAGTCCATTCGTTTTTTTCTTGAGGATTAGGGACACTGCCTTGCATGAGGCAGTAATGTAACATAAATTTTTTCAATGAGGGACTGTTAATAAATTGTGAAGGGCTTCCAACTACTGAGATCTTCAACAGAAAGCATGTTCTTTCAAAGTTCCAAAGATATGAATGTTGCGTCATTTTCTGCAACCAACAATGCCATCTAAGGCACGTATAAGCCAGGTGCTGAGTTTGAAAGATCTGGAACTGGCTCTTTATTGGATCATTGTGTAGAATTATAAAAGAAAAAAGAAAAATTCCAAAAGTATATTAATAGGGAAATGGATAGATGAATAATGATACATCTACTTTGGTGGAGCTATTTAGCACTTAAAAAGAAATGGGTCAATATGTACTGACGCTTGGAGGAGCACTACAATATATTGATAAGCAAATGGAGCAAGATGCAAAAACATACAGCTATACATAAGATGATTCAATTATTTTAAACCATATATAAAATAACCGTCTATTCATTTCCCAACATATCCACTGATCTATTTTTATACCTATATCCATAGAAGAGACTATCTATCCATTCATTCATACATCTCTATATTTACCTCTGTCAAATCTTCCCTTTGTAAACATGAATAAAGAGTAATTCTAATGAAACAAATGAAACTGATAAAAAATGAATATAGTGGATATGGGAGTGGGCAAGGGAGAGTTTGCTTTAACTGTAATATTAGGACATTTCACAAGGAGAATTCTTTATAGATTTTCTTGTTTTTATACTTTACTTAATATTAAACAAGAAATCCGTGGAGCTATCTCCATGTTGAAAATATTGTATTAGGTTGCAAGTGGTTGAAACCCTACTCAAACTAGCTTAAACGAAAGACAGAACATTTTGCTCACAGACTGGGAAGTCCAAGTGTTATTGATTTTGGATAGACTAGCTTCAAGGAGTCAAGCAATGTTGTCAGGTTTCTCTCTGTCTCCCAGTTCTGCTTGCCCCTACTTAGCTGCAGGGTTTCTGTGTAAAAGCAAGATAACATCTAGTGGGTCCCAAACACATATCTTACCAGTTTAGTTAACTCAGCAAATAGTGGTAGCCTTTTCCTATTGCTTTAGAAGAAAAGTTCCAGGGGGCCTCTGATTGGGCCAGTTTGGATCACGTGACCATTCCTGAACCAAACACTGTGGTCCATGTCTGGAGCACTCAGCTGGGTTATATGGTGGATGTGGGATCAACTCAAAAGAAAACATATACAACTGGTTGCCCTTAAAGAATGGTTCTGTTTCCAGAAGAATGGGAAAGAAGGATGCTGGTCAGAGAAAAACAACCAGTCCTCACTACTGTTATGTAAGGTGCACCCTGGAACATAATTGAGCTCTACAAGGAAACTGCTACTATAAAGGAACTCCTATAACTCAATTAAAAAAAACCCCTAATAACAGTTATAAAAAATGAGCTAAAGACCTGACAGACGTTGCCCTGAAGAAGATATACAAATAGCCAACAGGTATAAGAAAAGGTGTTCAGCATCACTAATCATCAAAGAAATGCAAATCAAAACTGCAATGAGATGTCACTTCACACCTATTAGGATGGCTATTACTAAAAAAAAGACAATAAGTGTTGATGAGGATGTGGATGGAGAAACTGGAACACGTACACTTGGTAGACATGCCAAATGATGCAGCTGCTGTGGAAAACAGTATGAAGATTCCTTCAAAAGTAAAAATAGAACTACCATATGATCCAGAAATCTTACTTCTGACCATTTATCCAAAAGAATTGAAATCAGGATGCTGAAGAGAGCTCAAATGTTCACTGCAGCACTTTCACAATATCCAAGATGTGGAAGCAATCTAAATGTCTATTAACAAATGAATGAATAAAGAAAATGTGGTATATGCATGCAGTGGAATACTATTCAGCCTTAAAAAAGAAGGAAATCGTGCAATATGTGACAACATGTAAAGCTTGAAGACTTGCTAGGTGAAGTAAGCTAATCAGCGAAGGACAAACACCGTATGATCCCGTTTATATGAGATATCTAAAATCATTCAACTCACAGAAACAGAGAATAAGATGGGTTTTGCCAGGGGCTGGGAGGCAGGAGATCTTGGTCAAAATGTACAAACTTCCAGTTATACGATGATTAAATTCTGGGGATCTAATATACAGCATTTCAACTATAGTTAATAATACTCTATTGTCCACATGAAAGTTGCTAAGAGTGTAGATCTTAAATGTTCTTACCACACACAAAAAGGTAGTTATGTGAAATGATGGATGTGTTAACTAACCTTATTTGGGTAATCCTTTTGCATTATATACAGATATTAGATCATGATGTTGTACACCTTAAACTTACACAATGTTATATGTCAATTACATCTCAAAGCTGAAAAAAAATGAAGAAATATCTGAGGGCATATCTAGAAAATAAAACATGATTTGGTAACATTTTATCCAACTCCCCCAAATATACAAATATAAGAAGTGTTCCTTAGTTCACTTTGTCTGCAAGTAGAGAATTAATCTAAATAGCAGACATATGCCTAAAAGAGTAACCACACATCTAATTTTAGAATCACTAAGTACATTGACTCCATCATCATATGTCTTCATAAGGAACCGTGTTATTAAGCAAATGTTTCATTAGTTCTTCAGAATTTTTCACCAAACTCTATAAACTGAAAAATATAATTAGTAATGGGGGGAAGAATCGCAATGTTTAATTTTGTACTTTGGGATCCCCCTTCATTCTCGTCTTTTATTCAAATTAGTTTGTAAGAGTTTCCTTTGTTAAAAGACTATTTTAGTTTCTATTGAAAAATTTTAATCTGGAGTTTTAATTCCATATTTTAGGACATGTTTCCTTCAATGCTTTTTTTGTGTACATTTCTTATGATTAGAAAAATACGTCAATAGTACAGTAGCTCACTCTTTCTTTTTGATTACACACACACAAAATTAGGATTCTACATGAGAGAATAGACTTTGGAATGCCTGTTTTGTCCCTTCTTCATACTGTCTATATTTTCTTTTCCCAGAAATTTAAATTTTGCCTGCAGGGCAGTTCCAGGCTTCATAAGAATTTACTAGGGCTTTCAGAGTGCTCTGAGTAAACACATCTAATGATGTGGTGTTTGCTGCTGTATCAATTACAGAGTATTCCAGAATCCATTCTCAAAGTCCCGTATCTAAAGGAGCTTAGGCCCTTACTGAAAAAAGGAAAGAGTAGCAGCAGCTCTTGCTGAATGGCCGCATTCACTCTTTCTTCTACTGTTATTCTCCTCTGGTGGGTATCTACTCCACGGAAGTTACCCTAGCAGATCTCCGAATGGAGCTCCATCTGGGATCGAAGGTAGCATGTCCATTTCCTCCTACTTGCATATCCTTTTAGACTTTACAGTAGTCTGAAGGACATGGGACCCTTGACTCTTTGCTCATCATTACAATTATGATAATAAACAGCTTTTCTAGTTTGTCTAGGAATGATATTCAAAACATTTCATAATTTGTGACTTGCTGTGAAGTATTTTGTTGGACTATTAGCAAATGGGTATTTATGGAAACAAATCATTTTACCTTATTACAACTTTTTCAATAATTTACACATTTCTAGTGACATAGCTATTCGAAACTCAAAAATAAAAACCTGAGTTGTCATGGATACGTACATGCAGAAGCTTACTTTATCAATTTATTACAAAACTATTTATTTTTAGTACGTAATGCAGTTTAACCAAAAATGCTGATGTTGTAACTGAGGCTCCTTTTCACTAAGGTTATTTTATTAAGCATATTGTTCATTAATTGTTTTTCTTTCAATTTCTATTTTCCTTAAAAACATTTTATTGCCAAGGGGCACAGTTTAAACGGTGTCAAAATGACTGATCAGCAGTCTAGGCTGACTTTTGCTTCTCTTCCTTTCTCCTGCTGATATGTCAAGCAAGGTTTATATATAACCCTCAGATAATGCTTATTATAATGAGTTAGACCAACCCTCTAGGGAGCTCATAGAAATCTAATTGACCTCAAGGGGGAAAAATAGTAAACCCTAGCTCCCCCTAAGAAAATTCCCCAAATCTCACTGTGCTCACCTACTTTAAGGCTACAATAACAACTATTAAGAACAGACTAGAAGGAAAAAACAAACTGACTAATACCCAGGAAGTAAAAAGAGAATGGATAGATGGATGGGTGGAACCAGACATAGGTCTGGTTGTCCCTGAGCAAAGACTTGGATGAAAGGAATTGAGGAAGGTTTGTTTTGTTTTGTTTTGAGTAGGCTAAGGTTGGGTAAGACTACAATTAATCAATTAAATTTGCTTGGATAGAACCTGCTGCTGTTAGGTGCACAGGATCAAACTGGAATAATACGAAGTTGAAAGATCATGAACTGTAGGAAGTTTAGAACTCTCATTCATTTTTTGTACTTTTTCCTTCCCATAGGGTTGGCCATAAAGTAAGGGATATTTTGTTGAAACATAAGAGAGAAAACATGCATTTGAGAACTGACCAATATGAAAAGAAATGATGCCGTTTAGAATATGATTTTTTAAAAGGCAGCTCCATTAACTAATGTAATATTAATGGGACAAAGCTCTACCAGTGGAAAAATACAAAACCACTTTGAAGACTGTGTACTATATATATAAAGTAACAGAATCTGACAGTGCATGAAGAATGCAACTCCACATAAGCAGAAGAGACAACTTTAATATAAATTGCCAGACAAGCTTCTTTTTATAAATTATCAGTGAAAAGTAAATCTGAGGATCTTACCTTTGTTGAAGTTAATGTGCTCAGATTAGCTTGGTTGATGTTTTTTGATAATCTGATTTCAATATTAAAATTAAACATTAGATTTGATCTTAGGTTAAATTATATGTATATTACATATATATTATATATAATATATATATTTGTAGTGCAGAATAATGGAAAAATCTTAGCAACACAGTGCCTTTAACATAATAGGCATCCAATATATGCTTGTTGGAGCTGCTACTGCTGAATGAATTTTCAAACATCACGGCTCACCATGTTTTTGGTGTTATGAATTTGACAGCAACATTAAAATGTCAGCGTAAACTACTCCACTATTTGGATGTCTAAATAGTTTAAGAATCACAGACAGAAATGGCTATTGGGCATAAACACTGTAGTAATTTCTGCATGCTCTGTTTCCTTAGAGAAATGAGGGAAGAGGCAGCTTAGTGGATGCTAAATTTTTACAAAAGAACCACATGCTTATCCACTAGCACTGAACAAATAGATATAGATGGACGACTAGGCAGGAGATAAAAAGAACTTGGAGTTTAGTGGGCAGATAGGCATGCAGTGTGAGCTTTCCTGTAATGGAATGATGTTGTAGGACCAGTCTCAGGAGTCAAGGGAAGCTACACACAGATCATGTAACATTTGAGCTAGTCCAGAGGATGAGCATGAGCATGAGTGGTGGTGGTGTAGCTGACCTGTCAGTGCTCCACCTATATCCCTTCAGCTCATTTTGTGGATGTTGGCCAAATTACAACTCAATGCATCTGTATCTCGGTGCTTGAGAACTTCTGCTGGCTGCTAGACCCTGAGTGGCGGGCTGCAAGTGCTGGTGAATAGTGCCTTCGCCTCTCAGTAGTCCTCAAACAATGGCTCAGAGGAGTTGGTATACAAATTCTCTGGCTCCCTTGGCCCTCTGAGGGATAACTCTGGGGAGCAGGTTCTACATCGTGTCACAAAGTATATATCCTGGTGATCTGGAGCTCCAGGTGCTCACCGTGGAAATTTACTAACATCCTTATTGTCTTTCCCCTTTCCAGTCTCAATTCCAACTTTCCTTCTGTGTTTCCTGGGATAGCTACCAAACTGCTTGCACTTAAATTCTTGTTTCAGGGTTTGTTTTGTGGGGAACCTGACTTCAGACATCTAAGACGTTTCAGAGTGAGTGGCCACCATGTGCAAAGGCATTTGGGAGTTGCCCTATCAAGAAATTGCCCAGCTAAAGCCAAGCTCTTGAGAAACGGGGAACCAGAGGTCTGGAAAGACTGATGCTTTGTCCAATGTCACAAGCAGAAGAGAGATAATTCTACTCTCTGGACTCCAAATTTAGTGTTATCGGCTCTGTCAATGTTTCAAAAAATTTTTATGTAATAGAGATAACGCTTAAGATAGAAATACTATAGTTTTGACAAAACCCTTTCTGTTCAGATTTGAAGACATTCAGATATTATATAGTGGTGTTTTTGTTGATATCGTTCATAAACAAGGAGTTTGGCTATATTATAGGCCCAGTCAATGGAATTTCAGAAACAATCAAAATGTAACACGTACAGTAGCAAAGTATTAAAGATGCTCTTTGTGGAAGAAGAGCTTCATTTCATGGGAAATCAAAAGGCCATGCCAAAGTAATTGGGATTTTGCAAGACAGCAAGTAACAGAATTACAAACGTGAGTGAAGGTGGTGTGTGAAAAATGTAGTCAACAATGAAATGTGATAAAAATGTGTTGTAAGTCATAGTAACATTATTAATTCTATTGTTTAAGGTCTCAGAGATGTGCTTCAAACACTCATGTCTTGCTGCAGATTTAGAAATCAGATGTTGTACCAGTAATCTGATTAACTCGTATTATTCCAGAGTTTTGTTTGAAAAGCCCCTTAATAACTACTGCATGGAAAAAAATGACATTTTGGCATTAAAATATGAGTTAAGAAAGATCCACTTTGAAATCATTAGTAAAAAAATGGAATCAGAATCAGAGGTCAAAGGGCAGAGTTGCTTCCATCCCCCAAATTAAAAACTAAATGTTCATAATCAGCTTGTTATAATAATTTTGAACGTTAAATTCCATCTTACATATGAATTTTCAGTATTTTTTGTGTTTATGTTAACTGCTCAAGATATTTGTAAATTGTGCAAGAATATCAGAATCTCAGTCAACTGGATGCTATTTATAAACATTTCTGAAGCTAAGAGCACTGATAAGTCATAATACTTTCATACAAGTGATTAAGTCATTGAAGCTATCAGAGTAAAAATCAGAAACTTGAGAACATGCCACCAGTGTAACTTCCCTAGTTTTATGTGGAAATTTTAATTTTACATGTCAAAGTTGCATGTATCATGTTCACTGTACTTGATTTGGGTTCTTGTAAATATAAAAAGGTAAAAATGAGATATGCATAATCTTTATATTTCAACATGAATGAACCCAAGACAAATGAGCTGGACATGAAGGGTCTTATGTGCTTACTTTTGAGCATAGAAACTAATTAAATTTGAATGTGATATAGTCCAGCTCAGGTACACCCACTCCCCTGAGTCCCCAAGATGCCCCAGACAGAGCCAGTTGCTTTATTCCTATAAGACCATAGCTTATTTACATTTATATTATAGTGCTTTTCACCGTAATGTATTTATACAGTATGTTAATACACAGTGTTTTCCTGTATAAGTATAGTTGTGACTCAACTGTTGGGCATTAGTTCTGTTTATCTTTTCTCCTGCTGCTTATATCTCAGGCCTGGCACATAGCAGAAGCTCAGTAAATGTTTGGGTGGATGAATGAATGAATGAATGAAGAAATATGTTGATTTAGAGCAGTCATTGAGGAAAGTTGTATGCTCGTTCGCTTTAAAGATACCATGACATTAAAATATTTTCAAACATTATTCTAGGATGGAATAGAGAACCAAACTTGGGGAGATGTCCAGATGCTGTATTAAGGAAGGGGAGGAGAAAGAAAAGGGTTGAATTGGAACAAATTAGGAGGATGAAGAAGAAAAGAGAAGTAACTCTACTTTCAAGCTCCACACCATTTCCTTTGAAAATGAGAGACAACATCGAGTAGGGATTTAAGACACTGGAACCTGGGTTGAAATCATGCCTCAGCCACTTCCTAGTTGTGTAATTTTGAGGGGGTTTCCTGTCCTTCGGTTTCTTCACCCATAATTTGCTTCATAGGGCTGATTATACTACAGTATCAGACTGTAAGTAACAGAAAACCTATTCGTTACTTAAGTGACAAAGCCATTTAGTTATCTCATATATAGATGTCTTAGAGGTAGTAGGTTCTAGGTTGTTTGAACAGTTTAGGATATGAAGCCTCTGGGCTGCCATGTCTGTTTTTCTTTTGGCCTCTCACTCATGGTTTCAAGATGATGCTATAGCTCCAGGCATCCCCTCCTCAAATAGCAGCATCCCAAAGATGGGGAACAAGTGGAGGGACAGTAAGTGGGTTGACAAGGGGCTGCAAGAGAACTCGGGGCCTTTCTCATTTTTCAGATAGAGAACTCTTTCCCCAAATCCCCACATCATTTCCTTCCCTTATTGATCAGAAGTAATGTAAGGGAGGCGTAGAAAACAAGCATCTTATTTCTTAGCCTTCCTAGCAGAAGGACAAGTAAGAAAGAGGTTGAGAATGGCAGTCGAGTAGCCAGCCAAGAATATATGTCACTGTTGCTATAAGGATCATTACTGCTTAGCAACATGCCTGGTACAGATTTGATATTATTATTATCATCAAATACTTATTATTCGATAAGTATTGCTATTTTTATTATAACTACTCTGGACTGCATTGAAGAGAATAATTCCAATATAAGTTAAGATTTTTGCATGGTCAAATAGGCTACTTCCTACTACTTACAATTTTTTTTATAAGTAATTTATAAACTCAGACATTACTATTATTATCCTTTTGATATTATCTCCACCCCCACCCTCTCTTTATCCCACCCCACTCTGTTTTTGTGCATGTTGCCAACTAGGAGAATTAGTTTGTTCCTGTTGTCAGAACTGAAATGTAAACAGTGGTTTTCCTAAAATATCAATTAAGATGAGTGGAAACTTTTGTTTCAATTATTTTTAATATAGGCTTAAGAATTAAGGTTGCATTTTACCTCAGAGCTTCAGAACTTATAAAATTTTCATTGCAGAAAATCTCTTGAGATAATACCTTGCCACCCAGCCATTTCTGTGTAGACTGGTTAGCTAACAGAAAATTTACCTAATATGCTCTTCCCATCAATTTACTCTTTGAGAATATCGCTTATTTCAGTTACAACACGAATAGTGGTGAGAGAGGACAGCATCTGGGGAAGATAAAATGGCACATATTCAGGGAATCAAGTAAGAATACCAAAGAGGTAAACAAAACAAAATGAAAAATAACCTCTAGAGGAGAGAGAGAAGGATGAAAGTAATAAAACCTACGACCAAGTTTGTTATGCTAGCAAATTAACAGACCTCTTTAAATGTACTAATCACAAGACTTCGTATTATACAAGTTATAATACACTAATAGAGTACGGTATAGTATAGTATAGTATATATACTATGTACCAGCATAAGGCGCAAAGTAAGGAGTCTTGAGCAATAGTATTTTCCATGTTTGTAGATAGAAGAACAAATAATCACATTTGAAAAATCAATTTTTATATTGGAGCAAACAGAAATGTGCATGATTGTTTGCAATGTATGTTATCAATATACTGAAGGGATCAGCAGGCCAGTTAGAGAAAGAGAGACTCTCCTTAGGAAAAGTTGATCTGATTTCTGCCTCGTAAATAGTTGAAATATTGGGAAAATAGGACTATAATCCAGACCTAATGTTGTGTGTATGTTATAATTTATTTTGTTTTTAAACAAAATAAGCTTTATTGAAATATAATTTACATATCATAAAGTTCACCCACTTAAAGTATACAATTTAATGGTTGGACCTATTATTTTTAAGAGAAGCAAACAAACTGAAAAAAAATGAGGATGCTTAGAAACTGCTGATTTCCAATTAGAAGCTCA
This sequence comes from Equus przewalskii, assembly GCF_037783145.1. Lineage (NCBI taxonomy): Eukaryota > Metazoa > Chordata > Mammalia > Perissodactyla > Equidae > Equus > Equus przewalskii. Next base: position 18,127,017 of record NC_091852.1, read on the forward strand.
TGTAAATGCTGAAAAATCAATTGGAGGACAAATTTTTCATTTAAAAGCAGAAAGAAAATTACACGTAATATTTATGCACTGCATTTTCTAGATGTCCTGAGTTCAGGCATTCTTAGTGTGTGCACAGGATCCCTACCTGGGAATGGAAAAGCTCCTCAGATGCCTGGGAGCAGATATAACCAAAGACAGGGAAAGCTGGGTGGAGAAAGAAGTCCAGGAGACCTTTGATGTGGAATCAAGTGTGTGAGTTTGAGAAAGGAGGTTTTGTTGCCAGGCTTCAGTTTAATTTTTTTCTTGATTTGTAATACTTCCTCTTTCCAAAGTTCCATTGTCTATTTCTAGTTGCAAAAGTTCCTTAAAGGTGTATGTTAGACTGTTTAAATAAAGTAAAAATGTTACTTTCCTAAAAATAATCCTTGAAATGTATCATCCAAGCCGGAAGCTTCCTTTTGGACATTTCGGAGAACTCTTGAATCTTTTGCACGTGAGTTCTTCAGGGACATATCAAAGTAAGGAACTGAGGAGGATTACAGCTCAAAGTCGCATGCTATTCCATGTGGAAAATTAAAGAGAAATAAGAGAAGAATCATCTTTTTTCAAGAAAAAAGATTAAAATAATTGGAATTCCTCAGCCAATTTGCAAAGTTTATGTTGACACTGTTGCCAATATGTTGTCTATAATCCATCCCACTAAAGAATCTTCAAAATTCAGTTATCATTTCTTCTTGTTGTTATGCTGAGACAAGCTTAAATATTTACTTAAGTACTTAAGGTAATCTGTTCACTTTATTTATTAAACTATTAGATTTCTCTTTTTAAAGATTTTATTTTTTCCTTTTTCTCCCCAAAGCCCCCTGGTACATAGTTGTGTATTCTTCATTGTGGGTTCTTCTAGTTGTGGCATGTGGGACGCTGCCTCAGCGTGGTCTGATGAGCAGTGCCATGTCCGCGCCCAGGATTCGAACTAACGAAACACTGGGCCGCCTGCAGCGGAGGCGCGAACTTAACCACTCGGCCACGGGGCCAGCCCCTAAACTATTAGATTTTTATTTGATGTTAGTTCTTTGTACAAGGCAGAAGCTATATCAAACATAATAGATTTTTTGCTTTAGTCTGAAACCATGAAATTGGTGACACAATCTTTATTTCTTTGAAGTAATATCTCTTTCTTCTTTGTTTCTTTTGTGTGAATTTCAATACCTTTTTATTAGTTTTAAGGAAAAGCTACAACATAAAAAATAACTTTTGCATTATTAAGCACATGTGTGGAACATTATGTTGACCTCAAGTCTATAAGAAAATTTTACCTTTGTGTCAAGCGGTTAAAGAAAAATTTGGTGTTAAACAGTAAAAAATGAAGAAGTAATATTTGTTTTCTATAATTGACGAGGTTTGCTTTATTTCCTCTAGTCTTACCCCACTCCGATCCATTTTCTACACAGATGCTAGAGTCACTTTATAAAACACAAGCCTAATCACATTTATTCCTACACTTGAAAACCTCAAGACCTCCTCGACTCCATCCACTTTAATGATACAGTTCAAACATCTTAGTTCAAACTATCCACCCCAGCCAACCCTTTTACCATACAAAACTACTTCCTGTCTTCAAAAGGCTCCTTGGGCCCTCTTACTTCCATGCCTTTACCAGGGCTGTTCTTACTACCTAGAGTGCCTTTCTTTCATTTCTGTGGCTAAAGTTACTAAATTCTTGTACTTCCAGAAACAGCTCAGAAGTTGCATGTCTCCCTGTGCCCCAGGCTGAGAGGCCACCTGCAGAAGCTCCCCGTCATGTGCTCCCATTAGCATTTGGTGCATATCCCCATGTAGACATGGCTTAAGGAGCAAACCTGGGAGCACTTACCTGATCCCTGTTCTGTGATGGGCATGTGAATTTCCTCAGACTCCTGGAAATGTCCTAAGGAGGAGGATATTACATTTATTAGAAAGCCAAAGAAGACTAAGGTGTGCGGATGGGAAGAATTGATTGAAAAGCAAGTAGAGTTGAAGAGTGAAAATCTCCAGGAAGTAAATTCCAATTCCAAGATGGTCCTAGCCCCAGACTACCTTCTCAGGTGTATGAATCTGGGTACCTGTGGCACTTCCGTGTTACCAGAGGGAGTGTCCATATTTGGCGTCAGAGCTGAATGACTGGGGGCAATAGAGAAGCTGCACCTGGCAGTCTTAAATCATTCCCCACATGACACTCAGCCACTCCTCCAAAGTAAGGTTTAAGGGATTAACCCTTTTTGAGCCACTAGCTAAAGAATTTGTGTTTTCAGCTTGTCTAGGAGGCTGTCTCTGTCAGTCTTGCCTTTAGTTTGGCACTTACCATGCTTTGTTTTCTCAAGTAATCGGCTTATGTGTTCCATCATTGTGTGGACTATATATTAATCTCTTTGTATCCTCAGCACCAAGCAGAGTGCTGGACACATACCAGACATTAAGAAGTTGGCCAAATTAAGAAGTCTGTCCAATTAGTCCAGTTAATTAAGTCACTGTTAAATGGTGTCTTCATAAATTTGCTAAAATCTTAAATCCATGGTCAGGCTGCAGGTGTGGCATCAAACAAATTCCAGGCCTAGAGAAATAAATTTATGTAATTCCTTAGTAATCAATAAATAATATTTGTGCATGTATTAATAGCCCTTCAGTATGACTCTATTTCACTCTACTGAGAAGAATAAAGCAGATCTAAAATTTGCTGATGTTTTTCCTTTTGCCTAAAGAGAGGCATATGCTGAAGTATATCTGGCCCAGATGTTTCACAGCATAAATACCTATAGAATGCAAAACTCTCCATTTACATCTATGACTTCACATCGCTCCCGGTGAGGTTAGTTTCTTAGGCTGTCCTGTTACACAAACCCTGTAGTATTAGGCAATATTCACTTTCTATTCAAAATAAGTAATGCTGAAAATACTTTATTTGTGGCACACTGGAAATGGATGGAAAGAGTCTAGGAAGGAATCAGTCTTAAAATCTAAAATGTTAGCTCTGGAAAGAACTCAGCAGAGTATCATCAGCATCACTCTTATTTTATACCATTTTTCTGAGGCCCAGAGGAGTGAGATGCCCTGACAAAGCTTACACTGCTGCTTTGTGGTCCAGCCTGGAGAAGAATCTAGCTGCCTCAGCTTCCACACTAGTTCCATTCTACATAATCATGTCTCTGGCTTCTGCCTTTCTGCTCCCACATCAGAACTGCAAGTAACAGACAGCAGGATTTATGTGAAGAGGAGAATAGGGAGCTGAAGGGTGGCTGAGAATTTGCTGTCCAGTGTATGGGCAAGATGCCAACAGAAGATGACCTTACAGGTCCAGAAATAAGTTTTGGCTACAAACGAATACTTGAGGTGTCACTAACATAATTCAAGGATGCTGAAAATTGTCATAATTGATAATTCCAGAATTTTTTGGATTGAGCTAAGTATGTTCCTGTAAGGTTGCATTTAGGATGGGTTCTTTCTGTTGACTTCCTTCTTTGTCTGTTTGCCTCTTGCACATCTTCCTGTTGTGAGGGTTTAGCGACTTTTCAAATTAGATTTTCCCCCAGCTGGTTTGGTGCCAGGTTGATAGCTCTAGAAACAGAAGTTCTCTATTTTCTGGCTACGAGTCCAAAGAGCTTAGTTCAGGGTATTGGCTCTTGAACTTCAAAGTCTCGAGTGGCTTAGATTCTGGCAAACTCAGAAATCTCTGTTACCTTTATTCATTAGCCAGCCAGATAGCATTCAATTCACTCATTGCTTTTCCAGTCAATTTTGTGGCAGAGATCACAGCCACAGTGAGTGATGCAGGACTGCATCTATCAGGGACTGAGATGACAGAGATTTCAAGGCATTTGGATTCTTTACTCTATAAAGGTAGTGATTTTGAGAAAGAAGAAAACCTTAATAATATTTGAAAATAGGAAGCAATAGGCCTCATTTAGAACAGATTGTGAATTAATTATATCATGGAACAGAGATCCCTGTATTCACAGTTGCTATTTAAGGAATTATATCATACCAAATGGTATGATAATGGATGGACCCATAATAAAAAGAGTAATGTAGGATTGCAGTTTGGTTAAGAATCAGCAAGGGAATTTTAATCAAAATATTTAAAATATAATGAGAGAGATAGAGAAAGGGAGAGAAATTGAGAGAGGCACACATACAATGCACATAGACTTTTAGAGATAGTAGACAAAATAATGAGGTCATGAAGAAAGAAGAGTGGACCAGAGATGGTGTTAAGAGCTGCTACGTGACCATAGAACAGCTATAAGAACACATAGATGAGTATTTGTCTGAGTTTGGGTTGAGGATGGCCTTCCTTTAGCATAGCATCTATGGTGGGAACTACTGCTAGGTTTGAATGTCTAAATGTTAAAAATATTTCTTGTAAGTAACAAAAAGATCATAACAAAATTAAAACACAAGTGGAAAACTACAAAAACACTAGCAACTCATATGACAATGGATTAAAACCCTTAGTTAAAAAGAGCTGTTATGAATTAATAAGATAAATAAAACTCTAATACAAAGAAGAAATACAAAGAAAACTCTAATACAAAGCAGTTTATTAGAAGAATTACAAATGGCCACAGGAAAAATGGAGTTTTATAAGTTACCAAATAAATGCCCAATACATTTCTTTTTCTGATCAACTTGGCCAAAAATGAATTTAAATTAATGATATGCCTGGTTTTGTCAATGATTCAGTAATAGGGACATATTAACATACTGCTGAGGAGCATGTAAAATGGTACACCATTTCTGGATAGGAATTTGGAAATACCTATCAAGAACCTGAAAAAATATTCATGACTTATGAACCAATTATTCTCATCCTAAATTGTATCTTAAGGAAATAATCAAAGATATATACAAAAATGTATGATCAAGTATATCCATAATAGCATTATTTATAACAATAAAAGTGGAACCAGTTTGATTATTTTGCAGTGAATAAAATAACACAATAGAATCTAACCATTTAATTTCATATTTTTTCAGAATATTCAATGACGTGGAGATCAATTCATGGTGTGATAATCGTATTAAGCTATATATAAAATATGATTCCTGAAATGTTTGATGAAATTTCCAAAATCGCATCCATAATTATTTATGAGTAATAGAATTACAGGCACTTTTTATTTATTTTTTTATACTTTCATGACTTAAAGTTGTTTCCTTATAATCAGGGACAAGCAATACATATATTTTTCCCAGCTCTATTACATACAAAAAAATGACTAATTTTGCGTGTGTAGTTTGATGAATGCCAGCAATTATATACAGTTGAGTAACTGCCCTTACATTCAAGATAGAGGACATTTCCATCACCCTAAAATGTTCCTCATGCCCCTTTGCAGTCAGTTCCATCCCCTAAACAATGTCTGGCAACCACTGCTCTGTTTTCTGTCGCTATTGTTTTGTCCTCTCTAGGATTTCGTATGTGATTTTGAGATTCAGCTGTGCTACAGTGTAGGCTGCTGTTTAGTTCTAAAGATTATATTTTCAAAGAATGCTCGGTACACAGTTCACTCCAAGATTTAACCTCAGGAAGAGGCCATGGGGCATAATGAAAAGAATGAGATTTGGGGGCTGGAGATCTTGGATGAGTCATCTACGTTTTCTGATTCTCCGTTTGTTCCTCTGTAAAACAAGGTTGATAATAACAACTTCCTTACCCAGACTTCAGCATCGTTATGGTTAACAAATCAGAATATGCTTGTTAAACCATTCTCTGAGGCATGAGCATGAGTTTCTGTTCTAATTATTGTGAGTGTGATTATTATTGCTGGAGTGTAGGTCAGTATTCCTCTCCCTTCCAAAGATTTGCCTTTCTATAAAATAGAGACTTGCCTTCATAAAGGCATATTATGACATTAAGTTAAGCACTTAATGAATGGCAATCATGGGAGATGTTTGAAAATGGGCCCGGCTGTCACAAGTGGTAAATAATTGAGTTCTCCAGCATGAATGATTTTCAGATTCAAGTTATGGTATTCATACTTTTCCCTTTTCTTCTTCAGCTTTTCTTTTCCAAATCCTTCTGTGTTTAAGAGCTTTGTCTCTACTAGCAGATTAGAGTATGAGAATGTCCTTTTATTAATTTTTTGATATCTAAATAAGTAATTCTTAGACTTTTCAAGGCAATGGAGTTAAGATTTGGGGAAATAAAAAGGCCTTGAAAAACCAATAATTTTCAAACCAGTTTGCAGATAAGCACTAGGCACCACGAGATAACTTTAAATGACTTGAAAGAAATGATTCAACGAATGTTACTAGGTTATTCATTCATCATTTATTCATTATACAGTCACCACATTTTGATAGCATTTCCATCATGTTCTAGACATTCTGTAGGACCTGAGATACAGTTGATAATTGCTTTAACAGAAATTGCAGTCGAGTTGGAGATGAGGAGCAAAAATAAATAAACCAATCAATTAAATAGTCACAAATTCTGATAAGTGTAAAAAGAATTCAAACAAAGAGCTGCATTGGGTAAGGCCTAGAAAACTTGAGAAAAGACTCTGTAGGGAGAGTACACTCGAGTGAGACCTGAAGCGTAGGGAGCTCATCTTGTGAAGAGCTGGAGGAAGGAGCATTAGGAGAAGCAGGAACATTGTATGTAAGTGCCCTGTGACAGGAAATATAGGAACTAAAACAAATCAATGTGGCTGAAGCATGAGGAGTGAGGAAAGGTCTCCAGTTGAAGCTGGAGAATTAGGTATGGTCAAATCAGTCACAACCTTACAGACCAAGACGAGGAGTGTGGGTTTTGTTCTAACTCTATGGGGAGAACTGGATGGTTTTACTCATGGAGGTGACTTGATCTGTTTTACTCCTGGGTGTTTTCATAAAATTGAACTGATAACCCTCTTATGATCTGTAGCCAACTTGCAGTTTACTTGCAAAGAATTTAATTAAGATGCAAGGAAAAAAATACACACAGTAGTGCTTTATCTACCTATTTTCTAAAAGAATAATTTCTCACGATTTTTTTCTTTGGGATAATTTCAGGTACTACAGAACATTATGGTTCTTTCCTCTATTATCACGTCTCTACTTCTTTACTGGGGCAGGCTTCCAGGGACAGCTGGGGGGTCCCATGCAGTCAACCAGATACCCCACGCCAGCACATGTATCGTTTACGCTCCTGTGGGTGGCTTTGGCTAGATTTAGAATAACAGCAGTCAGAAACTGATTAATTAGCCAATTTAGAAGCTATTGTAAATCAAATTCTTCTTTGGTGCCTTAATTTGCTAGCTTAATAGCTTCAGGTCAGTAGTAGAGTTTTGATAATATTTTGTTTTCTCTCCAAATGCTTTGAACATTTCATATGAAGGTCAAGTAACCTTGAATAATCATCATAATTTTATTTATATGGCTACCCAGATACCTTTGGTACTTACTTACTATGATGGTTATCAGGTTTGCTGGGGAAGTGTGTCTTTTGTGTGACTGAAACCTCCTGTTACCTTATTAAATATCTAGAATATTGTCTGTCAGTCATGAAGAATAATCGATCATGGGTTATGAGACATCTAACTAGAGTATCTGAAACTAATTCAGTTGCCTTAAAAATAGATTTTACTTTCATTTATATATGATAAAACATTAAACAATACATCATGAGTTTATATTTGAATTAAAACTATGAGTCTGAAACTTACTGTATGAACTTGGGCAAGCATTTAACCTTTCTCTGCCTCCTCTAGAGAATGTAAGTAGGGATAAAAGTAGGATAGTAGTAAGAATTAAATAAGTTCGTATTTATATAAAGAGCTTACGCCACATTTGCAAGAATCATGTGAGTCCTTCAGAAACTTTCATTTTTCCGCTTAAGAAATACTATGTCCCAGGCATTGTGTTAGATATAACACACACACACACATGCACACACACATACATACATACATATATATATATATATATCTCAAATGAGTAAGGACAGATCCCTGTCTCACCAGAGAGGCCTGAGCTTCCTGCCCGGGACAAGCTGCCCCAGCCAGATGGAACTGGAGAGCTGGGAATGGATGTGGAAGCCAGCAGCCAAAGCATAAGAAACCCAGGCCTCTAGTCCTTCTGTGCTCTGCAGGATTCTCATGTTAAGGTTAGATACACTGAGTTACTTTTCCTCTTTTCAGATCATGTCAGTGATCAAATACTACCTTCCTTTTGGAATGCGACAGGAAATTTGTGTAGATCTTTTTCTTTCTTTAAGTTGGCAGCAGCATATTGTAGTGGGTAAGAAAACAGGTTATAGAATCAGATGCAGACATTACAGAATCAGACAGACCTGGATTCAAGTCCGTTTACCATCCATGTGGCCTGCAAGTTTCTTAACCTCCCTGAGTCTATGGTTCCCTGAGACTATTTTCTCATCTGTAATATGAGGATAGTAATGCTGTAAATTTCTTAGCTTTGTTGTGAGAACTAAATGAGCTATGCTCTTAAAAGGCTTAGCACACTTTAGTACATAGTAAATGCTCAAAGTTAACAATCATCATCTTAACATTATCGTAATTAGTCACCATGTTTATTTTAAAAATGAGGATTCATAAAAATTCTATAAATTGCCCAGTGACTTAATGTGGATGCAAACCCAGTTCTCCTTGATTTCAAAATCCTCGCTGTTTGCATTGATTTTATGCCTCCTCTTGAGAAAAACAAAACAAAAACTAGACCAACACCTCTTAAAAACTAAAATCATGTAATACTACTATTCATAAAAACAAAAATGAAAGGCTCATGGTTGTTAAAAATATGATATTGGAATAAACATCCCAATGATACATTTTACAGAAGGCTGATAAAAATAGAAAGCAAGTACAGTTTTCATTAGCTTCCTTCATTAAAATCCTCTACCACTCAGAGCTACTGCTTTGAGGATTTTCCAGATCACAGCTTGTCTCTGTTTCCCAGGTGAGCAGAACTTATGGTTCAACCTAGGGCTAGCCGTAGTGTCAGAAGCCCAGATGCGCAAGGCGGGGTGTGCAGCTGGGGCCAGCTCTCTGCTCTTGTGGGTCAGAGTCAGATGGTGCTTGAGGAGGTGTGCGCGAGGCTTGAGGTTGAGCTTCTATCTTATTTGAGCATCCCTTGGCCGAAAGATCTGGCTTACGCAGCAGTGTTAGCAAGGAAATGCTGAGCTTCCTTCTAATTCACACAATTTATTCCAGCAGTAGTTGGAGATTCACAGCTTAAATCCCCTTCTCAAAGGTATTCATTCATGAGTTCTTTACCAAGTTGGTCAGACTTAAGGTTTTCATAATGGAATATTATCTAAAATATCTGTCTTCTGTGTGTGTGTGTGCACGTGTGTGTGATGTCTAGGTTCAGAATAGAGAACATCTACAATAATGAATAGCAATGCAGATATTAGACAAATGCAAATACTAAGTGGTTTAGAAATGCACATCTCAGATTCCTATATTTTTTAACAAGCCTCCATGGACTCATTAAAATTTCAGAATCATACTAAAAACATCATCCCCTTTTGGAATGAAAGTTTTAGGGTTTCAGAGCTTGAGTGAGGATGTATTTTAGCTCTTGGTTGTTGAGTATTTGCGATACATTTGTGTGTGTGTGTGTGTGTATGTTGGGTTTCTACTTTTGGTGAGACAGAAGCTGCTCGTACACCTGAGAGTTTTCCAAAGTGAACCATTTCATGGATTAAAGTTTTTCACTCTGTTAGTGGAATATGTGATCCTCTCTCAGCTGCAGAGAGGAAAGCAGGACAGAAAGCCATGTGTGGTTCTCTTCTCCCATGTTCTCTGCGGCTTACCTGCTTACTGGAGGAAGCAAAGGAGGAAATGCAGGTGTTTTGTTTTGCTTTGCTTTTCCTAGAGCAGCAGCTTTGGAAATAGCAGCACATATGACTTCATATTGGAAATGATAAACTACTACTGTTTTTTGAGCTCTTAACTCATGTTGGTTCCTCTTCGAAGGGCTCTGTTCATATTAGCAAATTAATTTCTCAATATTCCTTTGACATAGGTAGTGTTATTAGCCCCAATTTGTAGATGAAGAAACCAAAGCGTGATGAGGTTAAGAAACTTCCCAAAGCGACATGAAATGGAAAAGGTGGGGTTTAAATCCAGGCCATTGGGTCCCAGCACTATGCCAGTGGTATTGGTGAAAGACAGAACAATCCTCATCATCATCATATTTAAATGTGTTATTATATCAGCACTGTACTAATTGCTTTCAATTATCACGAAAACCTGGAGGTGGAAACTGTTGTAGATCCCATTTAACAACATGAGCTAAGGCTCTGAGAGGTTGCGTAACTGGCCCAGGGCTACCCAGCAAGCATGAGGTGGGATTTGAGTTTGAGTTGAGTCTATCTGACTACTAAGCTAGCAGATGCAGACAGCATGAATGAAGCACAGGATGTCCGATCCCTGCCCATTTCTTGCTACAAGCATGAGCTTCCCAGCAGCCAAAGCTTATCACTACCTCCCTTATGAGACATCCAAAAAAAGGAAATTACAACATTCAGGCTTCAGGTAGGATGGAGGTCACTTCGCAGCAGAGGTTCTATTTGGCACATTCACTTTGAGTGCATGAGTGTGTGTGTGGTCAGCTGTTACTTAAACTGTATGTTGAGGGAACTAATTAATTAATGAAGAAAACCATTAAAAGAAGCTAAATTATTAGTGAGTCTCCCCTCAGAGCTCCCTAAAGGATCTTTACGGGATGTAATTCAAAGGATTTAAGAGGATTAGACACTACTACATTTAAAGTGCCCCTAGAACATAATATTGGCTGTAGCCCCAAAGAGGGTTTTTAAATAACTCTACTCCACAGTGTGCAGAAGGATTGAAGGTCCAAGATGTCCAGTGGGAGGAGGTGGTTTGAGTGGAGCTGGTTGCCCGTCTTTATACATTTGGAGAACCATTCTCTGGAAGAGAAACTTAACTTGGAGGTTACAGGGAGGTGCAATTCTCCTCAGTCTTAGGAAGAACTTTCTGTCAACTAGAGCTGTCCACCCATGGAATGGGCTGCCTCAGACACTCACCTGCTCCCTCTCACTGCAGGTGTTCGTGCAGAGGGGGGACAGGAGTCAAGGAAGCCAGTGGCAAGACCCCAATATTGGGGGTTGGGGTGGGGAATGGAGTAGACAATGAAGTCTGAGATTTTTTCATTATACACAGAATAAGTGCTGTTTAAGCTGCTTAACAAAGTTATTTTGATAGATTTTAATGTATTTTAGAATCTATTATCTATAAAAGATGCCCAAAAGTGAAAATATCTTTAAATGAATAAAAAAAGTTATTTTATCTATTTCAAAAACATATATTTGGAAATAATTCAGAACTGTTCTGTAGGTCAATGGAATCTATAAAGAGATTTAATATTTTGGAAAATATTGTGGAAACATCTAAAAATTCCTAAAAATGTTGCAGCTGTATTTGACTTCGGTTAAAGGAAAGAAACAGGAAAAGCGTGGGTTTTTTTTGACAAAAATGATAAATCGGCCTAGAGTTCACAATACAAATTTTCTGATAGAAATGGTGAATTATCAAACATAACAAAGCTAATAACTGAGTAAATCATAGAGCAGGATGTTAATATTGAGATAATAAAATATTGAGGCAAACGAAGTTCTCTACAGAGGCTTGCCATTGGGCTAGTCCTGCTATTTCCCTTGGGTGCCTGAATATCATCCTTCTCCACTATGTACCTTGCACTCATCTCTTAGAGCCTGAAAATGCCCATTCAATTAATATCCAGGCACCTAGGAATTTCGATGTTAAAATAACAGACTGTGAAAAGTTACATTGGAGTATTTTTTGAGTGTTGTGTATAGAAAACGCCTTTTAGCAGGTGGCTTTGGAACACTCTGAACTACCTGGTCACTGTGTCATTTCCTTTCTGTTTTCCTAGGTCTCATAGATCAGCCCCTTTTATATCTAAGGGGTATAAAAGAGAACTCTGAGGTACTCTGAGAACGGGTGCGATGCTACATTGAGGCCGCCATGATTTTTTTAAAGAGAGGGAACGTGTTTTGTAAAAGGAAAGAATGAGGAATGTCTGTCCTGGTCTCATTGTCAGCATTGAGACAGCTCAAATCTTATCATGATTCTTAAAATTAGCATCATTTGCACAGGAAATAAAAAGTGAAGATGATCAGTGGGAAGTGGGCTTATGTTGCAGGGGAGAGAATTCGTTTGTTCAAAGGCAGGCTTCGGAGTACAGAGATTAGATGTGCTTGGTTTGCGTTTTCAGGATACTGAAAGCTGATAGGGTCACGTCAGACTTTTAAGCCGCTAGAGTTTGTTCTGTAGATTTGTAAACATCCACATTCATAAAATTTGTAAACAAGCCTTTTGGATGGATGAGATGCTAACTTCTGGGGCTGGTCTTGTTCCTCAATGCTCTTTCCTCATTAGACTCCACGGCATCATTCCATGTGAAAATTTCATTTCTTGAAAGTGGAAGGTGCGGGTCCTGAAGATCCTGCTTTAGATGTTTGGATAGCAAACAATTCTGGCGCAAACTACCCCAACAATGGAAGAAAAACCTCCTCTCATCATGCACTGTCATCCTTCTTTGATATTCGCCTCTTATGCAATGTAGTCTCCAAATCAATCCTCCCGAGGTTCTGGCTTCCCTCCTCTAATTGCCATTAGCGAGGGCTCTGAATTCTCCTACTTCCCCATTCCTGAGTTCCTAGCCATTCTCTTTGACCAAAGTTTTGCAGTAGAAATGAAAGGGGCTCGGAGGATCAAAGGCTGTGTGTTTTCAGAACGATGCTGTTATTTTTGTGGGGTCCTTAACAGTTTGGAACAGTCAGGGGCAGGGAAGAGGCAACTGCAGTGTTTCAGCATTTTTGTGGAGCAGACTTCTCACAACCACAACGGAACCCCTTAATAGCGTTTGTTTAATAGCTTAGAGAGGCTGCAGCCTTGGAGCCTCAGTCATGGCAATGTCTTACCATCTGACGAATCCCACTGCAATAGAGCAGGAGGCAACTCATGCTGCCGTCATACTCCCCTGCCTTTCTCTTTACCCCATTTATTAAAGTTATGCTAACTCACTGAAAGCATTCAGGTTTAATCTGTCTTGCTTGACTTCATTACGTCCTACTATAAGTAGTCAGACTTGTGCATACTTAATGGCAATTACAGTGGGGTCCCACCTCAACATCAGCATGTGCCACCAGAAGATAATCATGGTAAAGGGACTTAGTATGTGCCAGGCACTGTTCTAACTGTGACACTGATATTAGCTCCTTTAGTCTTCACAGCAGCCTCAGGTGTGTGGTTTTGTTTTTCTCCCTGTTGAGTAAATTGCCCAAGGCCAGGGTCAGAACTAGAATTTGAATCATGCAGCCTGATTCCAGAGTTCATGGTGTTAACTACTGCCTCCACATCATACCAAAGGAATAATCTGAAAGGCATGCTAAGCATTTCTTTTTCAAGGTCTTTTTAGCTCAGCTCTTATGTAAGATTAAATTACCAGAAAACTGAGGCAGTGGCTTTATTGTTGTGGCCCCTTAATTATGAAAGAAAGAGGAGAGAAGAGAACGCTTGTCTTTGCAACCTGAGACTGGTTTCAATCCAAACTCAGGTTTTATTAGTTATGTGATTTAGGTCTGCTACTCATTTCTCTGGACCTCACTTGCTTATTCTGTGAAATGGGGATATGACCACAGCATCTACCTCATAGGCTTCTTGTTGACATGAACTTATGTAACGTAATTAGAGTGCCAGCACAATGCCTGACACATACATGTTAACTGGTTTTGTTTGAAAGCTACCTTTAATCCTTTGTGGAAATAAGATGGTGACAGAAAATGAACCAACTGTGTGCGGGGTCTATCAAAGGGATATTGTTTAGTAGAAGATAATCAGGTGCATGAATTTTATTATAGAAGGCAAGCCAGTGGTCTGGATTCCACCAATGGACTGGATTTTCTGCAATAGTGTCGTTAGATCTGTAACACGGGACCATTGTGAGGGAAATAGTGTTGGAATGCAGTGTTCTGGGTATTTATTACACTCTGGGGAGGATCCCTGTTGTCTCAAATTCTGAACTACAGCAGGACCCCTGCGTATCATGTCTGCTTCAGAATGCATAACAGTCGTGGAGCTGGGATTTACCAATCTCTTTGAGTTAATTAGGAATGGAAAATCAGTATAGTCATAGGGAGGGACATAAAGAAGAAAAATAAGTATGATGGCAGTTCTCTAAGGATGTGGGATTCTCCTGGGCAGCAATCCGTCAACTGCTTTCAGTGAGGTCTGATGCCTGGGGGGCATAGCGGAGTTCATGTGGGCTTTGTGACATGAACTTCCCTTCATCCCAATCGCCGGAATCTCACTACTCTAAGTGAAATTATCCAATTTCTACCTTCAAAGTGAAAAGTTCCCCTTTATTCTCTCTCACCACAGGAGCCCTGAAGACTACCCACACCAATGCACCAACTCTCTCTTAAAGCCATCCTTAGAAAACGATGGGCGGGGTTGTCCCCACTTCAGGAAACTCCATCTTTTTTAGAAAGCATCCCACATGGCACCTTAAGGGTTAATCTTTTGTTGCAGAGAAAGAGTATCAAGTAGCTTTCCAAGAGGGGATAACTCCCAGTTTAGAAACTGCCATTTCTAAAAGGTAAGCCAAACACACATTAGTTTACGCTGCTGCTTCCTATAAAAGGAATAACTCGCAGCTCCCAGCGTGTGCTTGTTAGGTTGCTTCTCTATCTCTCTGCCTATCTGTCATCTATATAACATCTGTATCAGGGTGAGGACCGTTAATCACAGTTAAGAAGAACCCCAGAACATGACAGATATCCCTTTTACTATAGATCCGTTTTACAGTCACTCTCAATTTATAATGTCACGTAAATCAAAAGAGAAGTGTTTATCTTATCGTTCGGAGGCATCCCTTCTCCTTCGATGTCCTAGCCCCTCCCCCTGTGCCAGTTTCCAGCCCCTCAAAGATGCTTTGTGCAAGAAAGTGCAAGTTCCCCATTCTGGCTTTATTGATGTTCCCTTTTCCTCTCCTCCTGGCTCCCCCCCAAAGCAAGGGAACAGAGCAAATGGCCCGGGTTCTCCCCCAACGCCTGACCTGCGTTTACTGGGAGGAGAGCGGGAGAGGGAGCGCGCATTCCGAGCAGGCTGCTGACTCCGACCACAGGCTGTTTCGTGCAGGCTGTCCCTCTCCTTCAAAACCGTGCATCCCCTCCCCGAAGCAGCAGGCACTGTGCCTCCATTCAGCCACATTTGGTATGCATGAGCACGGCTGCAGGAAGAGGGGAGGTGGCTTTCTTAAGAAGGTTCAGTGGCTTAGGCAACGCCACTTGACTAGTCTCCCAAGTTCCAAGAAGCCTCTGCCCTAATGGAATTTGCAGGTGTGGAGATGACCATGGGATGCCAGGGCCGTCGGGGACAGTTCATTTTCTAGGCATTGCTGAGGTTTGCAGTTTCTGGTTTTCCCGGTGGAATTTGGAAGGGGTCATGAATCAAACTGATGCTCCTCGACCCCTAAACTGGACCATCCGGAAGCTGTGCCACGCAGCCTTTCTCCCATCTGTCAGACTTCTTAAGGTACTGTAACTTGCTGCTTTGAATGACTTCAATTGTGCTTTTCAGGTCTAAATACCCAACTTTGCACTTGGGTTGGGACACACCTTTTGGGGAGCACAAATGCATGCAGTCCTGGCTGTGTTGCCCAAGGCTGGAGAGAGGTTCTCGGTGCCCCTCACCCCACGGTGTCAGGGAGGAGAGGATGGTCTGAGCCACATTTGAGAATGAGATGATGGTCTCAGAGAATGGGCTGCCTGAGTGCCTCCCCCAAACATCCCTAAAATAGAATTAATTAACTTCTCTGGGAGGATGGGAACAGTAGTGGGAGTGAAATCTCTTACTCCTGTGTGTTTGGCTCTTGGGTTTTTTTTTTCCCTCCCTGGGGAAGCCCTTCGACGACCCACTTTCCCTTTAAATGGAACCTGAGAGAACAAAGGATTCTCCTCATTATTTTAAAAGCCTTGTGTCCTTAGGTGGTTGCTCAGGTAAAGACAAAGAATGAAGCTCATCAGATTGTGACTTTTTTAATGTCCTTGTTTTTAAAAGAGGCATGATAATTTTAGTTTCCTAAGTGAAGTCAGTAGTGGGAAACTATTGTTAAATATATACTGAACGTCCGCCTCCTGCTCTCCCTTTAGCTCTGAGTTACACAAAAGAATGTACTACACCTGAGCTAGAATTGCCGCCTTGTGTCTGCAGCACTCCCCTTTCTGGAAGCAAACACATTAAAGCGATGGAAAAAGTCCCTACAACTCCCTAATAATTCACCTTCATCGTCTGCCTGGGAGGGAAGGAAATACAAATGAAACGAAAGCAGTGCAAAGAACAGGAATTTCTCCCCAGAAAAGAGACTGTGGTAACACTTCTTTGGGAAAAGTGCCTATCTCTGGATGTCCCACGTCCATTTGAAGTTGAAAACATAAGGCAAAGTTGTTAATTCTCTTTTCCTATGAATATGGTATTGCGATTTAATGACCACTGGACATTGAGTCCAGTCAGTCACAATGGAGGATTAAAGAACTAGCTCTTTATAAATTACACTTGCAATGTTTTTTTTTTTTTTTTTTCCTGAGGCTGTCTTTCCGGTTGGGTCAAGTTTGGTGTGGACAATGATCTCTGTACAGCTAAGTGGCTTCTCATAACAGTATTACTCCTGGCCTGAGTTTTTCTTATCCTGGTCAATGCAAACCAATATTAACTTTCAAAGGCTGCCCCATGTCCTGTTCAGACTCCCATCATATTGTTGCCATGGCAATCATTTGCTTCTCTAAAAGAGTATTTAGGAGGAAAGGCAGGTTTGGTAATGGGGAATGGGAGAGAAGCTTCCTTGGGTATGAGTGCTTTTGCTGTATTGGAACAACATGTGTGACAGGGCATGAAAAAGAATGAGGCCAGGGAACTACTAACACATGAATGTAAATTTTCCTCCCGAATCACTACTGAATCAAGGGACTGGGGCAAAGAATGTCTTGGCAAATCCAACTATGAATGGGAAAATTGACTCCAGCAATTCCATGTGCAATGAGAAACATTTTTCAGCTAAAGTCATTCATTGGCTTTACCCCAAAATAATGCTTAACTTACATAATGATCTTTTTAACAAGTATGTGTATATCATCCTCAATATATTATTCATTAATACTATAGTTTTTTTAATGGAAAATATTATTCATCATTTACTAGTCAAAAAACCAGCAGACAAGTATTTATTTGAAGTAGATTACTTATTTTTAGAAAGGCTGTCATCTTTTTTAGCTGAAAGTACCATCCATGCTATATACCAGTAGACATTGTCAATACTACACCAATACTGTCATTGGCATGCAACTCATTCTTACCTCCTTTATTAACATGATGCTTTATAACAATACATCTAATAAAGTGCATTAGTGAGTATCCTTCCAATTCTCTCAATATCCAAATGATAGGATGTGTTTTGATAGAGAACTTTCTTTCTAAATGATATCTGTATTTTTGAAAGATCATAGCTATAATATCCTAGGAGACTTCAGATATCGAGCACATTTCAAACTAAAAGAAAAAGTGATGCCAAGATCTTTCAGCAATACTTAGAAAGAAATGAAAGCTGCTTTTGTAGATGAGTTACTCTGTTATCAATATCTAGATATGAATGCCATGTAATTTTTTCCCCTCTGAATTGTTGCTGCCCTGTCTTTGCTTTGTTAGTCCCTATGTATTCTTGCCCCGCTTTTATATTTCAAGTAAAATGGAAGTTCCTAAGTAATCATTTGCATCTTTTAGTCAATGCTCTTCCTGGTTTAGTCTATAGAGTAAATAGTTAACAGCAGTAATTTTTATTGTTCTTCCCTTACTTTCTGCTCCTTCCCACCCTTCCTCCCCCTCAGTCTCTTATTCTACCTCCCCCACACTACCACCACCAGGTTAATTTGATGGATAGATTCTCTGGGCATCCAGGAGTCTATTGAAATCATAAGCTAATAAACCCAATTCTCCTATTCAACAGGTAATTTTGTTCCTCTTCCAAGCCTTTTTCTGATGTGATGTGCCCTTTCCAGTGCCCTGACTTGTCAGTAAATGCAGTGTAGGGCATGATGGCATGATTAGATTTAGCTAAATTCCCATCACTCACCATTTCTGACAGACTGAGCTCAAGCCAATTTCCCTCCCTAGCTTTTTCTTGAAAATGTGTACCATGCTAATGTTTAGAAATGGCTTTATAATCCTTTTTCCTGAATTTCCCATTTCCTAATAGAAACAGGATACTAAAGAATTAGGAGGGTAAGGCCAGCATCTAAAGGATGAATTAAACCCAATGAATATTGGAATATACTTTTTATTCCTTCTGAAAACATCTCATTTGTTGTTTTGTCCATCACAGAGCAAATTTTGAATATGCCAACCAACTCACATTTTGAATTTGGAAATAACATTTGAAAAGGAATTTTTGGACAGGCACACAATGATGATAGCCAAAAGACAGAGGCTGTTTTCAAACGGATACGTTTCAGATGGGACATTTTCCAAACTATTTCTTTTCATTTGTTGTTTGCTTCATTCTTATGTGTTTCAAGATTTCATGTTACTATTAATCACAAAAAGTCAAGTTTATTTCAGTGACAAAATGTTCTTAGCATATTTCATATTCATTATCAGGTCTATCGCTGCCATTGTTTTGTTTGGAAGGTTTTCTTTTGGTAACTTCTGTTGAATTTGAAGATTGATTTTAGGGCAGAGAGCTTTCTTTGTGTTGAAGTCTTGGTGGACTTACTGAAGGGAAAAAATGGGCTTCTGAAAAATGGGCTGCATTGAGGAAAAAGGAAGCTCTGTACTTTAACAGATTTTGGATATACGTGCTTAAGCCTGTTTTTAATGAAGACCAAATGATCAATATCATTTTAGGAAGAGTATGACTTTGCCCACTTTGAGCAATGTCAGAAAGAGATTAAAGAAATTATATTATAGACAGGCCTAAACACTGGGTCCTAATTCCATTGTTTTTCTAACCACCTGTGTGACCTTGGGTAAATTATTTAACCTCTCTGTAACTTGGTGTGTTCCTCTTTAAAATAAAGAGTTTAGGTCTTGACTTGACTTAGATCCAAAGCTATGACTCCCTGTCGTAAAGGCTGCCATGTTCTGTGGGCATGAAAGAACATAGTCTATTGAGGCTAAAAATAGTTAACCTGGGTTGGATATTAAAATGGAAAAAGCACTAGAACAATCAAAAGTGTTTAAATCATAAAGGGCCTTGTCTGCTAAGCTAAGGTATTTGAGCATTACTCTCAAAATTAGGGAGTGCCACTAAAGGGGTTTTAGCAGGGAGGTGACTGCAAAATTCAGATATTAAAGCAGTTTCTCTGGCTGTAATGTCTAGAAGGGTGGGGGATAGTGGGATTGGAGGCTGAGAGATTGAATCGGAGGCCTGGAGAATTGATGAGGACCTGGACTAAGGCAACAGAAATGGAGGTTCAATAAACAGGGCCTTGTTAAATTGATGAGTTGTGGTGGAGGGAAGAATTTAGGATAACTTCTGAGTTTCTATCTTTTTTTCTGTTTGGATGGTGGTTTCAGTGTCTGAGAATAAAGGTCCTGAGAAGGAAAGATGGAATTTCTCAATTCGTGGCTCCTCTTTAGTGAGCTAGATGGATATGTCAGTTATTGATTCTAGTGGGATTGAGACAAAAATAAGGAATATAATTCCATGTTATTGATGAGTTATGACCCCATTGAATGCCTAATAACAGAACTCTTTGAAGTAAATAACATACACTTTTAGTATATTATTTTAGTATGCTGGGTATGTATTAAAAGTAATACCACTTTTAGTTTTCTTAGATTGCATTTTTGTTACTTACACTCTGCCTTCTATAAAATTATGTATAGTAAACTCCCAATTTTTTGGAATCCAGTCAAAAAGCTCAGAGTTTTGTTTTATTTTTTGTTCTCCTTTATCTCTTTTATGTTATTTTCCAAAGAAGGATTAATGAAAGTGAACTGGGAAACACAAGGGAAATAATTGATAGAGTAGTGATCAAGTTAGGCTACAGGTCAGCACAAATTTTGTCCGGGGACCAATGTTTTCTACTTCTAGAATTCCACGTAATGGTAACCAAAGTCTATGATATTGTCCCTGAAGCATAGCGAGATCCTAATGACATAATGAATTGGGTCTGTCTTCTACAGCTGCTGCCAGAAATTCCAGAAACTGACTTCCCTTTGGTGTTCCCAAAATCTTAGAATACCATTATGTTGAGATTCCTTTCAATTTGTATTTTAAATTTATGGCTTTTAAGGTCTCTCTTTCACATCTGAAATTTTGAATCTTTACATTTCAGGTAGAATAATATCAATAACCCAGAGTTGTTACTTAGCCAGGACAAGCAACCCCTGAACCACAGGCTAGTGGGTAGCAATTAAGTTTCTACAGCAAGAGAGGAAACACACACCTATTATATCTAGACATGTTGGTGAGTGGTGGCAAGCAAGGTCAGGGAACTTGTTGTGGACCAATTCCACTAAGTACCTTAAAGATGGGAAACTCAAAGAATAAGTTGCTTTTGGGAAAACAGAGTGTATTGTTAGGCAAAATTTTAGGGGCTATTAATAAAGAAAATTCCATCTTTTCATCTCAGCATGCCAGCCTCAGATTCTCTAAGAAAACGAGAGAAAGAAAAGAAAAAAGGAAAGAAAATGTGCCCAAACTAAAATCCAAGAGAGAGAAAATCTCTCTGGTGTGTTTCAAATGGTGGCTTCATCTCAGGCTGCTGAACAGTGACCACATGACTTGAGTTTTTGTGAAATGTTCCTTGGGCAGCCTGAAGGAAATTCCTGAGGCAACAAGAACCCTCTTGTCTCTCTGGAGAGCTCTGTCTTCTGATGCCCTCTAATGTGGAGAGAAGAATGAAAGTGTGTGGTCACCAGGGAGGAGGGAGAACGTGGCTAGGATGTTCAAGTCCAGGGCCACCTGGCTCTGGGATGACTTGTGGAGTCATGGTAATATGGAGTGAGGTCTCTCTCAAGGGAAAGGGTTCTGCCTTCCTTGTGGATGACTTCCTAGGGGAAAGAGAACACTGCCTCTCCAGCAGTGGCTTTACACCCTCCCCCTCTCTCTGTATGTTGGTGTAAACTCAACTGGCTCCAAGTTCATTTACAGACACCTAGACTGTGTCTCTCCCTTTCCATTATCTAACGTGAAAAAGCATTTTAAAGACGGTGGCTGATGAAAAGTATTCACTAAATGTTTATTTGAAGAATAAACAAATGAATGAACATGTGAACTGTATATGAAATCCTGACAATGCTTAGAAATCACTTGCGGAGCTTGTGAGCAAAGCAAATATTCCGGCCTGCCCCCAGGGGTGCTGATTCAGTAGGTAGGTGGGGGGCCCAGGAATTTGCATTTTAACAAGCTCTCCCAGTGGTGCTGATGTGAACAGCTCTTGGAAGGACCACACATTGAGCAAAGCTGCCATAGATTGAGCTGAGCTGGAGGGAAACTTAATTAAATGCCCTCTCTTATGCTGGCATCTGGGCAGAACAGATTATGTGTTAATCAACAGTGGGGGCAAAAGGTTTTAAGTAAACAGTTGATGAGTTTTCATAATTTAATCATGAAAGATCATTTACAGATAGAGAAGTAAATTGAGTTCAGTTGCCCTGTTTTGGTCTGTAGATGACATAACATCATAATCCGAAGGAATGTTTGTCCCTATTCGTTCTATTTTTTGTTTATTTATATGATATTTCTTTGTGTATTATTTTCATGAATTTTTTCAGTCATGTGACATACAATTTCAGATTTTCCTGTTCTATTGAATTTGTATGGCGATATGGTTGTGAATCCGAGCTCCCAAAGATAGTGTCCATGGTCAAGATTCTGTAGCATCCAGCATATGCCCTCCCATTTACCCTTCCCTTTTGATGGCCCTTAGAATTGCAGTGGTCACTCCAGTACATGTCCCTTAGATTCCAATGGTATGTGATAGTACCAAGTGAGCAGTGGCCAGTTCACTTGGGGGCCAAGGCCAACTGATGCCCACAATGCTAGAGATCCTCATCCTCACCCTCCTCCGCCTGCCTACTCTACTCTACAGCCTTCAAAAACTAAGGAAGGAAGAGACTCTGCGCAGGAAGGGGGGCGGGGAAGAGAACTTCTAGGACTCTCATTTACAAAAGGACATTCAAAATTAAAATTAATTTTATACTTGAAATTTTTTAAATGATTCCTAGGATTAAATCTTAAACATGGAAAATTGAGCTGAACAAAATTTTCTTGGCTCCTAAGCGCATGAGAAAATTATAGTGCTTTAAGCGCTGGGGTGGGGTAGGGACAGGTACAAGATCTCTAGGAGGAGATCATTTAATTTTTACGTTTATCATCCATCAAATTTATGTTTAAAAGCATTTGGGAATTTTGCTCTAACCAGTGGCTCTTCTCTACTTCATTTTCAGAGGCACATGCATAGGAATTGCAAGTTAGGGATAGCATTGATACGTTTTACTTCTCCCTCAAATACTTAAAGATTTTTCAAGGTTTGATAGATAGATAGATAGATAGATAGATAGATAGATAGATAGGTAGGTGGATGGGTGCAGGGAGGAAGGAAGGAAAGAAGGAAGGAAGAAGGAACGAGGAAAGGATGGATCCCATTGTTTATAAATCCATTAACAGCAACATTTTATATATTGAATTGCCTTACTTAAAGTAAGATTTATCCATCAAAATGAGCTCTTTGAAAGCATGTTTCTCAAAGTGTTGTCCAAGACTGCCTGTTATAGAATCAATTTCCGTGGATTTCACCCATACCTACTAAGTTAAAGCTCTGGGAGGACCTTGAGAATCTGCATTTTAACAAGCAACCCAGATGAATCTTATGCACTGAAGCATTTGAGAGCATCTCTTCTGAAGTGTGACACTGAGTAAAGAGACAATGGCTCATTAAAATTGTGCCTCTGGCGTGACCACACTAAATATCTGATTTTTATTATTAAAAATTGAGTACCCAATAGCTCTCTCTAAATTTATATAGGCTCAGCTCTTCATGTTTCCACGTCTTGAAAGTCCCCATGCTCATGGAACATTGAATGACTTTCATAATTGTTTTTAAAGGATCATGCAGGAAAGCTAATTTAGATGCTGGAATGTCTAGTTGATAGGTAGTATCCTGGATTAGAAGAAAAGATGGCGTATTAACCTCTTTCTTGTTTACTTCAAGACATGATACACTTACATGGTTGGAGACAGAAAAATTTTGTAGTGAAGAAAGAGCACTAAGGCTAATTCTGCTCTAATCATTCCGCCATTGCTGAACCAAGCAAGCCCCCTCGCATCTACTCCTTCTCCTCTTTACTTTCTCCCAATTGCCGCAATTACCCATTCACCAAGTTGCCCAAACGGGAAAACTTGGGCTTATGCTTTGTTGCTCTTATCCCTTATGTAATCAGCCAATCAGTCCTGCCAGGTTTCTTCACAAATATGTCTCTGATCCACCCCCTTCTATCTATTCCCAGTTCCCAAGATCAGTCTCTCTTTCCCTGGGGCCCAAAATACAATAGCTGTCTACTTCAAATTGATCCTTCTCACAGCCACCAGAATGGTCCACTTAAAATGCAAGTAAGATCAGGATGCTGCCCTGTTGGACATCCTTCAGTGGTTCCTCTTCTCCTGTAGAATAAAATCTAAGCTCCTTGGTATTGTATATAAGACCATCAATGATCTGTCCTGTGTCTTCATATTTTTTTTCCCTTCCTCAAATTATGGAATTCCTTATAGCTGGGCTTTTTTGCACAAGGTGTTTCCACTGCCTGGAAAATCTGAACCATGCTTTCTCCTACCTAACTCCCGCCTGTCTTTTAGTACTCAACTCAGGTGAGCTGGGAGGATTCAAGAAAATTTCCCTGAATCCCCAAAGCCAGAATAGGCTCTCCTTTTATGCATGTCCATAAAAAGCTGTGGGTATTTCTATCTTTGCTTTTAGCATGTTGTAGTATTATTAGCTCCTTCACCTCATTCTGAAGATCCTCTTAAAGTCAGGGATCGCATCTGAGACAATTTAGTAAGTTCAGCACTAAGCAGAGAGTCTAGGATTTTTGGGGTGCTGGATGAATTACACTTGAGTAGATAAATTTGGAGGGATGGGTAACTACACTCTTGATGCAGTGCTCTGAAGTTGCTCCTTAGAAGAACCAAATGGTATTATAGGGTCTTAGCATTTTTGTCTAATTAAAGAGTACTTTGAGCTTGAGTTGATATACTTTATATGTTCCCCAAATTGGAAGATTATTTAAGGAATTGGACCAATAGTTAGTACTCAGTAAAAGTGGTGCAGAATTAAATATGTACTCAAGGAAGAAACTATAAGTAGGTAGCACCAGGTATCTGCTTTGAAAATATTTACTGAAAGAGAAAGCGAGAGATTGAAATTACCTCATCTATTGATTATGCTGGAGAAAGGGCATTCCTTAATATAGTGAGCTAAGAGACTTTAATATATTGCCTTTAATAATGTTGGCTGGGTGACACTGTGATTTAGAGAAAGTACTATTAGACGAAAAACTACACCATTAAACTTTCTGGGCCATTCTTGCTTTATCTTTTAACTATGCCTTTGGCAAATGTCTAAAGATGACTATGTAGAAAAAATCCTGTTGCAGTATCTTGGCATTTCCATTTAAAGGTAAATGTGACTTAGGATTTGTTTTTCTGTTAGCATTAGCTTATTTTACTATATCAAGTAGCATGGATAGAAGTCAAATAGAAAAGTCTTAGTTTATCAGGTCCCTACTGGGAAAAAAATAGACCAAAGTCAAAATAAATTTCTTATGTAAGAGATGAGAAGCATTAGAAAATTATCTTACTACCTGTTGGTTAAGATCAATGATAGATTGATCTTAGAAGAAGGAAAGAAGGTAATCATTATTTTTTGGTATCATCTCCATGCTTATCCATCTCTTTGCTAGAAGAAAGGAATGAATGAAAATATTTCAAAGAATGAGCTGTCATGGAGGAATCTATAAAAAATGTTTGCTCTCTAGTGCTAGTTCATGAATAAATGATGGCTTAAACATTTAGGATCTGGTGGTTTAATTTGTAGTCATTGAAAGCTTTGGGCTAGGTTAATGATTTCCCTTTGAAAATGGGTTTCTCAACCTCAGCACTACTCACATTTGGGGCTGGAAAAATCTTTGTTGCGGGGACTGTCTGTCCTGTGCATTGCTGCAATATCTTTGGACCTTATCCACTAAGTACTGAATGCACCCCCTCCCATCTCCCATTGTAACAACAGAAGATGTCTCCAGACATTGCCAACTATCCTTTGCGGGGTAAAATTACTCCCAGTTGGGACCATTGCTTCCAACATTTCTCCTTGAAGATGGATATTTTAGGGAGTGAGTAGGTAACTGATTTCACTGGAAACCTAATAGAGTTTTCCTAGTGATGTGAAGCGGGTGCTTTAACCATAGACACATTTGCTTTTCCATTTTACAAAAGCCTGAAATTTAGCTTACATTTGGGAAATTAACTGGTTGAGTTCTATTCACTAAACATGGAAAGACTAAGGAATTATTTTCTCATCTTATTGTCAATCATCGCTTGTAAGAAAATTGAATGTGGCCAATTTGTCTGAAAGTGTTTGAATGTTCCGTATATTATTGCTTTGTGAATTAAAAGCAGAGCATATTTTCATTTGATTGATGTATCAAGTGAAATATTTAATTTTTACCATTATTTTGTTCTACAGTAACTTCTCCTTACAACTATTTAAGAATAATTCAATATGAAATTCATTTCAATGAATAAATGAAGAGAGTATTTTACTTCATCAAGATGACTTTCTTTGTATGATGTTAGCTCATGTGGGCAAAGATTCTGAGACAAATCCAGTAATTAGCACAAGGAGGCTATATAATTTAATTTGAAGCTGAGTATAACTAAAGCTGATTTTCAATCATTAAATTCAGCATGATCAGATGGTCAGCAAAATGAGATTTTAGCCCTAATTTTGCACTAATTAATATCCTAGCCGAGTTACCTAGAATAAATAGTTTTATCCTTCAATGTCTCAGTTTTCTCATCTATAAAATGGCAAGACTGGGGGCCTGGCCCCATGATGTAGTGGTTAAGTTCTGTGCATTCTGCTTTGTTGGCCTGAGTTCGTGGGTTCAGATCCCGGGTGCAGACCTACACCACTTTTTGGCAGCCATGCTGTGGCAGAAACCCACATAAAAATAGAGGAAGATCAGCAATAGATGTTAGCTCAGAGCGAATCTTCCTCAACAAAAAAATAAAATAAAATGACCAGATTGGATGGTTAGATCAGGGTTGGCAAATTTTTCCTATAAAAGGATAGTTGTAAATGGCTTTGTGAGTCATGCAGTCTCTGTCGCAACTATTCAACTCTGCCTTTGTAGCTTGAGAAAGCAGCCATACAGAATACGTAACAAATGAATGGAGCTGTGTTCCAGCAAAACTTATTAATACTGTTCGTAAGTTGAAAGATCATATGTTGAAATCCTAACCCACAAAGGCGACGGTATCAGTAGGTGGGGCCTTCAGGAAGTATGCAAGTCATGAGGGTAGAGTCCTTATGAAGGGGATCAGTGCCTTGTCAAAGAGGTTCGAGACAATTCCATACCCCTGTCCACCATGTAAGGATACAAGAAGAAGTTTGTGACCTAGAAGTGGGCCCTCACTGACCATGCTAGCATGCTGGTCATCAACTTCTGGCCTCCTAAACTGTGAGCAATGAATTTCTGCTTTTTACAAGCCACCCAGTCTGTAGTATTTTGTTATAGTAGCCCAAACAGACGAAAACAGACTAGAATTTGAATTTCATATAATTGTCACATATCATGAAATGTCACTCCTACTTTCAACCTCTTTTTAAATGTGGAAACTCTTCTTAGCTCACTGGCTGTACACAAACAGAGGCAGGTGGTACTGGGCCGTGAATTGCACTTTGCGAACCGTGATATGATTGAGGTTTCTTGTAGCTCTAACGTTCTTGGATCAAGTAGGAGTGATAGAAAGCCATTGCATGCCCCAATTTATGTTAAAACGACTTCAGTATCTGAAAGAGCTGAGAGTAATTCATCCATTAATTATAATAATATTCATCTCACGCTCATTGGGGAGCGGTGTGTGGTGGGTTTGCTGTCTCACGATGTAGCTCGCATTTAGTAAATGTTAGTAGGGGAATGCTTTTTTTTCTCTCTCTAAAAACATGAATGCCTCGGTTCTTCAAAAGAAGCCATTATTCACAAACTATTGAAATGTACAGAGACTGAGAGTGAAATGATATTAAAACTTAACGTTTGAAAAGTCCTTTCCAACTTGCAGAGTCCATGCTTTACATCAAATGAACTGAACTTCAATAGCAATCTTGTGAAACTAGTGTAATAAACACAATTATTCCCCTTTTTAGCTGAAAAAATTATGGCCCAGATAGATTAAGCCACGTATTAGTGGACTTTTGTGATTCTAAACTCAGAATTCCCTCCCTTGCACTCCTCTGCATCTCGCGGTTGGGTCTCCCTTGGAGACCCAACTGGATTATGGTCGTCTCATGTCTCAATAATACAAACAAGTAGATCATTTGGGTCCTTGACAGCAAAAAGAGTTAAGCATAGTCTCAAAATGATTATTGACAAGATGCAAAACTTCTCTGAATCTTAGTTTCCTTAATTATAAATTAAATAAAAATCCTACGTTATATTGTTCAGAAATTAATACCTGTTTGATGTTGACCTACACTGTAGTTGGTATTCCGTAAATATGAGTTCCTTTCTTTCAACCTAATAAAATGGAAATGGTGCTATGCAAATAAACAGAATGCAAGATGTCTTTTGTAATAATTTGGATTTAAGAAATACATATTATTTATGCACAACTAATTACACTTCGTAGTTATTGTAGGTTGTATTTTTCAGGGTTCTCCAGAGAAACAGAGGCAATAGAGTTTGTGTATGTGTGTGTGTGTATGTATGATTTATTTTAAGGAATTGTTGTACACGATTGTAGAGGCTTGGCAAGTCCAAAATCTGATGGAGGAGGCTGGCAGGCTAGAGACTCAGGAAAGAGTTGCAGTTTGAGTACAAAGGCAGTCTGCTATAGAACCAGGAATAACGAATGTTACAGATGAGGTTCAAAGGCAGTCTTCTGGAGAATTCTTTCTTGCTTGGGGGAGGGTCAGCCTTTGATCTATTCAAACCTTCAACTGATTAGATGAGGCCCACTCACATTATGTAAATCAATGATCTTTACTCAAAAACCACTGATTTAAATGTAAATCTCATCCAAAAACACCTTCACAGAAATATCCAGAATGTTTGACTAAATATCTAGACACTGCGGCCTAGCCAAGTTGACCCATAAAATTAACCATCACACAGATCATTGTTATAGTTATATTAAAAATTACTATTTTAGATGTAGTTTTCTTGCATAAAGCAGAAATCCACTCATGCTAACTTAAATAAAAATTTTGCTCTAAGGCTAATCTCTAGCATATCCAGCAATTGGAACGGAAATACAATGCAGGGACCCAGGCTTCTCTGTTATGGGGCCCTAGAGTCTCTCATTTGAATTCTCTTGGCCCATCTGCTCTGTACATTGGTTTTTCTTTGTAGACCAGGTTCCTCTCTGACTCTGTCGTTTGCTAACACTTTCCACAGTGTCCAGTTCTATGTGCTCTTACAGTTGTATTCCTTACATCCTACCAGTTTGTCTCCCATTCTCCACAGGAATCTCATTGACAGGTTCCATCAGATATCCACCTTTGCCTGTGTAGCTACAGCCAGGGAGATTGAATCACCAGGTATAAATGTGGCCCCCTAGACCCGT
This sequence comes from Equus przewalskii, assembly GCF_037783145.1. Classification (NCBI taxonomy): domain Eukaryota; kingdom Metazoa; phylum Chordata; class Mammalia; order Perissodactyla; family Equidae; genus Equus; species Equus przewalskii. The sequence continues at coordinate 18,155,874 of NC_091852.1, forward strand.
TCTTCCAGTAGGTGATGTGGTTGGGAGCAGATTCTCTTAGCAAAGTTGTACATACAATGCTTCACTAATTCAATTAGCGTGAATCTCCTGGACACATAATAGTTTAGCAGTTCTGGAAGCCACTCAGACATAAAAGGTACTGCAAGTAATCTAAGGTTTCACTCTGCAAGCGAAGATAACCAATTAGTCTGCACCTTTTGCTAGCATGTAACAGGAGGAAATTGATTCTAACAACCAAATCTGATTTTAGGAGTACTATAAAGACAATATTTCTGACGGAGAGCCTTAGAAAGCCTGGAAAAATAGACTCTCCTCCAGTGGAGTAACACATTGAAATCAAGAGGAAACACTTTTAGAGTCCCACTATCAGATGGCCTGATGGGCTCCAATGTCCCTTTAAATGCCTCCTTGAGTTCCCCCATTGTTCGTGGTTTCACCACTGCTGAAAGGTCCTATGGAGCTTGTAATGGGGTTTGTCACCTCTTCTGGCCGAATAAAATTGCACCAACCCAAATTTATATCCCTGAGATCTGAAAGCAAAGTAGCACATTGTTTAGAAGTAGTAATATGATAGTAAACTGAATATGAGAAAAGTTTTATGATTTTTAAAAAAATTAACCATGTTTCAAGGAATTTAGTATAAGAGAGATTAATGTTTAATCAGAATATTCCTGTTTTTGTCAATGTTCTTTTGAAGGAGAAAAGTTCATACACGTTTAATGCTGCCAGAATGAGTATTGTTTTGTTTTTAGGTGTACAGCAATTCACAAATCAAAACAGGAACATGACATTAGCTCTTCTCCCCCATTCATTCACATACTTATTCCTTCTGCAATCATCTATTGCCACAAGTCAGAAACTGCAAAGGTACTGGAGATTCAAAGATGAAGAATACTGGGCTCCCTATCAAAAAGAGCTAATAATGGAGTTAGGGAGACAGACAAGCAAATTGGAAATGACCCTGTGGCTTGATACAAGTTTTCATATTGGTGAGCATAGGTAAGGAGCACAAACATAGCCTGAGGGTTACTAGATAAGGAAACTCTTGAACTGAGGATTGAAGGAGATAGCTATGGGAAGTTGGGGTAGAAAGAGTGTTCCAGATAAATGGAGTGGCATGTGCAAAGGAAAGGAGGCATCCTAGAGAATATAGCGCTGGGAGGGAACTCCCATGAGGGTTGCTGAAGTGTAAAGTATAAAGGGAATGTCGTGGTGAGAAGTGGGCTGAAGAGAGGAACGTGAAGCTGAGCGGCTGCTGCTGGTGGTGGGTGTGGGGTCCGTTTATTTAGACTGCTCTGGTGTACAGCTCATACTCACTGAAGTCTGCCCCGTTTAGACTGCTCAAGTTGAAGTGCAATGCTGCCACCTCCTCACCCTCTGCCTCAAAGGAGCTCTGTAGATAGCACCACTGTCCCCAGCTGCGCAAATGCAGAGGCGAAGAACCCAGATTCATTAGTCAATAAATGTCGGAATTGTTCCACAGCCGTAGGATGTTCTATTAAGAGGGTTACACTGTGGGAGGGATCTTCGCTATTCCTTTCCTTCTTTTTTTTTCTGTGCCCCTGGCAAACTCATTTTCCATATCCAAACCACTTTGCAAACTGCCTCATCATGGAGAAATGTTTTGTCATGTTTTATACATTTTTAAATGTTTTCATCCAGAGTGATAATGGCCCTATGAGAATTACAGGAAACAAAAGCTATGGCACAGAACGTCTTTCTTTTGCTGTGGACAGCTATAAAATGTTAGGCAAAGGGAATACTAAGCTTACTTTGCAGCTGTCAATCATGGCATGTCACTGAGCAGAAGGGGTCCGTGTGCCTTCAGGTGTGTCCCCATTCAACAAACAAATGAACTCTAGACACGGAGACTATTGAAATCTCAACTGACTTCTCCGGGGTGGTCATCCTCCACCGTCCTGTAAAAGCCTCTACAGGTGAACTACTCAAGCAAACAGTTGAACAGCATCAGGAAAACTTCCTTAAATTAAGCTAAACTTACATATAGTAAAATTCATGAGTTTTAACTATAAGCTCCATAATTTTTAAGAAATGCAATCACTATGGGACTACCACTTATATTAAGACATATCAATTTACATCAGCCTAAAAAGTTCCCTGTTGCCCTTTCCTGTTAATCCCACCCAAGCATCACCCAGGGTAACCACTGTCAGGCTTTTATCTCTGTATTAGTTTTGCCTGATTTAGAATTTAGTATTTTGACTAAGTGGAATCATACAGTATGTACTCTTGTTTCTGGCTTCTTCTGCTCAAAATAATGCTTCAGAGATTCATCCATTTTTGTTTTATCTATCATTTTGTCTAATATCATGTGGTATGAATACACCATAACTGATTTATCCTTTTTCCTGTTAATGGACATTTATTTCCCGTTTTGAGCTCCTACAAATAAAGATGCTATGAACATTCTTGTGAGCCTCTGCACTCATTTGTCTTGGTTATTTACTAGGAATGGAATTGCTGTGTTATAGGGTTGACATATATTTTTGACCTTAGAAGAAACTACCGCAGAGTTTTTCACAATGGTCATACCATTTTATACTCCCTTTAACACAACATGTGAGAGTTTCAGTGACTGCATATTCTCATCAAAATTGGCATTGTCTTTCTTTTTTTAAATTTTGGCCATTCCGATGGGTATATAGTTCTATCTTATTGTATTATAATTTTTATTTCCTTCATGAGTAATGTGGTGTTAAATTTCACATGCAAAAATATTTTTTAAAAACAGTAACAATAGCAAAAAATGTATGGATGAAGTTGAAGCAAGAGGGGACAAAATAAACTTTTTTTTTTTGGTGAGGAAGATTTGCTCTGAGCTAACCTCTGTTACTAATCTTCCTCTTTTTCTTGGTGAGGAAGATTAGCCCTGAGCTAACACCTGTGCCAATATTCCTCTATTTGGCCTGTGGGTCACTGTCACAGCATGGCTTGACAAGTGGTGTAGGCCCATGCCTGGGATCTGAACCTGCAAACCTGGGCCACGGAAGTGGAGCACGCCAAACTTAACCACTATGCCATGGGGCTGGGCCCAGAAAATAAACTTTCATTGCGCTATTATTGTGGCTAAGAATCAAGATATGTGATTTACACTTTGTCATTTAATCTATAATAATGAGGTATTATTATCTCCAGTTTCCAGTGAAGAATTTGTGATTGAGAGACATTAAATAAAGTAGGAATAGTAATAATATTAATTACTTTGCAACGTCGTTGGGAGAAAAGAATGAGTTATACACATTTATACACACTGTGATTTTACATAAAGTACTGAGAATAGTGCCAAGCATACATGAGAAGCACTCAATATGTTTTTGCTGTTTTGAAACATAATGCTACACATTGTAAATAAAAAAAAAATTATCTTGTGGCTTTTAAGGAAAATAGGAATGTGGTAGGCTATGGATTTATCCAGCTGAATTAATACAGGGAAATTTTCCAAAATCTTGGCTATACCACAAGGGATGTGTTCACGTTAGTGGTGATGGTCACCCTTGAAGAGTTGCTAAATCGTCGTTCTCAATGTCCTGATTGTTCTCAGCTATAGTTATTCTATAGAGCTTGGTTTGAATGGAGAGTATCCACATTTCACAAAGAGGGCAAGCCTGTTGTTAATTGACTGATGAATTCAGTGCTTCCACCAAACTTCTCAGATGCATCCTATGCATGAGACGTCACACTGAATGCTGGAAATACAAACTTGTATGGTGATTATGGCTAGCCTTCATGGAGCTGAAGAGAAGACTGTCTTTCTGAGTGTGTTCCATCCCCTCAACCCATCACATCTAGTTCCTTAATCAATTATCCTTAGGCCACTTGGGCTGTTTTGCAAGACTTACTGACTTCCAATTTCTGCAATTAGCAAGATTTTTGTGTTCGGCGCAGGGTTTTTTGTTTTGTTGTTTTTGCTTTGAGGTCCCCTGTAAGTAAATTTCAAAGATCACAGTGACACAAATGACTGTGCCAGTTTTTCATAATTTTTTCCCTCAACTTTGGCTTCTGAAATTTCAGACCTTATTTGGCAGTCCTCTCAAATACAGAGTCATATTTTGACTCAGCAGCTTGAAAGGCTAGTTTTCATAGGATACTCAGCCATAAGAGAGAAGATACTTATCACTTTGTTCTAAGGTTCCTATTTCACTTTTTCTTTCTAACTTTCATTCTATAATAAGAAAATTTAACAGAGGTATTTACTTTGGTTACAGTCGGGATTCAATGGAAAAAAATAATACAAGTGTTTGAGAAAACTTCCAAGAAGGTAATTCAGCATGCGATTTATTAGGGATAGATATTTTTATTTATTTTTTAATTTTTAAATTATTTGATTATTGAGTCATATTGGTTTATAACACTGTAATTTCAGGTGTACATTATTATATATCAGTTTCTGTATAGACTGCATTGTGCTCACCACCAATAGTCTAGCTTTTATCAGTGACCATGTATATGCGCCCCTTTACTGCTTTTGCCCTTCCCCCACCCCCTTTCCCTCTGGTAACCACTAATCTGTTCTTGGGGATAGGTATTTTTAAATGACCAAAGCTGTTATCCTCTTTTCTTATTTACATTCCTCGTCTGTCAAAGAGGACCTGAGGTAATAATATCTTTGTTTAAAATTAAAAACCAATTTCTTTGGCTAGTTTAAAAAATTTTTTTAATATACCTCAGAATTCTGATAAAACACAAATCTTGGGAGCAGGGAAATATGCATTTGTTTATCAGAAAGGGGCAAAGAATATGTGCTGGACTCAGAACTAGAAATCAGTTTAACTCAATAAATATTTTTGAGCATTTCCAAGCTTCATGCTAAGCATTAGCAATACAGAGATGAAAATGACATGATCTATACATTCTAGGATCTGACCAACTAATGGAAGAAATTGACATGAGTATTTAATCATAATACTTTCTAATAAAAAAATATAATAGAAAAGTGTTCTAGATATTACAAGAGAGCAGTGTGTGAATTAACTAATTTTGCTTGAGGAAAAAGGCACCATTAAATGGGTTATATTTGGGTTGTATGAATCTTAAAAGACAATTTCAACAGGAGGAGAAGAAAGGAAAGGGCATTCCAGGTGGAGAAAAGAGTATGTTCAGAAGCATCATGGTGTGAATGAGCAGGGCATGTTGAGTGATTTGAAGTTGGTCAGTGTAACTAAGTAACAGGCTTGAGGCAAAAGTAAGCAATGTGGCAGGAGCTTAGATAGGAAATGAGAAGTCCTTCATGTGCAATGCTCAGTAGTTTGGATTTTACGTCTTAAATTGTTTCTAAAATGTTCTTAGGGAAAATCGTATTCAATAAATGTTTACAGAAATCAGCTGTGTGGCAGAATCCGCACTAGGCACCCGGAACACAGATGAGTAAAAATTCATTCCCAGCCCTCAGAAATCCCAAGTGTAGCTAGACCATAGAAGTAACGGCAGTGATTCAAGGGCAGATATGTCTCTTTACTTGACAGGAAGGGACTTGGGAGCATAAGAGAGGGGGCTTTATTTTGCTTTACCTTTGAAAGAACACGTTCTATTCACTACCAAGATAAAAATTTTCATGTTGTGAACCCAAACCTTAATATATCTGTAATGCCATTTCTGATTTTGCTTTGGTATGGAGGAGATGCTTGAAATATATTTGAAAAGAAAAACTCATGCTAGAATTCCACTTTCATAGATTTGATGATCAAATCACACACGTATGCCCCTAAAAGGAAAGCTGGAATAGAATCTTGATTTAATTGCTTCTTCTGAACCACGCAGAGAAAAAGATGGTTGGACTTCGCAGGCCTTTACCAGTTTTGTTGTCGATAATACAAGAGGTGGATGTTTAAATGTAGCTTTCTCACAGGGGAAATGCTGTCCCAGAAGCCAATGACCTAAATTGTCTTTGAACATCAAACTTTCTAAAGTGAAGAGGACACATCTGCCCTTTGAATATTAAACTAGTCACTAAACTGGGTCAGAAGGCCTACAAAGAGCGCATTTACAGCATTCTCTTCTCTCCTCACAGGAAGTGATGTCTTGGATTTTATTACCTTGAAGAAATTAATCGTATTTCCTGTGCAAATTGCTTCTGATGGAAGTTGTGTTCTGCGATATTCATCTTTGATAATAAAGCCTTGTGCCAATTTTTAGATTTCCTTAACTGAGTTTGAACTAATTCCTTGGGAATTACTCATCCCACCCTAAATGTGTCGCCCACTTGTCTCCTCTATCCCTGTCTTCAGTTGCATGTGCACACACAATGCAGCCCTCTCTTCAGTCATTAGAAGCAGTCTTCACAACTGTTTGAGATGGCTTCAGCAGATTTTCTTACATCAGCTTCCTTGGAAGGAGGAAGTCAGCGAAGACTATGAAAACACCCTCAAATGCTTTAAACCTCAGTTTCCTCTTCTGTAAAGGAAAAAATAATGATGCCTCCTTCCTACGGTTATTATTAAGACCAAATAAAGTAACACACAGAAAGCACTTACTTACTTAAGGCCTTACGCATAGTAAATGCTCAATAAATATTAGCTATTATTATTTGATGTTGAATGAATGAAAGGGAGCTTAGAGTCATAACACAAATGTAGCACAGATCTCAGGTGGAGGCTAAGTTGTATTTTCTATCCTGGCATGTGTAGAGCTGGTACAATGGGCTTGCCCAGGCTTCTTGGGAAAGAAGTCATATAAAGGTACAGTTACACATAAGCTTGGATCATTAAAAAGGGCCCACATCAGAGAGGAGGGGTGGTGTGGTATACAGCATTGTAGCCACCCTGTGCATTTCAGGAAGCAGGGATTGTGAATTAAATATGGTGAGGGGAGAGGGAAGCTCTTTTCCTGTAAAGTGCCTGAGATATTGGAAGTACCAGCTAACATTGCTTTGGCTCTGTGTCATGGTGTGAGACCTAAGGAATGGGGAACGAGCACCCCCTCCCGGGAGAGAAGAAAGTAGGGATGCCTAAGGAGGCATGGGCGTCACATCCCAAGTGGTGGGCCTAGGAGTACCGACACTTGAGAGATGCCATCACAGGTTTCACCTGCCACTGAAATCTCCAAGGCACTCCAAGACATCTTTGGACAAGACTTGAGGAGGATTAGAAATCCTCTGGTTGAGGTTAGAGATAAAGAACTAGGCTACAATCACATCCATACTTTTACAACTTCCCGGCCAGTGTGGTTGGAGGAACAAGAACTATATAGAATTCTAGAACTGAGAAGAATGTAACTGATCATCTGGTCCAATTTTATCCCTTAACCTCTGGTCCAGAGGGTTTAAGTGATATTCCCAAGGTCACCTGCAATAAGAATCTGAATAACAGGGCCAGCCCGGTAGCGTGGTCGTTAAGTTCACTTGTTCTGCTTCGGCTGCCCTGGATTTGCAGATTCAGATCTGGGTGTGGACCTACACACCACTCATCAAGCCAGGCTGTGGCAGTGTCCCACATACAAAATAGAGGAATATTGGCACAGATGTTAGCTCAGGGACAATCTTCCTCAAGCAAAAAGAGGAAGATTGGCAACGGATGTTAGCTCAGGACCAATCTTCCTCACACAAACACACACACACACACACAAAAGAATCTGAATAACAAAGTTTGGGTGACAGAGGCGCATTCACCACTGCATATGCCTGTTACCTACTAGCTTTATGAAACGTGTGACTGAGCTGAATGGCGTGTGAAAGTGATTGCATTAAACCAGAAAACACCAGTAGGACCAACCAGGCAGCCTGGCTTGGTTTGTTTCCCCACACGTGTCTGCTCCTTTATCTCTCCTTAAGGGTCGTTAGCTAACTGACGACGTGAAAACAAACTTCTTGAATTCCTACTCACTAAATCCATTACTGGTGAGGTGCCTCTGTGTTCACACTCAGAACCATTGATTTCTACCCCTTATTTTTAGTTGTTTCTTTCATTTTCTTTTCATTACTTTTCAGCTTGGGATTGTGTTAGTAGAGTGAGGATGCCTAACATGATCCATGGCCCTAATAAAGGGGCTAATAGGAGATAAGTGAACATATTACACACATTCCAGTGTTGACTGCAGAACCATCATTACACCGTGAAACTCTTGTGGCATGAGCATGCATCAAAGAGGCCATGGCTGTAGTGGGTGGATTTTTGCATCCTCTTTTCTTCCTCTTTATTGCAGGATGCTCACGAGAGTCCTGGCTGGTATTAGGAGCTTTCCTATCTGCATCTTTCCCTTACTGGACTGATTTCATCATATCTCCCTTCCTTTGCCACATCTCTAACTTCATGCCATCTGTGATATTTGGCAGCTGCTAGTTAGATCCAAAGTACCCCTTGGCCCCAACATCTCTCGATTTGGATGAAGCTGGAAATACTTCATCTGTTGGCAATTTTTTTCAAAACCGTAATTGGTTATTTTGTCACCTGTGACTTTGGGATACTCTCTCCCTTCTATTTGGCACTGTTGGGCACTTGGACCTCTGTTGACAGCTATTTTTAGGTCCTAAAATGCAGAAGTACATCAGCTTGAATAGTGGGAAATTTGTTTTTCCTGTGGGGCGTGTATTTGGTTCTAGGAGAAATTCAGTGGTGCCAATGAGGATAAGGAGAATACAGAATTGCAAGTGTCAGAAAGTTCTCTGTGGTGAGTTTTATGCTCAGAAAGGTTTAGAAGAAACCAGAAACTAAAAAATATATATTTATAGATAAATATATTTTTGTACATAATATTAAGTGTAAATAAATACTCTACAGACATGTAAGTTAAATGTACCCTAGCTTATACTACGTGTGTGTGTGTGTGTGTGTGTGTGAGTGTGTATGTATATGAAATGTTGGCCAGTTGGATATATATGTACATCTGAAAGTCTTAATATTGCCACGTGACAAAATTACTGACAATTTTTATTTTCTTACATATTTTCAGAGTTTTTCAGTTTTGTTTTCAAATGAACATGGAGCCCTTTTATAAAAAGGAACAAAGAAACAGTGCAAAGCAAATCCATGCTTGAGTCTTTTTTGACAACAAACTATAAAAGCTGCCAGAGTCAGGAACGATGCAGAAATTGCTAATGTTACCTGGGCTGTGGCCACATAGGTCACAGGAATTAGTTTCTCCTCCCTCCTCCTTCTCTGAAGCACCAGCTACTTTGAACAAAATAATATATGTGACCAATTAAGTGACTGCTATGGTGTAACCAACCAGATGACACTAGCAACTGTTGTCTAGAGACAAAGTCTGATTACGTTTGAATTCCAAATTTGTATTTTCTCTCAAATAGTTCCAGATAGCATCTTCCCACTCACTCACAGAAATTGCAGAAACATGAATTAAGTTGACCACTAGCTGATCTGGAAGTTAGTGTTTAATTATGAAGGACTGTTTGTTTATAGATAATGATTGCAGCACTGCAGGTAAAAACAATCTGCCAGTGCCATGTGAGCTTCTTGTACTTGCTTCACCATTGTACTTAATTGGGTGTGTGCACACAGAGGATGGTGGACCCTGCAAGCTTCTCGCCTACTGCCTTCCTTTCTCACTCTCAACATCTGGAAGAGTTCCATGACACCCAGAGGCGAGACGATATGTAGTCTTCACTTTTTCTCAGGTTTCCTGACTCAGGTTATTCTAATGATTTTCCGTTAGAAATTTGACCATGGACGTGATTATCTTCTTCCTTCAGATCCTAGCAGGGTGGTTCCAGCAATTTTTAGTAGTTAAAGAAAAAGGAAAGCAACCAGTTATAAAGATCAATTGCCATGAGAGGCTACCACACTCCACTCTGTTTTGATCCTGGATAGAAGCATAGCATTTAGAACATTACTGTGAATTTACATTTTTTTCTGACCACTGATCTATTTTTAGGTAGGAGCAAATGAGCTTATTCTTGAAACGTTAACTTCACTTAAAATCAAATCTGGTCCTTCAGAAGCAAGAAGGCTAATCTTGGAAAGCTATCCTGCTTGAACAATACCTGTGTTTAACTCTTAACTGGAAAAAGTCATGGTGTCTCCAGAAAACCACAGGCCCACTTTGACTGGGCTATCTGACAATGGAAGAGGAGAATTGTAATTCTTTGAGAAGTTACTCTAATAAAGATCTCAAGCATCCACCCTGTATCTCTGGTAGCTATGTAGGTGAGCAATGGAAATATCTGTGTAACTATTAGAAGAGAATAAATTTAAGCGTAAAATTCTCAAATCCTCCTGGGGTTGGAAGAGTTAATTTTGTCTTCTACCTGTTTTGGTTTGTGGTTAAAAGCTTATAAGAAACCATCCAAGATTATAAATAAGGGGATCTTCCTTTGTGTCCCATGTCACCCCCCAATTCCATGTTCTTTTGTGAGATAAGAAAAAGAAGGGAATCTGGGAAATGGTTCTATCTCTTATGCATGATGGTGGAATCAGTTTGACCCCTTCTGTATTCCTTTAATAAGCAAATCTTTTGCTAGTGAAAGCAGGAGAGGTTTTGTTCACGTACATTTAATAGCCTAATGTAAACAGAAACGCCGTCCCAGAATCAAAAAGGGAAATAGTAATATGTCCTTTGAGCCCCGCTCCAGATAAAAGCCAAGGCGTTTCCCAGGGCTTGGATCACAGTCCATTTGGTAGAGTCATCTGTGGGGACGATATGGTTCCTCTTCTGAATACAAAGTGGTTGTTCTGGATGGAGTGTGTTCAGAAGACTTAAGATCTTCCAAAACTGGAGAGCATTATAGCTGTCCTTTTCCTGGCCCTCCCTGTAAACCCTGACTGTATCCCATGAGATCAATGTTATATTGCTGAGTTGAATGTCTCTATTTTATTCTGAGGATGGATTTATTTTCTTTGATGATATAAGTGATTAAACCAGAGGCAGTTTGATTTTTAGAATGTGCCTTTATAATAATATCTAAAGTAGCACAGAACAATTATTGTATGGCAGACACTGTGCTTACTGACTTCTGCACATTTAGCTCATTCATCTTCCCAACAGCCCCATGACATAAAATCGCCCTTTCTGCATACAACTTAGAGCAGTAGATGTACACTGCTGTAAATGGTACCTGAGGTTTGAACCTGGTCTGTGCCCTTAACTACTAACTGATTTCTTCCTACTCTATTCCTCTTGCTGTGTTCTTCTGTCTCTTCCATGGAATAAGAGGGATTCTCTAAAACAATAAAGCACAGCACATAGAAATGGAAGAGAAGTAGGGAAGCAATCAAGCTAATAAAATGAGAATATAAAGGACTGGGCAGAAGATTCAATTTTCCAATCCTAAACGTCTGTCAGAGACAGTTTCTACAAGAGGAAGGACCTTGTCTATTCTTTCATTCTTGCATCCTGAGCACCTAGCACAGTGCTTGGCAAATGGAAGCAAATATTTTTAAATAAATTAATGTTTATATTATACCATCCATAAATTTATCACAATCTTTACTGTCAAAGATACATTATAATAACAACCAAAGAGCAGAGGACATTGATTTTGTCAATTCGACTGAATGCTGCCATATTGGCCTTAGAGATTCAGATGTTTAGAATCAGAGCAGAAAGAAATGGAATGCTTAATTTATTTTGTCTTTGTTATTCTTAAGTCATTATTACAGTATTAAGAATTATAACTGACATTGTTTGTGGATACCTTCCTAAGCGGATCTTGAAACTTCAAATTGAGTATATTCTACAGTTCATAAAATATTAAGAAGGGAAAACAGAGAAATCTATACTTGGTAAGTGAAGAAGTTAGCCTTATTGCCATTAGGGAAACAGATTTGTGAGAAATCGCATTTAAATTTCAATGAATCTATGTCTGCTCATGTTTATCATGAAGATGGATAATCAGTGTTGTTTTATTTTCTATAGTTTAATAACCTTGTTCAGGTTGTTCCACAGCACACCTCCGGAGGGCACCATTCCCAGGGAGGTGAATCTATGGGAATGGTGATTTGGGTTTAAGGGGTGCTCTAGTTTCACAGCCATCAGCAGCCCTGCCTTTCCTTCTCTACATATAGACTATTTAGGCCAAAGCAATAGATTCTTATTTGCAAAAAAATAATCAATTTAGCCAGGGAATTGTTTTCATATTAATATGACAATTCATTTTATTTTTAGCATTTATTGAGTACCTATGTCAAATTCTGGGCTAGAAGCTTGCAGATGAGTAAGACATGATTTCTAAATGAGAGTTACCATCTGTCAGAATGAAAAATACTAAACTGATATGACGGTATCTTTATCTATAGACAGATGTGATTGATGATCTACTGGTACAGATATGTGAGGTATAGGTGTATAGAGATATAAATAATACATGGCTGTGCTTGGATAGCTAGAAACCAAGGTTATTATGGTATTCTAAATTTGAGGCATCCACGCACAATTCTTGATGCCTCATATACACCCTCACCATTCATGATAGCCAAACTCCCTCTTTCCAATACTGGAAGATGCTTGGAAACTGGCCTTTTCTAGGGTTTATATCTTTGATTTTATTTAGCAATACATGTAACTAGGGATTTCCTTTGTATCCACCATGGCTCTTTGTGAGCTCAAAATGACAGAAAATTTAATCCCAAACAATTTAGAGCATAAAGTAAATTTATTGGGTTCTGTAATTGGAAACCCCAGGAGTTGTTTGGCTTCCAGTAGACAATGTTGATAGTATTTGGTTTCTCTCGTTCCATCTTTGCATTGTTCTTCTAAATTTATCTTGTCATGTTTCAGAGGCTCTGATCAGGTCCTGTGGCAAATCCAAACCAACCATTTTTGAGAGGGGAATATGATGCTCTGCCCAGCTTAAGCCTACATTACATACTTCCAACCCTGAACTGGGATGGATTTTCAGCTGAAGAATAGGCGCTGAGACTGAGAGAAAGGTGCTTCCTCAGAAGTTTGAGTTTCAATTACCAGAAGTGGGGTGAAAGGAACTCCAGGTGGCAGAAACAAGAGAGATCAATTACAGAGGACCTAAAGTGAAATTTGACCTTCTTTATCCTTTACCACAATAACACAACTTTTGTAATAAAAGCTGTCAACATGCCGAGGAATGAGATGTCCAGTCTGCAAGGGAATGGCAAGCATAGTGTTTTTAAGTTTTGATATTTCAAGGTGTTCCATATTGAGCCAGAGTCAAAAGGTAGGGTCACTAGCCATTAAGTAAAGCTTAATTTAGAATGTAGACAATGACAGTAAATTTTTAAGACTTGCTAAAAGGAAAAAGGGTGATGGTGTGTTAAAAAAATTTCCTACTATAGAGATGAATCAAGAATCTGAAAGTTTTATTGGAGCTTTTAAAATCCTTCCATATGACTACACTACTAATAGTGTATAACGTTTATTAGTTACTTCCTATATGCCTGGCTTTATACTAAATACTTATAATCCTTATGGTGACCCCAAGAAGTAGTAGTTGTCCTCGTTTTGCAAATGAGGACACTGAGGCTTGGAGAAGTTCAGTAACTTGTCTAAGATCATAGAGTGAGTGAGTAGTAGAGGCAGCCTTATAGTTTGGTGCAATTTGAGAGACAATGACTTAACCCGTGCCCTCAGCCTCCTCCATTAACAGAAACAGCCCATAGTGAGAAAAGCAGTTGTCTCCTTGTTTTGTACTGGTCCAGGCAGATAGGAAGAGCAGCATAACAGCCTAGGAAGCATATTTCAGGGGGGACCTTGATAAACCTGGGGGCGTGGCGTGGAGGATGGCCAAGATGGTGATGAGCCTGGAAATTGGTAGGTTCATATCAAGGAAAAGAGACATAATGACTTCACCTATGTCTTAGTTCAGGCTGTAATAACAGATCGCCATAGACTAGGCGGCTTAAATCACAGAATTTATTTCTCACAGTTGTGGAGGCTGGAAGGCTGAGGTGAGAGCGCCAGCATGGTCAGCTTCTAGGGAGGGCCTCTCCCCGGTTCCCAGATGGTGGTTTTCTTACTGTGTCCTCACATGGCAGAGAGCAGAGGGAGAGGGAGCAAGCTCTCTTGTGTCTTTTCATATAAGGGCACTAATCTCATCATGAGGGCTCCACCCCCATGCCCTAATTACCTCCCAAAGGCCCCATCTTCAAATACCATCACACTGTGATTAGAGTTTTAACATAGGAATTTGTGGGGGACACAAACATTCACTCCATAGCTTCCTACTTGTGAGAACCGAGAACCGGCTTGTAGATATGGAATTATACTTACCTTGCATAGAAAGGTTGCTGGATGTTTCAGAGCAACCATTTGCAGCTAAGGAAAGAGTTCTTAGCAATTCTGCTTTAGCATAGGCCACTCTTTCTGTCCAGAAAGCTGCTCTACTCTCTTTAACGGTCTAGATTCAACCCGTCCTTGAGACCTTAAAATGCCATTTATTCCATGAGGCCTTGCTTGATTCCCTTCACCACTGTCATCAAGCCAAGATAGCTACTTCCAGTAACTTCCAGAGCACTAAGACTCTGCTGTTCCTAAGACACTCCCCACCCCTGGGGAGTGATAAATTTATCCATGGTGATAAATTCCTGCATTAAGTGGAAAGTACGTTATATGACTTCCAGGACCCCATTTTCTTCTAAGACTCCAAAATATTTATGGCATAATTTTATTCCTATTTTGTATTTTTTCACATCATTGTTCAAATATCACTTTATGCATCTGACCAAAAAAAAAAATCCAGGAGCCGGCCCTGTGGCCGAGTGGTTCAGTTCACATGCTCCACTTTGGCGGCCCTGGGTTTCACCGGTTCGGATCCTGGGCGCGGACATGGCACCGCTCATCAGGCCATGCTGAGGCAGCATCCCACATGCCACAACTAGAAGGACCTACAACTAAAAATACACAACTATGTACTAGGGAGCTTCAGGGAGAAGAAGGGAAAAAAAAAAAAGATTGGCAACAGATGTTAGCTGAGGTGCCAATCTTAAAAAAAAGAAAATCCTAAATGAATTTCTGGCTTTGACTTATCTAGAAGTCTCTAGCTAGACAGAAATACTTTCAGGTGATATAAAGAAGATACAGATGGTAACAGATACAGATAGTAACAGACTATGTCTGTATTATCTCTTTTTTTCCTTTAAAATGAATATTTATTGCTCTTTTCTAATTACAAAAATAAAGCATGTTCATAAAAAGGGAAATACAGAAAACACTCAGTAGGTACACAATAATTATGAGGTAACTAAAGGCATAAAAACAAAAATTTACCCATAATTTTGTAACCAGAGATAACCTCTTTAACTTTTTTTCTGATGTTTTTCTGCACATGTGAATATATTGGTTGTATTGCTGTCTCTTATATATCCCTAAGCAGATGATCTATGCAAGTTATATGTAGGTAGAAATGTTATAAAAGAAAAATACACTTTATATGTATGTATTCTTGCATGTGTGCCATATCATTATATAGCATGCTTAGAGTTATAAAACATTTTTGCAAAACTCATTTAATTATACACTTATATAGAAATACATGTAAGCAAATGTTTGTATATATAATATATATAACCATATATACACTATATAAGTATATATTTGTATATACAATGCATATGTATATATTGTATATACCTACACACACACACACACAGTGATTTGCAAGCTTGGCTTGATATTGAGGTTGCTTTTTACCCTGGAACACAGTTAAGATAGTGCCAGGATCGTTTTTCAGGGAATGAACCAGAGAAAGAGAAGAACACTGTATCAGAAGCTGTGTCCTTCCCCCTCAAGTCTCCATTACTACTTCTCCGCTCTCTTCCCACTTCTCTCCTTATGGATGTTATCATCTGGTCTCAGTGTACAAGTGCAAATAACAAGTCTGAGTGGAGTGACTTCCAAAATCAAAAGAGCGTGAAGAATCTTTCAAAGTGAGGAAATTTGAGTAAAGTGGTGTTACAGAATTTTAGATCTGGAAAAGACCTCACTTATCTCCATATACTACTTGCGTTTGCTTGGGAAGAGGAATGAGGAAACCTCATTATGCCTTTGAAATTCTGCTGCTTATGCCTAGAAATGTCAGTTGGCTCCTTGTTAGCACAGACAATTTTCGACTTTTAAAATTAAGTATTGGTAGTTTGAGTCTAGAGCCAGAGAGAAACATTGTTGATATATTTGGAAACATTTTGGTAACTAGGTAGCTATAGTTTACTTTGTATAATAAACTATCATTAGATTATATCTATAGATTATATTGACTTCCAAAGATATTTTTTATCAATCTTTAAAAATGTGATATAATAGGGGCCGGCCCTGTGGCCAAGTGGTTAAAGTTTTACATGCTTTGCTTCAACGGTCCAGGGTTCGCAGGTTTGGATCCCAGGTGTGGACCTTCTCCACTCATCAGCCATGCTGTGGAGGTATCCCACGTCCAAAGTAGAGGAAGATTGGCACAGATGTTAGCTCAGGGCTAATCTTCCTCAAGCGAAAAAAAGAGGAGGATTTGCAACGAATAGTGGCTCAGGGCAAATCTTCCTCACACACAAAAACTAATAATATAAATTTTAAAAATGATATAATAGTCCTTCGGATACATCAAGCCCATTCAGGTTTCCATATATTTCTGTTCCCACTTCATAGAATGCAGTTCCTCCCTTGCCATCTGAAGAAGTCCCACTCAACCTTCAAAATCTGTTTGAATGGCTTCCATCTTGAAATCCGTTTTCTCTTATCTGGCATAACCAAGTGTTCCGTCCTCTGTATAACTGGGGTTCATAAATGCTTCTTTCTACCAATACTTGTCTCAAGTGTCTTTTCTCCCACAGTTGGCTATGGAGTTACCGTAACCTAACAGATGTAACTGTAGCCCATTGTTGACAAAAGCTCGCTGAAGAACAGTTTTTTGTCTGCTTTGTATTCCTAGCACCTCACCCAATATCAAGCACAGTGGAGACACATAGTAAACACTTGATCAAAGAATGAATAACAGGATAAGGGTTAAGGCAGATGGACTGCCATAGATACAATTTCTTCCAGTCAACATTTGAATCCAAAGAACATCATGTCCACATTTTTTTGAGCTTTTCAAATATTTGAGCTTCCAATACCTATTTGCTCTGTATTCATGCAGATTGTAATTTGCAAAATGCAGTTACACCATGTCCTCACCCTAAAGTCATTTATTAGTTATAAGTGTTTTCCTAGTCTTTATACCCAATAGAATTGGCCTAAACGTGCAACAGCCTATGTTTAAAATCTACTTTGCTGATTAAAAGAAGGAAATGAGCTTGCACTCACTTGCTTGCTCTCCCCTAGAGTTTATTAATCTGTGTACACTTAGTTTATTAAAGAATGTACCCAGTCATGCGGTGAGGTGCAAATACATTGAGACCCACCATGTGCAATTCACCGCTGGATTCCATGGGAGTACAGAGACAAAGAAAATGGACTCTTCCTCCAGGAGTCCAAAGGGTAGTCGCAGAAGAGATATAACTGCAAGTAATGTTTTTTATAAAAGGAACACTGAGATATGTGCTCTCTCAATGTTCTGAACAAAGAGAGTGGTAGAACAAAGAGGGAAAAACTTAACTCCTATGGATGGGATCTGAAAAGGCCTTTGGAGGAAAGGGTATGTGAGTGGAGCTTTGGAGACTATGGTCTAAGCATTGCACAGTATAAGCAGTATGCAGAAGGGAACTTCTGAGAGGAAGACATGCCTTGGTCAAAAGGCTGGAAGCAGCAAGGTTAAAAGCTGTTCTTTGGCACAGATGGGATGTAGGAGCAGAGATGTGGTATCAAATAAGGCTGGGAAGTCAGATTTGAGTCAAAAGTTATTGGTGAGAGGTGAGGATCTTGCTTTAATTTCCCAGGCAGTGGGGAGATAATGAAAATTTTTGAGGCAAGGCAAAGAAGAGATAGGCCATGGTGTTCAAAAGTTTTCAAGAATCAGAGGTGTCAGCGTCAATGGTCAGTGAATTTATAAGTAGGAGGAAATTTGATAATTTCATAAGGAAATGAAATGTTGAGACATAGCTCTCCTCTTCTCAAATAAGGGATGGGACGAGGGCAAAGCATGTGAGGTGCGTATGGTGTCAATTTAGAGGAGGCACTCATTCTTAGGGCCATGCAAGTGCATGAAGTGGTACCACACTCACCTTCACCTAGTCCTGGCCCTGCCCGGAATATTAAGCTAACATTGCTGTAAAAAATATTCACAACATTTCCAATCTCTTCCTATGAGTACTCTCAAAGTGGTCGACTGGATTCTTTTCTTGGGCCGCCATTTGCAATTTCTATTAGGAGAGAGAATAGAAAAGTTGCACTGCAATGAGGTATTCCAGTGCACCAGGCCAATTAGAAAAAGACCTTACTCTCCATGAGCCTGAAGCTCCCACTTATCCTGACAGGATATGCAGAATGCTCCCAGGTCCTTGTCACTTTGAGCTCTTTCAGCAAGATTTTCAGTCTGAGGTAGAGAAAAGGACATCTCCAACTGTTTGGTGCTGAGCACCTAACTCTGAGCAATGACTTTGTGTTAGTGGTCTTTTATGATAATCAAGGCTTATGGCTCATTTTTAAGGTTGCTAAGAAGAAGAGAAAAAAACAAGAATTAATTTTTTATTTCTTCTTTTTAAAACAAGAAGTAGGTGTCACAGAACATTTACTCATTTATGGCCAAGATCCCTTCATGTTATTACTAATTCATTACTGGTTGCCTGTGTGAAGCTGTGTATAATCACCAATTCTTAGAGCAGATATTTTATAAATATACTGTGTGGTCCATTGTTAAAATTAGCATGCACTGTATATGACTATCCAACCAAGAATATCTACTCAACTACAGCCAGCCAGCCTGTTTCTCACTCATGAGGAACAAAGGAGAGCAGGAAGCACCTAGCACAACATTGGCACATTGTAGGTCCTCAGTCAAATACTGGCTCACTTTCTTCCCTTCTTTCGAAAAATCTCCTTCCTCTGTAGAATTGCTCTCTCCCACATAGACTGGGTCCACATCATTTTACTTCAAGATTCTAGTGCTAGGATAATGCTTCTAATGTTTGATCATGCTATGCCAGGCAATTGATTGGTTTTAATATATTTTAATATATTTTACTTGGAAGAAGAAGTTATTAAAAATTATATATATATACACACAGATAAATACATATATAAAATATACACATATATAATATACTAAATATATGCATATATATACTAAATAGACACATAGGTGTATATATAGTATATACCAATTGGTGTATATATATACTATATTGGTATATATGCACAGTGTTGGCATATTGGTGTATATATATATATAATTTGTGTGTGCATATGTATGTGTATATGCCCTTCAATGTATAAGTCTACTAATTTCAAAAGCAAAAGACAATGCATAAAGAAATAGTCATTAAAAATAAGGGCTACATTTATTCCTTTGTTTATATTTTCCTATCCATCCAAAACAGTGCAGTGTGCAGTCAGAGCATTGTGGTGTTTACACTTTCAGAATACATGGCTCTTAGGATCGGCTCATCCAATAAGATTCAGAGAGAAGCAGGATGGAGGGTGGGACAGAGCATGGGCTTTGAATCAGTCAGGCTGGAATTTCAGTCTCCCATCTATGAGCCCTGTGACCTTGAGCAGGTTGCCTGCCTTTCTGAACATTTGTTTTAGATATTAAATTGTCCCCCTGCAATGCTCTAAGCATTAGATGAGATGATGTATGTAAATCATCTAGTGCAGTTTCCAATCCATGGTAGGCACTCAGTAAATGGTAACTATTATTATCAGGCTGACATTGATTACATTTTATGAAATTATTTCCGTCCCGTACAATCACTCAGCCTCCTTAATCCCTATATGTTCCAAGGCTTCACTTGGAATTCAGACGCATACCTCCTTTAAGTGTTCTATGGCTTCTGTGAAATGCAGTACCTGTCATATTGTGTCAACTAAATGAAGGCTGTTCCTTGGAACACACATAGAGATATTTGAAAGATTTCCCTATTCAGAATAAGCTAGAAATCTCCATACAAAATCTCCATGTAAAGACTTTATCAAATTGTCTTCTAAGATGCTATCTGTCCTTTTCAATTCCTTCCTGCTATCCTAAAGACTCTTACAAAGGAAGGAAAATTCATTACCTTATTCTGTTTGTATATGACTCTTCTTGCCTCCACCACCACAGAGATACTGGTCCCGGTAAACCAACTCTCAGTGGTTACATTATAAATCTTTTGACTTCTTTTCCCTGACGTAGATCGTTTTAATTCCAGTAACAACTTTCCCTCTTCCTTGATTTGATAGGGGATCAGGCTGTGTAAGATCACACAATCCGCTGATGATCGAATCCTAGGCTGTTAGAGCTGGGAGGCATTTTGTAGAGTATCCAGTTCACTTTGTTCTTTATTCACAGTACAAAGGGGAAGTTCTGAGAAGTTAAGGCACCTTCTGAACTATCATTCAATAGTGTTTGTGACTTATGTCTTGAAACCAAACACAGATTTCCTTCATCTACCTAGAATGAAATTAGAACACAGCTCTAACTTACCTTTTGCCATCCTCTCTTTACTCCCTATGTTAGTAGATATGACATGAGAAAACTTTGCAGAACAGTAAATTTATACAGCCTTGTTAGTAAGACAACATTCTGTCAATGCCAGGAAAATTGGCATCATTCCAGTGGTTTCCTAACTTTTATTTTCAACATCAGCTCTTTGGCTGTCTATGCGTATACTGTTAGGAATGAACACTCATAATTAAATCCAAAGCAGCAAAATGATCATGAGTAAACAGCAAGGGAATTGCCCTTACCACATTTGATGTATTTGCATGATCCTTGGGATCAGTGCTGGACGTATACAACTGTTAACTCAACACATAGTTAACTAAATTGGCATTTTAGGAACCCTGTCTGTTCCATGTAAACATTCATAACAAGAAAGGTGCACTTTTTCTGCATTCTTTCCAGTAGGATTTATTTTAAAACATCAATTGATACTGTTACATATGTGTAGGGACATAAGTTTCTTCTAGTAGAAAAACTAAAAAGATTGGTGCAAAAGCAGATGTGGCTCTTATCTTATTTGGAATCACTCTAAATTGTAACTCCAGTAAGTCAATGTGGAAGTGTAGCTAAGGAAAGAGCCACAATGTAAGACAGATGTTTGCACACTTTCATTAGAACTGCTTAATACCAAATCAAAACTCCATGAGACTGGAAAAACCAATGGTGACCATTTCAGAAAGAGCTTAGAAAGTATGTTAACCTAAGTCTCTTATTTTTAAGTGCTTCTGTGCATGTGTGCTTTCAAATAATGGTGACATTTGAATATCTGCATTTTCATCCAGATATTATACCAAAGATCCTTCTTAATGAAAGCTCTTATGTTAAGCTCGTAGTTGCTTTCTTAGCAATGCCATACACATTTCCCATAAAGGACCTGTCTTGGCACCTTGAAAATCTTTCTCTGATTACCCTGAGTCCCTCCCAAACGTCTCTTCTTTGAACCCTTATATTTAACATTGATTAAGCAATTTTATGTGATAGGCACTGTTCTAAGCAGTTAATCCTTTCAGCAGTTTTTAGGGGGAACTACTCTTCTTGTTATCCTATTTTCAAAGATGAGAACACTGAAATGCAGAGGTCAACTTGACCAAAGGCACATGGCTAGTGGGAGATGAGTCAGGAGTGGAATCCAGGCCCACTCTTCTTTGACAGCCCGCCTTCCTAATTACTTCCTTAGACTTCCTCACATGTTCACTCCTAGTTACCATTCTCTGTGACTCTGTCTTGTCTTTTTAGGTAGTTTGTTAATACATTATAGGCATTGTTCTTCCTTATACCCTTAAAGGCAGAGTACATTTTGGTTTGATAAAGATCAGTTTAGCTTCATTTCCAGAAAGCTGAAGTAGAGGAGATGTTTTGGACATGCTATGGTCAGAGCTGGAAGGGATGGTCCTACCTCCAGCAAACCTATCATTTCCATTCTCTCCCCTCGCTCTCTCCTGCTCTTTGGTTCTGTCCTTTCTAGGTGCGGGATTAACTCCCGAATGTGTGTACAGAAGAGGTTTATGATTGGCCACCTTTGCAGAGAGAGGGACTTTAGGGATTTCCATGCCTTCTGTGTAAATTCAAGGCCATCTACATCATTTGCTAGGCCTAGTGCAAAATTAAAACATGGGACCCCCTATTCAAAAAGCAGGAAAAAATTTATTCCTTTCTTCTGTGGTCTCCCTCTCAACCTGTCATGGAGATTTTTATTTGCTGCTTAGTATTGTGCTCCCTAAGGCATGGGGATACTCACTAGGTGAGTGCACCTAGGCCCCCTGCAGGAGAGTGAGGGGAAGAGGGCAGTTGGTGGGTCGAGTTGGATGGAGGATGACCAAGAATCCATCCCAAGGAGGCGGTGGAAGGTAGGACTGTGGTTGAGCTTAGGCTCCAAAGCCCCAGTGCATCCTCCATTATCCCATCAGACCTCACTTACAAAATGCAAATTCAAAATAAAATGACTAAGAATTTCAAGATGGGAACTGGAAGGTATTAAACTCTTCTGAATATGGGAACCTGTGCAACTGTACTCATTGCAGGCCCACGAAACTGGTTCTTTATACATGTTTCTTTGGTTTGACTTAGAGGTGGGAGGTGATGGAGAGCATCGCCAAAATCCCTCTCAGCTACTTCTTGCTCCTGCCACTATTAGGGTGATAGCACCCTTTGAGGTTGTTGTTGTCTCAGTCCAGTGACTAGATTACAAATCTTAAGAGGGCAAAGAGTCTCTTCTAGATCCTTACGAACTCTCCCGAGGTCAACAGAGGACAACGGTGGGTAACATGGGCAGCATGGAAAGTCCATTTCAGGATGGACCAGCCCTTCTCAACCTGGCAGAAGGAGGGCAGAGAGTCTACACGTCCAGTGGACTCACTGAGAAATGTTGTTGACTGCTAAGCAAGCTGGAGAGGGAGCAGAGAGATGCCATTTGCATAACCAAGCACTAAGTTCCATTGGGACGACTTCCATGCATTTTTAATAAAGATTTATTTACTTTGCAGCTTATCTCCAAATGGTACAGTTCTGTTGTGCAAACCGAAAGGGACTTTTGAAATCATCCCTTCCATGCAGGTACTTTACCAAAGAGAAAAATGAGGCCTGGAGAGGTGACTTGACTTACCTAAGGTTACACTCCTCCAGAAATACAATTTTCATTTGGTCTGGTCTTTGTTACAGCCATCTTTCCCTTGGAACTTGGCACAAGTTCCTTGGGACAGAAGCCACCCTGAGGGAACAGTGCAGCGTGGTACTATCGTTCCTTCACTCCAACTTGTCATTGTCCACAGAGGAGACAGGTATACATTTTCCTTCCCCAGAGAGCACATTCTTTTTTCGTCTTGTGCATGATTCAGGTGTTTACCCAAGTATCAGCCACCATCTCTAATGGACACAAACACTTCCTCTCCGTTCTTTGAGATGTTTGGATCATGCAAACAGAACCCTAGCCAGACCAACACAGAGACTTCTCCTTTCCGCCTCCCAGGAATTCAAGGTGGGTGCCAGGGTGCACAGTTTAGGCCTGATATGGAAAAACTGGTTCTCATTCTACTCAACCGGCAGTGAGTTCCTTGAGGCTTCTGAAATGGCATCCAGGCCCAGGGGAAAAGTGGGCCTTGACCCTTGGCCATGGCTTTCCGCGGGGTGGGGGTGGGGCAGAAAGGGTGGCAGTTGGGCTACCTATTTGCTTTGTACTGGTTTAGACACTTACTCCGGATTTCTTCTTGGATTTATTATAGGAATTTAAGTGCTATTGGAAAATATTTTAGTTGAAATTCTAGGCTCATAGACTAAATTTTATAACAGCCTCCTCTATTTGGCTCCAACAGTAAAAATCCTTCCTTCTTATGTGTAAAGAAGCAAGATGATTAGGCGAAGACACCTTTGGTAATTCCTTTAAGGTTGCAGACTCTTATTTAACGGCATGTTATACCTATATATGTGCATGTAAGTCAAAATACTTTAAAATCCTGTTTTTAATTATGGTGGTTTTCTGTTTTAAAAAATTATTATTTGAAGAAGTAATACAGGCTGTGGCAAAAATTTTCAAGAGCACAATAAAGCATCCAATGGAAAATATTATGACATCTCATCACCAATAATTAATTCCAAATTCTCCCTCCCAAGAGGCAATGACTGTTAAAAATTCCTTCTGTATCTTTCTAGAAATTTGCTATGTATAAACAAAAGTGTGTGTTTATACACATGGGAAGATACTTTACATATTGTTCTACATCTTGCTTTTTTTTCCCATGTAAAATTGTATCTAGGAGACACTCACATATCAGCACAAATAGATCTGTCTCAGTTTTTAGCATCTACATATAATTTCCATTTCAAAGATGTTCCTTCATTTATGTAATAAGTCATCTAAAGAGGATGGTTTCTACATTTTTGCCTTTACAAACATTGCAGTAAAAATCTCATGAGCATGTTTTTACCCACATGTGCACATATATGTGTAAGAGGGTTTTCTAGAGGTTTAAAGGATACACGCATTGAAAAATTTTGGTAAGTGTTTCCAAACTGCACTCCAAGGAGCTTGTGTGACTGGTTAGCATTCGAAAAACTGTGATGGAGTCAAAAAAAAAAAAGAAAAAGGCAAGTATAAAACCAAAACATATGACTATGATTTGAATTAATATGTTACAATATACTAAAAGCATAAAGGAAATAGTAATGTAAATGGAATCTAAAAACAATAAGTGGTTTAATTCAGTTTGTCAAACACTTAGTACCTCGTGTGTGTGAGCAGTGTTAGATGGACAAGAAGCTGGATGGATGGGGAGGAAGCTGTACACACGTGAGTGTGGCTGCATGCTTGTCTTCTCTTAAGGGGTCCCTGGCCCACTAGTACAGGCATTTGTGGGTGAAAACACAGATTTTACAGGAGCATAGGTGAGAAATTTTAAGATATGTATAGTGTTGGTGGGCAGGGGGCTCATGTTTATGGTATTTTTTTATACCCCAATTATCTTTATGCTTCAGCCTATAGCATTTCTGTACAGTTCAGGAAGAACTCATATACAGGTGTTGACCTAAACCAGCCAGTTATTTCACCAGCCAATGAGTTTATTCAAAATGGCAAAGAATTGCAATTTGGAACCTATGGTCTATAGTGAACCATGTGCAAATCTGGAGAAACCAAGGAAAGAGGTGTTCTTTTATGAAGTTGGGAGGGGCTGTTGTAAGGGAAGAGTCCATTGGAGGAGAGTGGGAGTTTGAAGTGTAGTGGCTTTTCATTGGCTGAGTCATGGCTGTCTCTCATTGGCTGAGCCGTTGCTGGGCAAGGAGGGATTTCTTCCTTCCTCTGCAGGCTGTGAGTAGTATCACTTCCTGTGGGAGATGCAAGGTAGTCAGTCTCCTCCTGTTGAGGCCTGTGGTGTGCATTGCGTGACACATGACATGCGTGAGAGTTCTCTCGTCTGGCCTCCTGATTCCATTTTAAACAAGATTTCTGTCTATCAATTTTCACACAATCTGCTCCCTAACTATGGGATGAATTCCAAAACTTGTTTTTTAAGTCCATTTGGAGTTCTGAATGACTTTCCCCACAGAAACATCGCCGTAAATTGTTTCAATTCCTAAACTATCACAGAGAAGCATATCTTACCCACAATGTAGCAGAAAAATTGTGCATCCGTGGTTAAAGAAGGTAGCAATGTTGTACTCAAAACAGGTAATTAAGCAAAAGATAAAAACAATCAATTTGAATAAGCAGCTTACTATCGCTTGAAGACTACCAGGTTGAGTTAGAGGAAGATGAAAGGTCAGCGGAGATTCTGAAGGGCACTGGCTGTTTCTCTGGAAACATTCAGGGGCTTTAGGAGTTCACCAATCTATCCTAATTTCCACTTTTTTGTCCTTTGCGCTGCTTTTCTTTTGTGATTCATGGAAAGGGATCAAAGGGAGAGATTTTCCCGAGGTGGAAAGGAAAGAGTTGGAAGAAAGAATAGAAGGAAAAATGAATTCAAATAGGATGTGTATTTGTATGTGAGAAAGTATGTCCCGAAGTGGAGTTGAGGTCTGTATGACGAATCGTCGGGGGATGAAGCTTAGGGTCAGAGAGTTCTGCAAACTGCCCAATAGGTCACCATGTTTGTCTCCGCCCCCTGGGCTGGTCTTCAGAGGGAGGGTGGGCTTTGGTCGGGCTTGCTTTAAACCAGTGGTTCTCAAACCTGAAAGTACTTCAGAGTCCCTTGGAAATTTTGGAAAGGCAGATTCCTGCGCACCCATGCTGGAGATTTGATTCAGGAAGTTGAGGGCGGAGCCCAGGAATCAGGATTTTCCTGTCCAGGTTTCCAGGTGATTCTGATACACAGCCAGGATTAAGAACCACTCCAAGGTTGGACTACATGGCCCTGGGTGAAAGGGAAGGAAGACAGTAACCTGTTGAGGGTGTAAGAAGCATTACCAAATGTTCGTAAAGTATGAGATGCTTGTTTGTATCTCAGGAAAGTGCGTTCTCCTTTTCTTGGAAGAGTGCACAGTGTGAATCCTCTGTTCCAGGGGACAGGATGGCAGAGAAGGTGGCTCCCTGCTCCCTTTGAGTTTATATTCTGGCTTTTGCTCTGTTCAATGATCCTGATAAGTGATCCTTAACTGCACTCTACCTAACGTCTGGGCTTCATCCTCAGAGGTGATTCACTGGTTCTGGGATGGGGTTCAAGCATTAATCTTTTTAAAGCTCCCCAGATGATTTGCAAGACTGGAAATATTTAGAACCTTGTCTAGATTTGCATGAGGCTGAAGAGGGAATAATAACTTCTCTCAGCTTTTCTCTCCCAATTCAGCTCCCCCACCCTTGATTTTTGGTGTAGGGAAAGATGCTTGTATCGTCAAAAATTTTGGAGACAGGGAGAGGGTGTGTTCATCACATAAAGAAGTGGAGAATGCCGAGAGCAGCAGAACGAGGCTCTCCAGGGACTCCCGCGGGCTCTTCCTTGTGTGTAGCAGCCCTCCCGCTCCCAGCTGATGCCTGCTGCAGAGAACTCTCCACCCAGTCCAGGAATCCGAGAACAGATAAAAGCTCTCCACTTCTCAAGGATGGCGGCTTGACCCTGTAGCGAATCAGCCCATTGCTTTTTTATTATAAGGCTCAGTGAGGTGCCTAGTGAATGTTGAACAACCAGCTCTAGAAAGAACCAGAATCCCTGATTGGTAGTGTTTGCTAATTTTGTGGTGTAAATACTCTCCCAGGGCTAATTTTGTGCTGGCAGCAGGTTGACACCTGCCTTGCAAAGTTCCTAAAAACTGAACAGGCCGCCCTCCGGAGCCCATGCCAGCCAGCTCCAGGACACCACCAGATGCATCTTTCCCCTACTCTTCACATTCCAATCGTCTTTTATTTTTGATAGTTTCTTTGACATAAACGTACAGTTGGCACTTTATTGTGTGTAAGTTATATCTCAATTAAACAATAAAACAAAAACCAAAGTGGAGGATGGAGACTAAAGTTTTATTGCTTTTACCGTGACCAGTGATTTCCATCTCTATCCTGTCTGGGTTTCATTTATGGGGACAACTTACCTTGTTGCTAGTTAATATGTTCTCTTAAGACGTACCATGAACATCACAATTAAAAATAGTGTACAATATTTCTGTTCTGAGAGGTCTTGTTTGAAAACTTATGCTAAAAGAGTTAGTTTTCCTTAGAGCAGAAAAAAAAAACTTGTTTAATATTTCCTTTTTTCAAAATTTAAATAAATGTCCCAGACAGCTATTATTTATTATTTATTTATGATCCACAAGCCACTTACTAAATGGCTTTATAAAGTTGACTCATGATGTGGAAGTTTTATCGATTTTAAAGATAAAACAGATGTATGTTTAAATTAAATCTATCGCATAGTATAGGAGAAGAGGTGGTGGTTTCCTGAACATTAATTATCCACATTTCTATGAGAACAAGTTTGCACAGGGAAGCAAAGATGACCACATCAAGCAAATATTCCCAAATGAACTGACCACTTAGAAAATTAGCCCCCATTCCAACAACCCACTCCACTTGACATCTTGTCTGTTTAAACACTGAACATAATGCAAGGCAAACTCATTTCAAGGTGGCATTGGAAATACTTGAATATGAGGAATTTAATTGAAGGCAATGTTGGCAAATGGCTTGAATCCTCTGCAAACAAATGATGATCTGATTGAGTTAGCTGAATCAAGCATTGAAGAAAAGAAATCTGAGGGAGACAGGAGAGATTCTTCAGAAGTAAATTATTTGAATACCAAAATATTGAGAGAAGCCTTTGCAAAACTTGATAGACATTTTGGTCAAAATAGCTATCTTAATAATGGCACTACAAAGGATCATATAATCTTCTTAGGAAAATTAGCTACATTCCCATTCACCAAAAACAAACAAACAAAAAAACAGAAAAAAAACCCCGAATAACGGTGGAGCCATTTGTTCTTAGAAACAAAAGGCTAATTCTAAGAATCAGCACGGAGATGCAGTTATAATTCAGTTTTTTGACGTATACTATAAAAGTTATTTTCATAGTTTGAATTTTTTTTTCCTGGTCAAAGTCCCATTTAAATCCCCCCCCCCCCCCACTATTTATAATGAAATGCTTTTTCCTGCTTTAACTAGGGTCATTTCAAGTTAGCCTTTTCCTTCTAATGATTATCCTTAAGTAACCACAATGATATACTCCTGAATTCTGTCCAGAACTCGCCAAGTCTCTGCTTTTTCAGTAATAATGACAACAATCATAATATGGAGTATCTACTGTGTACTATTTTACTGTGACTCCGCACTATTCTAAGCACTTTACAAGTGTCATCTCTTTAATCCTGTGAGGTTGAAACTTTACTCATTATCATTTTGGGTATGAACTAACTGAAGCAGGAAGAACTTGCTAAGGAGGGGTACTGGGAACGGACAGGTAATCTGCTGCTGGAGCCTGCCGCCAATGTTTACCAGTGATGTAACAGGGCCAAGATACTCTCAAAATACTCAAAATCTGATGGTGAAGCGACCGAAAGCCATATCCTTATCTACTTTAAAACATGAAATAAATACTATATGAGCAGGAGTGAATAAATATCTGTACCAGGAAATTCTCTCCCTAGTAACTGGTTTATTCACATACCAGTTGGAGTAAAAAACACTGCAAGAAACAGCAGGGCAGACTACTTACCTCATGCACAGAAAAACGTTGGACAATATTTGGACAATAATTAAAATAAGAGCTAATTGTATATACCTCACCTGTTCTGGAAGTTACTAAAATAGAATTAATTGCAGGCTGTTGAATTCTGTTGTTAACTGTAATCATGTCACTGCTGGCCTCTGTTAGTTGGATGGAGGAAAAAGCATGTTGTAGCTCTTAAGGTTATTTATTATTATTTAAAAGCCCCAACTTAATAGAATCAAGATATGTATACTTTACAGAGAAGAAAAATGGTCCAGCCAAGAAAGCTTAAATTACAATAATTTTGCATGATAGAAGCGTAATTCTTTCCCTTAGATTAGTGATTTTCCAGCTTTTAATAGCTACTTAGGGAAAGAAAATCAAGATAACTGTAAATGCCTTTGTATCACTATAAAATTCAACATTTCTTTTCAGCATTATCTCAGCAATATTTTTTCTGGTTTTTTTTTTTGTTAAACAATATTTAATTCGTGCATTATGGAGTTCCTGCCGTTTGTAAGCTGCCAGTTTGAAAAGCAAAGCTTTCTGCTTTAATATTTGGCAATGCAAGAAATAAGATTTTCTAAACAACTTGGTTTATTGTTCATTGATGATCTGTAGAGTGGGATGGGGAAACACATTACAGCTTGCTTTAAAATCTTATTCAAGAAAATTTAAGTGGGCATATTAGAACATGGGCATTAGGTGAAGTTACATCTCTGGCCAGCAAAATTAAAGCAATTGAGTAGTGTCGGGCCTAATCATGGAAGAGATCTCTGTGCTTTCTCAAGCTCAGAACTGAGAGATGAAATGAAGGGCTGGGAACACAGTCTGATACAGTCTGTTTCTCCTTGAAAACTAGTAGTCTTCCTTTTGCCATATAGTGAAACCCATATCCCTCCCATATCCTAGAATTCAGAGGAATGATTTCAGCTCAAATTCATAATGTTGCATTAAGTTTGTATTTTTGATTGTTCAGTCTTGCTTCCTCTCTCCCCCATCCTCCTCCATATTACTTAACTTTCTGTTTTTAGTCTTCTGTGTGTAGTTTTAGTTTTTCTTCTTTCACAGCCTTATGCTGTGTATTGTTTTAGGTTTTGCAAGTTATTTTGAGACCTTGAAGAGGTAGTGTAACTGCATGGGCTCTGGTGTAAGACTTCCTGGGTTCTTATCTTGACTCTGCCACTCAAGAGCTGTGTGATCTTGGGCAAACAGCTGAATCCATCTATCATTTATTTTCCTCCTCTGTAGAATGGAGTAATAAAGGTACCCGCCTCCTAGGGTTGTAGTGAGGATTATGCCTTAATACATGTTAAATGCTTTAGAAAGGAGTCTGGCACATGCTAAGTTCTCAATAAGCGTTAGCTGTTGAAGAGTTGGATGGACAGACATATTCTGGGGGAAGAGAAATAGGCAAATATAAGATAAAAGGCTTTGTAGAAATGATGATTGTTTTAACCACCTTAACTTAAAAGAAAATTAACTGATGACCACTCCAAAAGTAAAACATGGTCCTGATACTCACCAACCGTAATAGCAGATAAGGAAATCTCAAACAATCTAGAAGCTGTCATCAATAAAAGTATTTCATAAGGTGCTGGAAACTAAATCTGAAATGTTTAGAATCTCTTATATAAAGAAATCAAATGGGCATATGTTTTGTGACATTAGTTTCAATTAGATCCTCTCTGAAATTAGTCTTACAGTTCTGGGCCTGATAATTCTAGGATTACTACCTAATTAAGAGATTAATCCTACCTAATCAAGTGATCTGATACCAAAAAAAACCAGAATTCCATTTCCTGCTCTTTCCTCTTACCTCCTTCTTGCTTTCCTGGCACTAAGATGTCTGTGATGTCTCTCAAAGGAGTAGAAGAGAGAAAAATACACCTGACACTTGTTGATTCCCTCTCCATGAACCCAGCCTCTGCTGGAAGCTCTAACACAATCCTATGCCACAGGCAGGTGTTTATATCCGCACTTACATTGCAGGTTCAGAGGAGTTAAATGAATCTCCTAACATCTTACATTTACTAAGTTGCAGAATTGGATTCAAATTCTGGTCTATATGATACTAAAGCCTATTCTCTTATAGATACAACTTGTTCTGCACCTCTAATCACTCCACCACAGAGTCTATGGATAAAGCTATAGCTATAATGCGT
This sequence comes from Equus przewalskii, assembly GCF_037783145.1. Lineage (NCBI taxonomy): Eukaryota > Metazoa > Chordata > Mammalia > Perissodactyla > Equidae > Equus > Equus przewalskii. The sequence continues at coordinate 18,187,103 of NC_091852.1, forward strand.
TAATTCAGTCTTGGTTAATTAAGACTCTATAGCAATGGATGTAGACCCTGGGTTACAATTCCCTCTTGTAAATTTTCAAAGAGAGGTTTTCCTGGGTAGTTTAGTCTCATTCATTTCATTTTCATGATTGTAGTCCTGAGGCTAGAACCTTCTAACAACCTGGCATCCTTCACTCTTTGTGACCTTGTCCATTCTAGATTAGCCATAGCTAAGCTAGCTTCCTAAAACATTCTCCTGTATCAAGCCATCTTTCTTAGTTAGGGTACAGGCTATGCTTTTGTAACCCAAAAGCCCAAAAATACAGTGGCTCAAACAAGAGAAAGGTTTATTTCTCTTTTATGTAATAGTCCAGAACTAGCAAACAGCTTTGCCATCCTCAAAACATGGCCGTGAATGTTGCCTCTTTCCAAGAAAGGGAAAAAGAGGTAATCCAAGGCAAGGAGATGGCCCAGAAATGGAACATGTTACTACCACTCACATCTTATCTGTCCAAACTAACTCATACAAAACCAGCAAAACCAGCTACAAAACTAGTGAACCCTCTAACCGAGTGGCTGTGGGGATAGAAGTTCTACTGCTAAAAGAAAGAAAGGGAAACACATTCTGGGGCACAGGCAATGGTCTCTGACGCATCACCTCCAAACTAAAGAACCTCTAAGACTCCTCTAAGACTTGTATTGAAGCTGACCTAGATTCCAATGCTCTTTATGATGAGGTCCCACCTTACCCATTCAGTTTTTTCTTTGGAGACTCGCCAACATAGGGTTATGTCCATTTGAGAGCTGAAAAGAAATCTTTTAAAGCAACAGTTATGGTCTTGGCATATATAAAAGTCTGTATATTACAAGCCCATCAGCTAAGTTGGAAAAAATCTCCTGCCTTCTCCAGCATGGAGAAAGCTGCATGTGTGATGGGGAAAATGAGATGTCTGTTTGTAGTAACTCTAGTGACAAAGACTTATATTTATATTATAAAAAGGCCATAACTACACTGAAAAGATAATTTCAGAATTGACTATCTCTTCTTATCCTCTCTCCCTCTCCAAACCTCATCATTAAAGAAAAAAAAAAAGCGAATATGTTGTTATTTGCATGGGTGTCAGTTGACAGTGAATATTCGGCAACTCAAGAGTTTTGCAAATGTGGTTCTTCTAAAATATCTTGCTATGGTTTTCTGTTGTTTTGATTTTTTTAAAAGAAAATACATCTGATAAGAAATCTGGCCCAAGAGAATTTAGGGAACAAAGCTTACAGAAATTGCAGTGGATTTGTACCACGAGCTGGTGCAGAGCTAAAAGCAGAGTGAAGACATGTTTCTTTGCTGCCTAACCATCCTGTCTGTTTCAGTCAGCAGCGGAGAGCTGTGTGGCTGAGCTTCTTGTGGCACCATGCATCATTCATGACCTGATGGAGTAGGCAAAGTGCAGGGCAATCAATGCAGAAATCCCACTGCACGAATTAGTTCACCACTAGGTTACCCACCTCTCCTATTTTGTTTTTGCTGATCTAGGATATTTCCCACTCCCATTAGGAACAAATTACTAATACATTTTAGTAATAACACTTCATCCAGATACGTTCCCCTTTAATTTGCAAGTTGATTTGGGTGATGAGTTTTGGCAACTGTTAGAGTGAAACATAATAATTTCATGGTCAACACTCATTAAAATCTAAATTAAGCAGAAGAATGATAGCTTGGCATATTAAATTATTAGACTGGTGGCTTTAAATCCACTTTTCATTACTTAGAATAAATTTATTTTAGGGGAAGAGACCTTAAGGGCATGCTTTTTTTAAATTTAATTTTGGTATACGGGTCCTGCTGTTTCTACCTACCTGTCTCCCCACCATGTGACCACCTATGGTAACTGTTTTTGTTACTTTCTTTATGCACTTACATATAAATGCAAGCACATATTCCCTGCCATTCTTATATAAAAGGTAGTATGTGAGATACTATATCCACTGCTGTGTACCTTGTTTTTCTTACATGGGATATCTTAGAGAGCTGTTACTACAAGTACATAGACAGCTTCCTCATTCATTTATAGAGCTGCATACTTTTCTATTGTGTGGATGTGTCAGAGTTTATTTAACCAATCTAAATAAACTGGTTACATAATACTCAGTCTAAGGGGCCTTATTTAGTTAAATCCTCAAATACTCGTAAGGTAGGAATTATTATCCTGGATTTTCAAAGAAAACCAGAGCTCTGGGAGCTTCTACAGTGCTTCCATGATGAGCCCTCCTATCCTCCAGGGTCTTGTAGTTGGATTCATATTCTATCACCATGTGGAAGCAATAGTATCGGTTCTTAAATACTGGGTATTCTTAAGAAAATTTCCTTCGTCCATATGCTCACAAAAGAGTTTTTCTATGCTAGAAGTTCTCAGCTTCAGAATACGAAAGAATCATCTGATGCCTTTGAAAATGCAGATTCCTAGGCTCCACCCTCGTAAGTTCTCATCAGCATGTCTGGGGTGAGTTGCTGGAACACAGCTGTCCCAGGTAGCCCAACTCCATCATGGCCATTCACATAGAATGGAACATAGAGGTCCTGCTCGTCAATCTTCCTTTTGAACATACACCCCAGATAATTTGGGGGCAGTGACCCCTGGGCAGCACTTTAACACACAACCATAGATAGTGTCTGGAGGCACATATTATTTGTGTAGGGCATCGTGTTGGTCGTCAGCAGCATTGCCTCATCCCATTGCCACCTGGTTCTCTATGGTGCTTTGGGCCAGGCTTTTTTCTCCAGGGCACTTTGCACCCTGGCTGTGTCCAGCCTGCCTTAGACTCCACTGGGTGCAGCAAAGCATGAGAATAAATATCTCTTGTGCCTTTGGGATTGAGAAAGACTATAGTTCTCTGTAGCAAATTAGCATATAAATAAGTGCTATTGGGTTCCCAAATCCTGAGTGCACCAGGAATTGAAAGTATACACTAGGGATTTAATGAGGAAACTCTTGCAATCACCAATAAGACAAAAAATAGAGAAATTTTCAGTGAGGAAGAATTGCTTCCTGAACTAACCTTTCATCTTTTTCCTGTTTCCACCATAGTCAGGTCAGAATCAATAGAATGGGACCGTTTCTCTGGAACTGACCACCACACAATGTCAGAGCTTGAAGACCCATCAGAGATCATAGAACATGGGGCTTCTTAACCTGGGGCCCCTAGAAGGAACCCCTTCGCTTCCAGTGGTCAGTGGACACCCTGAAATCATAAACAAAGTACTGTGTCAAAGGAGTTTCTGATCTCCTCAAAATGATTAAGAACCACCAATATAGCCTAGCATCTTCATTTTGCCAGTGAGGAAATAATGATCCAGAGGATTGCAATGGCTTACCAAGCTCACATATTTATTTGTGGGAGGAATAGGGCCAGAATCTTAATATCTAGTAATTAATATTTCCAAGACTTTGAAAATAATATATGATGGTGGCCTAGTGAGAGCCCTTGGCAATGAACATGCCATTGCCAGGACCTGCCATCTTCATAATAGAAAATGTTAATTGACCACTTACTTTGTGCTGCCACTGTTCTAGGTACTTAGCATATTAACTCATTTGATTCTCATAATCATTCCATAAAGTAAATGGGATTATTCCTATTATTACTGTTGTTGTTGTCATCTCCATTTTACTTATGAGGAAATTAAATACAAAGAAATTACTTTTTTTGCCAGTATTCTAACACCAGCAGTTTGGCTCCACAATTCATATTCTTCATCATTATGCTATGCCATTTATTTCTATGAAATGATGATTAGTGTCAACTGAGAGAATGATGACCCAAGCTTTACAGATCCACATTTTTAGGAAACATGAGAGAAGGTAATCTTGTCTCTGCTCCTGCTAACTTCTGCACTTGAACATGAGTCCTAAAATGAAGAAACACCACTGAGATGTTTTCAATGATAAAAGACTCGATGACTATATACTAGAAGGTCACCGGTGGTTAACTCCGGATGCTCCAATATGTGCAATTTTATTTTTGCTTGGTGCTTTTCTATTTTCCAAATTTCCTACAAAGCATATCTGCTACTTTGGTAGTCAAAAGGAAAATAAATATTATTTTTTAAAAATGCCATATACAGGATAAGGAATCGAGAAGTTCATTGCCTCCTTTTTGTCTCAAACCATTGAAAGGGATCCTTGACTTCTACAGACATTTACTGTCAGAGTTGAGCCCTCTGGGGGATATTCTTGTCTAACTTTGGAGTGCTTTTGTACAGTGAAGATTTCAAGGGCTGACAGAACTGCTTTAATGCTTTCCTGGGTTGAAATATGGCACCATAGCACCAACTCCTAAAATCACCTGAAGGAAAGATTTTCCCAAACTTTATCTGTAGACCACTATGAATGGATGGATTGTAGGAGTTAACTTTTGGGTACAGAGAGGTGAACAAAGATGGGACATTGTGCTGAGATTAGGTGACAAGGAAGGAACAAGAGCCAGGAGAGAATGGCAGGGGGAAACCTTTAGGAGAGGCCACACAGGAAAACGTGGTCTGAAGAATACATTGTGAAGAATTGTGTTCCACCATGATTTCCCCACCTTATAAAAAGAAAAGAGTAATTTTGTATGTAGCAGCGTTCAGTGCTAGTCAGCAGTGATTTACCAGTGTGTGTCTTGATATGCCAAAACTCAGGGTTGTTAATTAGACAGCAGCATGAAATGTGACCTTGCTCTGCCTATGAAGCCATTGGGGGCCCTCTCTGTTCCATGCTGTCATGAAACAGTATTAGCACAACTTAAAGACAGCACCCCATCTGCCGAGAACCCATTTACAAAACATTTTTAGAATCTATTATTTATAGCTGGGAAGGCCTATGTCGTGACATGAAGTTTGTTACAATTTCAAGTCTCAAGTTAATAGGCAAGGATTGTGTGTCTTGGTAGAAAAATCAAACCATACCTTAGTTTCTCAGGAAATTTAGCCTTTTCCAAGTGTCAAGCTATGCCATAGGCAAGTGTGCCAATATTTTAATAATAAAGCTCACAAAGTTGTCTCATTTAGATATTGTTGTCATCAGGATATAAAATATTTCACTTTAGTGAATTTTTTCAGAAGACTGACTTTTATAACTTTAAGGTGTAAAAGCTTATTTTCTGCAACTTTAAACATATAGGCAAGGACATTTCTCAAATATGTGATACAATTCTGTTCCTTTTGAAACAAAACTCTGTACTCTGGGTTACTTTATACACACGATCAATGACTCTCGAGAAGTGTTGATGCTTACGCAGCAGTTTTCTCCTACACTTTAGTCCCAGACTGTTGTCCTGGATGAGTTTGTGTGTCTGCATTTGAACTTGGAATCTCTTCCCTTACTACCCCACTTCCAGATATGATTTCTTACTCTTGCCTGTGTGCCAGTCAGAGACATGTTATATTAATTCAGGTTACTTTTCTTAATCTCCTGTGTTCCAGGATTTCTTTAGGTAATTGAAGTGATTAGATGAACGTTTCTTAGATGCGATATTTTGCTCTGAGTATCAATAGGTATTTTGAATGTTTTTTAATGAATTCACTTAATGATACGTCCTCAAAGTAGTTAGAACCTTAGTGGCCCCATTGTTGAGAACTGCAGGGTGAACGACTGAGTCACAGAGTTCTGTGATTGTGATTTGACCGTATTATTTTGTCAGTCGGTAGCAGCCAATCACTACTAGCACAGATGGGCTCCTAAGTCTGCCAGGGTTCAGAGCCCTCATTCATTCATTCACTCATCAGAGTGGTATTTAAGAAGGGTGAATTTTGTACTTGTATGCAGAATGATTTCAAGACTATACAGACTTAAGAGGGAACAGGGCTTCATTATTACAGGGATGTGGACAAATGTCACCCGCAAAATATCATGAAAGATCTGTTATACCAATTGCTTACAGTCCAACGTCCTGACCACAGTAAAGCGTGTTATAAACAAGCAGCTCCTGCTAGACTTCTCACCTCTAATTCACCTTATTTAAAACTAGATTTATTATGTTTATTTTCTCAAACTATCTTTCTCCTAATATGCCTATATATTAAATCCAATTTTTGAACAATTGCAATATGCCACGACCTACTCCAGACACTTGAGACACAGTCCCAGCCTGCAAAGTGTTATGCGCTAGAAGAGAATAACAATACATCAATAATTACACTAATAATTATTTTGTTACAATTGTGCTAAAGATTATCAATTAGAATTTCAGCACATTATACGTGTTGTCTTAAAACCAACTTTTAAAATTTTCTTTTATGGGAGATCTATACTATAAGAGTTTCCAGTGCTTACTAGCTGTGCCTTCATTTGGCCTATCCTATCCGTTTCTTTTTTCCCCTTCCTATGTTTCCAACCTGATTTGAACTTTTCTCCTTTCAATAGACACGCCATGTGCCCTTCCATTCCAGGTCTTCTCCACGTCTCTATTTCAATGATTTATGACCTCTTCCACGCCTCTCTTCCATTTTGTTCTTCAAATACCACTCCTCCAGATTAAGCATCCATAGATATCACATTGAAAGCAAAAGTCCTCTGCTGCACAGATTCTTTTGGTGGTCTTCCATCAGCAGGACAAGGAATGCCGACTTTCTTAGACTGTGTTCTAGGCTGTCCTCGGCCTGGCTCCATCCTAGCTACCCAGCCTTATCTTGCCTTATTTCCCAAAACACACCCTCCCCTCAGCCGCCTTAGTCTATGCATTGTCTCCTGAGTGTACATTTATGCACATTGTCAACTCCATCAGACATGATTTCCCGCCTCAGAGCATGGAATCCCACCAATCGTCATGTTTCAGGGCAAATCTTTTCTGTAAAGACTTTTACCTCCACAGAGTGTTCTTTTCTTTCTGACTTAATATCAATCTGCATTTCTTACTTAACAACACAGTCCTTCTATTGTTTCATTATATTGCAACATGTGATTCCATACCTAGGACGGACAAGTTTCTAGATATCAAGGACTATGTCACCTTCAGGACACAGCACATGCTTTTCATGAAGTAGGTGTCTGGTAAACGTTTATTGATTTCATGAAAGGATTCTAACTGTCCTCAGCAAAAGTGAAGACTTTTTTTGGGTCCATATCAGTGAGAATCTCCATAGGACTAGTACGCCGGGCTCCTCAGAGATGTCAGTTTTGATAGCTTTGTGACTCTCCCAAGTGGCCATTCATGGGCAGAAGGTAAGTCCTGTAATAGGAATTTAGACCTGTTTTGATAATGTGACCAGGATGGCTGGATTCCAGAGATAGAAGACGAGTAATGTTGTTTGGTTGTTTACTTTAGAGAGCAAGATGAGTCTTCCATGCCAGTTCTTGTCTCATCAATATTTTATTGCTGTTTTTCTCTCCTGGGAAGGTAAAAGGAAGTATATTGAATTTTCAGTTACTCAAAGAAACACAAGTATTTAGTAAGCAAAATCAACAGTTTTAAGCATTGCTCCACTGACAGCAGTAAAGTTGGCGTACGTTTCATAAAATTTGCCTTTGTGTGGTTTTCTAGTATGTTTGTATTGATAGTCCTTGCAATCAGCAGACTATAAAGTGCAAAGAAACGACTAATTTTCCTTGGTCTTGAATAATAAATTGGAAGCATAAAAAAAAGAAGACATTCAGATCATAACATTGGCTGGCTTAATATAAAGATATAAAACTGAAATGCCCTTAAGACCACCTTATTAGACCCATGGCACATTCTGCATTTTAATAAAGGGCAGATAGATTAGAGCTGTAGGGCATTACAAAATTGGCTTTCTGAACTCCTAAACGTAAGATGGCGTGTTCCTGGCAAATCCAGAGCAGTGGCATTGAGGATTGCTAGTGGCTGTTTAATATTCATTACGAGTCTTCATTGGAAGTTGGTGTATGTCTTTAAATTTTCATTACCCAGCTGTGGATCACTGCAGACATTTCTAGACTTTAGAGTTAGGAAGCAATTGCAGAGGCTAGAGTTCCCCAGAAGCAGGGAGACATTCCAGTCCACCTCGCAAGTCCTTCTGTAGTCAGAGCAGAGGCTTTGATTCCATGGTCACTGTAGGCTTTTGAGTTAGCAAGGTCACACACCCTGTGTCAGGGGTTCCCAAGACCACCACCTGCCCCCAGGTTCGGTGATTCCCTAGGAACACTCACAAGACTCATACAGTCATACTCATGGCTAAGATTTATTACAGAGAAAGGACACAAAGCAAAATCAGCAACATGACAAGGATGTGTAGGGCAAAGTCTGAAGGAAACCAAGTACAAGCTTCCAAGAGTCCTCCTAGTTGAGTCACAAAGGACACGCTTAATTCCCCCAGCAATGAGTTGTGACAGTATGTGTGAAATATTGTCTACCAGGAAAGCTCATTAGGCACTCGGTACCCAGGGTTTTTACTGGGGATTGGTCATGCAGGCATCCTCTGCCTAGCACATACCAAAATTCCAGACTCCCAGAAAGAAAGCCGGTGTTCAGCATAAACCATATTGTTTGCACAAAGGTTAGGCATAGTGAGCCATGCTTTTCAGCCCTGGGAATGGTGAGAACTGTCTCAAGGTCCAAATTCCCTGATGCCAGCCGAAGGCCAACCTTGCAAACAGGACTTTGTAGGAATGGCAATCTCAGGTCTGCTATACTGACTCATTCTACACACCATCCAAGCCCCATGTGCAACTGCATTTGAGGACTATATGATTGAGATGTCACAAGCCACTGAGTTTTCTCTGTCCTTTATTCATTCATTTAATAATTTAAAAGATTACATAGTCTACATGGCCCTGCATGAAGTGACCTCTTTCCACCTCTCCAGCCAAGTCTTATGCCACTGCCATCTTTCTTAATAATAAGTTAGTCACGCTGGCCTTCTTTCAGTTCTTCCAATGCTCCAAGAGCTTTCCTATTTCAGAACCTTGCTGTACACTGCATCGGGCTGAGTACCATACAGCCTCCAGCTCCCACCCTGGTCATCACTTGTTGAGGGACATCTTCCCTGACCCTCCAGATCAGATAAAGACCCACTTGTCACTCAGTCTCAGAGTACTCCGTTCTTCTCACCATTGGTGACAATTGTAGTTAAATACTTAATAAATTGTAATTGAATATTTGCCTTCCCTGCGAGAGGTAAGTTTCTTGATGGGCCTGGGACTGTGTCTGTCTTGTTTGCAGATGTATTCCTAGATAACTGGTACCTGTGGTCAACCAGTATTTGTTTAATGAAAGAATACATTTCTTTCACTCAATGCTTTGACAAATGAGGCATGGACCCATCAGATAAATTCACCACCTTAGACCAAAGGCAGACAGACAAACATACAATTAGGATACATGTACTAAGGGTTGAACAGACAGTGACTTGTGGCTCATTCTTGTGATTTTGAACCATGCTATGGTAGAGTTATGAGAGCCTTTCCACGTAGGGTTGCCCTCTAGGACAATGGCTACAGGCGAGCCTTGAGAGTGAGATGGGTCTGGGTTTGAAACCAGCACTTCTACTAAGTGGATGGCTATGCACCAGTTACTGAGCTTCCAAGAGCCTTATTTTTTCTGTCTTTAAAGTGAAGATACTAAGCCCACCTTAGGAGTCGGAAGGATGACCTAATGAAATCAAATGTATAAAATGCTGTGCACAGTGCTTGGCACATAGGAAGTACTCAGGAAAGGGCAGCCGTGGTCTTGGAATTGTCAAGCTGGGTAGGAGCTTAAGGTCACACTCTTTCCTCTCACCTAATCAAAGAGTCCCTTTTCTAATTTCCCTCCACATATCACGGCTCTGTTAAAAGCTGGTCCCTGGGAGCTCACTGCTTCCCAGCTCAAATGATTAGTGAGGTCTTGTGTGTATTGATCCCAAATCTGCCTGCTGTAACTTCTAACCTTAAGGCCAAGTTCTGTTTTCTGGGGCAACAGAGAACAAGTCTGATTTCTCACCCATGTTTCAGACCTTCGAGTGTACGCAGACAGCTGTCAGATCACACTTAAACCTCCTTCCTCCAGACTAAGTATCTGTAGTGCCTTCAGCCACTCCTCACATACTGGAGTTTCTGGACCTGTACGGTTTCCAGCCCCCTTGCAGTGCTGGCCGCCTTCCCCCACACATGCTCCATTTGGGCCGTGAATCAGTCAGGGTTCTCCAGAGAAAAAGAGCCAATAGGATATGTGTTTTTTATTTTAAGGAATTGGCTCATGAGATTATTGTTGCTGGCAAGCCCAAAATCTGTAGGGCAGGCGCCGGCAAGCTGGAAACTCAGGCAGGAGTAGATCCTGTGGTCCTGAGGCAGAATTTCTTCTTTCTGGGAAACCTCAGTTTTTGCTCTTATGGCTTTCACTTGACTGGATGAGGCTCACCCATATTATTGATGGTAAACTGCTTAAAATCAACTGATAGTAGATGTTAACTACATCTACAAATACCTTCACAGCAACACCTAGATTAGTGTTTGATGAAATAACTGGGTACCATAGGGAGGTTGCCATAAAGCTATCATAGGCAGTACGTTTAAATTATGATGCTGGATCTAAGCAAGAAACATTTGCTCTGACTAGAGTCTAACACAGGGAGAGCGTTAGCTTCCTTGATCTGGAAACTGCCTTTGTGTTATGTGGTGTAAGATTTTGTTAACTTTAAAAAAATAAGCAGACACACTGACTTGTTTGCATTGAACATATATATACTCGTGCAAGTGGGAGCCTGGACCCTGCTGGAGAAGCTCCTGGTCCAGGTGGGAGGATGCCTGACAGCAAAGGAAAACCCAAGAATGGAGGGAGGATGGGGAGAGGGAGGGACTCTGTGAAGGAGCCTGGAGAGAGGGAAAGAGCCCGTTTTCTTTGACATACTCCTACTTTGTTCTCAGTTGCCGGTAACGTACTCTTTCCCAGCCCCAGTCCAGCCCTTCTGTTCACACGTCCCTAACTGCCACCTAGAGGCTGCTAGCATAGTATTAGTTCATAAAGACTTACAGGGTTATGTCTCCTACAGATTATTTACAGCCTAATGGAGGACTCTTGAGATTTGAAAACATGTCATAGAAATGTATTTACTTTAGCAGACCTGCAAAGACAGGCAGGGAGGGAAATATTTTTAGAAACTGGCACAAGATTCATCAGGTGGGCCAGCTGTGTCCTACTCTCCATTCCTGAAATCTGTTCCCTGTCCCTGTCAGGAGGCTGACCTCTCCAAGGACCATGGACACTCCATCAGCCTGCGGGGCCAGCCCTCCCACATTTATGCAGCTGTGCTGCCTCTGCCCCTGGTATGGTTTCCTAATTCCTGTATTAATATCAAGAGGGACTGAGCAGCTGAAGAATCAGCAGGAGAAAACACGGGACTGGAGCATCTTACTTCAAAAATAGTATGAGCCTGCAATGCCTATTAGTCAAAGCTATAGATTTTAAGATCCTGACAGGTGGCTGCACAACTTGTTTAAAACATGTATCTAGTAGTTTCTGGGCGAACATCAGATTCTGTGCTGGGCGATGCTCTAGCTTCGTTTTGTTCGTAAGTGGTATCACTTTGTAATGCAGTATCTCACCGAGTATGATATCCATACTATTAGTGACTCACAGATAATTTTAGGTGCTGCATGGATGATCATTTTTTATTCTTGGCCTGTGTACTTATTTACTTTAGTACACATTCTTGTAAAGTATAGTGTAAGGTTGTATTCATTTTAATGCATATTTTAAAAGTATAGGTGTTGTGTTAAGCTATATACAGGTATAGCTATTGCACATTGCTTAAAACAATGTTAAGGTAAAGATTTGAGTCTATTTAGAAAAGTGTTCAATAACTAGCAGTACAGACAATATGTTGATATAGTAAAAGTTATGACGGTGACATGAGAATAGCTACAACTAGAAATTGAAATGAGAAAAGGCTGGGCTTTACTATCAGAACTTTGTGCAAATTTCAGCTCTATTATTGCCTCTTTAAGGTCTTATATTTCTCATCCATAAAATGAAAGTGATAAAAATTAACCTTTAGGATAGGTTTTCGGATTAGAGCTAATAATATGAAGTGCAGGCACATCATAGGCACTCCATAAATAGAAATTATTGCTTTCAGCATTTCAGCTCTGTTAGAAGAAAATGGCACACCGATCAGAAAGATGAGAACAAAGGGCAGAGATCTAGCAGCAAGACATAAAGACAGAATAGTCTTTATTTATCCCGTGAGACTGCATCAATGTCACTAAGCAGTAGTTTAGCTGACTCTGTTTAGAGCACTTCATTGTTTGACACTCGCTTCAAATACAAAAGCAGAAATGAGAAGACAACAGTCAGGGTGAGGCTAGGCTAGACTATACACAAAGGGAGACTCAATGGTATGGAAAGTGTCCTGAAAAATTTTTAGTTAAAGGTTCAGAGAGGAAGGACTGACAGTCCCCTGGCCCTTCAGAGGAAAGAGAGAAAGTGACATGGACCCCCTGGCCAAGTGGGGAAGCACTACGAGGCACATGGAAATCCAATTCTGTGTCCAGGATCTCATGAACCCAGTGCATGAGTGCTCAGAGACTTAATAAAATGAAAGCGACACTACAGACTGAATGTTTTATCCCCTCCTCTGTTTTGTTGAAACCTAAAAGACTCAGGCCTGGTCACTGAACTCCTGAGCCTCCAAAGCATTTCTTCTCACTCTTTTGTCCATCTTAGTCAATGCACTGATGTGCCTGCCAGGTCCTGGAGTGTGGATGAGTCCGGGCACGCTCTATTAGTTGGCTAGGGCTGCCATAACAAAGTACCACAGGATGTGTGACTTAAACAACAGAAATTTATTTTCTCACTTCACTGGAGGCCGGAAGTCTGAGGTCAAGGAGTCAGCAGAGTTGGTTTCTTCTGAGGCCTCTCTCTTTGGCTTGTCGATGGTCACCTTCTCCCTGTGTCTTCACTCTGTGTCTGTCTGTGTCCAAATTCCCTCTTCTTATAAGGACACCAGTCCTATTGGATTAGGCCCCTCCCTCGTGACCTCATTTTACCTTCATTACCGCTATAAGACTCTATCTCCAAGTACAGTCCCATTCTGTGGCACTGAGGGTTAGGACTTTAAAATGTGAATTTTGGGGGATATAACTCAGCCCATAACACAGGCACTTAACTGCTCCTGGAAAGAAAGGATTCACAGTGTGACCTGCCGACTAGACTAAAAGCTTTATTTTTGTCTCAGTGAAGAGTGTCTAATTATTTGTATCTTTGCAATGTATCCTAAGGATTAGAGTCAAATAATCATCCTTCTCTGAAGTTTTGAAATTAATCAAAACCAGATTTCCTTTGAACATAATATGAAAAGACTACAACAAGAGGCAGCACACTGTGATTGGCATGTTAATTTCCATTCACAGCTAATGAGTGCTCTGTAAACATTCGAATATAATATATTCTTCCTCACTTTTTCTAGGCCCAATTCCACCCCCAAACATGTTATTTTAAACTTCCTTTAAGCTTTATTTGAATCATGGCTCTGCTACCAGCAACTTGAGTGGCCTTGGACAAGTTTGCCCAGCTAGGTCTCAGTCCGTTCCTGTGTGAGATGGAGAAGATAATTACCAGATAGGGAGGCTAAGGCGATAACAGGAGATAATGGCTCTCAAGTGCTTTGAATAATGTGTGGCATGCAGCAGGTGCTCAATACATGATAGGTAAAACCAAAAGAGTTGTTTGTATACAGGATGTATGGAAAAGAGGCTGGATTCTTAGATGTTGGATTGGGAAGCAGTAAAGAAAAAGGAGTGTTCCACTTCGTGTTCTCTGTCAAGATCAGAAACTATTCTTGGTTATTCCACCCCTTAAATCATTCATTCAAATCTACATTCATTTATGAACTCATGAGGACATACTCACATTGAACTGTGGCAGCCCCAGCTCGTGTAATATTATCTTCAAGGAACCAGAATAAAGATCTGAATTCTTATGACTTCTATCTACACCATGAATTCCTTCAAGAGAACAAGTAGCGAGGCTGGAGATTCTATAATATGTATCAGAGCAAATAGCACAGTGCAGTACATGATGTTGCCTGGATCCGCATGCATTTGAATTCTGATCCAGCTGAAGCCGCGCTTGTGGAAATAAGAAAGGATGTGTATTGAATATTTTCTGGCCATCCACAAGCCCTGGCTATAAAAATATATGCTGAAAAGTGGGAAACCAGACACCTTGTCCTCCCTCTGGATTCTTTCTGTTGCTCATCCTGAATTCTCCACTTTTCTATGCACCATATTTGAAATCTGTAGTTTCCTCTACTTTATTCTCTATCTTCCATGGTGTCTAATTATCTTTAGACTCCCTCTTCTCTATGTCTATTGCACTGACTTTCTTAAGTCCTCACTAACTCTTGCTAAGATTATTATGTTTATAACTAGTTTCCTTGACTTTATTCTCTCCCCTCTCCAATTCATCCAATTGCCTAATTTTCTTAAAACGTAACTCTGTTCAGTCACCACTTGAGATAGAGAATGTTCAGTCAGCAGACTGTCTCCTAAATGGTTTAAGCACAACCCAGTCTCTGGCCTCAACATAACTACACAGTACCTTACTTCCTCACTTGTGTTTCAGATGAACTGGAAATTCCAAAGACAATCTAAATTCACTGTTCAAACTACAAATGTAGCAAACATTTACTGAGCACTTGCAAGCTGCCCAACATTGTGTGGCATGTTTTACATGCATTGTATTTTTTAATCATCACAACAACTCTGTAAGAAATCATTATGGGATACTGCTATTATCTTTGTTTTATAGAACAGAAGTGGGAGCTGAGGAGGTTAAGGAGCTTTCCCAAGGTCACACAACTAGGAGTGATTGAGCTGGGTTTATCTGACTCCAAAGCTATCCTTCTGCCCCAATCCGTGCTTCTTCAGATGTACCAGTCAGCCCTTGAAGGTACATCGGAAGCATCCCCACTAGTAAAATTGTGAGCTCCATTATTATTGGGACCATGGAGATGCCAACTATATATATTTTTTATTACTCATAAGGTCTAGCATAGTGTTAGCCTCACAGTAGGTACTCAGTAAATGTTTGATGAATAAATGGATGGAATGGATGATTTCAGATAGAGCATAAGACATGTGAAAAGCAAAGTGGCACCTCGTATATTTATGGACTTAGATAAACAAAAGCTGAGCTGAATTAAATTTCAGTTCAGTTCATGACTACCTCAGTCTGCCTCAAGGGCAGAATAAACAGATTCTGTGAACTTTATGAGTTTGTACCCATGAAGAAACATTGCTGATGTGTGGCTTCCTATAAGAGGGAATAGAGTTTCATAGCAGGCATCCTGAATAACCATAGATGTGGAAGCCTGCATGTGGGAAACATTTCAAGCCAGTCAGCAAAATCAGGCTGCCGCCCTCCTGGGGACCATTATTTTTGCTTACATCCACACAAGGTACTGGGCTGTCTTGGGCAAGCCACTTCACCTCTCTAGACTAAGTTCTTCATCTCTCTCTAATGCGAAGAAGCTGGTGGACATAGTAACAGCCACCATTATTCAGATGCCAGACACCATGCGAAAGGCATGCATATGTCAACTGTGGACAGACAGCTAGGTGGGGCAGAGCTGGGATTTAAGCCCACTAACTGAATTTTAAGCCTTAGCACTACCATTTTAAGGCCCCTTCTGCTCTAAAATTCAATTATTCTCCCACAGACTTCTTTGATTCTGAAGCTCCCAAGTTGGCTGGAGACCCTTACACTCCAGTGTCTGAAGATCCTTCACTCTGTTTGGTGATGTTTGGCCAATAATACGTATTAATGATTTTTGTACTTCTACCCCTGGGGGACCTGCTGGAGAGATCTCAGCCATCACGTAGCCTGGTCTGGCTCACATCCGCTGAGGGTATGCTGGCCAGGGAGTGTGAGGAAACAGAGAAGACATCAGGAAGAAGCTTATGTTGCCAAGTCTTTGTGGCAGAGAAGCAATTTGATACTTCAATGGAAATTTGACAATATTTTCAAATTGTCAGAAAACTCTCTAACCTCTAACAGAGCTGAAAAATAACACACATTTGTCAAAATTGGGCAGTGGAATTGTAGGTGGCATCTGTACCTCTTTTATAATTTTGTGTTTCATACACAACGAGCAAGTTGACATTCATCCTCTGTCACTGTGACCTTGGGAGAAGACCTGAAATTCTCAGGGCCACAAACTCTGTGTATGTATTTAACAATAAATCTTTTCACTTCTGGGACACCTTCCCTCCAAAATCTCTGTGAAACTGGAGTGACGTAAGAGGCACTTAAATGACTGTGATGGGAATGAGATGGACAGCCCTGTATACGTGCAGATAGTGAGGCAGGATGAGTCAGCTTGAAGGGCCCAGAAGTGCACAGTCATGTGCAGAGGTCAGTGTGGCTCAGGCTTCGACCCTACTCTCTTCAGCAGGGAGTTGAAATAGATGATCCTGAGGTTACTTCCAGGTTCTTAATTGCAAGATTCTGAACATCTACTGCTAGGCTGGAAGATAACTTCCCTCTTCTCTCTCTGCTCAATTTCTTTTCCATAGCACGGTTCTATAAAAGCCATATATTAGGGGGCTGGCCTAGTGGTGTAGTGGCTGGGTTCGTGTGCTCCACTTTGGTGGTCCAGAGTTTGCAGATTCGGATCCCATGCGTGGACTTACACACTGGTCATCAAGCCATGCTGTGGTGGTATCCAACAGACAAAATAGAGGAAGATTGGCACAGATCTTAGCTCAGGGCCAATCTTCCTCACACACACACACACAAAATCTATATTAGATTGCTGATTATGAAACTTCATATGCATCATTGGTGCCAGGAGAGTTACTGAGATCACTTCTGGGTAGGTGTAAATGTTGTTTTGTTACTTTATTTTTTTTAGTAGTATAATATTTTTTTCTTTTGTCATGGAAATAGAGATTCTGATGGTCATTTCAGGCAAAAAGAGAAATAATTATCTCACATGGACTTATGGGAAGTTCATTTTGTCTGGTGAAAGGGAGTTGTGCTTTGCTTGTGCACTGAAGAAAACAGATGATGGCACTTTGGCCATTTGCAGCAAGCTCTTATATACCTGAAGATGTGGGGATTTTTCGATGTTATGTGGTTTTTGGTTCAGCTAGTGAATAGAGATGGAAACAAGCTCTTAGTATGACTTTCATCGTTAAAAATTAGCGTGATGTGTTTGTGATGAGCATTTGTTATTTTCTGCTTTCAATAGATAGAGTAGAAGTCACAAAACATGGAACACTCGTGTTCCGACTCCCACTTACACACCCCTTGCGGACATAAATAATCGAACATGGCACTCTTTCCTACTGACTTGAGTCAAGAACTCAGAATCCTTCCTCAACACAGCAATTCAAGAAGTAACTACCAACTAATGAGAATTAGTACTCAAAACCCAGTTGCTATTCCAAGATTCATTGCTGTGGGCATCCAAGAAATAGATATGGGTTTGAAGTACAACACATTTAATTTTACTTGATTTGGATTAATGAGCTCATGTCTCTTTACTGTATCTTAATTTTAACTGCATCTTAAACAACTACTTTGGAGACACTAGGGTATGAATTCTTGATCTGCCATTTGCTAGCTGTGTGACCTTGGCCAAGTTTCTTATCTCATTCCTCTAGTATGGAATGCAGATAATAATATGTAGAATGAACGTATTAACATCGTTCCTTAACATGAAGCTAAATTGTGCCCTAAATTTTCACTCTCCCCAATGATACAGAACCAACCACCAGAGATGACATAGTGCTGCCTTTACATTTTCTCCTGCTCCTTGCCCAGTTTTCTTCTTTTGACTTGGTTATTCCGATGTCAGGAATGCGTTTGATTAAGAGATGTAGTACAGGAGTGGGTAAGACATACCAGACTTGAACACTAATGAGGATGAAATTAAATGTTAATTATTTTTTTCCTTCTATCCCCTAGATGATGATGAGACTGAAATGAACATCAAAACTGTGTTCTGCAATAATCCATGGTGACAGAAAACAAAAACAGCCAAATAATGTATTGGCCTCAATACTCAGAGCACGTTTGAGATGCTGAATAAGACTGAACAATCCCCCGTTTCCCTTTTTTTCCTCTTTTGTAGAATATAGTCTGAGTGGGAGAGTCCCCTGTGTGGGTGAGGCAGTGTGCTGGGGGAGAAGGGACACCAGACTTGGCATCAGAATACTTGTGCTCTTGTGTCCCCTCCATGACTGACTAATGTGTATCTTTGGGTACATGGCTTACCGCTGTGAGCCTCAGCTTTGTAATCTTCAAAATGGAGGCCAATGATAATATTGACCTCACGGCAATGTTGAAATGAAGTAATGAATGTGATTTTGTGCATTTAATAATGCATTTAGTAAACTGCAAAGCACTTAAACACATTTTAGAATCTTAAAAGCTCAAAGACATGCTAAATGAATACAAACCAATTAAGTAGTAGAAGCTTAGACCACTAACCTAGTAGATTCTTTATAGTGTACTACCTTGTTTGAAGAAAATCTTACAATGGAAAGCCAATAATTAAAATAGATAAACAAGAAGCTGCCCAGGTCGAAGAGGGAAAGACCCAATGCCCAGCCCAGTCACATCCCCCTCTACTGCTGGAGCTCCCCAGCGGCCAGTAGACACAATTTTCAAAACATTGGCCATTTGAATTTCTCATTTTATAGATGAGGAAACTAACGCCTATGGATGTGAAGGACTTACTTCTCATGAATTGAAGTCAGTGTCTTCATTGGCGATTACTAGTCAATCAACATGCCAGGCCTTCTCCCATCCCATATTATCAGGTACCCTCACTGAATTATAAATTTGTCTGGCTCCCTCTCCTTGAAGTGATGTTCAGAGGCATTCAAAGGGAGACCAACTGAGACATGGACTTTAAGTTAATATTAGTTCATTCAGCATGGTGACTGACCTGCATTCTGTTGGCAAGGGCCCATTTGCAGATGCAGATCAGTAAAAAAATGTCTGGGGGCCGACCCAGTGGTGCAGTGGTTAAGTGTGCACGTTCCGTTTTGGTGGCCCAGGGTTCGTTGGTTTGGATCCCAGGTGCGGACCTACGCACTGCTTGGCAAGCCATGCTGTGGCAGGTATCTCACATATAAAGTACAGAAAGATGGGCATGGATATTAGTTCAGTGTCAGTCTTCCTCAGCAAAAAAAAAAAAAAAAAAAAGGAGGGTTGGCAGCAGATGTTAGGCCAAGGCTAATCTTCAAAAAAAACAGTCTGAAAAATGAGTGTAGATCAGAGTTGTGTATACACTTAAGTATGGTATGTAAACAGAACTTTTTTTTTTTTAAGATTGGACCTGAGCTAACATCTGTTGTCAATCTTCTTTTTTCGTTCTTCCCTCCAAAGCCCCACAGTACATAGCTGTATATTCTAGTTGTAGGTCCTTCTGGCTTTGCTATGTGGGACACTGCGTCAGCATGGCTTGATGAGCAGTGCTAGGTCCACACCCAGGATCCGAATCCATGAAATCCTGGGCCGCTGAAGCAGAAGGTGCAAACTTAACCACTCAGCCATGGGGCTGGCCCCAGAAGCGTGTGTTAAGAAAGTGACACTTCTAGTCATCCAGTAGCATATTAAGATATGATTTTTGAAATTGTGGTGAAATATATGTAACATCAAATAAGACATAACTTTTTCTTATGATTTAATTTGCAATAATAATTATATTTCAATAATTCAAGCAACATCCTCTGTTTACTACGTGCCCTTTGTCCCCCATCACTGTGGTTTTCTTCTTTTTCCTCTCTGACGTGGCAGGGACTTCAGGACCCATTAAGCAACATTGTACCTTATCCATGCCCAACTTAAAGTTACAAACTCTACTTTTTTTCATTTACTTCTTAAATTCTCTGTTACCAAGGTGTGTCTGAGACCAACATGAGTCTCAAAAAACATTAATAATTATCATTCATATGCATAAATATTAGTTGAGCACTTCCTATGTCCTAAGCACCATGCTCCACACCAGCAATAGTGATGAAAAAGTCACAATCTCTATTTAACAGCTTCCTATATGCATTGTTTCCTACGATGTGCATGACATTGAGGGGGCCCTTGTAGAATACAATTAATAAGGCTCTGGAACACCTTCTGTGCTCCAAATCCAGTTGTTATTTCACTTTCCATTTTTCCATTTAAGCCTCACAATAACCTAGAGGGAGGTTTTTTGACTTTTGTGTGTATGCTTTTCTTTTTCTTTGTTGTAGTAAGGGCGCTTAACATGAGATCCACCCTCTTAACAAATTTTTAAGTGTACAGTCCGTGATTGTTGACTGTAGGTACAATGTTGTGCAGCAGATCTGAAGGGGATTATTATCAACCCCTGGGTCACAGATGAGGGAACTGAGCCTCAGAGAACGAGGCAAGTTTCCCAGACTCACACAGCTGGAAAGTGGAGGATATGGGATTTTAATCTAGGCCATTGGGATTCTGGAACCTATACTCTTTTCCGTTACGCCTCAGTGCCTCCTCTGCCCTCAAAGAGTGGCGGTCCAGCAGGGCCAAGACAGTATATCCATGATGACCAGGCAAAGTAGAAGTGGCTAAACAGTTGCTTCAAGGACCTTCTCATTTGGCCACTTCTTCCTCCTTATTGGTCTGGGCTCCTTGGGGCCATCATTTTCTTCCTCTCATGAACCAGACAAAAGTTGGTTAAAATTTGGTTCCTGCACAATTACGAAATGATATTTTAGGAACTATTACAAAATTATGTTTTAGGAACTAAAACTTGCGTTTCAGATGCGGATATTGTCAGAGCATTATTAGGCAGAGTTTTCCCATCCCCTGAAAGATGAGCACTTAATTCTATGGCTGGGACTCTGAGCATTTTTGCTGACATGGCTATCACTGGGTGCAGGACAGGAGCTAGGAGCCTGGAGGAGGATCAGGTCGCTGAGGCCAGTCAGACAACCTTGGGGTGAGGGAGTCATGATGTGACTCGTGATAAAAAAGATACATGAGATGGAGTCATTTATAGTGCCTGTGACAGATGAGCAAGAATGGTGCTGAAAATGTTAGTGTAGCAAAGATGCGGTGAAGAAAGTGAGGTCCTCGGCCTGCTGTGGGGGAAGACTCATTTGTCATATTTCCCTGGAAGTGAAAGATGATGGCAAAGCTGTTGTATAAGATGGCATTTAAGAACGTGAGTTTGAAGGGAATGAATAATTTCCATCTGCTTTCATCTCATAATGGCTAACGTGGGCCAGAATGGAGCCATAGCTCACGCTCCTGATGAAAAAATCATATGTCCCCTTTACGTTAGCAATGAGTGATTTCCAGTCCCTTTAGCTGTTTAATACCCATGGAAATCCATCTTGACATTTCCTCTCACGTTAGCATCAAAGTGAGATTTTTGCTCTCTGAGGCAGTCTCAAAAATTGGACACTGCTTTTCCGTCACCTGCAGTTTCTATGCACGGGTGTGATTGTCTGCAATTGTTCATCCCCTTTCCAGTGCAAGGCTCAGATTCTGACCCACACATAAAACACAGCAGATTCGAATCACAGAATCAAAGGAAGTGAGAAAACAAGGCTCTCCCCCGCTGGCTAGAGTGATAAACGAAGTGCCTAGAGAGGAAGCAGAACCAAATGGGTATTCCCCTGACTAATATGGTACATGAGAACTGCAGGATCGTTGCTGAAGCACACACTGCCCCAGCATGCCTGCTTGGGGAAGGTTGGGCACTTCATAGATAGCCAGTGAGTCAAGTGTTCCCAAAGACATAAGGATTCGAGGTCAGTTGACCTACCCCTAAGTGGAGACTGAACTCTGGACAATTTAGACTAGTCTAACTAGTAGTTACTTAGTTCTTTGGCATAAAATGAGGTAGTTAGTTGAATGACTAAATGCTCTAAAAAGTTAAAAGATAGTTTTAGCCATCTTTTCATTTAACAAACATATTGAGCACCTATTCTGAGCAGAACACCCATCTAGGCTGTGTGTTGGGTGGGGTGATGAAAATACCACTCTTCATCTTTTGAAAAAAAGTGTCAATAACGTACTGGATTAAATATCTATACTAGAGTTAAATAATGATATGACCAGAGTAGAAAAGATGGAATCATTCATTCCTTTGACAAATACTTATTAAGCACCTACTGTGTGCCAGGCACTCTACAAAGCATTGGTGAATCATTGGTGAACAAGAGAGTCAAATTCTCAGCCCTTAACATGCTTTTGTTCTAGAGGGATGCAACCAGTAGGCTTGCATCTTGAAGGCAATGATTTTCTCTGGCAATTGCATATGTATAAAGTTGTGGTCGTGTAGTTCTGATTATGGGGCACATTTAGCCATTGCTAGCTTTCAGTGGTCGTGAAGGAGTGAATTCTTGCATATGGTGGACCGGCAGACCAGGTCACGTCTTCTCCAGATGCTCTTCAAGTGAAATAATCAAGTGGGCAATATGTTTATCTTATCTACAGGATAACCAAATTTGCAGGAGTTTTAGCCTCTTTTCTACCAGAAGATTTCAATCCCTGCACAAAATCAACCTATTAATTGAATTCTTTTCAACAGTGTGCCATGCCTAGATTCTTAATGATGTATCCTGATTCTGGGGCATTCAAGGAAAATATTTCATAAGAATTTCAGGAAAAAAATATTAAAATTTTCCTACCTGATGATCAGTTCAGGCTAGAGCATTTGAATGGTTAGAAGAAAACCAACAAAAACTGGGGTAGTATAAAAAAATTAAAGGTCCATGAATAATTAAAGAATATACCATATTTATACATCTACATAATCAGTGTATGGTAATTCCTACTAATTTCTAATGATCTTGATTCCAAATTGCCAGGAAGAGATCCACATGTGAACTCCTTTCTCAGATTAATTTGACCATCTACTGGAAAAACATTTCATTAAATTGACTTACACACACACACACACAAAATACATACATTTCTTTCCCTAAAAGAATAGTTCTTAAGATTTTGTCTTTAAAAACCACTGCAAATGCAGCTTGTATTTTGCCTTCAAAATATTACAAGAAAAAGTTCTTAGGGATTACAAGGGTGAGACAATTTTGGCATATGTGTGAAGCTCGTGGTATTTGGTGCTTATTACTTTAAAATATTATTTTGAACATTTCTTAAGTAAATGTCATGGCATTTAGAAAACAAAAAATAGACCACAACTATGAAATACCAAAGACCACATAGAATATTAACTCCATTCCGTTCTGATCTGTTTCTTCTTCTGTGCCCCTAGGCAAATATCTATTCAATATATATGTTGCTTTAGCAACACTCTCGAGTCATGGTAAATCCATTTTAAATTATAAGGGCCTGAGAATTGTGTGTGCAGTTAATTTTCTTTTCCCCCACCTTCCTTGGATTTCTAAGAAGATCCCTCCAGAAAAAAAGTGTCTCACGAAATAAGATTAGGGAGGAAGGGTGGTTGGTGGTGGATAGAGCTAGAATCAGGCGACAGATAACTGATAATCTGGGAAATCCTCTTGGGAGAGGGGACTGTGAAGCAGATAAGAATATTTGGGTAGTTGAAATAGAAGTTCCCCTTTTCTTGCCATTTTATACCACCTAACTTATTTTTTCCATTCCTAAGGTGTTGAATATTAAAATCGTCTTTAGTTTCTTATTTAAAAGCTCACAAAATATCAAGATGCAGGGAATCAATCAGGCATGAATTCTCAACATGAGTTCCTCAGAAATGCTATGCCTACAGAATGCTCTGTGATAAAAGAGTGTTGTGGTCATGTAAGTGTAGGAAATACCACAGGCTACAGACCCTCCTGCAAAGTCACACATTAGTAAATGGAAAGATCTAGGAAGTGGTACAACAAAGAATCCTGTTCATTTTTGTTTGTCAGATTTCCTCCAACTATTTGACCTTAGAACCCCCAATTTTATGGGCTAGCAGCTCTTCATTTTCCTCAGAACTACTGTTTCACACTACGCTAAACCCTGTGGGAAGCACCCCTGTCAAGAATTCTTCCCTAAGAGTCCCTTAGCCTGCACTTAGAACTCGTCACAGTTCAAAACAAGCCCACATTACTTTCTTAAATCTCCGCTCAAGGAAACTCTAGTCTTTGTTTCTCTCAGTCATAAAATTTCTTGTCTGCTTCCTTTATGTCCTGTCTGCCCCTCCCCCGTCCTTCTCATTGCCTGCTTCTCTTATGAGACTCATCAATCGTCTCATAAACAGAATGAAAGACAAATTTATTTGTTCAATATACAAATATTAAGTATCTATAGCATGACAAATTGTGCATTAGGTACTCAGGTGAGAAATAAAAACTTAGAGACCAGCTCAGTACCTGTCTTCAAGGAGTTTAAAATCTAGCCAAGAAGAAAAGACATTATTATAATTATTATGATAACTTGCAGATGTGTCACCAGCCACATTTACCAGTAGGAAAGGCACAAAGGAGATGAAAATAGAGGAAAGATAATGTTCAGATGGGGGCCACCTAAGGAGGAGACATGGAAGAGAATTGAGATGGTATTCTAGGTTGGGTGAAAACATTAAAAATAAAATTAAAGGAATATTAAAAATAATAATAAAGCCCAGAGACTCTTCAATGAGTCACCCAGCTTGGCTAGAATATAACAGGGCCTAGATTTAATATATATAAGAATATAAATAAGCCTGGAAAGGATCTTTGGAGTCATATAATAGATAATTTCATGTGTCAAGCCAATGAATGAGGATTTTATATAGAAGGCGGTGGCAGGTATTAGAGAATCATGGAATGTTTTTGTGAAGCTAGACACAAAGACTGGGAAGATTAACTTAGTAGCAATGCCTAGACAAAAGTCAACTGAAAGATAACTAGAAGCTCAGTCTATTGGGAAGTTGGTGGAAATGCAAAGAATATAAACAGACTCCACAAGTAATTAGTCTTGGAGTGAATGAAAAACAAGAGTGAGTGTGAGTCTTTGAGCTTTCTTGTCTAACAGTCAGGGAAACAGGAAAGCTGAAGAGCAACTGCTTTGGGGGTGGCGCAGACTGGGTGTTTGGGTTTTGATGTCTTCCCTTTAAGAGGCCATGGAGCATAGAGATGGCATGTCTATGAAAGCAATTGGCAACGCAAACTTGGAGACTAATAGAGAAGATCGGATAAAAAACAAAATTTAAAAGTCTCATGACTAAAATGAATAATTGAGATCGTAAATGCATCAGATCCTCACGGGAGAAAGTACAGAGTGAAAGGAGGTGAGATTTTCCAGATAATGGAAAAGAAGAGTCAATGAAAGAGATAAAGGAATGGTGTAAGGCAAAGAGAGAATCAGTCAGGGGAGTACAAAAGCAGAGAAAAGAGGGGAAGAGGAAGTCTCAAGCCATGATGTGAAATGTACAGAGGTAAAGAGCAATCAGGACTGAGGAACAACTAATAGATATGGTGAATCAGAGGTCATTATTGAACTTTGACAGAGTGGTTCCAGGAGAGTGATGGTTCTGACTGTAGCGTGCATTGGAATTCCTTGGAGCGCTTGTTAAAACACAGATCTCTGGGCAGTTCTTCTCCCTAACCACCCTGGCCAAAGAGTCTGATTTTGTAGTTCTGCAGTGAGGCCAGAAAATTTCCACTTCTAACAGATGCCCAACTGATGCTGATGCTGATGTTTCTGTTGCTTCTGGAACCATACTTTGAGAACGCATGTAATAGAGTGATGGAAGATTGTTAACAGATGCAGGGGAATAAGGGAATAAATGATAATCCAGAGGTTTATGTAGCAAATGGAGGCAAGTTCAAAAGATTTGCCTATGAAAAGAGGATGGGAAAAGGCTGTAGTTCCGGGGACTAATTTTCCCTCCCACAGGATCCAGCACTATAGGGTA
Source organism: Equus przewalskii (assembly GCF_037783145.1). Lineage (NCBI taxonomy): Eukaryota > Metazoa > Chordata > Mammalia > Perissodactyla > Equidae > Equus > Equus przewalskii. The sequence goes on from NC_091852.1 coordinate 18,212,846, forward strand.
TATATACGTTAGGGACTCCGGGACTATCTATACATGGAAGATACTAAGAGCCATTTCTTTCTCCTTGCTCTGGTAGCTAAGACTTCTTAAATGTAGTCACCTCTTCTAAGCCTCTCCATCTCTTCTCCCCAGAAACTGCCCCAAAATTCCACCTCATATCCAAAATATACCAGTTATGTGACAATCACCCCCTAACTACTTAAGTTGGGATATAGCAAGGTGAGGGGCTCCCTGCAAAGAGTTTAGCTATTCAAGGATGAGGAGAGAATACGTCAGACATCATTTTAGCCTTGAAAATGCAGCGTGTGTGCGTTCTTACATTTATGTGCTTAAAAGCTCAAGATCTGTTTTGCAAAGATATCAAAATTTCTGTTTCTCATAAAATTGCAAGAACTTGGCAGAAAGCGTGTGCTTTCCACCAAATGCAGTCATGCTCATGTGTAATCCCAGGAAATACGAATTAATGCAACTCTTGCAGTTTAGAAAGTCGTTTTGAAATCGGTGTAGTGGTTTTCTTCATGACACTGTGATTTTATTACCTATAATTTAACACACCATGGTGCTTCCTGGTGAACTGTTTATGCCCGTTCATTTCTCTCAACTGCCAGGTATGTAATGCTTATTTAAATTAAGTTTTTCATCTCTTATTCAAAACCTTTTAAGGACGTTGCTCTTTGAAGAATTGACTCTTACCTGGATAAGAGAATGAAGAGTTACACAGATGTAATCAAAGGTGTCAGAAGGCTGAAGCTTCTATTAATGATTAGAAGTCAGTTTCAGGACATCCAAAGGTCACTTAGTTTACATATAAATATTAGTTTGGATACAGGAAATTGAAAGAATGAAAATTCAAGGAGAACTACTAAGGAATACTGTAAGAAGAGAAGAAACACAATAGGAGACTTAGTAATCATGGGATACTTGTTGAACACCTACTATGGGCTTAACATGTGAAGGAAACTGAAATAGAAGGTACATCCCATTCTTCAAATAAATACTGTATATTTGAAAGACAAGATTACGTAGCACAGCAAGAATTTTTTCAAAGTGGCTGTTAAATGGCATGGTACACCTTAAGAGGGGAATGCTGCATAATACGAACACATTGAAGAATAGAAACAAATTAACACATTAGAAGCTAAGTTAATTAATTTCATTTAATGCAGTATATTCCAAGTGTATTTGACCATTCTACTCCCCCGTTTTTTTTCAAATTACAGCTTCAATATTCTAAGGTGCATACTTTAGGAAATGAGTAGGGAAAGGACAAAGCCAGACAACTAAAAAATTGTCTTAACTTTTGACCCTCAGTTTCCTGAGCTCTAAAATGGGAATAATAATGGCTATCCCTTGTAAAGGTTAAGGATTAAATTATATTTTGTGTGTGTGTGTGTGTGTGGGTGGGTGTGTAGTTGCAGATATGTCTTTATCCTTAAATACTTCAATGTATTTCCCCAAAACAAGGACATTCTTTTTCATGAGAACAGCAGCACAATGATCTAACTCAGGAAATTAACACAAATTCAATATTATCTAACCTACATACATTATTCATATTTGCCAGATTTTTCCTTCTGCCTGGGAAAGTGCGTCAGTCTTCCCTTGTCTTCATGACCTTGACACTTTTGAAGAGTACAAGACAGTTATTTTGGTGACTCTGTCAATATTTGAGTCTGTCTGATATCTCCTCATGACTACATTCAGATTATGCATTTTTGCCACAGAAGTATCATTGCTTCCTTTCCACTGCATCATATCTGGAGGCACCTGATGTCTGTTTCTCATTGCTGGGCTGTTAATTTTCATCACTAGGTGAGGTTGGTACCAACTAGGTTTCCCCTGTTCTCTTCTGCTTCACTTTCCAATTATGTAAATATCCTGTTACTAATCAAAGTCTATACTATTTGTTTTAGCATCCATTGATAATTCTTTCTGAATCAATTATAACCATGATGGTTGCCAAATGGTGATTTTTTTTCTTTCTTTTTTTTTTTCTTTGTTAAGGAAGATTTTCCCTGAGCTAAGATCCATGCCAATCTTCCTCTGTTTTTTAGTATGTGGGCTGCCAGCACAGGGTGGCTGCTAACAGAGCAATGTAGGTCCACACCCCAGAGCCGAACCCCAGCTGCTGAAGCAGAATAGGCTGAACTTGACCACTAGGCCATTCCCCAAATGGTGACTTTTTAAATTCCAAGTCAAAAGCAATTTTTTAAAATCACGTATTCAGAGAAATGTGAATGATTCTAGTTTACAAAATGCCACCCTGAAATAAAAATGTTTTATATATGGCATGAGAAAACATCCCTGACACCCAGCTGTGACTGGTAATGTCATGGGCATAGCACTGCTGAGAAGGTCTGGGAAGCAATAACAGGCTGATGAACACCTATGCATTTCCAAGCTTCTGTTATAGAGACAGCTCTGTCCACCAATGTTTCTTTTTGAAATACATTGAGATTTGGGATAAACTATTTTTATGAAGAATTCCAGCTCTGGCCACCAGGACTTGTTTTTGCTTAAAGAATTTTATCTTTTGCTTTTACTCAAGCAATAAACTTGTTTGTATGGGACTGAAAGTAGACTAGGAGCCTTTAAAGCTTTGTTTGGAGAAACCACAGGTTTTCTCTTCCCGGCATAGAGACTCTACCTCTCTTTTCGCCTTACGTGCAAATTATGGCAAAAAATTAATTCTCATATTACCTGTGAGATGTATTGGACAAAGAAAAAAGGTCAGCTACTTTTTAATTATTGTCCTTATAATCACATTATCAAGGATTAACATTTCAAACATTGTATTTCGAAATATGATCTTTATATACGCTCAATAAAAAAGTATAACATTTACTTATCTCTTATTATGCCCCAGGTACAGGATATACTAATATAATATTCTATATATTCTCGTTTAATCCAAAAGCACCTTGTGAGGCATTATTCCCATTTACAGAAGACAAAACTGAGCAGAGAGGAGTTGAGTTCCCTTCATTTCCTTTCCAGTGTTTATGAGTCCTACTCATAAATGCTGAGAGTTGGAATCTGTTTTTGTTTATCTGTGTTAGTGAGAAAAGCGTTAAGACTGAGTTGACTGTGCATAAGGCCCAAGAGGCTCATAATATTTTCTCCTTTTGTGGCCACATGTGGTATTTCCAGATCCAATAAGTTCTCTTGAAATAATACATTCTTTCAGCCCCGGCAGAATCTAGCTAGAGACTATAGATTTTCATTCCTGTAAATCCATTGGTATTATTAAAGAGCATCCATGGTTATTATGATTTAAAACATTTGCTTTTAAAATGTTATATACCTTTTTATCCGCATATGAAATGTATGTTGAGTACATAATGTGCCTGGCTCTGTGCTGGGCTCGTTACATGTGTAGCTTCTGGTTCCATACCTTTTGCATGGTGGTTTTGAATTCTGATTCTGCACATGAGAAAGCTGAAGCTCAGAGATAGAAAGATTTGCTCAAAACCAAAGCACAGAAAGTTCTGAGACAGGAGTAATTTCCTTGATTTGTCTGATTTTAGAGTCAATAAGGCGTTTACCACACTGAGCAAACTGGCTTTCAAAAGCGTGCAGGATGTGTGGGGAAGAAAAGGACCAACATGCGTGGTTATATTGACAATGTCTTAACACAGATGCAGGACACATTTTCCTCTATCTCTTTTTTTTAGGTTTACTTCAAAATGTTTATTCCTGATTTATAAATAGAAAATTTAAAGATTATAGAGGAATGAAAATATTTTGGAAGAAATTTGGGGCTGGGGGTTGGGGCCATGACATTGAGGACAGAATCAAATAGCAATACTCTTTTGCTGTTGCCTGTGTGTCAGTTCTTGCCGAGATCCCCCTAATGGCCTCTTCTAGCAGCTTTCTGCCGTGAGACATTAGCACAAATGATTTCCTCTGCCTGAAATGTTATATTCCCCCATTCTGTGACAGGCTATCTGCTACTCATGCTTCAGGTCTCAGTGTAAACATGACTTACTCAGAAAGCTCTTTCTGACCTGTCCATGTTTCCTGCTGCACTGTAACTTCCACGAGGCCAGGGACCCATCTGAATCCCTAGTCCCTAACACTATGCCTGGCACGTTAACAGATACTCAGTGAATAATTGTTAATAATAATAATTGTTGGATGGGTGGATGAAAGAGGAAAAGGAAGAAGAAAAGAAGAGAGGGGGAGAGAAAAGAAAAGAGGAAGAGAGATTGTTAGAGAGAGAGAGACAAGAAGGGAGGGAAGGAAAGAGGGAGAAAGAAAAATTCTCAGCCAGGTTATACAATAAGCATATTATAATGCAATTCCTTATCAGTAAATTCTACTTCCTTATCAGTAAAATTAGAATTTGAAGTTGAAGACAGGAAGCATCTCAGATTTCTTCAAACTCTTATCATTCTCCAGAACCACAATTATTAGTCGATGAGTGTTCTCAAATGCACAATATGTGCTTCTCTACTTCTCTTCCAACTCCCAGAAGAATAAAACAACCCATGGCCTTGAACAATGCAAATCTGTTTGAAAATCTGTGTCACTCCAGCCTTTATCTCACTACGCTGTCTGACTGTTGAAAATTCAGTAGGGTCATTAAATTAAATTCTTCTACCTTTGTTCCCTTGTAATCAGTAAGCACCACTATATTTTGACTGAAAAAGACAAAAAAAAATGCATGTAAGAGCCTTAGCCGCAATAATGATAAGCTACACCATTTGTTTGAATGCATAAAAGTCATTTTCTAGAAGGACTGATGCTTTTATGCAGGTTTCCCTTGATTAGGATTCTCCTGTGGCTTGATGGAACTGTGAGTGGGCAGGACGGAAGAATAGCAGGCTGGCTTGTATTATACAACTAGTGGGCTCTTGCACGCTACTGATTAGATCTGATGTACATTTCACTGAAGGCTTCTGTACATGCCTGCCACATCAGACCAATGCTAGCAAGCTGTTAGCTGAGAAATGAAGTGAACCACAGCCAGTTACCATGGGAAGTCTTGAGTAAGCAAGAAGTACAGTCGTGTAAATCCATAGCAGAAGAATTGTGCTGAATGGATGGGCATACACACGTGGACACACACGTGTGTGTATAAGCTTGTCCTACCTGAAGCCATACATCACATGCACACATATCACATATATGCATACAAATGTTCATGAACACATGAAACCCCACTGTTTTAGGAAACTCTTAGATTCCACCCGGTTAAGTTAAATTCAGTCAAAACACTGGAGTTGTGTTAGATATTCAAACTTTAAACCTGGTATTTCCTGGAATACCAAGACTTGCTCTGAGGTTTAGGGGGTAGCTACTGATTGGCTAAACTAGGCCAGTTTTACGTCCCTAAGTATCCAAGTGCTGACACTCCCCTGGCTATCATAAGTTGGAAATAATCATAATAAAAACTGATCAAGGCTCGCTGATTAACATACTTAATTCTCAATTATTAACCCTAGGAGGAAAGAAAATAAATGTAAAGTTTATATAAAATATAGCTTTTCATATGGGATGGCTTTCACAGTTTTGTGTTATTGCTGATGCTTCCCTTATTGCTACTGTTATTGGTCATGAGCTGTTTGAGTGGAGCAATTATATCTCATGTTTCTTGGTATCTCAGTCATAGCTTCCTATCATCATAGGGGCTTAATAAATGCATGTAATCGTGTTGTAGTGGGCTGTCCTAAATTTTGCATAATTTAAACATGACCAATTTGTGTTTGTCTTTGAAATGTGTGTCTTTACTCACATTTGAGCATCCATTCGTCTTCACCTCTCATTGAACAACCTAGTGGCATCCCCAAGGTACGAAGGAATTGTCTAGTTCCTCGTGCTGCCATTCTTACAAGTTGCTTCCTAATGATAGACAGCTACTTTTCTTCAGACTAATGCAAATTTAGCCTCCTTTCTAAACTTCGCTTAATCTGGGCAAGGAGCCAAAAGCTTCTGTTTCAAAGAGTTCTCCTCAGGCAAAGTAAACTGAGGGAGCTCCCTCATGCATTCACCTAGTCCTTCAAAAATATTGTGCCAACAAATGTATAAGGAAACCTCTTCACTGTTAACTTTTCAGTTAATGCCCAGCAAAGTAAAAGTAAATAATTAAATGAACTGAAGTCTGTGGAAAAACCAGAAGGCAGTGTAGGCAATATATCCACAAATAAGTGAAATTTGATGGCACTGAGTTTATATGGTCTAATCAAAACGATGTCAAGGTGCCTGAGACATAAGTCCTTTTTCAAGAAAATTGAAGAGGCATAATTTATAGAGATGTGACCTGGAGGTGTGAGCTTCATGCATCCTAATTAAGTAAAGCAGTCACTGAAATTGCTTTCTGTCATCTGGATAAGGAGCAATTACAGTTACACTTCAGGTTGCTGGTTTGCTCAAGGAGTAAGGTATTGCATTTGGCTACCTCCTCCAATCAACTGAGGGCTAATAAATTAATGTCCATAGTTGTGAAAATGCAGTGTGGCAGAGAGGGACATCTCTTAACTGCCTGGAAGATGGAGGCTTTAGAAATCCAATCTGAAACCTTACTTTTCTAGATCATAAAGTTAGGGTTGGTGATGAGATAATTTTTGATAAGAGATTATGGTGATAAGAGATAATGGATAAGAGATCGTGGATAAGAGATAATTTTTATCTCTTACAAAAACTGAAAAAATTTCCAAAATTGTTTTAAAAAAAAAGCCCATATTTGCATCACCAAGTTGAATTTTAACATGGTATTCAATAAACTCAGGAGAGATTTCTTTGTAAAACATCCGCTACTTATTTCTATGTAATAATTATTACAGTATTGCTTATGATCTGACCCCTACTGCTGGTGAGTTATTCAAGGGTAGAGACTGAGTTTTTTCTTTGAGAGATCCTAATTCTAACAGTCTCCCATAAAGTTTGAGGAAAGAGTAAATTTTTTATTGTGTTTTTATGCCATACATGAATTGGCAAATTTGTGTCTCCTAGTGCCTGTTCTTGAGACCTGTTAAGCCTCTAAAAGTAGTTGCTGAGTTTTTGTTATTGTTGTTAGAAAACTTTCTGGGAAGATTGCAAAGTTTGCATCCAATGGTCTATTTGGTACTTTCACCTTCCTCTTCCTGATCAACCTACACTCTGGAAATTGCTGCTTACTTGTTAGCCGAGTGGTTGTTAACCAAGTTTTTACTAAGCAAGAAAAATAAATGAGCTTAAATGGGAAAGAATAATTGTAATTAACTACAACAAAAGAGTTGGCCTACTGAAGGACAGAATTGGGCTGGAATTACCAACAGGTTTGGATTAGTTCACCATTAACAACATTCCCCTGCAAAAAATGAATAAATTCGAGGAAACAATGTTAAGACATTTTGTAGCTCCAAAAACATATATCTGACCACTTTATTAAACATATGGTAAGCTAGAGCAAGATTTAAAGTTATTTTTAATTAATTTTCCAGAAGGTATGCATGCACACATACATACAAACATGCACTGAGTGATGTGCTGTTATACCTTTAGCAACACAACAGCTCTCTGAAAAAAATAATAATACAAATGCCATGATTTGTAGCATTGTCAATGTCCATGGTATAAAGACCCCCATCATGGCTGATTTCAAGCTACGAATGTGGTGTCACTGAGTGTAGAGTTGGGAAGAGTTTTATGTACAATCAGCTCTTACATTGAAGGAAGCCAGCTCAAGCAAACCACTGCACACCACACACCCATATACCATTTAATCTCTAATATCACAGAAATTGAATCCTGTGAGTCATATGTAGAGGTGACTCAAAACCCATTATAAAATTATCTAAACTGATAGAATGAATGAAATATTCACCTTTCTTTTCTCCATATTTCAGTCAACGGAAAAGAACAATGAGGCTTGCCTCTTCTTGGGAATAAACTCATTTTAGTGAAACACATTCAATTGATAAATGATATCTATAAGCGTGAAGCCCTCACCAACCCTGCTATCATTTTGCCAAAGACCCAGACTCACTGACCAAGCTGAGTGCTAACTGGAAATCTATTCCAAGCAGAGCTGGAACATGGCCACCACCCCATGAGAACCAAAAGGACAGCTTTGAGGTACTGGCTCTGAAGATATTAAAGCCAGCTTTGTCTCAGGGACCTTACTGTCAGCACAACCTGCTTGTCAGACAGGCTGTTTTGCTTCCCAACAGTTTAGGACCCCTTCCCTTTATTTCCTGTGTTCGCTCTTGCTTCCTGCTTCCGAGACTGCAAGCCCCCACCTGCTTGAGATGGAGAGATGACTCATCAATGGAATGTCAGATGAGTGACAAGAGTCAGATGGAGATAGGATCTGATTGTTTAACTCTGCTCACAATCAATAATTGATGCTAAGTACAGCAAGGCGTTTTAATCAAGGTAAATAGGACTATGATGAATACACAGCTAAATAGAGCCCAGGAAGTAACAGAGTATAATTTTTTTAAAAAAGGTTCTATTTGATCCAAATATAAAATACTTCTGACAGGGAGGAAGTTTACTTCCTTACAGATTCTGAAAATTCAGTTAATCAATACTTACTGAGAACCCTTGATGGTATGAATAGCCAGGTACTGTACAATATAATGTACCAAAGGGTGTGATTCTGGCACTCCAGAGCTTGTCTACCTCTAATTAACAAATATTTTCCCAAATCTACACAATTAAGTTCTTATTGATGTCAATTAAAAACTTAGATGTACATTCATTCCTGATGGAATTTTATAATATAAAATCGATGACTAAACAATCTAGCGTGACTTTCCTTATAAAGAAATTAAATACTTCATTACTTCAAAGTCCCTTGGCATAATGCTAAGGCCATTAGTAGGAATCATCATGTGAAAACTGCTATAAAACATCTGTACACCCACACAGACCCCCTCAGTATTGTGGTAGAAAAAAATGAAGACGTACATTTTCATGCTTGAGGTTAACTGGGCACAGAGATTGCTTTTTCAACCTCTGGGTACAGATCTTCACATCATATACACTTTTATATCATCTCTAGTTATTGGAATGTTATTACTTTTGTGTAGACTTGGAATGACTATCTTTTTATCCTACCCCTCATTCTGCAATCTTTCCTCTTCTTTCTCTTGTCCTACTGGCTTGTTTCACTTCTGCAGTATTCGGATTGTATTTCAGTAATATGTTGAAATTAATGGTGGATTTGTAACCTAATATTTATTTTTTAAAACCCTGTTATTAGAAAATACATCAAAGATGAGTGCCAGTATCTGCCCCAAATCTTCTTATTGTCTAGGTCAATAAGTAGGAAGTGTCAGATTTCAGTGGATTTCAAACTATGCTTCGTGAAATGTATTTTTTGAAAGAATCAGTAGCCGAACACATTTAGAGTGGGATTAGTCCAGCATATCTAGCCTTAACCCTCAGTTTGGCATTTTTACATATGAAAAAAGAGTGTGTAAGTCTCTCATGATCTCAGAAATTGTAAATTCCATGGCTCTAGTGGAGTATAACTTGGCATGATATTTTTTAAGAGTACTAAAAATATCAACAACCACAAAAATAATAATAGTGAGTATGCTTTTTTAAGTATCTACTTTGTGCCAGTTACCTAGCTTTCTTAAATACCACTATGTGATAGTACTCATCACATAGATATAAGTTCCTAGATATTAGGAACTTGACAAAGGGGTTATCACTACCCTGATTTTATAAGAGAAGAAATTGAAGCTTAGAAAAGTTTAGAAAGAAATGCGAGGTAGAACCAATATTCGAATCAAGTTGACCATAATTCTGCTCTCTTAACTACTATGGCCATCTGATTTTAAGCTCTGAAACAGCAGAGGCCATGTCGGTCTTGCTCACCTTTCTATTTCTAGTACCTAATAATTTGCTTGGCATTCAATATATACTTGTGAGTTGAAAGAATAAATGAGCATCTCTCCTAAGTTCTTGTTAGCTATCTTGTTTTCTTCATGTGTAAAGTGAAAATTATAATGTTAAAATTCTTTGTTAAACTTTCATACATTTAATGAGACCATATGACTTAATGTGGTTGCAGCATTTTAATTCCTTAGCCTGCAGCAATTGGGAGTTGTAGGAGCCCCAGATGTAATCTAGGAAAGACTACAGATATGCTGAAATAAATCCAAAGATGCCATGAGTTCAACAATTTAACATCGGACTCAAAAAATTTCATTGGTGATCAATAAATACCCTGTGCCTATGTAATTTCTTTTCAGATGTTTCACGTCAATATCAGTAAAATAAGTGTAACAATTAAAATCTCTAGGAGATATAGCTTCATGTTCATTCAGCGTTTGTAATCCAGGTAAAACCATCAAATAATGTTGACTACATCCTGGGTGTTGAATTCATGAATTGGCTATTACAGCTTAATATATTTATTCTTCCTATCCAAGCTAGCACTGCTGCACTTGATTCCAAAATGAATAATCTTGTCCATACTAAAATAGTGTTTTGTGTTCTTAAAATGTCATTTAACCTGATTAGTGTTATTTTAGCAGTCTTAAACTTCATTAAAATTTAGGATTCTGTCACAGGGGAAAAATAGCCCTTCTCTTTCCAAATAAGGTTCCTCTGTCATCTCTAAAAACAAAATGATAGCAAGCTATTTTTTAAAAAGATTTAATAACTTTTCCTAACCATAAAAGTAACATGTGTTCATTGAACAAACTTTAGAAAATATGATCAAAAATAAATTAAATTCACTTCCTGAGCCTAAGATAACCACAATGAACATTCATTAACATTTGTTTGCGTCTGCTTAGACACTTTATACTTTATTTATAGATTTGGGAGTCAGTGAAAAGGGCATGTGAATCAGACATTTTGTCTTTATAGAAAGCTTCAATATGTCATTTCCGGTATTTGGACCCCTGGAACAGCTCCTTTTAGCTAAGAGGTCAGTCTATTTATCCTAATACATGACTCAAATGATAAGAGCAGCCCACCAAAGCACTGTCATAGCACTCATTCTACTCTAATTTCCCTCCTAAATCTTCTCTCCTGAATTCCAGTGATCTGCCTGACAGTTGTTTGTTATCAATAGCTATAATACTGGCATTTGAACTCATATCTAGAGAAGGATCGGGAATGACTTAATATGGTCTCTTGCTGATGTCTCTCATAATAGTGCATCATTATGTACTTTGATTTGTAAAGACTTCCTAATGCCTGAGGGCCTGTTCTCAAGAATACATGCAATGAAAAACCTATTGATTTTCTTCTTTCTGATTTTCTTCATAAGCTTAGATCATTTAAACTTTATTAAGGTATTTCTCTTCCTTTATCATATCCTCACATAGTAATTGAATTTGGAATGGATATATCTTGAACATTTTATTGATACAATAATTACATCTTAATTTGGTGTCATTTTATATTTTGATCATTTTTCAATATGTAGCTTTTACTCTATACCGAATTTTGTGTATCTTTGGCACTAGAAATCTGTGAATACACAAAATATATTAAATAATCCCTCATTAATATGAAGCTGATTCTATTAGTTTTTGTTTTTCATTCTCTCTTGAAAACGAATACATTTTTATATTCACTAGCCTCTAACTGAAATTTAGCAGTTTCTTCAATTATAAATGTAGACAACAAACCACCATAGTGTTAGCAATATCTATGGTTTTTTCACCAATGAAATTCATAGATATTTTCATATCATCCTACAGTTGTTATAGATAGTGTAAAATATTATTACATTCATCACTACTTTGAAATTATGGCACTTTTTAGATCTGCTAGATCTTGGTATTTAATATATTAATAAAGGCTTGCATATTTTATGCTATTCAATTTCTGGTTTTAATATTGCAACAACAATATTTAGTATTTTAGTATTTCAATATAACTGGTTTTCTTTGTAAATAGTTGTTTGTTTTATGCATAAAACTATCATTCATCTATTTATTTTAGTTCCCCAAAGATTAGGAAAACATACCAACATTTAACAATCTTGTCATGAATTAAAATATCAAGAACTTTCTAAGAATAAAACTAGATGACCTTTAAAATATAATTCAGGGGCTGGCCCTGTGGCATAGTGGTTGAGTTTGTGCACTCTGCTTCAGTGGCCCAGGGTTCATGGGTTCAGATCCTGGGTGCAGACCTACACAGCGCTCATCAAGCCATGCTGTGGTGGCGTCCCACATTGCAAAATAGAGAAAGATTGGCAGAGACGTTAGCTCAGGGACAATCTTCCTCAAGCAAAAAGAGGAAGATTGGCAACAGATATTAGCTCAGAGCCAATCTTCCTCACCAAAAAATTTTAAAAATTAAAAAATTAAAAATCTAATTCAACAGTTACATCTTTTTATTTAAGATAGAAATTTTAAAATGCATATTACAAACAATACTGATTTCAACCTATTTTTCTTTTATTTGTAGATAGATATTGGCCATATCTCCCACTCTGAAATAACTACTGTTCTTATTTGATGTAAGTTCTTCTGATCTTCTTCTTAGGCACATATTTATATTTCTACAAATGGGATGATACTGTGCATAGAGTTTTATAACCTATTTATTTTTTGTAATAATACACCAGGAAGACCCTGCCTTATCATTAAATTTCTTTTACAAATTATTTTGATGCTACGTAATATTCCATTGTATAGTTGTACCCTATAGAGCCAATCTTTCTTTCTTGATACTTGGAACTCAAAAATATCTTTTGATTAGTTTCCGTACCTTAAAAAAAAAGATTACTATAGAAGTTGGAAGAATTGAACAGGAAATCAACTTCAAGACAAATAAAAGGGAGTGATTAAAAGATAGATGGAGAAGAGTAAACAAAGGTGATCCCAAATGATGTACAAGAGGAAGTTCCCAATCATTCTATTTATGATTGATGCTAATCTTGTCCAGGAAATGAGTTGCCAGATTAATAAGGATCATTTTTAAAAGATCTAGTGAGACATAGCAGATATGCTTTCATAAGGAAAGGTAATAAATTTGCAGAATATAATCCTAAAAAGAGGATTGTTTGGTCTAGAAGCCATTGTGACTGTTTCCTGAAGTGTAGTCTTCTACAGCCAGAGGTGCTTCTCTTTCCCACCCGTTCCCACTCCTGCCAAGTTGATCATCTTCAGAAAGAGCTCCAGAAATAAAAACTGAAAATCTTGTTCTGAGCATGTGTCTAATCATTATATACTCTTGCCAGAGGTGTGTTTCTTGTTCTTGGACTTTCACAAAAAGAGTGAAGAATAAGGAGGAAGTTCAGCGAGTGGCAGCTGAAACAATCAGGGGATGGATGGATGCCTTGATTTGAGCAGTTGAGGACTGAACAAACCTAACACCTACAAAATTCTGAATAGTATAATTAAGATGGTTATGGCTCTATTAACCAAATTCTGGAACATAGAACTCTTAAGAGAGGGTGGATTTAAGAAATTAATTAAAAATAAATGATAGAATCACCATACAGAGCAAGTAATAAACATATGGAACTGGTCATCTCCAAAGTGATATATGTTAACATAGTCAAAAAAGAGGGGCTCAAAACTGTTGAGTGTGTGAATGGTGACTTTCTAAGGGGATTTCATTAGGGGAAAATAGAAATAATAGACCCATGTACCTAAACTCTTGAAGTTGCTGACAGAGAGGGTAACCATTGCTTATGACGAAATATCCTTTGGTGATATTAACTGGAGCCACACAATGGACTGGATTCTGGTATTCCTACTGTGTGCTTTTTTTGTGTTCCTGTGAGTGTACGTTGTGAATGATACACCAAGAGTGATGGCTGCCAAGTCAATGCTTGTCCTTATTAAAGAAGAAATATGCCTGTACTACCATCATGGCGTTTTTCTGTGGGAGTGATCCTATAGTTCATTAGAAAATATGAGTGCCATATAGCTCATGCCCATACATTTAAGAAGTATTTATTCCTTTTCCATGACTCATGTGTTCTTGCCAGTAAATCTCAGGCTCTCATGGTGGAATTCTCATGGCTGTCATTCTGTGAGCTTCAGGGCTTCTTCAACAGCTACTTCTGCATCACTCTGACAAGCAGAGCAAGTCTATCTGTAGGCGCTTTAGAGCCGACAACTTCAGCCTAGATCATTACTGTCTATCAATCTTCATCAGTCAAGACAGCTGCAAAATAAGGAAAAAAATGTATCATCAGGGCTGGAAAATGATGATTATATTTTTCTTTGTAGAATGAGTGTTGCGTTACCTAAGGTGCATTGTGCTTTGGCAAAAAATAAATAGGTTGTTGGCACTGAGAGGGTGAGGAAACTACAGAATTAGCTCTAATTTGTGCTGGATTCACATGCAAAGATATGTTGGAAATCACAGCCCAGAAAAGGGGGCCAGGTTTGAGTGAGATGTACTGATACACTGGTTTCCCCTCCGAGGAACACTGTGTGTACCTGGGTGGGGAGGCAGCCATCTGTCCAGGACTGTGCTTCCTTGGCCTACTTTCAACTGACTTTAGAAATCAGACATGCAGAGGTATCAATTCTCCCAGACACTGTGGAACGAGCTCAGATAGTAGAAGCATCAAAACACAATAAATAATTCGAAAGAAACAGGAAAATAACAGCTTACATTGTCATATACAGTCATGCGCCACATAACAACATTTCCGTCAACAACAAACTGCATATATGATGGTGGTCCTTTAAGATTAGTACCATATAGCCTAGGTGTGTAGTAGGCAATACCATCTAGGTTTGTGTAAGTGCATTCTATAATGTTCACACAATGACAAAATCATCTAACGATGCATTTCTTAGAACATATCCCAGTTGTTAAGCAAAAGGTAATTTAGTCCTTATAATAACTTTGTGGGATTCATATATTATGAGGAACCTGAGACAGAGAAGTTTTAATAATTTGCCCAGAGTTGTACTGATAATAATTGATAGAGTTTGTGTCAAATCTCAGGAAGTCGGGTTCAGAGTGCACATTCTTAACAACCACACTCTACTGTGTATTTGTAGTGATGATATATTCTGTTCAAGAAGGCACTGTGATGGAGTTTCCCTGGATTTCCATCCATGGTTAGGTAGAAGCTTGCTACCCTCTTCATTGAAATCTCAGTTTCAGTCTTACCCAGTGCTTCTCCTACCTCTCTGATATTACTGTATCCAATTCGTTCTTTCTTTTCCAGAACCTGAAATTGGTTCAGTTATTGATACTCTGCCCCTCTATCCTAATGTGTGTGTGTGTATATGCATTTGTGTGCATATGTATATGTGTCTGTATACACACATATATTCTATCTGTGAGTTTATTAAGGTAATAGTTTTGTGTTTAATGAAAACTTTGTCATTTTGACATATGTAAATTTACATACAGTTGTAAGAAATAATACAGAGAGATCTTGTGTATCCTTTACCCAGTTTCCCCCAATAATAACATCTTGCGAAACCATAGTATAATATCACAACCAGGATATTGACATCGTGCAATCCACTTATCTTATTCATATTTCCCGAGGTTTACTTTACTCATTTGTGCATGTGTATTTAGTTCGATAAAATTTTATCACGTGTATGTTCATGTGTTTACTTCACAGTCAAGATACAGAAGAGTTCCATCACCACAAGGATCCTTTGTGTTGCCTTTTTTATAACTACACAATCTTCCTCTTGCACCACCCTGCCCCCGTCCCTAACCTCTTGGCAACTACTAATCTGTCGCCATTTCTAACACTTTATATTACCAAATGTTTAATATAAATGGGGTCATACAGTATGTAACTTTTGGGGTTGGCTTTTTTCACTCCGCATAATCCCTTTGAGACTCTTCCAAGTTGCTGCATGTGTCAAAAATGTGTTCCTCTTTATTGCTGAGTAGTATTCCACAGTTGGTTTAACAATTGACCCTTTGGAGGACACTGGGTTGTTTCCACTTTAGGGCTATTATGAATAAAGTTGCTATAAACATTCATGCACAGATTTTTGTGTAAATATAACTTTTCATTTCTCTAGGATAAATTCTTAAGAATACAATTACTAGGTTATATGGTAGTTGATGTTGAGTTCTACCAGAAACTGCCAGATTGTTTTGGAAAACTGTTGCCAAAACACTGGATCATTTTATATTCCTACTAGCAATATATGAGTGATCCAGCTTTCTCTCCATCCACACTGGCATTCAGTACTAAGATTATATTTTATTTTATCCATTCTGGTAGGTGTGTAGAGGTAGCTCATTGTGGTTTTAATTTGCATTTTTTTTCCGTTTACTAATGATGTTGAACATCTTTTCATGCGCTTATTTGTCATCTTTATTTTCTCTTCTGTGAAATATCTGTGTCTTTTACTGATTTTCTAATTGGATTAAAAAAATTTTTTTACTGTTCAGTTTTGAGTGTTTTATATATTCTAAATAATAGTCTTTTTGCTGGATGTATGATTTGCAAATATTTTCCCAATTCTATAGTTTGTCTTTTTATCCTGTTAATAGGCTCTTTTGCAGAACAAAACTTTTTAACTTTGGTAGTCAAATGATCAATTTTTTCTTCTATGGATCATGCTTTTGGTGCTAAGACTAAGAATTCTTTGCTTAGCCCTAGATCTCAAAGATTTTTCTGTTTTCTTTTGTAGAACTTTTATAGTTTTGTGTTTTACATTTAAGTCTGTGATCTATTTTGAGTTAATTTTTGCATGAGGTGTGAGGTTTAGGTCAAGGTTCACCTATTTATTAATTTTGCCTATGGATTCCAATTGCACTAGTATAATTTCTTGAAAAAAATCTATACTTCCTGTTGAATTGCTTTTGCACCCTTGTCAAAAATCAGTTGGACATATCTGTGTGAGTCTATTTCTGGGTTCTCTATTCAGTTCTGTTAATCTATATGTCCATCCATTTGCAAACACCACACTGTCTTGACTAATGTAACTGTTTAGTAAGACTTGATTTTGGATAGAGAGATTCCTCCCATTTTTATTCTTTTTCAAGTTTGTTTTAACTGTTTTATATTTAGTTCATAATGATAATTTATAATGAAAAGCAACAGCCTGTGCTCCACTTACATCCTGATTCAAACCTCCCAGAGGCAACAACTGTCAGCTAGTTGCATTTTAGTGTCTTCTGGTTTTTGACTCTTTATCCCTAAATAATATACTTATAATGTTATCTCGTGATTTATCAACGTTTCTACTATAATATATAAGGTCTTACCTCATGTAAGTCAATCCCCACTCCTCTCCCACCTTCCTTCCCCTATGGTTAAAGTGCTGTTTTCAGTTTATTCACTGGTCACCTGTACATCTTGAAGAGACATGCTTTGAAACTTCATCTCTTGACTCCCCACTTTGTAAGATGACACTATGCCCCCTCAACTCACCTCAAATTCTTTGTCTTATACATTGTCAAACTTTTCAACATTTGCGTTCTGTTTTATAATGATAATTGTCTTATTTGTTTATAGTTCAGTTTTAAACTTTGAAAATCAATAGACATTGCTAGCTTTTTAAAACCATAAATATTTAATTACAAATTTCCCTACTGTGCCAAATAACAACCCAAGGGCTGTTTCAATACAGATGTTCCCGATACCAAGTTGAAATAGACTATTCCCACCAATTGCTCAAAATTATGTCATATTTCAGATTGCTTCACTCTTGAACGATGCATTTCTTGTTATTCCTTGAATTACATATTGTCAATCTTTTTGGAATAAATATTTTTATTGAAGTATTATGCATGCATAAAAAGCAGATTGTATGTGAATAGGCTGATAAATTTTCACAATAAATAGAATATTAAAGCATCCCCCAAAACTTCATATGCACTATGCCAGTCGCTTTTTGTCCTTCCCCAAAGGTAACGATTATCCTGACTTCAAACACTATATCTATTTGTTTTACCTGATTTTGAATTTTATAGAAATTGACAAATACAATATTAACCTGTTGAGCTGGCTTCTTTTCCTTCACGTTAGGCTTCTGAAAGATATCCACATGCATCTTGCATTGTAGTTGCATTCAGCAGTAATTCATTTTTGTTATTGTTGTTGTAAGGTAGTTTTTTTATTAAAATACCACAATGTCTTCTTTCTAACTCTGATGGACATTTTGTTTGTTTGTTTTGTTTCATTTTTTCCTGTTTGGCTTTTGTGAATTTATTTCTATAAACAGTCTTTTGCCACATTTGGGCATGGGGTTGTGTGTGTAGGAGGGACCGGCCAACAGTCTGAATAAATCCATGAACTCCTATAAAACAGCCCAAGAAAAAAATCTTTGCTTCACTTCATCAGTTTATTCCACCTCAACAGACTCTTTTCCCCTGCGGAAGAAAGATCCCATTCCGCAGCAAAGTTAGATTCTTCTTTCCTGCCCTTTAAGGCATTAGCCTTAAAAAAAAAAAAAAAAACCCAAAAACACAGCATGCTTCTGTTGAACGATGAATTTGCTGAGGGAGTGTTGCCAGTCTGGTTCTGAGGGTTCTCTCAGGACATGCCTTGTTCAAATTTGTTCTGATAGCGTCAGTGTAGGCTTGCCCTCCATTTGTGGACTTGAGGAGGATGCATGACTAATGCTACTTGGCAGTCAGGAAATCATTGCTAAGGATTGTGGGCACAGTCTCCTCCACCACCCAAAAAACGGTACTCCCTTGAACAATTAGGAGTTACCTCAGCATGAGTGAGGAAGAGAAGGTTGTTTGGGGTGAATGTGATTGTGCACTTTCTACTTATATGTAATGGTATTGTTTTTCTTTTGTGGCAATTAATTCACAGGGTACTTTTGGGGTGTCTTGTCAAAAATGGAAAAAAATAATATGGAACATGATTTTCCAGTAGGATTCAAGATATCTTTATTACTCATCTTTCAGATCTATTGCCTGTGTATAATCTCAGTTCTAAAATATCATCAGGAGACATAGACATTAAAGGAAACTATTTGTCTCTCTGCCATCTGCATTTTTCTTTCAAAAAAACCCAAAACAGTCTTTTCCCTGTCTTAGCGTACATACATACAAACTTTCTGTTGGGCCTGTGTCAAGAGTGCAATTACTGAGTTATAGAGTATGAATATTCTCAAGTTTAGTGGATCCTGCTAAACAGTATTCCTAGGTTTTGTTATTTATGGTCTCACCAACACGTATGGGAATACTACTTGATCAATTTCTCCACCAACACTTGGTCCTGGCAGTTATTTTAATTTTACCCAGTTTGGTTAGTAGACGTTTTTATCTCATTGTGGTTTTAATTTGCATTTTCCAGATGACTAACGGAGTTGAATACTTTTTCATATGTTTTTCAGCTGGTTCTTTATATACCCTAAATGCGAATCCATTTTTTGTCTATGGCTTTCCTTTTCATTTTCTTAAAACTGTATGGATGAGCAGAAATTCTTAATGTTGTTCAATTTAGCAATCTTTTCTTTTTGATTAGTGTCTTTTGCCCTATTTAAAGTTTATTTGCCTATCCTAAGATTATAGAAATACTGCTGAATAGTTTCATCTAGAAGCTTTGTTGTTTTACCTTTTATATTTGGATCGACAGTCCACCTAAAATTAATTATTGTGTATGGCATTAAGTAGGAGTCAAAAAATATTTTTCCCATATGACTATCCAACTAATTTGGCTCCATTTCTTTAAAAGACTATCCCTTTCTCAAAGTTCTGCAGTGAAAATTTTGGTCATAAATCACGTCCATATATGTGTGGGTCTGTTTCTGCACCCCCTATTCTATTACATTTTCCTATTTGTCAATCTTTGTGCCAGCACACAGTCTGGCTTTATACTAATTCTTGAAATGTGGTTGTATAAGCCTTCCAAAAGTTTATGATTGTTTTGGCTATTTTCAGTCCTTTGAATTTCCATATAAATTCTAGAATCAGATTACCATTAAAAAGTTCCCTTAAGATTCTGATTGGAATTACATTAGGATTATAGATCAATTTGTAGCGATGTGACATCTTTACAATATCAATATTCCAATCCATGAATCTGGTTTACGTCCCCCAATTATTTAATTCTTTGACAGTCTCTTGATATTTTTTGTAGTTTTCTGGGTACTTGCACTTCTTGCATTTCTTTTGTTATAATTATTACTAGATATTTGAAGATTTTTGATGTAAACAGGAACTTTCTAAAATTTCATTTGTAACTGTCAATGATGTATAAAAATAAATTGATTTTTGTATATTGATCTTTTAGTCAATGACCTTAGTAATTTCACTTATTAATTCTAAAAATTTATTTGTAGATACTTTTGTATTTGCTATAATTCTTTTGTATTTTTAGTTATATGACAGCTTTATTTGTTCCTTTCCAATATTAATTCTTTTTATTTTATTTTCTTGCTTTATTGCATTGGCCAGGACCTCCAGTAAAGTATTGACTAGCAGTGGTGATAACAGGCATCTGTATCTTATTCCAGGACTCCACAGGGAGCTTTCAATATTTACTATTAAGAATAGTTTACTGTAGGAACTTTCTGTAGATATGTTTTATAATATTAAAGAAATTCTCTTTTATTCCTAGTTCTTTATATGCATTTTTAAGATAATCATGAGAATTTTATCACACTCATAATTTCTTTTTAGTTAATGTGCTGAATCAATAGAATTTTGAGTGTTAAACCATCCTTGCATTCCTGAAATGAACCTGACTTGGTTGTAATGTAGCATCCTTTGGATTTTATTTATTTAATTTTATTTATGATTTTTCATCTAAGATTTCAAAAGCTATTGGCTTCTAATTTATCTCTCTCACAAAATTCTTGTCAGTATTCACTTTCAAGGTTTTATTGGCTTCATAGTGATTTGGAAAATCTACTCCTTGTTTTTGGCTTCCAGAGGTATTTGCTTCAGATTGGTGTTATACATAAAATTAACCATCACACACCATACTCCTTACAAATCACAAATCCTCCCCTCCCCACTGAAGGTAATCACTGTGCTGACATTTCTTCCTCACTTCTTCAGGAAGTGATTGCTTGCTTTCCTTTGTTACAGTTTTACTACCTAAGTATAAATCCCTAAACACTATGATTTAGGTGTGACTGTTTTTGAATTGAATATGAATGGAATAGTACAGCATGTTCTCAATGTGTCTGGTACCTTTTGCTAAATATTATGTTTATGGGATTAATAATGTAACCAGTGATA
Organism: Equus przewalskii; assembly: GCF_037783145.1. Classification (NCBI taxonomy): domain Eukaryota; kingdom Metazoa; phylum Chordata; class Mammalia; order Perissodactyla; family Equidae; genus Equus; species Equus przewalskii. Next base: position 18,233,900 of record NC_091852.1, read on the forward strand.
TATTTTACTTTAAATTTGCCATTTTACAATTCAAAAAAAAAGATTGGTGTTATATTTTCCTTGAATATTTTCAAGAATTTTTATCTAGGCCTGGAGTTTCCTTTGTCAGGATGTCTTAAAATATGGTTTTAATTTCTTAAAAAGATGTAGGATTTTAATATTTTACTATTTCCTTGTACCAGTGTTGGTGTTTTGTTTTCTAGACATTTGCCTTTTATGGCCAAGAAAGTTTTATTCCAGAAGTTCAAGGATGGTTCGATAATAGGAACTCCACCAGGATAATTTACCATACTAATAGGTCTAAGGAGAAAAATCATATTATTATCTCCAGAGAAAAAAGGGATTTAATAAAATTTACCACCTGTGCCTGACTTAAAACAAAAATCAACAAACTAAGAGTTAATGGACGTTTCCTCAACATCACTCCCTCCCTCTCTATCTCTCTCTCTCACATGTAGACCCATGTGTGTGTGTAAATATATGTGTATATGTGCATATGTATGTATGTATGTATATGTATGTATATAGATCCAAACCCAGCACCAATGAAGAGACATGAGGCATTCACATTAAGATCAGGAACAAGGCAAAGATGGTCACTATCCTACTACTGTTCCATATTGCATTGGCTGTACTAGCCAATGAGATCAAACAAGAATAAATATACAGAGGCATAAGAATTTGGAAAGAAATAAAATTGTCTGTACTTACTAATAATATGATATCTAAAAAATCTTAGAGACTCATTAATGAAACCAACCCAAACCATAAAAGAATTCACTAAAATATCAGGATATAAAGTAAACATACAAATATTATTAGCTTTCTTACATAAAAAACACAATTAGAGGAATAATGCAAGAGGAAACTTCTTTTCAAGAAATGTGTCAAACTATATGAGGAAAACTTCAAAGCACTCACAAAAGACATGAAAGTAGAAGTAAACAAGTTAGTATGTAAATGTAATACCTTTCCGATAAATACAATGGTTTCTTCTTCCTGGACAAAAGCAGTTGATGCTAAGTACAGATAGAAAAATAAACGTGTAATAATAGCTAAGAAAACACTGAAAGAGACAGAACAGTAAGAGAAAGACTGGCCCTACCAGATATTAAAGCAGACTATAAAGCTCATATATTTAAAATAGTGTGAGACTGGCAAATGAATAGATAGGCAAATCAAAGAATAGAATAGAGAATCAGGAAATAAATTTATGTAATCTTGGAAATGTAATAAATGAAAAAGTGGCATCTCTAATTACAGGGGATAAAGGTAGTCTTTTTAATAAATAGTGTTGGGAAAACACAATACCTATTTGGAAAACAATAAAATGGAATCCATACTTCACACTAGGTACCTCATACCAAACTTCAAATGGGTCAAAATCTAAGTGTACAAAATGAAACCATTGAAGTAATAGAAGAAAACATAGGTGAATTCTTGTATGACTTCCATATGAAAAAGCCTTTTTATTGCGACTCAAAATCAAGATGTGATTAAATAAATTTATAAATTTCACTGCATAAAAATAAAAAGAAATCACTTATAGTACATAAAAAAAACATGATATTAAACTTGAAATCAAATTAAAAATTTGGAGAAAATGCCTTCAAATATAACACAGATGAGGGGCTAATCTTCCTAATGTATAAAGAAATTTTTAAAAAAGATAGGAAAAGAAATACCAAAAGCTTGATAATAAATGGGTGAAAGACATAGTTGATATAAAATACTATGCAAATTGTCTTTATAATAAAAAAACACTAAACTTTGTTCAAAAGAATCATGTAAATCAAACTACAGTGAAATATATTTCTCATGCATCAGACTGACAAAAATTCAAAAGATTGACAACACATTCTATTGAGTCTGTACAGAAACAGGTATTCTCCTACATTGCTTGTACCACCACTGTGGAGGGGAGTTTATTAGTATCTAATAAAAATACATATTCATTTACTCTTTGACCTAGCAGTCCCAATTCTAGTAATTTACTCTGAAAATAAATATGCCTTAAATATAAAACAATATATAAATATAAAACAACACAAAATTATTTATTGTACCACTATTGGTAGTAGCGAAATACTGAAACCAACTCAAATGTCCATCCACAAGAGAGTATTTGAGTGACATTTGCACAATAAAGTACTATAAACATAAAGACACACAGAGAACGAGGAAAATGTCTTTGAACTGCTATGGAGAGATTTCCAGAATATACAGTCAAGGAAAAAAAGCCAGCCATTTGTGACAACATGGATGGACCTTGAGGGTATTATGCTAAATGAAATAAGTCAGAGGGAGAAAGTCAAATATCATATGATCTCACTCATAAGGAGAAGATAAAAACAACAACAAACAAACACACGGCAACAGAGATTGGATTGGTGGTTACCAGAGGGTAAGGGGGCTGGGGGGAGGGTAAAAGGGATAATTAGGCACATGTGTGTGGTGATGGCTTGTAATTAGTCTTTGGATGGTGAACATGATGTAATCTATACAGAATTCAAAATATATTACTATGTACATCTGAAAGTTATATAATGTTATGATCCAATATTACTGCAAAAAAAATTAGAAAAATAAAAATAAAAAAACAACGACAAACAAACACATAGCAACAGAGATTGGATTGGTGGTTACCAGAGGTAGGGAGGGAGAAGGGCGAAAGGGGTGATTAGGCACATGTGCAGTGATGGGCTATAATTAGTCTTTGGGTGTTGAACATTATCTAGTCTACACAGAGTTCGAAATATATTATGATGTACACCTGAAAGTTATATAATGTTATAATCCAATGTTACTGCAATAAAAAATAAATAAATAAATCATAAAGAAAAGAGCAAGATTCAAAGGATTCAAAATGTTTAAACTGAATCTAGCCTTGAAGCTACAATCAGACAATTCAGATTATGGTAAATCATACAAGATATCTGACCCTAGGACTCTTGAAAAATGTCAGTGTGATGAATGACCAGAAAAAGAGAAATATAAAAGGCAGCGGACCTGCTCTAGATTAAAAGAGACTAGAGAAACTTAACAACCAACCGCATGCAGTAAGTAATCCTTGATTGAGTCCTGGATCTAACAACAATAATCAAAATTATTAAAGACATTTTTGGAAAACTTGAATATAGACTGCATATTAAATCATACTTTTCGGTGTTAACTTCTCAGTTGCAATATTGGTACTGTAGTTGTATGGGAGAATGTTCTTGTTCTTAAGAGACGCATGCTGAAATATTTGGGGAGGAAGAGTCATGATATCTACAACTTGCATTCAAATAGTTCTAAAGGATATGTGTAGATAGAGGATCTAGTTGAAGCTACATAAGTGCTCATTGTGCTATTATTTCAACTCAAAAGCAGACTTGAAATTACTCAAATAAAAAGTTGAGGGGCAAAAGGGATGTCCAGGATAAAAGATAATTTAAATCAGAGCTATGCGTTTTACTTATTTGGTAATTCATCAGAATTTGGGCTTACATTTTAATAAAGTTGAAAGGTAATAAATTGGTCATCCTAACCCAGTCAACATTCGTTGGATGCCTGTTATATTTGAGGTGTGGTAGGGGACAAAAGAATCCAGTGAGTTAGAGAATAGACTTGTGTAGTGGAAAGGGAAAAAGAGTCAAAAGAGAAAAATGATCAACACACTGATGAAGTTTTAGCGAAAACATCAAGGTAGAATAATTGTGTTGTGTCTAAAAAGTTGGCCTTTCATTTCCTCTGAGAGCTCTCATTAAAAAGAAATGTGGTCTCTTGTATTAGATGGTTTCCTGGAGACTGACATTTCTCTTTAAAGTTCAAAAGCTAAAATCATTGGATTCAATTTCAATCTAGAGAAGTATTTCTAGCAACTGATAATTGCTTATAGCATATGATACAAAAAATCACCTAGTATATGGAGTGCTTCCTTGATGAAGTGATGTCAAAGATGAACTCCGAAGGATGCATAAGAATTAACTAGGCAAATGGAGTGGATAAAAGTGTTCTAAGCACAGGGAACAGCATGTGCAAAGAACAAAAATAAGAGAGGAACGTGGCCCATTTGGGAACTAAGAGAAGACCAGTGTGGCTGGAGCACAGAAAGGGAAAAGATGAGTAGTAAGAAACCAGGTTGCAAATCCCCCCCCCAGCTTCCACCCCCATTGCTCATTTCCTCCATTTGTATTGTCACATCAGCCTCAAGGGGTCAGCCAGGATGTGACACCTGGTCTGCGGTCTGTGTGCCATCCCACAGGTATTTCCTTTGTTCCTTAGGGTTATACAAAACCATCTCGGGCAGCTCCCTTCTCTTTTACATATGCCCCTGCCAACTGAGAGCAAAGGCAAAACAGAAGTGATTAACTTCCAAGTTGCTACCACCACACCATAGATGATATGTCTTGTACTCCTTCTTGGGTTAGGAATCCAAGTAGCTGCCCGGACATGTGTGAATCAACGGCACAGTCATCCTTCCATTAGAATGATTTTTTGCTTTGGATTCAACATGAAAAAGGTTAATGTTTCAGGGGGCTGGCCCCGTGGCCGAGTGGTTAAGTTCGCGTGCTCCGCTGCAGGCGGCCCAGTGTTTCGTTGGTTCGAATCCTGGGCGCGGACATGGCACTGCTAATCAAACCACGCTGAGGCAGCGTCCCACATACCACAACTAGAAGAATCCACAACGAAGAATATACAACTATGTACCGGGGGGCTTTGGGGAGAAAAAGGAAATAATAAAAATCTTTAAAAAAAAAAAAAAAAAAAAAAAGGTTAATGTTTCAGAGTTAGGGACTTGCTGTTTTCACAGGAGAAAAAAAATAGGAGAGTGTTTGGTTTTATTTTTCACAATGCCTCTATTGTCCCTGGCTTCTTTCCTTAATGGACATTTTATGGTACCAAGGCATTTAGAAGTAATTCGGCATGCCTATTCAGAATGCATTTGGATCAGTAGGAATATTGTAACTTCTGACACTAGAACTATGAAGTCTTTGGTTTGCTGAGATATATTAAAGCTTGAAATGATCTTAATGGAAAGTACAAACATGTAGAAACCTGCGGGAAAGTTTTACATGTATATATCTTTTTCCATATCTCTGTATTAGTTATCCCAGGGGTTATAAACCTAATCAGAAGGCACAATGACTACTGAATTGCTTATAGACATAACCGCCACATTGGGCTTACTTTTGGGAAGAC